>NW_026136706.1:27129457-27729457 GCF_905237075.1 Dicentrarchus labrax | reverse complement strand
TCACCTGAGACAAATTTGTCACAAGGATATAGATCTCACAGGGATGGTTCCCGGTTTAAAGACAATTCTCTCTTGACAGAGGAAGAATTCAGGATTGCTCTTTGCTTGTACATAGATGATTTTGAGGTGGCTAACCCCTTGGCAACCTCCAGAAAGAAACACAAGCTATGTGCCATCTACTGGGTACTTGGAAATCTACACCCTAAATATCGCTCCTCTCTTCATTCCATTCAGCTTGCTCTACTTTGCAAGGTCAGCAGTCTCAAAGACCATGGTTATGGTGAAATTCTCCGCCCTCTCATTCAGGACCCTGTTTTTCTTGAGCAACAGGGTGTATATGTTGGACAGTTAGGAGCCAGCATAAAAGGCACAGTATTATTTGTTGCAGCAGACAATTTAGCTGCCCATTCTTTGGGAGGGTTCTTTGAAAGCTTCACAGTCAGTCAGATGTGCCGATTCTGTATGGCCAAAAAGGGGGGGAAAGACAACACAAGGAAGTGCGGACAGGCTCATTTCAACCAAGAACAAAAGAAAATCATGATATACAGGTGCAAGATGTATTGCAGGATCCTACCATGGCTCAACAATATGGCGTGAAAAGAAGCTGCCCACTTAGTGAAAGCTTGGAACATTTTCATGTTGTCAATGGTTATCCTCCAGATCTTTTGCATGATCTTCTGGAAGGTGTTGTTCCGGCTGAATTGGCCTTGTGCTTGAAGGCACTAATATCAAAGGGATACTTCTCACTTGAAATCCTGAATGTGGCTATTAAACAGTTCCCATATACATTTTCAGACAGAACAAACCAACCCCAGCTCATTGCAAAGAACTTTGCTTCCAAAGCAACAATTGGAGGAAATGGTCATGAAAATTGGACACTCCTCCGCCTTCTGCCACTACTGATAGGTCATCACATTCCTGAGGGGGATGAAACCTGGGAGGTTTTAATGAACTTAAAAGATGTAGTGGAATTGTCAGTGTCTGCAAGCTTCTCAGAGGAGTCAGTGTGCTTTCTTGACTGCAAGATTGCAGAACATAGAGATATATTTCAGAAAGCTTTCCCAAACGAGAAGCTACGACCGAAGCACCACTACATTGAGCACTACCCTCAACTAATTCAAACTTTTGGTCCATTGTGTGATGTGTGGACAATGCGTTTTGAAGGCAAACACAAGTTCTTCAAGAAAGTTGTGCGTCACATTCACAACTTCAAGAACATACCCCTTACTTTAGCTCTCAGACACCAGCATATGATAGCCTTCCATTTAGCTTCTACCTCCTTTTTCAAGCCATCTGTTGAAATTAACAAAGTGAAGTCTGTAATGGTTGCTTCATTTCCTGAAAATGTGAAGAACTGTCTCTATCTCAGGAATAACTACCAGAACACAGTCCTTGTAGCAGCTTCTGTTTGCATAGATGGCATTAAGTACAGTGCTAATATGGTCATTTCCGTTGGATCGTGCTCAGGGCTCCCAGATTTCCGACAAATAGCAAAGATTGTGGTGATCAATACAGACATAATATTTGTCTGCAGACTCATGACATCATGGTACAATGAGCATCTTAGAGCATACGAGCTCTGTAGTAGCCATTTGTCCACGTTCTGTGTCACTCAGTTGTCTGAACTAAATGATGTTTTCCCGATTTCACTTTACAGAGTTGGAGACAAGCAGCTTGTCACACTTAAACGGCACATATTATGCTGAGTGAACAGTTATCAAAATGGACCAGAGATTGTTGCTGAGAGTCATCATCGCTGAAGATGATATAAGGAAGTTGACTTTAAATAAGAGACCACAGTCCATTGAAGAATTCAAAGTGCAACTGGTGGATAAACTGTCACTGCAGTATAACTTTAAACTGCAGTATGAAGATCAAGACTTCAATAATGCCCTCTGCAATTTAACTGAAATAACTGATTTACCTGAAAGAGCTACAGTCAAAATCATCCCTCTTGTCACTCTCCATTTAACAGCATTGTCATCACCCACCACAACATCAGACACTGAGTGCAGCACAGCAGACACTGAGATCCTGTCGACTGTAGGAGCATCACCATCGCTAAGACAACAGTGGCCAGAGTTCTTTGACATACCCAATTTCTCAGTTGATGTTGAGTATAGACTCAGACAGGCAGATCTTGCCTTTATGAAAGATGGAACACGTTTGACTCTACCACGAGATATGAAGCATGACATACTAGAAAAGCTTGCTGAGACGATGTACAGTTTCAAGGCTTACCCTGAAGACGATGACTTCAGCAGTGTTGCAAAAGCACTGATTAGCAAACACCCCTGCCTCACTGAGCCTGGACCACACAGATGGTATGTCTTCTGCTGTATTGTGATTGGTTCATTGGTTGGACGTGCTACGGTAAGCGTACTGACTCACTTCCGGTTTACTTCCTGCTCTGTGTACACTGTGTGGTGCTGTAGCTCTGTCAGTGAACGCTAAATATAAATTAGTTTTACTCGTTACAGCGGTTATTTACCCGCTTAACATTTAAACGTAGACTAGTTCTACTTAAACACTTGGAGTTTCTCCCTCTTTTAGGGACTTTTCACTACTTTCAAAGTTTTTCATACACTCTAGTTTCATTAGCATTAGCAGTGAGCTATGGCTTCTCCCTCTCCCTCTCCTCTGTCCTGCTCAGTGTGTCAGATGTTCAGTTATTCCTCTGCCTCCTTTAAAGATAATGGTACCTGTATTAAATGTAGTTTTTTCCGCACCACGGAGATATCTTTAGCCGCTATAGTTAGCCAGCCCCCGGTAGCCGGTGCGGTCCGACCGAAGGTAGCTTCTGTTAGCTCTGTAGATCCCCGGTAGTTCCCGAGCAGCCGGGAAGACAGGGAGGCTGGGTGACTGAGCGAAGGAAGACTAGAACGGCGAAGCCCACAGGTCACCACCAACCGCTTCACGTTTCTAATACATTTTCCCCACTCAGCGACACACCCGCTGAGGAACCAACTCTGGTTATTGGCAGCTCCATAGTCAGAAACGTGAAGTTAGCGAAGCCAGCGGCCATAGTTAAATGCATCCCTGGGGCCAGAGCGGGCGACATTGAATCAAATTTAAAACTGCTGGCTAAAGGTAAACGTAAATACAGTAAGATTGTTATCCACGTCGGCGGTAACGACACCCGTTTACGCCAATCGGAGGTCACTAAGATTAATGTGGAGTCGGTGTGTAACTATGCTAAAACAATGTCGGACACCGTAGTTTTTCTGGACCCCTGCCCAATGTGACCAGTGATGACATGTATAGCCGCATGTCGTCATTCCACCGCTGGCTGTCGAGGTGGTGTCCAGAAAACGATGTGGGCTTCATTGATAACTGGAAGCCTTTTTGGGGAAAACCTGGTCTGATTAGGAGAGACGGCATCCATCCCACTTTGGATGGAGCGGCTCTCTTATCTAGCAACATGGCGAAGTTTATCTCTAAAACCTGACAGTCCAGAGTTGGGACCAGGAAGCAGAGCTGCTATCTTACACACTTCTCTGCTCTTTCTTTAGAACAGTCACCCACCCAAAACCCCATAGAGACTGTGTCTGTCCCCCGACCACCTAAATTATTTAAAGAAATAAAAACAAGAGGAGTTCAACATAAAAACCTAATAAAAATTAAAACTAACTCCTCAGTAGCACAAAATAAGAGAATGAAATGTGGACTGTTAAATATCAGGTCTCTGTCCTCTAAAGCTGTTTTAGTGAATGAATTAATATCAGATTATGATATTGATTTACTTTGTCTTACTGAGACCTGGTTGTCCCACGAGGAGTATGTTAGCCTAAATGAATCCACCCCCAGTCATATTAATACTCACATTCCTCGAGGCACAGGCCGAGGAGGTGGAGTGGCAGCCATATATGATTCGAGCGTTTTAATGGACCCTAAACCTAAACTAAATTATAATTCATATGAAAGCCTTGTTCTTAGTCTTTCTCACCCAAACTGGAAAACACTGCAGCCAGTTCTATTTGTTATAGTGTACCGCGCTCCTGGACCGTACTCTGACTTTATATCTGAATTTTCAGAGTTTCTATCAAGCTTAGTCCTTAAATCAGATAAAGTAATTATTGTAGGTGATTTTAATATTCATGTGGATGTTGACAATGACAGCCTTAGTAATGCATTTATATCATTAATAGACTCAATTGGCTTTGTCAGAGTGTGAATAAACCAACTCATTGTTTTAATCACACTCTTGACCTTGTTCTATCATATGGCATTGATATTGAACATTTAATAGTCTTCCCACATAATCCTTTCCTATCTGACCATTATTTAGTAACTTTTGAATTCATACTATTAGATTATAAGCCATTAGGCAAAACTTCCTACAGCAGATGTCTATCTGACAGTGCTGTAGCTAAATTTAAGGAGGAGATTCCTTCAGTGTTTAATTCAATGCCATGTCTGAATTTAACAGAGTCCTATAACAACTTTAGTCCCTCTGAAATTGATAATCTTGTCGATAGTGCTACAGGCTCACTACGATCAACATTAGACTCTATCGCTCCTATAAAAGGAAATTATTAAAACATAGGAGACTAGCACCTTGGTATAACCACCAAACCCGCCAGTTAAAGCAAATAGCTAGGAAATCTGAAAGGAAATGGCGCTCTTCCAAATTATCAGAATATCGCTCAAATTGGCAAGATGATCTTAAGATTTATAGAAAGGCCCTCCGTAATGCCAGAGGAGCCTATTACTCAGCACTAATAGAAGAAAATAAGAACAACCCTAGGTTCCTCTTCAGCACTGTAGCCAGGCTGACAGAGAGTCACAGCTCTATCGAGCCACATATCCCCATAAACTTAAGTAGCAATGACTTCATGAGCTTCTTCTATAATAAAATTATTACTATTAGAGAAAAAATTAATCACCAACTGCCATCAACGGTTATCAGTGGCTCTCCAAGTTCAGGGACTTCTGTCAATGTAAACTTAGATGTATATTTAGACTGTTTTTCTGCTATTGATCTTCATCAGTTAACTTCAATCATTTCTTCATCGAAGCCATCAACCTGTCTGTTAGACCCGATCCCAACTAGGCTGCTTAAAGAAGTTGTTCCCTTAATTGGCACTTCTTTACTGGATATGATTAATCTTTCTTTATTATCAGGATATGTACCACAGTCCTTTAAAGTAGCTGTAATTAAACCCCTTCTTAAAAAGTCTAGTCTTGACCCAGGGGTTTTAGCCAACTATAGACCGATTTCTAACCTCCCGTTCCTCTCTAAGATTCTGGAGAAAGTAGTCGCCAAAGAGTTGTGTGACTTTCTACATAACAATAGTTTATTTGAGGATTTTCAGTCAGGATTTAGAGTTCATCATAGCACAGAGACAGCTCTGGTTAAAGTTAATAATGACCTTCTGACTGCTTCTGACAATGGACTTGTCTCTGTACTTGTATTATTAGATCTTAGTGCTGCATTTGACACCATTGACCATGATATTCTTTTACAGAGACTTGAGCATCAAATTGGCATTAAAGGAACTGCCCTAACCTGGTTTAAGTCATACTTATCAGATCGTTCTCAGTTTGTACATGTTAACGATGAATCCTCCATAAATACTAAAGTTAGTCATGGAGTTCCACAAGGTTCTGTACTTGGACCAATACTATTTACTTTATATATGCTCCCTTTAGGCAACATTATTAGGAATCACTCCATTAACTTTCACTGTTATGCAGATGATACGCAGTTATATCTATCAATCAAACCCAATGAAATTAATCAATTATCTAAATTACAAACATGTCTTAAGGACATAAAATCCTGGATGACCTGCAATTTTCTGATGTTAAACTCAGAAAAACCGAAATTCTTGTTCTTGGCCCCAAAACCTTAGAGACTCATTGTCTAAAGATATAGTCACTCTAGATGGCATTAACTTGGCCTCTAGCAACACTGTCAGGAATCTTGGAGTTATCTTTGATCAGGATTTGTCATTTAACTCCCACATAAAGCAGACCTCTAGGACTGCCTTCTTTCATTTACGTAATATTAGAAAAATTAGACACATCCTATCACAGACAGATGCAGAAAACTAATACATGCATTTGTTACTTCAAGGCTGGATTACTGCAACTCTTTATTATCAGGTTGCCCCAAATAGTCCATTAAAACGCTCCAATTAATTCAGAACGCTGCAGCACGAGTACTGACAGGAACTAGAAAAGAGATCACATCTCTCCTGTACTAGCTACTCTGCATTGGCTCCCTATAAAATGTAGAATTGAATTTAAAATACTCCTCCTCACCTATAAAGCTCTTCATGGTCAGGCCCCTTCATATCTTAAAGAGCTCATAGTACCCTATTACCCCACTAGAACACTACGTTCTCTGAATGCTGGGCTACTTGTGGTTCCTATAGTCTCTAAAAGTAGAACAGGAGCCAGAGCCTTCAGTTACCAAGCTCCTCTCCTGTGGAACCAGCTTCCAGTTGTGGTTCGGGAGGCAGACACCCTCACCACATTCAAGAGTAGGCTTAAGACATTCCTCTTTGATAAAGCTTATAGTTAGGGCTGGATCAGGTGAGTCCTGAACCATCCCTTAGTTATGCTGCTATAGGCCTAGACTATCGGGGATTTCCCATGGTGCACTGAGCTACTCTCTTCCTCTCTCTTTCTGCACTCATTCATGTCCCTTTAATGCATGTTACTAACTCCACTTCTTCCCCGGAGTTCTTGTGTTTCTCGTCTCGCAGGTTCTCATGGATCCTGGTGGAGCCTCCTGCCATGGTCCGCTTGACTGCCATTGCCAATACTGTTGTTGCTGTGCACCTGTCTGTCTGTCTGTCGCCTCTCTCTCTCTCTCTCTCTCTCTCTCTCTCACCCCAACTGGTCGAGACAGACAACCACCCACCTAGAGCCGGAGGATCTGTCCTAGGTTTCTGCCTTTTAACAGGCAGTTTTTCCTTGCCCTTGTCGCCAAGTGCTTGCTCATGGTGGTACTGTTGGGTCTCTGTAATTAATGTTAAAGAGTTCGGTCTAGACCTGCTCTATTTGAAAAGTGTCCTGAGATAACTTCTGTTATGAATTGGCGCTATACAAATAAAATTGAATTGAATTGAAATTGAATTGGAAAAACAGCCTTAAATTTAAGATGGCCAATTATCGCACAAAGCTTCGTAAAGCTGGATGTGAGGACGTAGCAATCAATGGAGGCAAAAGAAGTAAAGGCAACCCAGAGGGAGAATCCTCAAGCAAGAATATCAAACGGCCAAAAAGAGGTGAAGCAAACTACCTGCCTAACTAACCTGAAGGACATGATGAAACAAGCCTTGAAAATGCCAGAATGGTTCTCGTGGAAGAAATGAAGAAAAAACAACCAAATGGCACTCTCATTTCACAAATGATGGACCAATCATTCCCACTGCACAGACAAGAAATTGTAAAAAAGGAGCCTGCTGTACAGAACATGGTTGAACGATGGCCAGCACTCTTCACAGAGAGACAGGTAAGCTATTTTTGTTCTCAACCAATAAAATAATGCCAATCAAAAAGAAATTCAAGGTGTGACACCTCTCCATCCCTAAACAGCCAATAAATAAAATAAAATTTGCCACATAAATGTTATACACATTCATTAATTTCAAATCTAAGGAGTAGGAGTCTAGGTTGAAAAGTCAGTGTCACTGTTCAAGAATCTTTAGACCTTGTTGTATCCCCATAGCTTTAGTTTAACCATACCAAATGTATTTTGTTTGCTATATTGTAACAATCCAGTGTGAACACATATTTAAAGCCATATTCTCTAGCAAACACTAAAAATGAATGTGTTAGAATAGCATAAATTGCAATGCTGAAGAATGTGTGTGTCTTTGTAGATTACAGCGAGAGACGAGGCCCTAGAATGCATCACTGTTGGTGTGCTGACAGTTGTCAGTGAAGATAGTCCTCACGAGGGTCAAAGCTCAGTGGACCTCCAGCCCATCTCCACTGCCATCATTCTGGAGGGAGGTATTGTCATGGATCATATTAAAAACTTGCCTCAGGCAGTTTGTCTGTTGTTTGGGCTTACATATGCATTGCATTTGGATTACCCAAAATGCATGGCAAATACACTCAACTTCATTCAGACTGTGATGCTTGGACTGGGAAAGAAAAACCTCCCACCAAAACTGTTAACTCTGAAGAACAGTCTTCTGGGTTAGAACAGTAAAGAGTAAAGAGCCATCAGCTGTCAGATAGCACTTTGTAAGCTTTGCAGCTATTAATGTTCTCCTGTTATCAGAGAAAGTTTGATGCTTTCATGCAACTGTTCTCGCTTATTTACAATAATAAAAAAAAATTCCATTAAAGTCTGTACCATGTTATGCAGATATGCTAATGGTGGAAATAGCGCCACCTTGTGTTGCAAAGAGTTGTTAGTTGTAATTAGATGATAATGTCAGAAAATAACCTAGCAAGGTTGTCCTGTTTACATTTGTGTTTTGGGAAAACTTTTAATAGTTCTAATGTAGTACAAATACAAGGAGTGATGTTTTTATTTGAGTTGGTTTAATCCTTGGACTGCTCACTTTGGGACACAAAAGCATTTGTTGTACTTTCAGTTTTTATCAGAAATGCACTGATTTTGCATGCACTGAAGTCCTGTAGTTATGTTTAATATTGGGAAACTGTTACATGCATAAAATTAGCTCACAGAAATGTGGTTTTATTTTTTATTTATTTTTTATATTTTTCTACAGTTAAATCAAACCACAACTTTGTTGTTTAGCTGCTGTTTTGTACTTGAATGTGCATTGAATACATTTTGTAATGCAGCTGAATTAACCCAGTGAGTGTTCTTTTAAAGTATATGTTTGTGGTGTGTTTGCCTTTATTAGATAGTAACAGCAAAAATAGATAAGAAATGGGGGAGAGAAAAGGCCACAGGTTGGACCCAAACTTGGGCAGCTGCAACAAGGACCCATTCAAGGAAATTGGTTTCTTTAATTTAAGTGAAGTTGAAAAATTAGTGAGCAGAACTAAAAGTGTTAAGTTGTAGGTATTTAGTAATTCTAAGTGGGGTTAAATTTATATCAAGCAGTCCACACAAAATGAAAAAATTAAGTTAACACTAAGCATGGCTATTAAGTTACATGAACATAAAAAAAACGTGTTAGTGGTACTACTTGAATTAGTACTGCACACTTAAAATAAGCTTTTCTAACTCACTAATCTTAAGATTACTTTGCTTAATTTTTTTGAGGCAACAAGTTTGCATACTTTTTTTAAGTAAGGTCAACTAATTACATTTTACAGTGTAGACAGTGGCGGAATTTCAAAGTTTTAAAGTTCAACAGAAATGCTCAAAATGATATCAAAATGTCTCTGTAACACTCGCCAAATTAAAGCTAGGCTTTAAGAAGTTGACATTGATTATTTTCACCAATACTAACCTGTAAAATACAGATAAAGTTTAGCAGCAATGCATACACAGAGTTTTCAGTTCGTCATCCAGATTGCATCTGAGGTGTGGGCGGAAGTTACCCACTGAGACAACCCAGGGTTCACAATACATAAATAAATAAATATAAAAATAAAATAGCGTGACTGTCACCTAAATTATTGGAGATAATATTAGACTCTGGATATCAAGGAAATTACCTTTTAGCTAATTAAATTAAATAAACACAAAAGTGCACAATTTTGGGGTGTACCACATACTCCCCCACAAACAAAAGTGGCTCCCGACACTTGCTATTGGTAATTCAACTTACAATCTTCCTTTTTTTTTTAAACTCTCAATACTTTACTAAACACCAAACACATAAATCTATGGGATACCCCAAATCTGAAAGCATGTAACTAAAGGTAACCACGTGTGAGTGTACAATGTCTATATTTGCTATTCAATAGCAGTGAATAGGGTAGGTGACTGGTAGGTATGCTGGAGGGATGATGGGTGTGGGCTGGAATAGGTAGAAGTAAGACTGTGGATATTAGTGAGTGTAAACTGTGGGCTGAGTCCCTATTGCATTCATAAGGAGACGTGGCTGGTAGGTTGGTTGACCAAGGGAGGCGTAAGTAAACATCTGGCCAGGGCGTCTGTCCACAAGTTCCAGTGGAGAGTGGGAGTGGGACGACCCCCTGTCTCAGGACTCACTTTATAGACTGGGTTATCACCCAGCTGCTCTTTTACAATGTAAATTGTCTTTCCCCAGTAGGGTTTTAGTTTGCATGGACCTCCTCTTTCAGCAACGTTATGGACAAGGACCCTGTCTCCTTGCTTGAGAGTCACACCTCTGTTTCTTCTGTCATAGTAATGCTTGCCTTTAGCACTCGACTGCTGGCTGTTGGTGCTTGCTATTCTATATGCCTCGATCATTTTCTCTGCCTTTTTTTCTGCGTACCCTCTTGCTGTGTTTGTTCCTTCCTCTGCTACCAACCCTAAGAGAAGGTCAACAGGAAGACGTGGGTGGCAACCATATAACAGATAGTATGGGGAGAAGCCTGTCGACTCGTGTTTGGTACAATTGTACGCATGACTGACATGAGGCAGATGATCCTTCCAGTCTCTCTCTCTTTCTCGCCTAGTGTTTGGAGCATTTGTAACAGGGTCTGATTGAACCTCTCCGCAGGATTGCCTTGCGGATGGTAAGGGGAGGTGCTGGAATGGTTCACACCGGCGAGCTGTCTGAGAGCTCTGAACAGTTAATTTTTGAACCCCCGGCCCTGATCATGGTGAAGTTTGGCTGGGTATCTGAACCAAGGGACAAAGTCATTAAAAATCTTGTTAGCAGCAGTTTTGCCGGCCTTGTTTCTGGTGGCGTATGCTTGGGCAAACCTGGTGAAGTGGTCCACTACCACCAGAATATACTCAGTATATTCTGAGTATCATACTCGGCTGGTCTCAAGGTGGAGAAAGTCAATATACAAATAAACTATACAAATAAAATTGAATTGAATTGAATACAGACAAGTTTAAGGGGTGAGCTTGATGTAAGACCCCCCATTGGCGCTCTGTCATGTAAAGCTGTTTTTTTCTGCTTTATACAACGACATTTCCGGGTGATATACTCCTCAATATCCCTTTTCATAAAAGGCCAATAAAATCGTTGTCTTGCAAGGCTCAAAACTCTTTCGACACCAACATGTCCCATTTTGTCGTGCAGGTGAGTGAGGGCTGTCTGTTTATAGGTGGCTGGCAAGACCAGCTATTTGTGACCAAGGGTTTTCCAATACAGGAGGCCATTCTCCACACACAGCCTGCTCCACTCTCTTGAGAGTTTTCTTGTGGGTTTGTCCAGTGTCCTACGTCTGTCCTCAGTCAGTGCTGTATTATTCTCCTTTAACTCCAAGATTTTCCCAATGACAGGATCTTTCCGCTTCTCGCTTGCCAGTTCATTGTGGTCAATTTCTGGGAACGGTTCTATATGAGTTTGTTGTTGTGAAGCAATGTTAAGGGCTGCCACCCATGCTACTTCCCCCTCCTGGGCTGTTCGGCTGCCTTCCCAGGTGGCGCACACTGCCTCCTCTGACAATCTCTCAGAGCACTGACTCATGTAGGCATTGATGTCAAGGGGACTATGAGAAAGGGTGTCTGCATCAACATTCAGTTTGCCTGGCTTGTACCTTATTTCGAAGTGGAAGTCCGCGAGCTGCCCTAACCAGCGATGGCCCACTGCATTAAGCTTAGCAGTGCTCATCACGTAAGTCAGGGGGTTGTTATCAGTATAGACAATGAAATGGGGAGCATAAAACAGGTAGTCCCTAAATTTGTCACATACGGCCCACTTCAAGGCTAAGAACTCGAGCTTGCCACTGCGAAGATGGTAACTTTGTTCTGCTGGTGTTAGTGTGCGGGACCCATAGCCGATCACCCTCATCTTTCCATCCTGGTTTTGGTAGAGGACCGCTCCGAGGCCCTGCTGAGAGGCATCGGTGTGGAGTATGAAGGGATGGTCAAAGTTTGGATACGCTAGCACTGGCAGGTTGGTTAGGATGTTTATGAGGCGCTCGAGGATCTGCTGGTGCTCACTGTACCACACTACTGGGGTGTGTGATGGCAGTTGAGGGCCCTTTGTTTTTCCCCTTGTAGGCTTGGGTTGTGGTGGACTGGACTTTACCTGGAGCAGCTCGTATAGTGGTCTTGCTATGCGTGAGAAATCTTGCACATATGCTCGGTAATAGCTCAGAAAACCTAGCAGTCTCCTGACTTCCCCTACTGTCTGTGGGGTTTTCTCTTTCAACGCCTGCACTGCCTCTACATCTTTCGGATCCACCCTCACCCCATCTGCAGACACCAGCCGACCAACATACCTGACTTCCTTGCGAAATAACTCACACTTTTTTGGCATCAACTTAACCCTGTGCCCACTCTTTCACTTCTCTGTACAGCGGCTTTGGAATAGAAGCATAAGCCTTCTGAAGAGGGATGTCGTCTCTGAGCCTGATTGACATCTGGAGAGAGGGGATACATCCAATGTCACCGCTGTCATGGGCAAACGCTGCAGACTCCTCACAGAGCATTTCCTCAACTATCCGTTGTTGTTCCAGGTTAAGATGACTGAGGACGACAGGTGGTTGCCAAGGCTCAGTTGGGGCGGTCGAAGGAGTGGTGACATTGTTGACTTTAGCCCTAACCGAAGTCTGTGGTGCCTCACCCTGTTGTGTCTCTGTCTTTCCCATCTCAATAACCTTGTCTATGTGCTGGATGGAGCCCAACAGGGTTCTCTTTGGGAGAACGATTTCATGCCTAGTGTGGTTGGAAATGGTCACGCTGACAAGTGGCCACCTGCTCTTATTGATCTCTAAGAGGCCCTCTCCGACCCTCAGTTGTTCTAAGGTTGTACTCTCTTCTGAGGGTTCATATAGGACAACAGGGTCGGACGTGTCAAAGCTAGGGGGTACTCTGCACCGCACATGCACAGTTTTTCCCGCTGGAATGTTCACATCCTCTTTACCCACTCTGATTGTGGCCATGCTGTAGTTTGGTGTCTTTTGTACTTGAATAAAGTTAACCATAGCTTTTGCTTGTTCTTCTTCCCCGAGGGCTTTTTGGAGGAGACTGACAACTGTGGCAGCAGCAGAGGACTCTTGCCCATTAATCATCTCTTGGAGAACATTAGCCCCTAGTAGAGGCTGAGGGAGGGGGAGCTGGCTGACCAGGAAGGGGACCTGTATTGCAAGGTCTGGATTGTCATTACCTGTGAGGTTGACCGTCACCTCCACCCATCCGTCATATGGGATCGGCTGTCCATTTGGAGCATACAAATCAAGGCTTTCCCCTGGGTCAAGAAGCTCTTGCAGTGGTCGCACTGGGTGATTGGGGATAAATGTCTCTCTCCAGGACCTGTCAATGATGCTTACTTGTGAGCCAGAGTCAAATAGCACTGTTGCTGCATAACCACTGATGAAACATTTAAGAAGACTCTTTTTACCAATCAGTGGTGCTGTGCGGATGGTATTTTAAGGGGTTACTAGTGTTTCTTGCGAACAGGGGTCACAAGCTTTTTCACAACGTTTCTTCCGTTTTGGGCGTCGCTGGTTACGTGTGGAGGTAACTGGGTGGGACTGGAACTGTGGAATGGCCTCTGGTTGTCCCTCGGCAGAGACCGACTCCCGCTTCCCTGCTGCCAAGCTCACTTTAAACAGCCAACAGCCAAATGTCCAGGATCCCCGCACACAAAACAGTGGTTACAGTTCTCTGAGCCCTGTTGTGAACAGTTAGTATAGCTGTACCCCTCCTTGTAAGAGAGGGCTGGCCTGGTGTGAGAGGAGGTCCTTTGTTTGGAATGGACATAGGTGGGTGGCATGCCTGGAGCTGGCCTAGTGTTTTGACAGGTACAGTCTTTGAGTGGGTTGCCTGCATGACTGCTGTTTGGTGCTCCATTAAAGCTGCAACCATGTTTGTTAAAGTCTCCACCTGAGCGCTGAGATGTTGTATTGTCTTTTGTGTCTGCAGTTTGATCTCCACCATCCACCCGAACACTATGTGTGTGTGTTGCTTTCTGTCGGGAGGCATAACCTAGCCTACGCTGGTGTTCATTTTCGTCACTGATTATTTTCATTACCTAGCTGACAATTTCCTCATCAGTAACTTGGCTGTTCGAGAGGAGAGGCCTCAGCTGCTCAGAGGAAAACCTCCTGGATTGTTTTGGGGTCATAGCGAATGTCTGTGTTGGCCTGCTTTGACTGGAAGATGATTTTCTGTTTAAGTCCAATCATGCGATACAAAAACTGCTGGGGGGGGGGTTCTTGTTCGTTTTGTTTTGCACACATTAGTTCCTGGAATAGTGCTGTACTGGCCTTTTCACCAAGATGAGACCTGAGGAAGCCCTTGAGTTCACAGATTGTTATTTCATATTTGTTGGTGAGCATGTCATTGAAAACCCCTTAACAACCCTCAGCATACCTTGGATAACCTCTGTCTCTGTGCTGCCGCTGGAAGAGCAGTACTGTGTCTGGTAATTGCCGTGTCACTGTTTGTATGTGATAGTGTAGTGTGATCCACTATGCTGGCTGGCATGGTTGTGAGTGTCTTATATTCCTGCGTAACCCCATTTGTGATGACAACTGTATCACGATCATGAATGATACTACATACCAGGTCATTCAACACTAACAACTGACTCATACCTTCATCTTCAGGACTAAGTAAGGTATCAGACTGCATATATCTAAGGATATAGTCCACACAACCTTCCTCGTCAGTGTACCACATCATTAAATGACTTATTATGTCCGACCAACAGTCAAAAACCCCCAGAAAAGATATTCAGTTTACAATACGGTTAAAGGACCAGTGTGTAGGATTTAGTGGCATCTAGCTACTAGCTAATGAAATTGCATCTAACTGAACACTGCTCATGTCTGTTTGACAATCTGGGAAGGAGAACGGGCTATGAAATCTTTAGGAGGAACTACAGTGGCCATAAAACTCATGATGGGTGGGTGTGTTCATTCTGGGCTACAACATGGGTTCAACATGGGACTCCATGGAAAGCGACCTGCTGCATCATGATTTTTAAATTAAAAAAACAGACAGTTCTTATCAGAAGGGGCAGCCCACCTCCGCTTTGAATGGGATTGGTTATGAAACCGCTGCACAAATTTTCATATGTATTGTCAAGTAACTTTAGATCCCTGATCCGCTGAAACCACTTTGTAAAGCAAAGGACTTTCCATCGAGTAATGGAGAAAGATAACAACGGAGCATTAGGGACTCTCCATCTGAATAACACAATGCACAGAGATTATAATAACCAAAAGCTGTATAATGATTGAAGTTGATTATATATTACAAAATGAAATATATAACAATGAAAGGAAACATGATTATATGATTGTAACTGATTATTAATCAATCATTAATGAGTATAAATGCATAGTAGTAAGATAGAACTATGGAAAATATGGTCAAGAGAGCAAATCATGTTGAAGTGTTGAGTAACTAGGTGAAAAGGCACGTATTGCAACCAATTCAATTCAATTCAATTTTATTTGTATAGCGCCAATTTATAACAGAAGTTATCTCAGGACACTTTTCAAATAGAGCAGGTCTAGACCGAACTCTTTATGACATTATTTACAGAGACCCAACAGTGCCACCATGAGCAAGCACGACAAGGGCAAGGAAAAACTGCCTGGTAAAAGGGAAAAAACCTAGGACAGATCCTTCGACTCTAGGAGGGTGGTCGTCTGTCTCGACCAGTTAGGGTGAGAGAGAGAGAGAGAGACATGTCTGGAGCGGAGAGAAAGGGGAAGTTGATTGCACACAGCGGACACACATCTTGTGAAGTTGAGCGCACACACAGGACCGTCTTGTGAGGAGCAAAAGAGGAAGTAGCACGGCCCCGAACCGAACACCCTAGGGGGATAAAAGGTGCTACACAGGGAGGATCGTGGTTAGTCCTAAGCTGGCTCTCAGGTTCAAGACTTGCTGATCGATCGACCACATCAGAGCAACTCATCTTTGAACTTAGAATTTCAACTCAAGAGACAGAGCAACGAACAAGCCATCATCGCAGAAAGAGAAGTCCAACAACCTACAGCCGAGACGGGAGCAGCGGACAGAGGAGGATTAACCATCTCCACCCGGCTACAGGTTCCAATTGATCACCAAGGATCACTCTTTCGTTCACCCTGCTATCAGAGACTGCACTGGTCAGAGACTTTGCGGACTTTGGACAAAGTCGGGAGTTTCAACAGCAACCAACAGTACGGCAGGTAAGGGAGGGCTGTATTGGCCGTACACCCGTACTCCTCTTCCCTCTCTCTCTACAAGCTGGACATTCAACCATTCAGCCACAAGCCTTTTCATCTGGGGTTTGAAATGTAATAAATTCTTTTTAATATCAGAAACGTAGTTATTCTTTATCATTAGATGTGAACAATCAGCATTGAATCAATTTATGCTGTATGCTGGCCCTTGCTAAATCTTGCAATAAAAATAACCATTGAAGTTAAAGAATACATTGTGGACATTGGATTTATGATATCTCATCAGGCAGTAATTATTAGGTAGTGTGTTCATCAACTCAACGGTTCTAACAGGTTACTCTAGCCAAATAAATTAAACAGACCATTGGGGCTTACTGTACAAGCCACTAAAATAATCCTAGCAACTAACAAGTGCACAGATCAATAAAAGGACAGCTGCCGTTAACGGACGTGACTAGTGTGGTATTTGACTCTGGGGTTATTCGGTCAGGTGCTGCACTAGGGTGAGCAGGGTAGGCGTTCGGATGAAGGCAGTCAGAAGCTAGGCGTGTCTCCTCGCCACCAGTTTAAATAGGCCTCTTTTTAACCTAGTAGGGTAATACTCACAGGCAAGAGGCTCGGACCCTTTTAAACGGATAGCTGGTCTAGTACCACCTATACGGGGGTAACTCGGGATCTAACAGTATACTTATAGAGATACATCAGTCACAGGAGTTTATGCTGGTTGTTGCTAACCCTCTACTTAGTATTTTCCTATTCTGGCGCAGTGGTTCGGACATGTGCTTTAGACGCCGTAGAAGCACCGGACACTGACAGTCCCCCACAGACACACACCAGAGAGTTAGCCTCTACGAGCCATTAGTTAGCTTCCACACAGCGGTCCGAATGAAATGATTGGCTGGCTTACCAGTCTGTCTACCCACCTACCTGCCTGCAGCAACACACACTGTCCCTGCACTCAGTGAGCATGACCGGAGTCAGCCAGGCAGATATTGCTTAAGCTACTGAACCAGTCACATAAGAATGGTAGAAAAAGAGCAGCCAAAATATATAGTTCCAAATTTACTTACAACAGTTTGCACCGCTAGACAAAGCAGGAAAAGAAAGACAAAAGTAGATAAGGCTACGGACAAAAAGTTTAGATAAGGCAACAGGTCAAACCAGAGTCACATTGGTGTGGCTTTTCAACGACGGCAGGAACTAAGGGACAGGTAACGGTATTTGATTTATTTTGTTTTGGGGGAATTTGTTATTTTCCTGAACTATGTAGTATGTAAAACTATATATGAATGAGACATGACGTAGTTGGATATGGTTAGTGATTGCAACAATGTGCTTTGCTCCTCTCTCCAACACTCTTTCAAGGATCCATCCTCTAGCAGTAGTCAGGCACTGTGTTCCTGTGTGTGGGGGAGTGGCTGTAGATGGAGGCCTTGCAAATGTTTTATGATGAAGGAAATGCATTTGTTTGACTGTAAGGATACACATGGAGCAACATTTTGTGCATCTACAAGGGCACCTTTAATGCAATACTGAAAGTAAATACCCAGCTAGAAAACAAATGTGCTGCACAAAAATAACAATTAGAAAAAAATTAATTATCCTGCTGACAAACTACGTTCTCTCAGGGTGTGTTAAATCATTCCATAGAAGTAGAGAATGACAGAAAAATGCTGTGCCACCAACGGATTGCTAATTTATCTTTTGGATGATGAGATATCTGTGTACTAGCTTGACAGTGTTAGATGATTTGTTACACAAAAACATCTGGGAAGTTGTGGTAGGAAACTTTAGGAAAAGAGCATGCACTCTCAAAAAATACTGTTGTGGTTATAGTTGTGGTGTAGACTCTGCCATCTACTTAAGTTAGAACAATTTCTAAAACGATATATTTATAGTTATTATTGTTATTGTTCTTTGTGTGAATCATCAACATACACCAATCAGCCATAACATTCTGAGCACTGACAGGTGAAGTGAATAACACTGATTATCTGGTTATCATGGCTCCTGTCAATGGGTGGGATATATTAGGCAGCAAGTGAATGTTTTGTCCTTCGGTTGATGTGTTAGAAGCAGGAAAAATGGGCATGAGGATTTGAGCGACTTTGACAAGGGCCACATTGTGATGACTAGACGACTGGGTCAGAGGATCTCCCAAACTGCGGCTCTTGTGGGGTGTTCCCGGTCTGCAGTGGTCAGTACCTATCAAAAGTGCTCCAAGGGGTCATGTTGTGGCCAAGGCTCATTGATGCACATGGGGAGTGAAGGCTGGCCTGTGTGGTCTGATCCAACAGACGAGCTACTGTAGCTCAAACCCCTGAAACAGTTAATGCTGGTTCTGATAGAAAGGGGTCAGAACACACCAGTGGCGTGCACAGGAGGGGGGGTCGCCCCCCCTCGTGGCCCAATTGTTGAAAAACGCGTGCTAAAGTGCCCTCTTGGGAGCCAAAACGTGTGATAAAGTGCCCTCTTGGGAGCCAAAATTTTTGTTTTCTTCCCGCCCCTGTCCTTCAAAAAGTCCAGGTGCTCAGAATGTTATGGCTGATCAGTGTATATAAAGATGGACCATGACAGTTCTCCAAAGGTGAAGCCAAAACATCTCAATCATCCCCTGGTGATTTACTCTAGTATAGGTCATAATGATTGCTGCTTGATCAGTTTAACTAGTTATATGAAGATATAAAAAGACAACATGATTTAACCTAATGAACACACACACTGAACGTGATCCTCCTGTCTGTTGGCTCCATATGTTCCATGTCACCAGAGATGAGCTGTGGAAATCCACATGGCAATGATTATCAATTGAAATTTGCTGTATGATGGAGAATGGCCTTGAAGTATTGCTGTGTCAATTCATGGTTGCAAGTTGTACTAAGCACTCAAGCCTAGATTCACCCAGGACACACTCAGAGCACTCCCAACCTGCAGGGGGCAACCATGCAACAGAGTTGGAGCCAACTTCTCAGGAAGTGCTCTTGGGACCATATTCACCTGTGCACCCACAGGGAGTGCATGGCATTGAAATGTTTGGTAAGAGCTCAGTTGGCGCTCTCACCCATTCCTGAAGAGACCACAGCTCCTGATTATCCAAAGACGCAACTGGTAGGACAGAATGTCATTGAATGTGTTGAGGTCATGCTTCTATATGACTTTTGCTCGGTTGTAACGTGCAATTTAAGTTAAATAGTTTAAGACTTTATTATGTGAACATAGAACTTGGTAGAAGTAACATTACTCTAAGCATGTATATTGTTTAATTATTATATAAGTTTAATTGTGGGATTGGTACTTTAATTAACTATTAGAGATCCTAGGTTAATCTAAATGACTTTGTTTGGTTTGGTTTGAGGATTCAGTAACATTTCTGGAGAAAGTAGTCGCCAAAGAGTTGTGTGACTTTCTACATAACAATAGTTTATTTGAGGATTTTCAGTCAGGATTTAGGATTTAGAGTTCATCATAGCACAGAGACAGCTCTGGTTAAAGTTAATAATGACCTTCTGATTGCTTCTGACAATGGACTTGTCTCTGTACTTGTATTATTAGATCTTAGTGCTGCATTTGACACCATTGACCATGATATTCTTTTACAGAGACTTGAGCATCAAATTGGCATTAAAGGAACCGCACTAAGCTGCTTTAAGTCATATCAGATCGTTCGCAGTTTGTACATGTTAACGATGAATCTTCAATAAATACTACAGTTAGTCATGGAGTTCCACGAGGTTCTGTACTTGGACCAATACTATCTACTTTATATATGCTCCCTTTAGGCAACATTATTAGGAATCACTCCATTAACTTTCACTGGTTTTGCAGATGATACACAGTTATATCTATCGATCAAGCCCGATGAAATTAATCAATTATCTAAATTACAAACATGTCTTAAGGACATAAAATCCTGGATGAGCTGCAATTTTCTGATGTTAAACTCAGAAAAAACTGAAATTCTTGTTCTAGGCCCCAAAAACCTTAGAGACTCACTGTCTAAAGATATAGTTACTCTAGATGGCATTAACTTGGCCTCTAGCACCACTGTCAGGAATTTTGGAGTTATCTTTGATCAGGATTTGTCTTTTAACTCCCACATGAAGCAGACCTCTAGGACTGCCTTCTTTCATTTACGTAATATTAGAAAAATTAGACACATCCTATCACAGACAGATGCAGAAAAACTAATCCATGCATTTGTTACTTCAAGGCTGGATTACTGCAACTCTTTATTATCAGGTTGCCCCAATAAGTCCATTAAAACGCTCCAATTAATTCAGAACGCTGCAGCACGAGTACTGACAGGAACTAGAAAAAGAGATCACATCTCTCCTGTACTAGCTTCTCTGCACTGGCTCCCTGTAAAATGTAGAATAGAATTTAAAATCCTCCTCCTCACCTATAAAGCTCTTCATGGTCAGGCCCCTTCATATCTTAAAGAGCTCATAGTACCCTATTACCCCTCTAGAACACTACGTTCTCTGAATGCTGGGCTACTTGTGGTTCCTATAGTCTCTAAAAGTAGAACAGGAGCCAGAGCCTTCAGTTACCAAGCTCCTCTCCTGTGGAACCAGCTTCCAGTTGTGGTACAGGAGGCAGACACCCTCTCCACATTCAAGAGTAGGCTTAAGACATTCCTCTTTGATAAAGCTTATAGTTAGGGCTGGATCAGGTGAGTCCTGAACCATCCCTTAGTTATGCTGCTATAGGCCTAGACTATCGGGGGATTTCCCATGGTGCACTGAGCTCCTCCCTTCCTCTCTCTTTCTGCACTCATTCATGTTGTTAATGCATGTTACTAACTTCACTTCTTCCCCGGAGTTCTTGTGCTTTCTTGTCTCGCAGGTTCTAATCGATCCTGGTGGAGCCTCCTGCCATGGTCCTGCTAGATTGCCATTGCCAATACTGTTGTGTCTGTGCGTCTGTCTGTCTGTCTGTCTCTCTCTGTGTCTCTCCCTCTCTTCTCTCTCTCTCTGTCTCTCTCTCTCTCTCACCCCAACTGGTTGAGGCAGACGACCACCCTTGATAACCAGCGTGGCAGTGAGGACAAGGATCAAAGGCCTGAAGTCAAGCTGTCGACGAATCGGAAGAATTGACTGGAAACTCTTCACCACGGCAAAGGAAACTCTTGGGAAAACAGTCAAGCAACTGAAGCAAGAGCAGACCTTAGCTAAATCCGCTTTCAGCAAGCAAGCAAACTACCTGAGCAAAGCTGCAGATGGTATGATCAAGGATGAACTACAAGAAGAGTTCAGCAAGCTCAGTTCCCTGGCAAGGTATGTCAGCAATGCAAATGAAGACTACAGGGCTGGCCTACTGGCAGATGGTGAAGCGGGAACTGAGGAGGGTGAAGAAGTCAAGCTCGACAAGCACCAGCAGGCTGAGCTTGAAAGAAGAATGGAAGAGTGCGACACGAGAATGGGGGACATCCGTGAAGCAGTCCAATTCAACCTCTGGCAAAGATATGGTAAAGAGGAGGTAGACTCTGTAATCCAAGAAGCGGAAAAAGCCTGTGACAGAGCTCAAGCAAGCCCCATCACTGCTATCAATAGAGACGGCTATGAAGTGCAGCTGGAAGGAGCGAAGAGGCTAACCCATGATGCAACTGTAAGCCTGAAAGACTGGGAAAAATGGATATCACATGATCAGACAGCACACCTGAAAGGCAGATTAAAAGACCTGAGAACATTCGGCAGCAACCTCGAGGCCAGAAGAGCAAAATTCCTCACTGCACAAAAAATTGCAGAAGAGGAAAGAAGAGGACCAGAGCCTCAGCCAACGGCAGTTCCACAACCAGTGGTGAGAATAAAGCCGACCAGTCTACCTAAATTCACTGGGTTTAGGAGGAATTTCCACAGATGGAGGAGATACTGGGAAAGCCTGCAAAAGCAGGGAGAGCCGACTGGCTCAGTGGAAGTGAAGAAGTTCCAACTCCTTAACAGTGTGGACGAGAGCATATGTAGAGACCTGCGCCTGTCAACATACAACAGTGCTGAAGACATATTTAGAGTACTTCAAAACAGGTATGGAAACAAGCCAACAATTGCCTTGGAGATAATTGAAGACCTGGAGAGGATCCCTCCTTTAAAGTCACACCAGCCAAGGAAGGAAATTGACCTAATTTAAGCTATGGAAAAGGCCCTGAATGACCTCACGGAGCTCGAAAGCACTGTGATCAGATCCATAGAGAGCAAGCTGCCAGATGATATGAAGAGGGACTGGCTGACATTCATGGTCAATCCAAGAAATGGAGTCACACCTGATAATCACTTCGACATCCTTCTTACATTCTTAAAGACACGAGGACATTCTAGAGAAGCTAGACCAACTGGGTGTAAGTGAAAGACCTGAAAAGAAAGCTACGTACCTGGACAAGAGGTATGACTCCACAAAGTCCACAAGGAAAGGAGGATGTGTTGTCTGTGGAGATGAAAAGCACCGTGAGAAGATCTTCTTTTGTAAGCAGTTCAAAGAACTAAAGCCTGATGAGAAGCTGAATGCTGTCGAAAGGCTGGGAGCGTGCAGAAGATGCCTCAGATGTCATGCAGAGGAGGATGAACGTACGGACACTTAGCTGTGCACGAACAGAGACTGCAAGAGAGGAAGCTCTTCAGACCACCATTTCTTTCTCTGCCTGAAAGGAGGATTCAAGGGGAAAGAATCTGTGAAAGTGGGAAAACCCAGCACCAGGAGGCAAACATTCACAGAGGAGCAAGAGAAATTAATATCTGAGCTCACCCCAGATATGGCAGAAAAATTCAGGAGAGCCTTCACCAACATGGCTGCAAAATCACACTGCACTGGAAAAAGCCTTCCTGGAGTGATGGACTCAAGCACACGTGAGTTACCAGTTATTTTTATGCTTCTCGAAGTAACCACCAATGCAGGACAGAAAATTGGAACTCTCATTGACTTAGCATCAGATACCAACTACATTACTCATATAGCTGCCAGGAGACTGAAGCTTCGAAGTGAAGCTTCGAAGTGAAAAGATCACGCTTGTCGTCCATGGAGTTGGAGGCATGGCCATGAAAGTAAAGACCAAAAGATACTTACTCAAGGTGAGAGTCAAGACACCTAGAGGCACAGAGAGAGCTCATGAGCTGATCTGTTATGGGTTGGATGAAATCGCAAGAGTTCAGAGTAATCAAAGCACAGCAACTCAAGAAGTTCTTCCCAGACACCAACCTGGAAGATCTTCAGACCAGGGGTCTCATTTATAAAACTGTGCGTGGGATCGTTACTAAAAGTGTACGTGCGCCCAAAAGCCAAGTTTTGCGTGCGCCAAAAAATATTCAGACTTATAAAACCCTGCATACGCACACCTGTAAGCAATCTTTGCTTTATAAATAAAGTGCCTACAAGTGTGCGCAGCTGAATCAGCTTCACGTTCCGCCCTGTACACGCCCCTTTTTAACCATAAATGGTCAATGCAAACGACCTCATGAATGCGATCTGCATATAAAACAGACTCAGAAGAAGTATTATGTCTTGTCGGAAACAATGGCAGAAGGACTGAGAAAAGCAAAAAAGCGAAATTTACGGAGGTTGAAGTGGAGAGAGAGAGTGGGTGAGGTGGAGGCCCAAAAAGTAGTTTTTTTTCGGCGGTCACGGGACTGGGATCACTAACAACAAAAAGCAGAGTGAGTGGCAACATGTTGCTGCAGCAGTGAACTCTGTCAGTGGCACGGAGCGCACAGTCCCAGAATTAAAAAAGAAGTGGTCTGACATAAAGGTACATATTTTTATTTCCTCACGCACAGCACATGTTTATAATTTATTGCTCAAATGTTACTGATCGTATAGTGAAGATCGTTAATTACAGGTGGATGCAAAGCGGAGGCTGTCCTCACACCGCCAGAGCGTGACTGCAACTGGGGGGGGGGACCCAGTACTCCTGACCTAACACCAATTGACACAAAAGTAGCATCCATAATTGGCACCGCAAGCGTGAGTGGCATCGTGTCAGAAAGGGAAGGAGACACTGACAACACAGAAGAACAAAGTAAAGCTGATTTCTGATTTTTATAGATTTTTTTATTATTATTATTGATCATGTATAGTGCAAGCTATTTTGCTTGTCCATCATCCAGAGTCAGCGGTCGGTGGTGGGGAGGAGGAGGACGATGATGCCGGCAAAGGGCCCTCGGCCGCAGGTCATCCGGTTGCCCCCACCCCCACGCATCAGTCCGCTGGTCGGGTGCTCACAGACACAGTTCTGCAGCTACAGAGGGAAACAATAGATGCAGTCAACAACTTGACTGAGGAGTATGTGGTTTGGTTTTCCACACTTGGGATTTAATTGACATTTGATTATGTGTTTACAGTGTGACATACAAATATTATGTTATTGACACATGTTGGACAGATGCTTTATTCCATGCAGTCACGCCGTCCTCTCCTCCTCCTGCGCTCCGGGAATGGACAGTATGGAGTGACGGGATTAAATATAGAGAATTTTGATTTTGAATTTTCATTTTGATTCTAAGGAGATGTTTCTGGAGTAATAACTGAGAAATAACGCAGTTGACTTAAATCATTCTGATTACATAGATTTAACGCATGATACAGGGTTGGAATTAAACTTATGAAGGGCGATGATAAAACATAATCGTTCTTCTCATCCTAAATTTCTTCAGTCTGACTTCAGTTCACCACCACACCGTCTGTGTCGCCAATTCTCCTTCTTCTCCGTGTACGCATGGGTCAGAGTTTGCTTAGGGCTGCACACATTCTCCCGTCAAGTTTGTTTTTTATAGATCACAACCTTGGCGTGGAAAGTCACGTACGCCACTTTCAGCCCTGTTTTGTGCGTACGCAACGGTTATAAATGAGACCCCAGAACATGTTGAGCTTCTCATAAGCCACCGTGAAGGAAGACTCGCTCCACAGAGAGTAAAGGTAGTAGGAGATCTTGTCCTGTGGGAAAGCCCTTTAGGAAAGACCATTAGCGGAGCAAATCAAGACCTCTGTGAAGTAGTGGACATGGCCCTGCACAATTCTGAGACTCACTTTGCACGATCAATGAGAACCACAGCAGTGAAGTATCAAGAAATTGCTGAGATGCAAGAATCCAGAGCTGAAACCAAAAGCACTGTTGCTGGCAGAGAGTTCTTGGACTGGTGGAAGTGGGACAGCATTGGTGCGGTGTGCGAACCCATGTGTGGAGGATGCCGGTGTGGTAACTGTCAACCAGGAGGCAAAGACATGACTCTGAGCGAGGAAAGAGAGCTTGAGATGATCAGGCAAGACCTCAGCTATATGAAGTCAGATGCGCATAGTCAGGAGCCTCACTGGGACACAAAATACCCCTGGATTGAAGATCCAAGTTCCCTGTCCAACAACAGAAACGCAGTGGAGGCCACGTTTCTGAGGACAGAGAAACAGCTCAAGAAAGAACCAGAGTGGCGTGCAGCATACACACAACTCAAGTCCATGAGATGGTGGAAAGGAAAGCGGCAAAGAAACTCACCAGAAAGACCATTGCTGACTGGAAAGGACCAGTATGGTACGTCAGCCACTTGGTGGCGCCAAACCCACACTCTGTCACGACACCTGTCTGACTGGTATGGAACAGCAGCCAGAAGTTTAGAGGGATCAGCATGAATGACCTTCTCCTGAAAGGGCCTGATGTACTTAATCCCATCCGAGCAGTGCTACTAAGGTTCAGAAGAGGAGTCCATGCTGCCTTCGGCGACACCAAGAAGATGTACAATTCTGTGTGGCTTGAAGACCTGGAGATGCACCTCCATAGATTTCTCTGGAGAGATAGTGAAGATGGAGAAATTGAGGAATATGCCATCACCAGAGTCAACATTGGCGATCGACCAGCAGGGTGCATCGCACAACTGGCCATGAGAGAGACATCAAAACTGCCCATGTTCACTCACCTGGAGGAGGAGCGTAGAGTCCTTGAAGAGGATTCCTATGTAGATGACATCCTGACATCCCATAATGACCTGGAAAAGCTAGACAAAACCACCAAAACAGTCGAAGAAATCCTGAAGGCAGGTGGATTCTTCCTCAAGCCGGGTCCGGTCAGGCAGACATCTACATCAGAACATCCAGCATCGTCAGATCAAGTCTTCATTCTCCCCAACCAAATGAGAGAAGGAGACAACAAAGTCTCTAACATGGGACACACCTCTGTCTGAAAGACTTAGAGAAGAAGCCATCCACCTGTTTGAGTAAAACACACGCCTCAACCAAATCACCTTCCATAGAAGCCTCACTCCAGTCAAAAGGATTGGAGAACCCTGGGGAATAACATTCTCAGATGGGAGCGACCAGAGCTATGGAGCTGTTGCATACTTCAGGTGGGAGACCAAGGAAGACATCCTGGTCTGGCTTGTTGAGTCCAAAGCCAAGCTCACACCACTTGACCAAAAGGGAGAACCAGTTAAGGCTGAGGTCTGTGGTGCTGTCTTCGCTGCAAGACTCAGGAGATGCATTGAAAAGCACAGTCGGATGCAAGTTGAATGTTGGCTCCATCTGCTGGACAGTCAAACTGTGCTGGGTGCAATCCAAAGGGACAGTTATGGGTACCAGACCTTTTTTTGCAAACAGAGTGGGAGAGATCCAGAAGTCCACATCAGTTGAAGACTGGAGGTGGATTCCAGGTGAGCAAAACATTGCTGACCTCACAACAACTGACCAAAACAAGGACCTGCAAAGCAGCCCTAGTGGAGGAGGACACCAAATCCAAGTCCGGAGGCCACCTTCTGGTTCTTCAGTGAGGAAAATCCATGACATCAGTAAGTTCAGCAGTTTAACCAGGTTGATGAGACTCATTGCCTGGGTGTGGAGAGCTGCCACAAAGTGGAAAAAAATGCTGGCCAGAACCTCAACCACAAGCAAGCCAAAGATGGAGGAGATTCCTTCAGCTCTTGCGATCAAGTCCAGAGTCAAGGAAGCTACACTTACTATCATGGAGTGTGAAGATGCACTCAGGGATCTCTTCCTTGCGGCTCAAGAGGAGGTAACCTTGCCAGACACCACACTCAAAAGGCTTGCTGTGGTCAGAGATGAAAACACTGGACTTTTGCTCTGTGGAGGAAGATTCAAAATCTTTAATGAAGAAAAAACTGCAGTACCAGTCTTGCCCTGCACATCATGGGTATCCACTCTTCTAGCTCAAAAAGCCCACAAAGCAAATCATTAAGAAATCGCAGGCACACTCCTCCGGATGAGAAGGAAAGCATTGGTGGTAAGAGGCCGGAAACTAGCTCAGAAGATCGTTGACAACTGTGTGACATGCAGGAGACTCAAGGCCCAAAGATGCCAACAGATCATGAGTGACCTTCCATCGGAGCGAATAACACCAGCCAATCCATTTGAGTACACAACAGTGGACTTATTTGGACCTTACGAAGTGAAGGATGAGGTGAGAAAGAAGGTGAAACTCAAAGTGTGGGGAACTGTCTTCTGTTGCATGGCATCCAGAGCTATGCACACAGACCTCGTAAGTGACCAGTCAGCTGAAGGCTTCTTGTTAGCCTACCAACGATTCACGGCACTGAGAGGACATCCAAGGAAATTATGGTCGGATCCTGGAAAGAACTCAAAAGAAATCAAAGCTTGAAAATGAAGTCTCCAAGCATGGCACAGAATGGAGCTGGAGGATCCATCCAGCAGACTCACCTCACAGAAACGGAGCTGCCGAAGCTGCTGTCCGGACTGTGAAGCGGGCTTTGCACAATCTGGGGGGTAACGGAGTCTTCACATGGGGTGAGTTTCAAACTTTCCTTTATATGGCTTCCAACCTTGCCAATGAACGACCTATTGATGCCAGGACTCAGAGCCGGGAGGACTGTGTAGAATACATTCAATTCAATTCAATTTTATTTGTATAGCGCCAATTCATAACAGAAGTTATCTCAGGACACTTTTCAAATAGAGCAGGTCTAGACCGAACTCTTTAACATTAATTACAGAGACCCAACAGTACCACCATGAGCAAGCACTTGGCGACAAGGGCAAGGAAAAACTGCCTGTTAAAAGGCAGAAACCTAGGACAGATCCTCCGGCTCTAGGTGGGTGGTCGTCTGTCTCGACCAGTTGGAGAGAGTGAGAGAGCAAGAGAGAGAGAGAGACAGACAGACAGACACAGACAGACACAGACAGACACAGATAGACACAGACAGACAGACACAGACAGACACAGACAGACTGCGTATCATCTGCATAACAGTGAAAGTTAATGGAGCTATTCCTAATAATGTTGCCTAAAGGGAGCATATATAAAGTAAATAGTATTGGTCCAAGTACAGAACCTTGTGGAACTCCATGACTAACTGTAGTATTTATGGAGGATTCATCGTTAACATGTACAAACTGAGAACGATCTGATAAGTATGACTTAAACCAGCTTAGGGCAGTTCCTTTAATGCCAATTTGATGCTCAAGTCTCTGTAAAAGAATATCATGGTCAATGGTGTCAAATGCAGCACTAAGATCTAATAATACAAGTACAGAGACAAGTCCATTGTCAGAAGCAGTCAGAAGGTCATTATTAACTTTAACCAGAGCTGTCTCTGTGCTATGATGAACTCTAAATCCTGACTGAAAATCCTCAAATAAACTATTGTTATTTAGAAATTCACACAACTCTTTGGCGACTACTTTCTCCAGAATCTTAGAGAGGAAGGGGAGGTTAGAAATCGGTCTATAGTTGGCTAAAACCCCTGGGTCAAGAGTGGACTTTTTAAGAAGGGGTTTAATTACAGCTACTTTAAAGGACTGTGGTACATATCCTGATAATAAAGAAAGATTAAACATATCCAGTAAAGAAGTGCCAATTAAGGGAACAACTTCTTTAAGCAGCCTAGTTGGGATCGGGTCTAATAGACAGGTTGATGGCTTCGATGAAGAAATGATTGAAGTTAACTGATGAAGATTGATAGCAGAAAAACAGTCTAAATATATATCTAAGTTTACATTG
This sequence comes from Dicentrarchus labrax, assembly GCF_905237075.1. Lineage (NCBI taxonomy): Eukaryota > Metazoa > Chordata > Actinopteri > Moronidae > Dicentrarchus > Dicentrarchus labrax. Next base: position 27,700,359 of record NW_026136706.1, on the reverse strand, counting down.
ACAGAAGTCCCTGAACTTGGAGAGCCACTGATAACTGTTGATGGCAGTTGGTGATTAATTTTTCTCTAATAGTAATAATTTTATTATAGAAGAAGCTCATGAAGTCATTGCTACTTAAGTTTATGGGGATATGTGGCTCAATAGAGCTGTGACTCTCTGTCAGCCTGGCTACAGTGCTGAAGAGGAACCTAGGGTTGTTCTTATTTTCTTCTATTAGTGCTGAATAATAGGCTCCTCTGGCATTACGGAGGGCCTTTCTATAGGTTTTAAGATTATCTTGCCAAATTGAGCGATATTCTGATAATTTGGAAGAGCGCCATTTCCTTTCAGATTTTCTAGCTATTTGTTTTAACTGGCGGGTTTGGTGGTTATACCAAGGTGCTAGTCTCCTATGTTTTAATAATTTCCTTTTTATAGGAGCGATAGAGTCTAATGTTGATCGTAGTGAGCCTGTAGCACTATTGACAAGATTATCAATTTCAGAGGGACTAAAGTCGTTATAGGACTCTGTTAAATTCAGACATGGCATTGAATTAAACACTGAAGGAATCTCCTCCTTAAATTTAGCTACAGCACTGTCAGATAGACATCTGCTGTAGGAAGTTTTGCCTAATGGCTTATAATCTAATAGTATGAATTCAAAAGTTATTAAATAATGGTCAGATAGGAAAGGATTATGTGGGAAGACTATTAAATGTTCAATATCAATGCCATATGATAAAACAAGGTCAAGAGTGTGATTAAAACAATGAGTTGGTTTATTTACACTCTGACAGAAGCCAATTGAGTCTATTAATGATATAAATGCATTACTAAGGCTGTCATTGTCAACATCCACATGAATATTAAAATCACCTACAATAATTACTTTATCTGGATTTAAGCACTAAACTTGATAAAAACTCTGAGAATTCAGATATAAAATCAGAGTACGGTCCAGGAGCGCGGTACACTATAACAAATAGAACTGGCTGCAGTGTTTTCCAGTTTGGGTGAGAAAGACTAAGAACAAGGCTTTCATATGAATTATAATTTAGTTTAGGTTTAGGGTCCATTAAAACGCTCGAATCATATATGGCTGCCACTCCACCTCCTCGGCCTGTGCCTCGAGGAATGTGAGTATTAATATGACTGGGGGGGTGGATTCATTTAGGCTAACATACTCCTCGTGGGACAACCAGGTCTCAGTAAGACAAAGTAAATCAATATCATAATCTGATATTAATTCATTCACTAAAACAGCTTTAGAGGACAGAGACCTGATATTTAACAGTCCACATTTCATTCTCTTATTTTGTGCTACTGAGGAGTTAGTTTTAATTTTTATTACGTTTTTATGTTGAACTCCTCTTGTTTTTATTTCTTTAAATAATTTAGGTGGTCGGGGGACAGACACAGTCTCTATGGGGTTTTGGGTGGGTGACTGTTCTAAAGAAAGAGCAGAGAAGTGTGTAAGATAGCAGCTCTGCTTCCTGGTCCCAACTCTGGACTGTCAGGTTTTAGAGATAAACTTCGCCATGTTGCTAGATAAGAGAGCCGCTCCATCCAAAGTGGGATGGATGCCATCTCTCCTAATCAGACCAGGTTTTCCCCAAAAAGGCTTCCAGTTATCAATGAAGCCCACATCGTTTGCTGGACACCACCTCGACAGCCAGCGGTGGAATGACGACATGCGGCTATACATGTCATCACTGGTCACATTGGGCAGGGGTCCAGAGAAAACTACAGTGTCCGACATTGTCTTAGCATATTTACACACCGACTCCACATTAATCTTAGTGACCTCCGGTTGGCGTAAACGGGTGTCGTTACCGCCGACGTGGATAACAATCTTACTGTATTTACGGCTGACCAGAACGCCTTGAGAGGTCAGTTCAGGCTTGCCAGAGTCGTTGACGTCAACACTGACAGGAAGGGAATTGTGAGGGATGTACATCTTCCCCAGCTACCCAGTTGCAACTGTGAAGCCCACTCAAAAGATGAAAAAACACTCAACCAAGATACCTGCAACAGTTCTTCACAGGGATGTCAGACGGATAGTTGTCCTGCTTCCAGTTGAAGAGCAGCAACAAGATAAAAAATGGAGTAACTAAATCAAACACATCACAGTACTGGTGTGACCTCCTTGGGTTCAAGAACCAGGAGGTCAAGTGGGAGGTGTTGTGTCAATTCATGGTTGCAAGTTGTACTGAGCACTCCAGCCTAGATTCACCCAGGACACACTCAGAGCACTCCCAACCTGCAGGGGGCAACCATGCAACAGTTGGAGCCAACTTCTCAGGAAGTGCTCTTGGGACCATATTCACCTGTGCACCCACAGGGAGTGCATGGCATTGAAATGTTTGGTAAGAGCTCAGTTGGCGCTCTCACCCGTTCCTGAAGAGACCACAGCTCCTGATTATCCAAAGACGCAACTGGTAGGACAGAATGTCATTGAATGTGTTGAGGTCATGCTTCTATATGACTTTTGCTTGGTTGTAACGTGCAATTTAAGTTAAATAGTTTAAGACTTTATTATGTTAACATAGAACTTGGTAGAAATAACGTTACTCTAAGCATGTATATTGTTTAATTATTATATAAGTTTAATTGTGGGATTGGTACTTTAACTATTTGAGATCCTAGGTTAATCTAAATTACTTTGTTTGGTTTGGTTTGAGGATTCAGTAACATTTATTTATTATTACTTTGAGAAAGTGTTATTGAGATTTATTTGTAACTAATTCATGTCTTCTGTGTGTGTATCTTAAAGGTTATCAACCTATTCTGCTCCATCCCAATCTATCAAACCATCTTCAAGAAAATAAAAAAACAAAAAGTGAACAGATTTGAGTTGTGCTTTGCGTCCATCAGAGATCAAGCAGTTTTCAAGTTTGGGCAGAGCTGTGGTCAGTTACAACAAACACACAGAAGTATGAAGAAAGTGATGTCATTAGTTTTTATGAGGCAGTTAAAGCACATCAGTGGGATCATTTACATCCAGTCAACCTGCAAAGAATTTCTATAACTAGAAAGTTAATTTGTGTTGCCACATAATACTTGATGGTAACATTAATCTGCATATGAAACTCAAAATGTCTTTTGGTTCATTCTGGCACATTTACTTTAGAATTATGTCAATTTATGATAACTGTCCCTGATAAGTGTAAAAAATAGTTATATTATTGAATAAGTTTATAGGACAATTTTAGTTCCAGTAATTTCACAAATTGTAGAAAATAATTTAATGACTTATAATATTAGGCTAATTTATCATGTTTCATATAAAAGCATTTGTAACATCTTTTTTAATCTACGTCTTATTTTTCTGTGTTTTTGTGTCTAGAAGTGACTAACAAGGACAACAAGTTTTGAAGTGAGGGTACTGCAGCCTGCAGCCGGCAAACAGGCTACAACGTATTCCTTCAGAAGTTCTGAAATCTCAGGACAGGTGAGGTGACTTGTTGCAGGAAGACAACAGAGTTAATTTAAAGGTGCAGTTCGTAACATTGAGGATAATCTATAGGCAGAAATGGAATATATTATTCATAGGTATGTTTTCATTTGAAATCTAATAATAAGTCTTCCATGTAGTCCACCATGTTGAATCGACATGTTCCTACAGTATCCCAGAATGGACAAACTAAATACTGGCTGTAGGTGTGTTCGCAGCCACCGTAGTTTCTTGTACACACTTCACAGCCCGTTCTTATTTCCAGGTTGTCAACTACAGACATGAGCAGTGTTGAGTTATTTGCAATCTGCAACTTCATGACCTTACATATATGTTCGGATGATCGTGGCTGCAGTCTGCATCACTGTCACTTAAAACTGGACCATATTCAAAACTTGTTGTCCCCATTAGTCACTCTGACAACTGGTCAAGGCAGACGACCACCCACCTAGAGCCGAGGTCTGTCCTAGGTTTCAGTCTCTTAAAAGGCAGTTTTTCCTTGCCCTGGTCGCCAAGTGCTTGCTCATAGTGGTACTGTTGGGTCTCTGTAATTAATGTTATAAAGAGTTCGGTCTAGACCTGCTCTATTTGAAAAGTGTCCTGAGATAACTTCTGTTATGAATTGGCGCTATACAAATAAAACTGAATTGAATTGAATCCATCTTTCTAGTGATTTCTGATTGGTCATTTTTGTTCAGGCCTGGTGGATTCTTGCAAATGCTAGGATAGTGAAAGTTTCAGCAATTTTGATCTGACTTCCTCACAACTTAAACACAGAGAATTACATAAGCATCACCAAATCAATACACTGATTACTAAATCTAAAAACGCTAATTTCCCAGTATATGCTAACCATTTTATGTTCAAAACAGCTCAGTTTTCACAGTTCAAAAGATTGCAACCCTTTGTAAAAACCCTCCTCTTCTAATGATTCCTGTGATACCAGCAATCAGGAAACCTTCATTAAGAGTCCCCCATTAAGGTTCAACATGCTATAAAATGGAGAGGAAATATCCCAGACAAGGTGAGTTTGTCTGCTCAGCTCGCCTCCTGCCAGTCAGCTTTATTAGTTACAGCTGCAAAATTTCAAGTTTACAAGATTTTCCATCACTAATGAGTTTCCCTTTTTGTAAGTAACAACGTATACTACTTTGATAAATATAAAAGCAGGTATAATGTCATCATACATCATACAAAATATCAACTGTTTTTAATCCACTTCTGTTGGGACAGATTTTCTCTTATTGATTAGAGCTACATATAAACTTACTACTTATTATAATTCTTTAAATGTATCTATTTTCATGCTGATTTGATTGTTTTGCATTCAGTTCCTCTCTCTGCCTTTTAAAATAATTTTAATAGTTTTTTACAGAAAATGATGATGTGCATTATATCTAACTGCTAGATATTCATTGCTTTATTTGTGTGTTTTTTTTTTTTACCTTTAAACTGCAGTAGGTAACTTTTATAAAAAAAATACTTTTTGTCATATTTGCTGAAACTTGAGTTATATCCTGACAGTAGTACATGAAACAGATAATCTGTGTAAAAATCAGGTTCATCTGGTTCCTCCTAGTGCTCCTAATGGCATCTGTAAGAATCAACAGGGCCTAAATGAAAACAACCAAGCAGAGAGTTGTTGAGTTTCATTCCCAAGTTGTCAAATACAGACACTTTGAGTCCCAAAGCTTCAGCCACCAACCCAAGGTTTCAATATTTGACATCCTGGGAATGATCAACTATATTTCTATGACAAAAAGTTACCAACTGCAGCTTTAATTTTAACAATATGAACAACATTTTTTTACTCATTTATTTATTTGGATGAACATCCCAGCATCCCAGCTGGCAAGGACTTTGATTTTTTTTCTGCTTTAAATATTTCAACCTTGAAGATTAAAAAATGACAAAATAATGTATGGAGTATGGTGACAGTTATGACAACTTCAGTGCTAGTGTAGTAAAACATCTCTACATATAGTTCCATGAATTGAATGACCCAGTAACATCACACTGTACATACTGCATCTTTCCAGCTGTGAAGGTCACTCATCCATCGCTCTGGCTTCGTGTCTCACTTTGTGCGAAAATATCAATGACAATTGCGTGAATGTTTCTTGCTTCAGTTAATGCTTCAAATGTCAATGATGAAAGTGTTGCTCATACAGTACGGGTTGTCTTTTTGTTATGATACAATTAGTCTTGTGTTACAATAGTGCGTACTCTGCAGGAGATCAGTCTGAGAATTATTAACTGTCTGGAGTTTCTACCCAGGGCATAAAAAGAATATGATAATGATTCATCCCTCCATTCTTTGTCTGACCTTTGGCAGTGAAGGCCAAGTGCTGTTGTGGAGTTTCAGGGTGGCCTGTTTTACAGCCATCCTGCTCCACTAATCGTAATTAACTGTCAGCAGCTGCACGCTGGTTGTCATGCAGAAGATGCCTGCATCTCATTAATTTTAAGTCGAAATGCAAATTTTCATCTCATGTAGTAATTTATTTCATTACCATTTGGGTCTAAAGCAAACGTGACAAAAAAAAAATATTGTGTAAGCCATTATGAGAAACCATATAACAATATTTGCACTTAATATCTCAAAATATTGACTATTGACTATTTTTTACATTAATTATTTTCATTATATATTCACAGAATCCTTTTTTTCCCCCACATTGGCGGAACCGTGTTTCCATACGTGACAGTCCTAGACTCATGAAGCACAGAATATTATACACACGTGGACAAAATTGTTGGTACCCTTCCATTAACAAAAACCCCCCCAAAAAAACCACAAAGGTCACTGAAATAACTTGAAACTGACAAAAGTAATAATAAATTTAACTAAAAAATTAACTAATGAAAATCAGATATTGCTTTTGAATTGTGGTTCAACAGAATCCTTTTAAAAAAAACAAACTAATGGAACTGGCCTGGACAAAAATGATGGTACCCTGAACTTTATTTTATATTTTGAGGCAATCACTGCAATCAAGCGATTTCTGTAACTCTCAATGTGACTTCTGCACCTGTCAATAGGTATTTTGGCCCACTCCTTGTGAGCAAACTGCTCCAGCTGTCTTAACTTTGAAGGGTGCCATCTCCAGACTTCATGTTTCAGCTCCTTCCACAGATGTTCAATAGGATTTCGATCAGGGCTCATAGAAGGCCACTTCAGAATAGTCCAATGATTTTTATTAGTTAATTTTCAGTACATTTTTATTTATTACTTTTGTCAGTTTCAAGTTATTTCAGTGACCATTGTGGGTTTTTCATTCTTTAACGCAAGGTTACTAACAATTTTGTCCACGTGTGTAACTGAAACTGTTTCTGTACATATGTTCTTGGTGTCTGACTTCAGGCCTGCAGCAGCCGCAAGCAGACAGGGTTAACACAGGGTTAAATGTGGCATGCTATGGTAGACTAAGCCGTGCTGACATGAAGACAATCTGCTGAACAGCTGACCCGCAGCGCTACTGGACGACAAGGCTTTGATGCAGGCCATCTGATCAAAGAGGTGCAGAATTTATGAGATTTTCATCTCATCTTTCAACATCTTTCACTGTGTGACCAATAGATTAATCAATGTAGCTGAAGTGTTATGCTAAACATCAAATCCCAGCATCCCAGCTAGCAAAGACTTTTTTCTGTTTTAAAATATTTATCCCTTGAAGATTCTGATTAAAAAATGACAACAAAAAAAGTACATGATTGTTCATCTTGCCTGCTAATGCTTAATGTCTAAATCTGTATGAATAAAATATACTGCTCAAACACCTCTATCACTGCTCAGTTCTGATGTCTGAAGTTTAAAGATAGTGAGCTCAGACCAATAAAATGATACAAGTTCCAAGACTATATTTAAAGAGTTTATTTTCCACTTCCACATTGCCACCATTAACATAATGGACATTCAGTGCTATTGACTACATTAAACGCCAGTCAATCCACATCCCTCCCAAGCTGTCTGTTTTACAGGAAATATGCATATGCAGAAGCAAATAGCAGTCTGCTAGCCTTTCCATGGGGACTTTAGGACAAAAGGCTAAAACAAAAAGCCCTGGGATGCTACAAGTCCCATAGAGACAGAGTGCTACACGTCATACTCTGAAAAGCATGGGGAAAACAGTCAGTGCCACAATATGTAACCAAGGGTTGAGACGCTAACCGAATGCCTGCAGCTAGCTAAAAATATTAAATTTAAGCCTTTCAAAAGATTATTTTTGTACTCTTTGCTTACCAGAGAGGAAAATATTGACAAACTTAACATTGTCAGTTTATCTATCATCGTCCCTTTCTCCTTACCATGATTGTTTTTGCATTTCTACTATACTATGATATTTACTATTATTTAATCTGATCAGGTGAGATCAGAATTTTATTTGACAAAGCTCAAAACCAGACTTTGAATACCTTTAAACTCTACAGTTTTAAAAAAAAAAAGCTTGCCGTACGTACGTGGGCATGTGTCAGGATCCTTCAGTCTTCCCATTCTCGCTGCTGATGCCTCAGGTCTGTATCCACTTTTGTCTCCTTAAAGGCTCAGTTTTCTGTTCAGCATCGTATAAAAACCCTGTATTGTCAGAAATGGAATATAATAGTATGTTTCATGAGTGTATAACCAGCTGAATATAAGAATTGTTGTGTTTTTGTTACCTTAGAATGAGCCAATTGTTATCTACAGAGGGAGCAGGTTGCCTTCCATGGAGTCCACCATGTTTCTACAATAGCCCAGAATGGCCAGAAGAAGATGGGTGGTAAAGAGAGAAGGACAGGGACAAAGGTGCACAGCAACAATAATAGCAACAACTATACAAGTAGAAATGACTAATGATGATGATGATGGTGACAACGATAATAACCACAATGATGGGGGGATGAATAATAATAATAATAATAATAATAATACTATAAGTAATATTGGCAGCAGCTCTTAAATGTGGAGAGGGTGTCTGCCTCCCGAACCACAACTGGAAGCTGGTTCCACAGGAGAGGAGCTTGGTAACTGAAGGCTCTGGCTCCTGTTCTACTTTTTGAGACTATAGGAACCACAAGTAGCCCAGCATTCAGAGAACGTAGTGTTCTAGTGGGGTAATAGGGTACTATGAGCTCTTTAAGATATGAAGGGGCCTGACCATGAAGAGCTTTATAGGTGAGGAGGAGAATTTTAAATTCTATTCTGAATTATATATACAGGAATACCGGAGAAACATTTTCCTAGTTCCTGTCAGTACTCGTGCTGCAGCGTTCTGAATAAATTGTTGCGTTTTAATGGACTTATTGGGGCAACCTGATAATAAAGAGTTGCAATAATCCAGCCTAGAAGTAACAAATGCATGGATTAGTTTTTCTGCATCTGTCTGTGACAGGATGTGTCGGATTTTTGTTGTTGCCTAAGTGAAAAAAGGCAGTCCTACGAGTTAGTGGGAGTTGAAGGACATATGCTGATCAAAGATAACTCCAAGATTCCTGACGGTGGTGCTAGAGGCCAATGTAATACCATACCATTATTTTATACTAATATCAACAAGACATCGACTGCTAAATATTTATTTACTGAGGTCAAAGGTAAAGCTGTGTGCTTAGTTTGTGGTACACAAGTCGCTGTCTTCAAGGATTATAATTTGAATCGCCACTATGTGACCAAACACGAGGAGAAATACAAGAACTTGTCTGATCAAGAGCACACAAGGGAGTCGGATGCTTTGGTAGCTCAGCTGCAAAATCAACAAGGACTTTTTAAACTTTGCACATCCAGAGATATGCTGTCAAAACAAGTTATGTCATGGCTAGAAAAAGTAAACCGTTTTCTGACAAAGAGTTTATTAAGGAGTGTTTGTTGGACTCTAATATGCCTGGAGAAAAAAAAGAGCATTTGAGAACGTGCCCCTCTCCCGACGTACTGTAACGAGGAAGATTGAGGACATCGTGGGAAATCTGGAGCTCGGCTGAAGAACAGAGCAGTCAACTTTGACTATTTTTTTCCTGGGTTTGGATGAGAGCTGTGATGTACATGACACTGCCCATCTACTCATCTTCTTACGTGGGATAACTGCAGACTTTAAAATCACGGAGGAGCTGGCAGCCATGCAGTCAATGAAGGGACAACAACTGGGAGTAATTTGTTCACGGAGGTAAATGCATGTTTGGACAAGTTGGGACTGAAATGGGACAAGCTGGCAGGTATGACAACGGATGCTTGTCCAAATCTGACGGGGAAAAATGTTGGACTTTCGAAGAGAAAGGAAAAACCCAATATATATCATATATCCTGGGTTTTTCTGTGTGTTTTTATTAGAACATATTTTCAATATGTTCTAAGGTTTTTAATAATAGTTTTTCATCTTTACTGTAAAAGATAGGGAGGGCTTAGCCCTGTTAGCCCATATATACCAGCCGTCCCTGGTCATTAGTAACTTTAACCAGAGCTGTCTCTGTGCTGTGATGAACTCTAAATCCTGACTGAAAATCCTCAAATAAGCTGTTGCTATGTAGAAAGTTACACAAATGTTTGGCGACTACTTGCTGAGGGTTATAGGAATACAGGGCTTAATAAAGCTGTGACTCTCTTTGGGGATTATACCACAGCTCTGGCCTCCTATATCTTAATACATTCTTTTCTAGAGGGGCAATACAAATAAAATCAGAGTACGGGCCAGGAGCGCGGTACACTATAACAAACAGAACTGGCTGCAGTGTTTTCCAGGTCGGGTGAGAAAGACTAAGACTTATAATTTAGTTTAGGTTTAGGATTATTTAATACATTTAAATTGAAGATTGCTGCTACCCCACCTCCTTGGCTGGTGTCTTGGGGAATGTGAGTATTATTATGACTGGGGGAGTGGATTTATTTAGGCCAACATATTCTTCATGGCACAGCCAGATCTCAGTAAAACAGAGTAGATCACTATCATTATCTGATATTAATTCATTAACTGGAACAGCTTCAGAAGACAGAGACCTGATGTTTAATAGTCCACATTTAATTATTTTATTTTGTGCTACTGTAGTTAGTACATATGTCAATATGCTCTTGTGTCCGCCACAAACCATTGGTGAAACGTGAACCTTTTCACTAGCGCCATCATGAGGCCTCATGCTAAAGGTCTCGACAACTATTAGATGTATTGCCATGAAATGTGGTTTACTTCACTTTATTTTATCTTTTAGAACCTGGGCATGATTCCTGAAGCTCTGGGTAAAGTGGGTGATTTGACTTACTGACTGCAAACACTGGACTTTGATCATATAATGTTCTTTTTGTCCTTTTTTGTTAGCGTCTAATTTAATCTAGTAAAGAATTTGTCATTTTACCTATACTTTCCCCAATAATCTCTAAATCTCGTTTGGCTGAAAGCTGATCTTTGATGTTGACTTGTACACCTGATGAAGTGTGTGTATAAAGAGATTTTGAGGGGCTGGTATTTCACATTCAGTGAGTTACACTAAGCATCACTTATTGTCTGAACCTGTGAGGGATTCAGCTTCAGTGATTTCAAAGAGCTTTTGATCTCTGAGGCAAAGATGGTTCAGTCAAGGAGACAGCCATACTTATCCCCAAATGTCCTGATTCTGTTGTTTGCTGATTGATTGTTACAAATAACTCCAGAAATAAAGTTGCTTGGTGTGGACTTTCTGTGGACAAGAAGTCCCAAGAAGTTTAAAGGAATGTTTCAACATTTTGGGAAATGTGTTGTAGTATGTAACTTTTTCTTGCCAAAGGCTAGATAAGAAGATTGATATAATTTTCTCTGTCCATCCATATGTGAATCTTCAGCCAGTAGCAGGTATTGTTAGCTTAGCATAAAAACTGGAAACAGGGAGAATCAGCTACCCTGGCTCTGATCAAAGGTAACAAAACCTCTAAAGCCATGAATCAGACACTGTAACATACCTTGTTGTTAAATGTGAAACTAACGTGTGAAATAACCTGGGTGGTTTCACGGGTAATGTGCAGAACTATTTCTTGGCCGACACAGTGACTTCCTGGAGCCTTGCCATCACCATGAGGCTTTCATGTGGTTTACATTTGGGTTTCAGAGAAATATCTATTATTATTATTAATTGTCATGAAAATCCTCATGACTTTTAGTACAGACATTCACGTCTATACCAAATGATGCTCTGACTTTTAATCCATCATCGTTTAAAACTTTTTCTGGAATTTGTCCAGTACTATGGTTTATTACCAGAATACCTCCAAAACAAATCTCTATAAACACATGTCTGGATGAAATCAGAATCTGTTCGCAAGGGACCACGAGTTTGTTATTGGAAACGTTCTCGTTTCCCGCCCATAGTTGATTAATATTGACCAATTACTTTTGAGCAGGCTTTGTTTGCATGCAGGTAAACAGTCTGTATGGAGAGCAAAAGAGGCATAACACGAAATATAATCTCTGAACCCATTGGCTAGTGTCTGGCAACAATTTGCTTTTAAAGACAGAAGGGAATAACCACCCAAACAACCCGGACAGTGACAGACAGGAGTCCCAGTGTGAGACTGTGCAGGCACCAGAAGCATATCACATCATAACCAGTCTGTGCAGCTGTGATGGATGTGTGCTCAGTCTCCCTCCTAGGGCTGTGTCAGCTCTCCAGCCATTCTCAATTTATGCAGTTCCAAAACTGTTTACAGACCCCAGTATGCAGAAATATTCAAATACACTAGGCAAAAATAACACATTTGTACCACAAACTACATGGGATTACCATACAGTGGCCATTTCGGCAAAGTAGAGACTTGTGGGTACCCATAGAACCCATTTTCATTCAGACATTATGAGGTCAGAGGCCAAAGGAAATGTTTTTTAAAAAATAAAAAAATAATAATAAATTTAGCCTTTTTTTGCCTTATTTAATCCCTTTCCCACTTTAAAATGGACAGTATCTGAAAGACAGTGTGGAGTGAAAGAGGGAAGAATAATGGGTGGCACTTGGGGTAGCCAATCAGATTTCAGGGGTGGCCACCCCAGGCCCCCCCTCTGGAAATGGCCCTGCTCCTCCCTTCTTCTGGTGACCTGGTTCCAATGACTGAGTTCACTGGGAGGATCTGGGTGACACTTTGTCTTCTAAGTGTGTGAATCTCATGGCTCATATCCAGCCATCACAGTTGCTGAAGCAAATTGGATTATGTTTCTGTGTTCAAAGAGGAAGGTGGGCGTTGGAAGGCATGAGCCTACAGGTATACAAATTAAAAATAAACAACAGAGCTCAAAACTGTAAGACATTAACTCTAAAGTATGTGAGAGTCCATGAGGTCAATGGGTCAGAGGGGGGCTGTAAGTTAACAGGTTTAAGTTCAGCCTGTTAATATGAGCACAGCAGGAGTCTCCTGCAGAGTGCCAGTGAAGAAGCTTTTTGTTTGGGAGCTTGACCTGCATTGCACTTTATCGGTTGCAGCTGGCCAGCCAATCAGATGAGCCGTTCAGTGTGGAGTCACAGATGCAACATCCAGTCCCTTTCAACACTGCCGCATGTTGCCAGGGTTATTTGTGCCCTGCAGGGGGTTGAGGTGGAAGTAGAGCAGAAAATGTTAACGGAGAATAGACAGGCAGTAGATCTGCCACCTGAGAGCAAACATCACACAGATACACACGTTGTTGTAGAGCAGTAATGAGAGGCGGAGAGGTTAAAGGAGTTCAAAAACCAGCAAGTAGATTAAACTGAGAGAGCAAAACCATAAAAATGATGGAATGCCACATGGTCCCATACAATTACAAAACTTCTCCCTTCCTCACCTGGCACATTTCATAGAGGCCATAAAGGAACCCACACTGTCGCAAGTCCCAATTAGGAGTTAATGCACTTTTACTTTTGTATTTTTTTTCAAATGTACATGTAGCAGAATGTAGAAAATTACAGTCGAATTTACAGTAATAGTAATATTAGTGTTATGTTTTGAAAAAATTTACATTTTTGCGAGGGGTAACAACAGTGAGCAGGAATAAGAAACTGAACTAAAAAGTCATTTTAAAATTGGCCACATTTGTGACTTATCTTGTGATTCAACACAGTCTCAATCCCAAACACTATACCTTGGTCAGTGGCCCTCTGCTTTAAAATAAGACACTGTAGGTGTAGGTGCTGTGCACCTGTCTGTCTGTCTGTCTCTCTCTCTCTCTCTCTCTCTCTCTCTCTCTCTCTCTCACCCCAACTGGTCGAGACAGACGACCACCCACCTAGAGCCGGAGGATCTGTCCTAGGTTTCTGCCTTTTAACAGGCAGTTTTTCCTTGCCCTTGTCGCCAAGGTCTTGCTCATGGTGGTACTGTTGGGTCTCTGTAATTAATGTTATAAAGAGTTCGGTCTAGACCTGCTCTATTTGAAAAGTGTCCTGAGATAACTTCTGTTATGAATTGGCGCTATACAAATAAAATTGAATTGAATTGAATTGAATTGAATTGAATAGGGTATCCCTCTATATGATTTCTGGACATGCCCATTGTCAAAGTCAGGTGACGTAGTATAAAGAATAAGAAAGTCTGCATATGGAGGTGGTGGAGTATATGGAAGGCTCAAACAAACACAGGACTTTATCTGAGGAGACCGTTGCTTGTGTCCAGTGTGAAACCAAAAGAACATCAGGTGTATAATATAACTTACAATCTTTTGTTACCTAACCAAACTGCAACTGTTAAACAACATTAACCTTGGAAGCTTGATTTTGAAAGTCTATTTGCATATTTATTATTGCTACCTCGAGTGGAAGTTACAGATATTATGACCCCTGTACATCCAGAAATGACACTAGAGTTCCGGAATGTATTTGTATGCAGAAGTCATGTTTAAGGCTTGCTGCTAAACAAAACGCTTGTTTTCTGTCCAAAAATTGGATAAACACCGACTTTTTATGAGAAAAATGCAAAAGGAGTGACCACAATGCACCAGAAGAGAGGAAAAGAGGAAAAAGAAGGAGAAAGAAAGAGAAAGAAGGAAAAAAGATAGAGTTGGAAGAAGGAGCTCAGAAACAGAGCATCAAGCTGAAGAGAAACAAACAAGGAGAAAACAAAAAACAAACAAAGAAGAGGACAGGGGAGACTGAAGCAAGTAACAGCAAACTACTGGACACTGACATCAGTAAGTTTTTGCATTTATTACTATAAAACAAGTCCCAACTGAAACACTCAAGCTAATAGCTAACAAGCTAACACTGGACTGTGGTTACCTAGCAACGGCATCAATAACAGCAGTAGTGCTGTTTTAAACACAAACACAGAACCTCGAAGATCAACAGCTGTATCATGATGTCTACACACTCTGAAGCCATTGAACATCCCCCAGCTATCAAAAGCAAAACTGCAAAAGGAAAATATAAACAAACAATACTTCGAGAAAGACCAGAAATCCTATTCCTGGACCATTACAAAGATGAAAGGTCCTACAATTTAATCTTCTGGACTGATGAACCAATCGCCTGGCTGAATGTGTTCAGATCTCATTACCCAGCAATAAAGAGAACAGGTATTTGTAATGGATGGAAAATAAGTGTACTCGAAGAGAATGACTCTGACACCATCAGAATAACAGTAAACCTGTTCAAAAATGGAACTGCCATGATACAAGGCGACCTGAGACAGTTTGAACTCGACTTTCCTGCTTTGAGACTGAGTGCTGATAAGGAAAAGGAGATCCTCACAAGCATCGCTCCAGTCCTGGGAGCCAAACCCCCCTGTTCTGTCCCTGCTCCAGACAGACAGCCTGCAGATGCTGACACTGATCTTCTCCTGCTACAGCACTCTGAGGCCCTGGACATCAGAGAGCAGCTGGACCAACAGCAGCCTACTTCTCCTACTGTCAGTGACTTCCAGGCAAAGAAAGAACAGAACAATGTCAACTCACAGCTGAGAGTGTTTCAACAAGAACTAGCTTGTCAGAGAAGACAGCTGGACCATCTCAGTGAGGAGGTGAAGGAACTTAGGAAGGACAGAGACAACTGCAGAACTGAGTTGGCTACTCTGAGAGAAGAGCTACATGAGAGGGACAGAACAGGGCTCAGTCTACAAGCCAGACTGAACTCCACACAACCCCCTGTGCTCACCTTTCAGACCCAGACCACATCTAGCCAAACTCCCACTACACCTGCTGAAGTACAACAGGGCCCTTTCCTCGAGGACTCACCCCCTCTCACCCAGCCTGGTGCAGACTCTAATCCCCCCCCGTACCAACCAGCTGCCTCCATACACACATCCCAAGCCAAGACGCCAGTCACACCCCTGCACCTTTCCAAAGCCCGGCCTCTAGCCAGCCTCCAACTAGGAACTCCAGACCTGAAACCACCACCGCAGCTCCACATCCAGACCCAACAGCTGAGACTGAACAAACACACACAGGCAAAAGGGCTGACATTATCCTCCTTTTGGACTCTAATGGAAAGTTCCTGGATGAAAATACCTTATTTCCAAGACATAGAACGGAGAAGATCTGGTGCCCCAACACCAGGAGAGCCCTGGAGCTGTTAACAGTGCCTGAGCTAGGCTCACCTAGCCACATCATCATCCATACAGGCACCAACGACTTAAGGTCCCAACAGGACAGACTGGCAGACTCTCTGAGGGGAGTCATTGAGCAAGCTTCCACCAATTTTCCTACCAGCAAGATAATCATATCCACACTGCTGGACAGGAGAGACTTCCACCCCCACACCATTCACAGAGTGAATATCAGCCTCTCCAGGAACTGTGCCCTCAAACCCAACGTGTTCTTGGCCCACCACCCGACTCTCCACCTGGACTGCCTGTATGATAACATACACCTACACAGGAATGCAGTCCCCATCCTTGCTGGGACCCTGAAGGATGTTGCCCTTGGAAGGAGCCTTACTACCACTCCAAGGGGTAACCACACAACGCAGACCCCACGCAGACCGCCAGGACCTCCTCGACCTTCAAGACCATCCAGACCTCCACCATGCTTCCACCCCCGGCTGTCAGAGAGGATGACCAGGCCACCAAATCCACCGCATCACCAACATCACAACCCACAGCCCACCCCACAGCCAACACAACACTGGCTTCTGATACCCAGCCAGAGAGCCCCCCAGCCTGGAGGTCCTATACCCCCCTTCCTCCCAACGGCAGAACCAAGACTACAGGAGCAGCAGCCTATTGGGCTGAACTATGCTGCAGCGGTGAGAAGGACCACAGCCCCACCCCCCTCTGGTGAACTCATAGAAATATTACACATGTTAAACCTGCTCTGCTCTCGCCTGATGTAGTTACATGGTGGAAGAGCAGAGACACCACAATAATTAATAGTTTAACATGTTGTATATCATTTTAAATGAATAGTAATATAAGGACAATTCTTAACAGTATTTCACACATGATACACTCTAAAATGTCACTCAAAGTTTAATATTTTATTCATTTACCTCTTTTCGTCTTTTTACACTTTTCATTTATTACCATTATTATTTTTTAATATCTAGTTTATTATTATTATTTTTCTTTTAAGGTGTTTGTCTAATTTTTGAACGGATCACACTTAGAGATGAAATCGTTTACAATAACATGTTGGAACATTCAAGGTCTGAGATCATCAGCTTTTGGTTTAAAGAGCAGAAATTCCGATTTTAATAGAGAGTTAAAAGACTCTGACATCATAGTTTTACAGGAGACATGGTGCAGAGAAGATGTTTCCACTGGTCGTCCTCACGGCTACATTGAGATTATTATACCATCAACAAAACATCCCACAATAACCCAAGGCAGAGATTCAGGATGTGGTGTAAATCAGAACTGAGCCAGTCCATCACAGTTATTAAAAAAGAAGAATCTTATATATGGTTGAAAATTAACAAAAAGATTATTTGTGCTGAGCAACATGTCTACATGTGGTCCATCTATATACCTCCATCAGAATCCCCCTATTACAACCCAGATATTTTCTCTGTTCTTGAGGAGGAAATTAACCATTATAAAACCATGGGAAATGTATTACTCTGTGGGGACTTGAACGCTCAAACAGGGGAAAGAGCTGACACTATGAACACCCAGGGAGACAAACACTTACCTGGAAGCACCTGCTTCCCCCTCCCTGAATGTCCTACTAGAAAGAGCTTTGACAAGCTTACTAATACAAGCGGTATGCAGCTTTTACAGCTCTGCCGTACACTAGGTCTGTACATAGTCAACGGCAGGCTACGAGGGGACTCTCTGGGTCGCTACACTTACAGCTCAGCTCTTGGCAGTAGTATGGTAGATTATTTCATTAAAGATCTAGATCCAATGTCTCTCAGAGCTTTCACAGTCAGCCCCGTCACACCCCTCTCAGACCACAGCAAAATCAAACGTTCTATCTGAAAAGGGCCCAGTCTAACTCTGGAGCCCCTACTGCCTGTGAACTGTTTAACAGCACATACTCATACAGATGGACACCTGACAGCATGGGGGCGTACCAAAAGGCACTGGAAAATCAAAACATATATGATTTAACTCATTTATTTCTAATTGAAACATTTCCCCATAATAATTCTGGTGTAAATTCTGCTGTTGACAAAATCAATTCAATTTTTCATCATTTGGCTCTATTGTCTAATTTGAAAGCCTCCAAACCAAAATCTCAACAAATGAACAATGACAAATGGTTTGACACTGAATGCAAAAACCTATGGAAAACTTTAAGGAAATTATCAAATGAAAAGCATAGAGACCCAGATAACCACAACATACGCTGTCAATATGAGGCCACTCTGAAACAATACAAGTACACCCTAAAAACAAAGAAAGAACAACACAGCAAGAACCAGCTCTGTGAAATTGAGGAATCCCTCGAATCTAACCAGTTCTGGGAGAAATGGAACAACCGAAACAAAACCCAGCAGGATGAATTGGCGATCCAAGATGGAAATACTTGGATTAATCACTTTAGTGAATTATACAGTAATATTACAAAAAATTATGATCAGTACAAGATATTCATGAAATGGAAAACTCTGGAGGCGGTGATAAAAAACAACCAAAACCCTCTAGATTACCCAGTAACAGAACAAGAATTAACAGAAGTCATCCAGTCCCTGAAAGGAAAAAAGGCTTGTGGTATTGATGGAATCCTCAACGAAATGATCAAATACTCAGACCATAAAATCACATTGGCTATACTAAAACTATTCAATACTATTCTGTCAACTGGAGCTTTTCCAGACATCTGGAACAAAGGTTTAATAACCCCAACTCATAAATCCGGAAATAAATATGATCCAAATAACTACAGAGGAATATGTGTCTCCAGTAACCTGGGAAAAATATTCTGCAACATCATTAATAAACGACTTGTCAACTTTCTTGATGACCACAATATTCTGCATAAATGCCAAATTGGCTTCTTGCCAAAATGCCGCACAACGGACCATATATTTACCCTCCAGACTTTAATTGATCAAGAATTAAAAATTAAGAAAAGAAAGGTATATGCATGTTTCGTTGACTTCAAAAAAGCCTTTGATTCCATCTGGCACGAGGGCCTTTTCTATAGGCTACTTGAAAGTGGCATTGGAGGAAAAACATATGATCTGATTAAGAATATGTATACAAAAAGTGAATGTGCCGTAAAGATTGAAAACAAACAAACAGCGTTCTTCTCCCAGGGCCGGGGAGTGAGGCAGGGATGCAATCTCAGTCCAGTTCTCTTCAATCTATATATCAATGAATTAGCGAACCAACTAGAGCGTTCCACGGCACCTGGCCTCACCCTGAATGACACAGAGATCAGAGGTCTGCTATATGCAGATGACTTAGTGTTGCTTTCACCTATTAAAGAAGGTTTGCAGCAGCACCTTAATCTCCTGCAGAGATTTTGTCAGACCTGGGCCCTGACAGTAAACACAGCAAAGACTAAGATAATGATCTTTCAGAAACAATACAGAAATCAGGTTACACACAATTTCTATTTAGACACCACTAAATTACAACATACAAAAAACTACACTTATCTTGGCCTCAACATTACATACACAGGAAACCTCAACATGGCTGTGAAAGATCTGAGGGAAAAAGCAAGGAGAGCTTTCTATGCAATAAAGAGAAACATTAAAATCTATATTCTAATCAAAATCTGGCTTAAAATTTTCCAATTTGTACTAGAACCAATAATTCTATATGGCAGCGAAATTTGGGGACCAAAACTAAATAATGAATTTGACAAATGGGACAAAACAATCATAGAATCTTTCCACACCGAGTTCTGTAAGAGCATCCTGCAGGTGCAGAGAAAAACACCAAATAATCTGTGCAGAGCGGAACTCGGCCAATACCCCCTCCTACTAAAAATACAGAAAAGATCAATTAAATTTTACGATCACTTAAAATCAGTTAACCCCCAGACATACCATCACAAAGCCCTAACATACCAGGAGCTGAAACCAGAGAAGAGTCCCCTCAGCCAGCTGGTCCTGAGGCTTTCTGCAGTAACATGTCCCCAACAACCTCAGGACAGCAACACCAACTCAAGCAGACCAAACCAAATTATCAACAATCAAAAAGAAAAATATATTGAATACTGGAAAGAAACGACCAAAACACAAAGTAAGTTACAATGTTATCTGACCCTAAAAAGAGAATTCAAACTGGCAAATTACCTGATCACAATAAAATGTCCTAAATTAAGAAAAATGTTGACAATGTACAGACTGAGTGAACACAGCCTGGCCATAGAAAAGGGTCGTCACAGACAGAACTGGCTACCAGAAGAGGAGAGACTCTGCTCCCAGTGTGACAGAGGACAGGTAGAGACAGAGCTGCACTTTCTAATCTCATGCCCTAAATTCAAAACTTTAAGAGAAAAACAAACAACAAACATTTCCCAAATATACCCCGAATTCGAATTATTATCAGACACACAGAAACTCCCCTATTTACTGGGAGAAATGCCAAAAAGTCAAATTATTGCAGCAAAAAATGTCTCCTCATGCCACAAACTGAGGACGACCAGTGGAAACTCAGATAAATTTATAAAATAATTGATTGTTTTAGTTGTAGTTGTTTTTGTTGTTGTTGTTGTTTAATACACACACACACACACACACATTTAAATTTTAATATATTTTAATATTATATATATTATATTTAATAATTTGTTATTACTGTTATATTGACAACAGACTACTTGTTTTAACTGTAGTCTGTTACTTTACTACTGTTTTAATTGACTGATTGTGACTGTGATTGTGATTGAGTCAATCATAGTTACAGTATTACCAACAGTATAGATTATTGATTATTATTAATTTATTGTAAATATTGTTTTCCTTTATTGTTATTATTATTATTATTAATTCCAAACGCTTGCTTTGGCAATATGTACAGTGGTACGTCATGCCAATAAAGCCATTTGAATTGAATTGAATTGAATTGGATACATACAGTTGGGAGTGAGAGCAAGGCTTCGCTTGTCCCCTGTCTGTATGTGTGTGCGTGTGTGTGTGTGTGTGTGTGTGTGTGTGTGCCACTGTAATAATTATTAGTGAGAGCTCTGATCCCGTTATTAGGAGATAATCTCTGCTTGTTGCCTTTATCCAAAACACAGACTAGCCCTGGATTGGAGGAATGATAGCATATTAAGCTTTAGGTTAAAGCTTGTGAGGAGAATTTTGATGTCATATGATTTAGATTGTAGGACAATTAGGGACAGGGCCAGTTAAATCTTTCACACAAAGGCCTTTGTGTCATTGTAAAAACATGAACATTTTCCCTCTCTCTTAAAAATCAGTTACTCCAGATTCACTTTTTTTTTAAATTCCTCTATTGTAATGATACTACGAGAAAAAGAAAGTATATTAAAAAAGGTCAATGACATATCTTACTAGCTTGTCTGTCGGATCAGACCACACGGGCCAGCCTTCACTCCCCACGTGCATCAATGAGCCTTGGCCACCCATGACCCTGTCTCCAGTTCACTGTTTTCCTGCCTCATCTGTGGATGGCTCTCTCACACGATGAGCCTTCAGGGGTCACAGTGGCCTGTGGCCTCCTAACAGCTGATGGAGGAAGCTTTGTCTGACCCAGGTTCAGTCAGAAGGGGTGGGCAGGAATCCGGAAGTTCCTGTAACCCAGCAGGGGTGCTTCATAATTGGAGTGTCCTGTTGATTTTAATGTAGTTTCTACTATTCACACTTCAAAGGCTTATCCCTGTTCAAAGTCCAGGATAGAGAGGGGAATATGAGACTCTCACTTTCTTTAAACACAAACATAAATATGTTATAAATATAGCCATTGGCTATTAAGGAGTCATACATCAATCATTAGCTAGCTTGTTACATCTGAAAGCTAATGTTAGAAAAACACTACCTAAATAGCTAGCTAACTTACATAAATTATTAGTTCACTAGTTAGCGGTTTGCTAAACTCATTATGTTACTATATATATGTTGTTTCTGTAAAATGTAATTTAAGATTTTAGTCTTTTCAATATAGACAAGCCTAGCACATAGCATTTCCTCAGCATGGCAAAGTCATGACATACTCTGCCTCTGATTGGCTAGAGCTTCTTGTCTTCATTGGTTTAGTTGGTTAGGTTTAGGCGTGAAGAGTGAGATTGGTTAGGGTAGGAATGTCAAGGTACACCAATCAGAGGCAGAGTAGGGCAGGTCATAACTTCTCCATACTGGAAAGAAGAAATTACGCGTACAGGAAAGGTGAATGTTAGCCAAGGTTATATATATATAGCCAATATATATACATATATAGTAGTGCTGTCAGTTAAACGCGCTATTAACGGCGTTAACGCAAACCCTTTTTAACGGCGTCAATTTTTTTATTGCAAGATTAACATTATTTTCGGCCTAGCACACAACATGCTGTTGCAACAACTAGTAACGTTAGAAAAACTACAACACCGGATCTAGCTAGACTGGAAACAAAACAACAGGCACGCCGCACACACTTGTTTAAGAGTAGTAGTACGTTTTGAGTGGATGGCGAACGCGAGACGCCGAAATGGATGCCAGTAATATTCTGAATGGAAAGTTTACTTTTAAAAAGTTGCCAAATGGTTCCATTGATAAGACCAAAGTGATCTGTGTGTTTTGTCGTTGTGAACTGAGCTATCATCGCAGCACGTCCAGTCTGAAATACCACTTGATGGCCAAGCTGATGCGAATTCTCCATCCCCTCGTCAAAGCCAGGCGACAATGGATGACTTCAGACAGAAGCACATGGATACCACAACTAAGAACAAACTTACTGCAGCCAAAGCTAAATGGATTAAATGAGGGAAAAATAATGGGACAAAAAGAAATCAAGGGACATTTAGAATAGATAAAAATGTGAGATTAATTGCAATTAATTGCGAGTTAACTATGACATTAATGCGATTAATCGCGATTAAATATTTTAATCGTTTGACAGCACTAATATATAGTGAAGTAGTATATAGCAAATTATGGTCCAATTTAATTTATAATAGATGACAAAGCAGTGTATGCTTTTGGGCGGGGCTACCTTCTGATTGACAGGTAACTCTCAGTGAGTCTGTCCAGCGCAGCGCACGAAACTCAGATCAAACTGTCAAACTAGACAGTGCTAAACAAATACGAAGCAAGATTCTGTTACTGCATTGCCTCTTTCTCGTTTCAGAAACTTATTTTAGTGTACTGTTTAGCTGTAATACGAGACTGTGTGTGACCAGGTGAGCCACCATTGTTTTCCGGCTACAGACTGCGCAGCCAATGAGCACAGATCAATTACATCAGACATCCGCTGGCTTGCGCTGGCTTTGTATAACTATCATGGTGGTGGCCAAAACAACGAACTCAAGCTTCAAAACGGTACTCCACAAACCAATGGGTGTCGTCACGAAGCCTTGAGTTTGGCGTTATGGTTGTCAGCATTATGGATTGCCAAAGCCAGCGAAGGTGCAGACCCTCACACACACACAGGCAGATGAACCCTCGTGTATATGAGATGTAAGTATTTTAGCCAATGAGAAATAAGAATTTTCTGTGACAAAAGTTAAATATAGTGGATAATTCTGTGTGATTGCAGATATGAATGGGCCCTAACACAGTTGAGCACTACAGCTACTAAGCAGCCCTACAGCTGTTTAGTACGAACAAGGTGGATTTATGTTCTTCATGCCTTTAACTCATTCATCAGTTTGCTTGACAGCCTCCAGCATGCTAGAACACCACTGCTCCTGCTACTCTTCTCCTACAGGTTAGCTATGTGCTTGTCACATGAAGTGTTTTGGTTGTTGACTGAGACATGTCTCCACATATTAGGTTCTGTTCTATGACAACATTATGACTTTATTCGTGAATAGTGCCCTTTTTGTGACATGTGATTGTCTCTTTAAATGATGTCCAATGGGCAACATGCAAATAAGCGTTGGGCGGGCAAATTACAGGCGGAAATGGGCGTGGCCTATACCGGGAGATGCAGCTCCATTCACCGAATGTGTGGATATAAGGTTTTTGAATGTGCAACAAACGATGCGGGAGTTATTAAGAAACTAAAAAGTCACACACTTTTCTTAATAGTAGCGCCACCTAGTGGCCGACCCGAAAGCGACGCAATTCAAATTCAAATTTTTCACCAGGCCCGACAAATTGAGCTTTCGAATATGTTCAGAGGGTGAAAAATGCCGTCAAAGGGGTCAAAAATAATAATTCTAGCGAAAACAATAGGGACCTTCCAGCAGATCGCTGGCTGGGTCCCTAATAAAACAGGAATGGTTTTCAGGCTCTGGTAGCATTTCATTTCAAAATGGACTGTCTTTGCAAAAGGAGACAAGGTTAGAGATGCCGTCCCTCAGAGGAATGTCAGCTCTCATTTGAGTGTGAGGTGGTGGAGTGTGTGTGTGTGTGTGTGTGTATTTGTAGACACCCCCTGGCATGAATAAAACACACTGATCCTCAGCCAAACCATCAGTCTGACACGTTGCCACCCCTCCCTCGTCTCCTCTACTGAAATGAAAATGATGTCCTGATTTCACAAACATGTTCGGCCTTGTAGTTGTTACAGGAAGTGAGGAGCAGCCAGGACAGAGAGGGATGGCGTAATAACTTAGTTTCTCTTGAGGAGGTGTGGAGGCAGAAATGACTATTTTTTATTAATCATTTTGATTTCCTGTGAGTCAGTCTTACAGCCATATGGCAAAATTAGATCGTTGTTCTTTGTTTTCAGAACTTGAATTAAAATGTTATCTAAAGTTTTGGTTGGTTATTCATATATATATATATATATATATATATATATATTCATATTGATTCTATTGTTTAGCCATAGAGACTACTATACACAAATAACATAAGACCACATTGTTTAAATTGTTATAGCGTTAAACCGGTCAGACAAAAGCCACAGTATGTGCGCAGGGAACTCCACGTACTTTTGACTATATACTGTAAGAGATTTGTTGCAGATCATCTCCTCATTAACTGATAATGAAAACAGTTGCTCATTTACACTATAGTAGCAGGTAGTAGTAGTAGGTTACACTATAGTAGTTACTGTGTGTGTGTTTGCTGCAATAGAAAAGATAAAAAAAAGTAATTTATGTAACATTACTTCAGGGTCTTCTTGCATTCTTCACAACACTGTTGATGCTAATGATTATGCTAGCTAGTTAGCAGCTATCAGGCTAAAGGCAATTAAAATCGCTTAATACCAGATGTCTCCCAGATACATTTCGCAGCTGTGGAGCTGGAGGCTGATCAGATTAATTTTGTTTTCTCTTGTGATTTTTTTTCCGCAATGAAAAAAAAAGAAAAAACACATTAGAAATAATGACTACCACAACTACAATACTAATAGAAAAAGTTCTGCAAGTTCTAAACCTTACTATGGTATGTAAGCATTATATTAGATTTTTATTATTATATATACTATATATACTTAACATAGTTATTGTGCAGTTAAATTGGCCAAATGACTGTTTTACTTTTATTTCTGCTATAAATGCTATATTACTGCTGTATTAAGGTGTATGTTGCATTTTACTGATGGAGATGTTTATGGTTATGCTTTTTTTACATACTGCATATACTTTTGGTACTTTTGGCCACAGTGCACTACATTTTGGCCTTGACCTAAAAATGACTTAATTCTAGGCCTACAACAGTTTTGCTTTTTGCTGCAATAACGTTGATAACCACTGTTGTAATCCCCATTATCTCTGACTGAGGTTTTAGGTTGTGGGGTTTCAGGTTTTGTCAAGCCAGTTAATGCAAAGAAACCCTGGCTATATCCAACTTGCTTTGTAATACAACCCTGTGAATGGAATGTATGACAGACAGTTTTGTAATGCCGTGAGTTCTGTGGTAAATGAAAAGTAGAAGTGGAATGATTCATGCAGTGAAAAATACATGTGATATGCGATATATGTGATATACTGTATTTGATGTGTCTACCAAGCTTCACTGTGATTCTGAGCTGTTGCTGAGCCTCCTGCCTGTTAAACAGCCTGATTCTCCAGTTGACAGCAGGTAGATGGAGGAATGTGCAGCAGCAGCTCCAGACATGTTGAGATAAACACAACCACACAGGCCAGAGCGGTGTGTTTGTGTGTACAGTGTGTAGCACATCCTGGCGGTGTGTTTGAACATTGTTTTAATGATTGTGTTTTTTTAGGTTTCACTCCAACCATAGAAGTACATCAGACTGATACAGGTCATTAGCACGAGTGCTAGACTGCTTCAGTATGTCTACGCAGACATGTTTTTGTCCCATATCTTTGTTTGTATGAAGAAGAAAAAACCTGCCCACATACTTCATTAAAATATGTAGAAACATTTAAATCTTATGATGCTGAATTTGTTCATTTTTGTTTGGATCAGGTTCCCAGCATCTGGGCCACAACCCAAAAAGTCCTCTGAACATTTAGAATCTATGTTGAAAATAAAGACATTTAATGTATGAGACAGACACACTTTAACAAGACAACACACTGTGAACCACAGACTTTATTTCTGCAGAAAAGAATGAATGTAGCAAGGCAAGCTTTGACTCAAACAACCCATAACACTCCATTGGTTACCATGTTTAAGCATATTCACAAAGTCTCGGTTTTAGTCCTTTACTGTTGTAATGGTCCTTGTCAAAAAAGCTGATCTTAAATTTGTGTCCACTTTTCGTTTCAGGCCAGAAAGCCTGATGACATGTGTCGACACAGTAAACAAACATGGAGCTGCTGCTCTCTTCCAGCTTGCTCAGACTCAGGCTAAATGTACGACAGACTAGGGGGTGCTTCAGTCCAGATTACGTGCTCAGACAGGAGACAGGGCTGCACGTAAAAGAAAATTGGTGGATGCGTTGTTGTTTTCTCTTTTATTGAAAAAAGGTTAAAAAAAAACAGAACAATATTTACACATTATTTACAAATTACATTTTCAGACATAAAGAGGAAACCATATCAGTGAAATGAACTAAAGATGTATCTAATAATTTTCTAAATGTAATATATTCACAACCATTAAATCACATTTTTACAACATAAACTCCATTATATATCCTGCAGATACTGTGAAGATTATGTTATTGTTCTGTTTCATACTAATTTTTGCTTTTCCAAAGAAAGCTGGGAATCATGTTGTGCAAACTGTTTAGATCACAACTGAGCAAAGAGAGAATGTGGTTGATTTTAGAGACAATAAAAGTATTTATTACAACAACCTTTCCTTTTAGATTCAGGCCACTAGCCCTACTCTAGTTGCATTTATCCTGCCTTAATGTCCTCCTAGTTCTTTTATCTAAGTGTAGTTTTCTTTGTGTTTTGTTTTTTTTGGGGGGGGCTAAGAAGTAGAACTTCTCTGATGTATTTTCTCTCCTTCTAATTAAGTGTTGTATATACATATGTGCAGAGTGCAGAGAGGGAAATGTAGAGACCTCTATGGCAGAGAGAATCACAACAGCAGTGACCATTATTTACAGTGGAAAAGGTATTTATCCAGTAGTGTAGTGGTGCCTGAAGAAGTTGGTATATTTTTAATTTATGCCCAATCAGGATCATTCTAAAATTAACATGAGCTACAGAAGAGGAGCCAATTTTGCATCTATACTGGCCCACAGATGGATGAGAAATACATTATTCCATACACCTGAAAACTGGACAACTATAATTATATTACCAAAAAAATCAACTCACAAAACACTACTGAATGATGCAAGATTTAGATAGATAGATAGATAGATAGATAGATAGATAGATAGATAGATAGATAGATAGATAGATAGATAGATAGATAGATAACTTTATTAATCCCACAATGGGGAAATTCACTTGTCACAGCAACATTTGAGTAAAATAAATAGGCTTCAGATATAAAAAACAGCAACATTTGCCAACAGCAGGACCAAGGTCTTATTGTCTCTGGTGGTGCATGTGAATACAATCTACACTAATATTGATATTTGCAAACTAAAAACTATTTTACCCAGTGTCAGTTCTTCTGTGAAGAAATCCCTCCAGGTGCAGGATCTCCTTCTCTTGTTTTTTTTTTACGTTAACCAGGTTTATGCCGACTTTACCAAAGTGAGCAATTGTTTTACTATGCCAGCCCAAATTGAATGTTACATGCTATAATGTTGGTAACAAGCACATCTGAAATAAACTTTGAAACCATGATGGTGGTTTGGTGTGCCGTTAGGCAGCCCTGCTAACAATACATCACATTTATCATGGATTGTCCTACAAATACAGTTTAGTTGGTGGATTATATGAATGCTGAAAGCACTTTTAGCCCATTTTAATTACAATATATATAATAACACTTAGATGGTGATTGTGATTTTTTTCATTTAAGGCAAAAACAAAAATTGCAGTTTGACTAACAGCTGGGGTGTGGCTCTAATGTAACATTAGCTAAAGCTCACGGACCAAAAGCTGATTTATAACATTGTAACAGAACCAGATAGTGATAGTTTTCACTCGTATGTGACTTTGTAAAAAAGTGTAAAAAAGTGAATACAAACTTTTTATTTGACTTGACCTTTCCCTTTATGAACAAGGATGATGCACTGCTTCATGAGTAGTAGGGTGCCAACAGGAGACGACACAGCGGCTGGGTAGATGTGGGAGAAGAGCAGGGACGGTCTTTTCTCTAATGTGTCAATCATCGCTCTGGGTGACCCAACCGCTAACCCAGCAGCTGGGTTACACAAAAACTACCCAGCAAAATGTCCCAACAGCCTCAACCCCGCTTTTGGGTAGAAAAAAAAAAAAAAAAAAATTAGTGTGTAGGCTGCAGCTGTTACTACAATGTGTCAGATACATATCACCATGTAGGTCAATGTACCTGGTCAGACTCTGTATGAGAAGATGACCAATGTAAAAGGGCTTTGATTGGGACCTTCCTAGTAGCTAGCAATTTATCTTACTAGCTAGCTAACAAGCTAGTATACAACAGATTATGTCAACAGAAGCAAAGTTCTGTGGAAATAAATAAATATTTTTTTAGATTTCGGATACAGATCACATTCCTTTATGTTTTACATTCTAGGGTTTCTTTCATATGACACAATTATGTCCATAGTCAGCTGAAAGCAAACATAATAGTTCATCAGCTTGCAAGTGCTATTATCACAGCCACAATAACTTAGTCTTCAATATGACCTTTGATCGTTCATTCCCGATTCCCGAAATGATATGTATTTTTCTCTATAAACACATATGTATATATTTTTCATCACTGGCAGGTGAAGTGGTGCCACACACACAACTTTAGCATCTGTAAAAGGCACTGCCTTGCATTTTGTTTACCTCTTGGACATCTGGCTCTTTGCCTCTTCCGAGTATTCCTTCTTATTACAGAAATTTGCAATAAGTTGTAATCAATACATACAGCTGACAATGGGTAGAGGAAGTATATAAATATTGTTTATATACAGAGCGACAAAAGGAATTTCACTTACAATTTTAGGGGAGATTTTGGATACAGTGACTATGTTTACATGCACATTAATTTCCCACTATTATTAAGAATATGACAGTATTCCACATTTTATGAGGGTGATGTAAGCAGTATATTCCATTTGGATATTCAGTAACCCTTCCTTTTACAGTCCCCTAATTACCAGGTATTTACCAGGTAAATATATGGTAATTCATAGCATCTTCTTGTGTAATTACCAACCAGTATAAGAAGGTAAATACATGGAAACTACAGCTGAAGTACAAAGTATTTATCTGGTAAAATATTTTACAGTGCACTGATTACCAGGTAGTAACCGGGTAAAACATAGAATGTTCTTGCGTAATTTACACTAGTAAAAGAAGGTCAATACAGGGAAACTACAGTCAAAGTACAAAGTATTTACCTGGTAAAATATACTGAAATTACAGTGTATTATTGGGTAATTACTGCTGGTAACAAGTAAGTTAATACTGAGAAACTACAACTGAAACACGAAGAAAAAAATCTCCACTACTGCCCATCTTTTCAACTGAGTACCATGTAGTTAACAGGTTTAGGTTGGTAATTACTCAGATATAATTGTATAAAATATGGAATTGTTTCTATTTAAGTTGAACATTTTTTCCCGTATTTACCTGTTATCATCCTCTGCAGGAATGGTTTTCCTCTGCTGCCGTGGCCCAGTATATCTTCTTAAATATTGGGTACGTTCTTGCATATGGTTTTAGAACTTACCCAACATGTACGCTGAAACTGTACTGTAAAAGGAAGCCTTGCTTGTTTCCATGCTATTAACAGGATCTTGCTATACAATTTGTAATAGATTACTCCCTTTTCCATGCAATCAACACAAACTTGAACCACATATGTTCCTGGACATTATCAAGTAAAACATGTCAAATTATCCAGTAAGTAAGCTGAACCTGTACTGTAAAAGGAAGCCTTGCTTGTTTCCATGCTATTACAATGTTCTTACTAAATCCTTTGTAATAAAACATTCCGTTGTCTATACAGTTAAATGAATTTGTACAATATAAGTTCCACAATATTACTAAGTAAAACATGTCAAATTACCCAGTTAGTAAGATGAAAATGCACTGTAAAAGGAAGCCTTGCTTGTTTCCATTCTATTAACAGGCTCTTGCTATACAATTTGTAATAGATTATGCCCTTTTCCATGCAATCAACACAAAGTTGAACCTTAAAAGTTCCACAACATTACTAAGTAAAACATGCCAAATTACCCAGTGAGTAAGATGCAACTGTACCACACAAAAAGGAATGTTTAATACCAAGATATAACAAAGGCACAGTGGAAAGTAACAAATTGTGCTAAAGTTTACATGGTTGCAACCATGAACAATCAATAACAATTAAGAAATTAATATAAGGTTAGAAGTTGTACCTTGTGTAATTTATGAGATCATGCTTTTTTCAGTTTTTGAAACAAGAGAAAGGATTGGAAGGTTGTTACACTTTGTAACATGCTCTTATGTCTTATGCTCCTTTCCAAGCCAGTGGTTCCATTCTATGAACCGTAAGTTCATTTTTAAGGCCATCTCTGTCAGGTTTCTCCTGTATCTGTAGATGCCTTCTTTGAAACTTTGCCATGCCCGTTCAATGTGCTGTGTGTGAGCACCACTTCCAGGGTGTACAAAATGTCCTATGGTGATTCACCTGATAGTGAATGTATCCTTCACGTGACAATCTGTTGTAGGCACGCCAGGAATCACTAATCACCTCACTTCCAGGTCTGATATATTTTCGGATTATTGCAAGTAATTGCATCCTGGATCGATTTTCCACCAGCTTTAAGACAGGACGTCTACGGGACCTCTTCACTTCCAGCATTCCAAAGACCCACGAGCGTCTTCGCCAGGTAGGTCCATGTCGTCCACGTCCATACTGAAAATAAGCAAAATGTCATGCTTTTATGAAATTCATCTGAAATTATAGTTAGACTCACTTCAGGGCTGTCTGATTCACCCCCATGTGCTACCTGGCATATGACATTTCATAGGGCTAGTGTCCAAATCCAAATTTTTAGGTGTCATATTTTTCTAAGCAGACTTAATTATATGTATTTGTATGCTATGCAATAGACATATGTAATGCAGTATTACCAGCAGCATTGAGGCTGATCAACAGGACCTGATTCTAATCTTAGATTAATATAGATAAATTTGGGTGGAGTATTTTACTCTATGAAAACCTGTTTCCAATGTATTTATAGTACTGTAGTAATTCAGATGTACTGTACTTTCACAACAGAAATGACTATTTTACTTACATAAACAAACCTTACCTTCTGTTTGTGTCTGAATTTACTCTCATCTATTGCTACAAAAGCTCTCCTCCCTCCAATTCTCATTTTCCGTCTTCTTTCCAGTCACCTAACTGCTTCACCACAGATTTCTCGCAACAGCGTAGTTACTCTGGTCAGTGATTTGCTGCTTCCACATACTCCATCCTCTATCATGTCTACTTGTCTCTTCCTCAAGTCCTGTGACAAACTGAGACAAAAATGACTAAATATGACAACTATCAACATATCATCAATTGGGTTTTTCTGAAACACTTAAACACAACAGTGTAAGACAGACACAGAGAGAGAGAGAGAGAACCTAACCTGTGCATAAGTTTCATCCATGATGGTAATGGAATATGTGATCTGGAGAAAACTGAGCCCTCTCTGATGGACCTCGTAATGGCCCTGCCCTTGTGAGTTCTTCTTCTACAGCACCTGTACATAACAGTTTGTCATAGTATCGCCATGGTTACACTTATATATATTTTTATACTAAAAAAATTATAATGTTAAATGAATAAATAAACAAACAAATAAATAAATAAATAAACCTACATAAAGATAGCTCACATAAGTTAATTTTGTCTTCTTTCTTTCACTATTATAGTCTGATATAAAAGAAACAATAGCTAGAGTAAAATCTACATGAAGATAATCTGTTAAGATTTGATCAATTTAAATGTTACAATATAATATAATGGCATATTGATCCTTACTTACCACCTATATCCATCCTTGGTTGTGTTGGTTCTTTTGAATTTCATTCTGTTGTTGCACACAGGGCATCGTTTCTTCCTTGCCAACAACCTCTCCGTCTGCATCCATCTTATTAACTTTTTACCCCCTTGCGCTGTCTTCTTAATTAATGTTCTTGTCAATGTCATATTATATTAGGCCTACTGAAATATTCACACATTAAGTGCTCTGTGCGGGCATTGTTCTTCTTCTTTGCTTTTTTATGGCAGGGGGGCACCAGCTTTCCGGGTGTATAACCGCCACCTGCGCGGGCATTTTTGTACAAATTTCCACCTGATCTCTAGGAACATACCATTCTGAACTTGGTGTTAGGGGGAGGGGGAGTAGGATAGCGCAAAAACAGATAGTGTTAAATCATTAGATCGCGGTAATACCAAGTACACGTTTACTGTTAATACGCAACTACTCTTACCAACTGTTTAATGCCATTTAATGGACTATTCCATTCATTGGCTCCCCCCATAGTGGGTCGCCAGGTAGAAAGAGAAGGCGCCGGCGGAAAGTGGCAAAACACATCACGTTTTCATACTATCGTGGCAAGAAGAAGCATTTTGTCAAGGTATTTTGATAATGCAAGATAAGTTAACTGTTTTGTCTCGAGCGAAAATTTAGTCTCCAGCAAGGGCTGGCTCAATTCTCCGCGGTGTTTGAGGCTACTGCTCCCTCAGACACCGGCAGGTCAGTGGCAGCTGCCACCGGAAGTGCTACTACTATCTACCGCTGCCACGAATAGAGCCAGCCCTTTCTCAAATTTAGATGCATAACGTTATTCCTTTATTGTACTGCATTTTGATTACCGTAACTGATGTTCATTAAACACAACAGAGAACAAACGTTACCAGAGCAGTGGATTCTCTCCATGGCTCTAAGCTCCTGTTAGTAAGTACAGTCCAAGTTCTAAAACAGACTAACTAGTCTTTCTTTCTTTCAAACTTTTACATTTAGTCATGCCATTGACACGGGGTAAGAGACAAACTAAGTCGAAACAAACCAGCAACCCACCAGATGATGACATGCTGCAGTCTGGTAATGAAGGTGACTTAGTTTTTTATGGAAAAGGATGTAAATACTACAAAAGTATTTTATGTTTAGCTTTTGGTTGCAGGAAGGGTTTTTCCTGGCTCAAAAGGGGTAATTGGTGCTGCCCCTGTCACGAGGGGTAGTGCCCTCGGTTGGCATTTACTGACCTGTACTATCCAGTATATCCAGGCATGGTCTGAAAATAATAGAATAATAATACACAACTAGAAAATTCCTAAAGCAATTTTGATTGTGCCTTGCTCTGGCCCATATGTTAATACCATGTCTACGTGCTAACCGCTAGCTCTGTGCTAATCGCTAGCTAAGTGCTAACCGCTAATCGCTAGCTAAGTGCTAGCTTTGGTTAATGTGTTTAATTGTATTATGCTCCTGAAGGAGTGCTAATGTAAATGAAGGAACAGCTCATAGTAGGGTAAAATATTTAAGGTGTATTGAACTTATTTTGTGTAAATATTAAAATCATTCAGCTTTAAATTGTTTGCTTGTTAGCCACCTTCTAATTAACTTTAGCTAGCCAGCTAGCGCTAGATTATTAATGCCATGTAATCCTCCCTATAGCATATTGATAACCTGTCATCCTCCTTAGCTAGCGCTAGCATATTAATGTCATGTCATCCTCCTTAGCCAGCTAGCTAAAGCTAGCACACATAAACACATAAACCAAAGCTAGCACTTAGCTACGTGCTAATCGCTAGCTAACCGCTAATCGCTAGCTACGTGCTAATCGCTAGCTAACCGCTAATCGCTAGCTAACCGCTAGCTACATGCTAATCGCTAGCTAAGCGCTAATCGCTAGCTAAGTGCTAGCTTTGGTTAATGTGTTTAATTGTATTATGCTCCTGAAGGAGTGCTAATGTAAATTAAGGAACAGCTCATAGTAGGGTAAAATATTTAAGGTGTATTGTTCTTATTTTGTGTTAATATTAAAATCATTCAGCTTTAAATTGTTTGTTTGTTAGCCACCTGCTAATTATCTTTAGCTAGCCAGCTAGCGCTAGCTTATTAATGTCTTGTCATTCTCTGTAGCTAGCTGTGTGTGTGTGTGTGTGTGTGTGTGTGTGTGTGTGAGCAGGCTTTGGTTGTCATGGCAATCAGGGGAGCCCACAGCAGCTGCGCGCTCTCTCTCTGTCTCTAACTCCTCAGAGAGACAGAAAACAATTAAAACGAATCCCCTCAAAAGGATGGCCAGGAACGACCGAAATGAAAACCGAAAACACCGTGGGCGTCGTCATCTTGTTGACTATAGCGCTACCGAGTTTCAGTGGCTAAAGTTAAAAAATGTGACCTGGGGAGATTGAGAGAGAAGAGGTTCAACGAGCATCTTTCAGGATTTGTCCTCTAAAATTAACATGGGAGTAGATGGGGCCGTGAGAGGGAGTTGTTGGCGCATCAGTGCGTTTCCCGCCAAAACTATTTGTCTGACAGCTTCAGCAGTAGTATCACTGCGACCCCAACGGATTTACCTACGTTTCTATCTATAAATTATTTCTGTAGAGTGAGATTTGTGGCCATGACAGCAGTTTACAAATTTATTTTTCGACAAATTTTTCCCTTCTCCCCACACTCTAGCGATGATGTCACGCACTCTGGCGGTTTTTTTCAGTTGGAGGTTCTCGCAATACACACCCATTCATTTTTTGGACCGGTTTTTGGCGATTTACCGGCAAACCGTTTGGCGAAACGCTTAGAAAAGTCATAGCACACCATTCCCGGCCGAGCCGCACGTTTTGATACCTTTTTTGTGTATGTGCGAAAAGCTGCGGGAGAAGAAGCGCCCAAAACGTACGGAAGAATAATAATAAGTATGGGGAAGAGTAGTATTGTGCTTGCTTATGCAAGGCACAATAATAATAGAATATAATATACTGCAAGTAAAAACATTAAGTGTATAATGGCCGCCCGGTGTAAACCTTTTATCATGCACACTCCTCTGGTTGATAATTAAAACAGGTTTTGGAAATACACTAACAGCGAGCACCTGCCCTTGTCTTTGCATCTTTTTTAGTGGAAGAGATTGCACAGCCATCTGCTCCAACCACTGCCCCAACCATGGCTAAGTTTAAGGAGGATTATAGATTGCTAAAAGAGGAGAACCGCCTTCTGAAAGAGGAGAACCGACTTCTGAAAGAGGAGCGGGATTTCCTTAGGCAGAAAGGTCTCAACCCAGTGAAGACCAGACCCTCAACATCTTCAAAAGGTATCCAGACAGTGTTCTTCCCAAAAACAACATGGAAAGCTATTTCTATAGTCTAAATGAGTTTTGTATCCATATCATACAAATAATATAAATATGCTACAATAAGATAATTTTTTTCAAGCGCAAAATCAGAAAAGATAATTATTAGAAAAAATAATTATTTCATCATTTTTGTTACTCTGTTTAAGGGTCCGACAAAAGGAGGCGCATGGATTCCTCAGACTCTTCAACATCTGACTCTGAGTCAGACTCCTCCTCTGAAGAAGAAAAGAGGAATAAGAAGAAGAGAAAGAATAAGAAGAAGGAAAACCCTGCAAAATTTGGAAAAAGAGGTAACTTTCATCATTATGAAAAGGATAGCTCACAATCATCTTATATTATACAGTCATATTAGGCTTGTACGTTATCATAGTTCAGGGTATTGCCAAGGGCAGGGTATCGTGAACAACTATGATGCAAGCTGATTTTCAATATTGACCATGTCCTACACAGAATTTAGTACGATTGCTATTTGTTATAAACACTGTATATTAGTTAAACAGAACAAGAACAATTAAGGCCCACAGAGATCTTCAAAGTAAAGTCAGAAATGTTTTAAACCCACAGTTTTTGAATGCAAATTATTATTTTTTTAAAACTTCAAATGGCCTTTTCTGTTTTATATTTTTCCGATTTCTTGTGTTGATCCGGGACCATCTGTATTGATATGTGCTTCAGTATGGAGTCGGTGGGTGGCTAATAGCTTTTCGCATGAAGCCTTCAGATTATTGTACATGTTCCAGGTGACAAAAATGGACCTAGTTTAGTCTATGGAACATTTTCATCTCAGTGTTACAATCTTTTATATTCATAAAGCATAGGGTTAGTTCAGGCAGGCCACAACGACACGCTCTATATCAGCTGTCAGCAGCAAGCAAGCCTAGCCCCATCAGCTGATCACTCAGCTGACTTCACCAATGCTCCTATTGGCTAAACACTTTCAAAGCTCAGTATTTAAACTGCTCTCGCCTGGCTTCTCTTGCTTCTTCCTCCACTAGCTGACTTCAACCCATCGCCGCCCCCAGCTCCCCCTGTTGTGCTTTCCGCCTGTTCATTGTCATTGCTGCTGTCTGCTCTGTCTGGGTTTTGCTGCTGCACTCCCTGCTTATAGTTTCAATGTATCACCCTCATGTGTTGACTGATTTTCTTTGGGGAGAAGTTCAGTGCCAGCGTGCACACACGCAATAGGCTGGGCCTATCATAAAGCACTATTTATTGAATTAATCACTTTTATAACAGTAGAGTGAAGGAGAGGAGTGCAGAGACTAGATTATGTACGTTATTTACCTCTCTAACTCTAGAATGTCCTGTTATGTAAAACCAAGATTATTAATGTTTGTGTGATTATGATATAATGTTAATAGATCATATTTTATAATCTGTCTTGTAGTTCAGGGTCCAGAGGACGTCGTACACCGATACAGAGCTGTTCTAAAAGAATTTCGGTGTACAAGGAGCATCAGCCTCAGCTGTGAAACGCTGAGTGTTGACAGAAATACAATCGCCTTAATGGCAATCATTGCAGAGGTGTGGATTGCTGCAGAGGGTGAAGATTTCGGGCTGCTGCCAGAGTTCACTGAGGAGGACACTTTAGGAAACTACGCCAAAACCTGCAAGACCTTCCTGGAGGGTAACAACCCGCTTGAAGAAAAAATTTAACAAATGAAAAAAAAGTCTGAGCTGCTACCCATAAAATGCAAATTTAGGAAGTGAGGGTTCACATTACTACTTTCCCTATGGTAGGGAGTTGAAGGGTAGAAGGGTTGTTGAAAGGTAATATGTTTTTGAGTTTGTCTTTGCCTACTTTCCAGTCGTAAAGCTTGTGTACGGCAGCATACTTTATTTCAGATTTTAAACATTTTGAAGAGTTCTGTTTTTGTTTTTCTGTTTAAGTGTTGTCTTTGAACCCCGAATCTTTAGTAATAAGTATATATTACTTAACAATGTTCATGGTAACTTTGGTACATCTTGTTACTTTCCACTGTGCCTTTGTTATATCTTGGTATTAAACATTCCTTTTTGTGTGGTACAGTTGCATCTTACTCAGTGGGTAATTTGGCATGTTTTACTTAGTAATGTTGTGGTTTGTGTTTGTGTTGATTGCATGGAAAAAGGGCATAATCTATTACAAATTATATGGCAAGAGCCTGTTAATAGCATGGAAACAAGCAGGGCTTCCTTTTACAGAACAGGTTCATCTTACTAACTGGGTAATTTGTCACGTTTTACTTAGTAATGTTGTAGAACATGAATGATACAAATTAATTTAATTGCATAGACAATGGAATATTCTATTACTAAGAATTTAGTAAGAACATAGTAATAGCATGGAAACAAGCAAGGCTTCCTTTTACAGTACAGTTTCAGCGTACATGTTGGGTAAGTTCTAAAACCATATGCAAGAACGTACCCAATATTTAAGAAGATATACTGGGCCACGGCAGCAGAGGAAAACCATTCCTGCAGAGGATGATAACAGGTAAATACGGGAAAAAATGTTCAACTTAAATAGAAACAATTCCATATTTTATACAATTATATCTGAGTAATTACCAACCTAAACCTGTTAACTACATGGTACTCAGTGGAAAAGATGGGCAGTAGTGGAGATTTTTTTCTTCGTGTTTCAGTTGTAGTTTCTCAGTATTAACTTACTTGTTACCAGCAGTAATTACCCAATAATACAGTGTAATTTCAGTATATTTTACCAGGTAAATACTTTGTACTTTGACTGTAGTTTCCCTGTATTGACCTTCTTTTACTAGTGTAAATTACACAAGAACATTCTATGTTTTACCGGGTTACTACCTGGTAATCAGTGCACTGTAAAATATTTTACCAGATAAATACTTTGTACTTCAGCTGTAGTTTCCATGTATTTACCTTCTTATACTGGTGGTAATTATACAAGAAGATGCTATGAATTACCATATATTTACCTGGTAAATACCTGGTAATTAGGGGACTGTAAAAGGAAGGGTTACCGGATATTCCTAATTAGGCCTTATTCCGACTGAAGCATTTTCCGATTAAAACACAGTATAAAGTTTATGGTAAGCTCTGGAAAAAAAGGTTGAGTTGAGATGCATGCATGCATGCATGCAAAAAAAAAAAAAAAAAACAGGCCACATTTCTGTACAGAAGGAGAAACATGCCTACTTTTAAACATTATGAAAGACTTGAGAAGACTTGGATACCAGAAGGTTTACAAATATGCACTAATATCAAAACGCCAATAATATACAGCACAAAGCTTGCAGATGAAGTACTAAACACATCCCCTGCAAGAGTTGCACAGTAATATGGGCAGAAACATATTAGAAATACGACTACAAGAATACCAAGAGTCCTGGCTGCTTTCAGCTCAGATTTTTTTGTAGTTAGAGTCACTTTTGTCTTACATCTTTACAACAAAAAACACTGTCCTTTACTGTCTTATCTTTGATTCACGTTCAGTTCTGCATCTTTTAAGGGATTTTCTTTCCAGTTGATCTTTACTGTTTGATTAATAATTGTTCTTTAATGTTTAATTAAACAAAGGCACAATAAAGCTACATTTCTGATTGAGTCCTTGGATGTTACTACTGTTTTAGGTTAGACTTATTTTATCTGAGCAATTCCCACATGCTTTCAGAGTACATGAATTCAGTATATGGCAAGAGGAGAGATTCAGAGGAAGGACTAGTGACATGGGATTTTCAGCATCAAGTTTTCAATAACATGAACTGTTTTAATGCAATTATATAGTATAACATCCAACTTTACACAGGTTGAATGATTTAGCAAACCACATTTCATAGTGATATACTGTATATCAGATGAACAAGCCAACGTCAAAACGTATGTAACATGTAAAGAAAAGACTTAAATAAAGTAAAAGTATCTCAAATTTGTACTTAATTACAGTACTTGAGTTAAAGCACTGCATTACATTCCACCACTGGTGACACATTGACACAAAGGCATATGCAAAGCACCCAGTAGATTCAAATGACTATAATTAGGATTATGACCAAATAATATATATATATATTACCGCCCCCCACACAGACACACGGGCATGGGCCTGCAATCTACAAGTGCATGACCATAAAGTAGATTTTTTGGAGGATGTGGTGGCATATTAGAGGTTTGCTGCCTGTTGAAGAATGCTCTTTATTATTATTTATGTGGTGCATCACTTGACTGTATTCTTTAAATATGTGTTAGTGTTAGGCAACATGGGCCAAGTGAGTGCCCTGCTGTGGGTGTATGCGATGTTGGCATGTCCGTGGCGAGAGGACCATTGTCTCATAATCTGCCTATAGGTAAAATAAGGTCTACACTAGCCCAGATCCCAAATGATGAATGTGATTAGGAAAAACATCAATACCTTGAAGGTTCTACCAAACATATAAGCAAAAAATCCAAAAACTTGAGTTCATCCAGGCTGGAGTCTCAAATGGTCTCAGAAACTACACCTGAAAGAGGCTGGCACCAAACAGAGGTGAGAATTAAACTTTGTCCTAGAACAAAATTAAAGACATTATTGGAAAGGCCTCGTCCTGGTGAGTAACATATGTCAGTTTGAAGATTTTAAGTGTCTCCTACTGTGAAATATATTGACCTCTGAACCTTGACCTCAGTGCATATTGGAAGGCTTGTCATTCAGCAACAGAAGAGGCTACAGACATGGGACCAACTGTTTTAGAAAGCTCTTGACTTCAGCTGTGTGACTATATTCATATAAATATAGTCACCAAGTGGGGGCACTGTCATGTATGATCAAAATGAATTTTCACCAATTTAACAATTGCATATTTACAATCTGATCACATAAATGTGTTTCCCACCCCTTTAAATCTATCAGTATAGTGTTAATTTAATATTTACAATTTCCATTTTGTACCATTAAAAACAAAAAC
Source organism: Dicentrarchus labrax (assembly GCF_905237075.1). NCBI lineage: Eukaryota > Metazoa > Chordata > Actinopteri > Moronidae > Dicentrarchus > Dicentrarchus labrax. The sequence goes on along the minus strand of NW_026136706.1, from coordinate 27,659,833 downwards.
TACAATTCCCTTGTGCAGCTTGATACAAATAAGCACCATGTTTGTAGTTCTTCTGGTTTGCAAAGTATTGTTAAGAATAGGGTAGTAAAAAGATATATTTAATGAATATATTGAACATTAAGTGCAGCCGAATTAGTAATTACACTCCATCTATGTGATTAATTTTAAGAAAAAGTAAAGATGTTGGCTTATGTCAGATATACTAACTGTTATTCTATAAATGTGGATTTGGGTTAGCTAGTTCTTCCGGTTTTCAAAGTAGGGTTGTAAAATAGGGTCATAATATCATACATCTATTGAATATATCAAACATTTAGTGCAGCCGAATTAGTAATTACACTTCATCTAGATGATTGATATTAAAAAAAAGTTAATATGTTTATTTCACATAGTTTTACAGCCGCTTCATATATTTTTTTTCTGTTTTCTTTTTTGACTTCTTTTTTAATTTACATATATACATATTTTTAAATTCTCTTTACTGAAATACTGTTTCTTATGTTTTATGATTTAAAGTGCAAGCGACGAGAAGTGACGTCATTCACCACGTCTCGTTCGCGGTACTTGGTAACGCGGGTACTGTCCTCGCGCGGGAAACGGAGAGAAACACAGGTTTAGAAAATCTTTAGTAGAAGGAAGAAGCAGGTAAGAAACACAGTTAATGTTTTGAGTGTGTACCTACAAATGTAAACTATAAAACAATATAGTTTGTATATTTACAGATGCAGCAATATTACTTTTGTGCTACACACAGGTATAACACATTAAAAACATTTCAATGTAACATCAGCATTTAGCTAATGCATGCTATGTTATGCACATTATGCTGGTCAACGGGAAATTGGTGTGTGCTATCGAGATTGCTAGCTGTATTTAGACAGCCCTTGCAGTCAATTGTAACTTAGTTCTTTTTATGTGTCACACTCTTATTTGCTTTTCCATTCATCTTGCTCTCAAAGTCATGACGAAGCCCAAAGCAAGAAGCTGTCCCTATTGTGGAGCAAGCATCATGCCAATCAGAAGACCTGTGCCAGCTGCTGTGTTTGCCTCCTGCAAAAAAAGTCATTCAAAGAAAAAGAAAAGGCAGTGAGTATTGACTTTGATGTGTTGTGTGTGCGCATCCATTGTATTCATTAAAGGTTGTTGAACATAATGCCGCCACTTTATATGAGCCACCCCTAACCTTAAATTTAGCTAAAGATTCAAAATCAGTTGGCTCATTATTGACATATGGGCTTGTGGTCCAAATAGCATTTTTTTTCTGATCAATAGCACATTTTTCACCAATGAGGAGAGAGCTAGGCCCGGTTCCAGAACCAAATGACTTCAGGTGCATCTCAAATTAGTGGTGGTACCCTAGTAGTTACAGTGCGAGCTGCCAACAGCTATTAAAGTAGAATAGTGTATGATGATCCAGAGTTGGGTCCCAGATAAACAGATTATGCTGAACACAGACGAATAAAGTTGTAGACAGCAGTAAGTTAAACAGGGTGTCAGTCATTTTCAGCAACAGTTTGCTTTACGAGTCAGAAGGACACCCATACCCTCAAACTCCAGTCCTCAGAGGAATCATGGCTAAATACTGTGACCAGTGCAGTGCAAACACAGTTGTATATCATTAATTACTAAACTATGTGACCATGTATGAGGTGGGATACATTCGAATTCCAAATAAAACAGTCTTTGTCCGAAATAATCATATAATCAATCAGTTTATATATTATTATATTAACTATTTATGGGAAAATCATACTTCATTTGTCATTGGCTGCAGATTCATGGTGAGGTGTGTTCATGTTGTGACTGTCTGAACCATCCAGACATTTCCTGAGACGAAGATTTCTATTTGTTGAGCTGTTGCTATCATGTTTAACTGATTAGCTCAGTTGTTTCAGAGCTATGAGACCAGTGATGTGACAAGCTGGGAGAGTATTTATTAATCACCACACCCGCTGACCTTTATTAATCTTCATCCAACTCTTTTGCTGATTGAGCTGCTGGTGAGCATGAAGATGCCCAAGCAGTCCATGTGCCAGACCACCTTATGCTTGGCATTAATATGCAATTTGAACTGAAAGTGCAAAATATTAAAATGAGGGTGCAATGCATGTGTTTGCATCTCCGAAGAACTAAACTAAAAAGAAATGGAGGGAAAACTTGTTTCGGCCATGTCTGTCTCCTGAGCTTTATGATATTTCAGACAGAAACTATAATAACAGAGACAGTGAACTCTCTGTTAACAAGTGCTTCATCCCAGCACTCCACAGAACCCTGTCCACACTTTTCTGTCAGAAAGAATGTTATATGTACACACACCTACAGTTCATTAGAAAATTCTCAAGAAACCCTTGAAAAAGATTATAGACATTAGCAAACACTGGTGCACACATAACATTCAAATAAAGTGAAAAAATTGTAACATGTCAGTGTGTAATAATAATGCCATGTTAACATTTTGTGTAATTTATTGTGCACATTTCAGGTGAGCAAGCTTGCTGCCTTGGGCTACAACCCAATTTTGTTCATCAGAAAGAAGAAGAAGGGGGTGAACACAGTAAATGCTGAAATGATGACCTACATGTGCCCTGGAGGGGACGGGCCTGTAAAACCCTTCTTAGAAAAGATGAGCAGGGCATATAAGTATTTTATTAAAATTAAGGCAAACATCTGTTTTTATGATTTATGCTTTGGGATATTCTGTCATTGTGAGTAATATTTATATTTATATTTTTTCAGATTCTCAAAGGATGCAATTGCCAGAAGCTCCCAGCCCATCTCCAACTCCACAGTCTACCTCCTCTCCCTCCCAACCCTCTTCTCCTCCTCATCCTCCAGACTCTTCCACCTTTCTCCCATCTACTTCTCATCCCCAAATGGACTATGAGGAGGAGACTTACACCCTAACCCTCGTCCCTGTCCAGCCTCCAAGCACCGCCTCAGCATCTCCCTCTCAAAAAACCATGACTGAAAGTGAGTGTTAGCATTAATCACCTTCTGCCATATTTTAAGTAATGTGTCTAAAGTCATCCACCTTTGTCACAGGTGTGTCTGCACAGTGCTCCTGCTCTCCCAGACCTACTATCTCCCTGACCAGTGCAACAGGTGAAGGGAAGAAAAAGAGGAAGAGAGGTATTTTTAGTTTTTGTGGTACAGCCTACTCATCAAATTAAATGTGCAATGCAATTCCTTGATAGCAGCATGATAATATTGTTTGTGTGCATGTAGACACAATGAACCAGACACATGCAAAGAAAGATGCAAACAGAAGACTTTTTGGAGAACAGTTTTTTTTCCCTAATCCCTGTTATTATCAGTAACAATAAAAAAACATAAAGGATTACTCACTAACTTGTCCTCATCTACAGGTAGAAGATAAATTATTCATGAGATAAAACAAAAACTAATGTGGACACATATGAGACAAGATGGACACTTTTTCTCTTCTTCTATGCGTCAGCATTGTACAGCTCAACTCTACTCTATTCACTTTTGGGTCCTCGACTTCCTTTTCCACTGTGGATAGAACTTTGGATGGGACCCCCCCTGTAGGCAGAGGTGATTGTCAGAGCAATGAAGTTGGGAAACAAGCTTTACTTTGGTCTTGAGAAGCTGCAGCCTTTATTTATTGACAGACTCTAAGCTACACTGTACATTTACTGCCACACTGACAACACACTACGCACATAAACAGCTACGCTACTCATAACAGAGGATATGAAGCCATGTTCTGGACAAGTCTGGACTTTGTCAGTTGACCACAGCATGGTGTTGTGGGCTGCCATTTTTGAGTGAATAAAAAAAACGTAACTATTAATGATAGTTTGGCTATTAAAAAATCTAGGCTTTATGCAGGATAACTGTGGTGTGACTAATCAGTGGTTGGCAGTAATGTCACACCACCTTTTAGTGTCAGCTCAGCTAGCTTGGAACGTTGACCAAGGTGTACCAGGTACTATCCTCAATAAAAATCAAAGAACAGTAAATAGGTGAGATATCATGATCAAGAAGGTGGTTCACCCAGGGCGAAGCTCAGCCATTGCTTCGGTTGTGTGGAAATGCAGCTGTATTCACCTGGGGGATGTCAAAGTCTGTTTCTAAATGTATTCTCCTTCTTTCTTCTTTTCTTTTTTTTGCATAATTTTAGGCTGCTGATAATGTTAGAAGCAAAAAATATTTCACTACATGAAATAAAAGAAACAACTAAAGGAAGTAAGTAACTGACTGAGTGAAATAGCAGTTCATTTAACAGTGGTTGCTGGAATGGCTAACACTTCTTTTTGTCTGTGTTTCTGTGTGTGTGTGTGTGTGTGTGTGTGTGTGTGTGTGTGTGTGTGTGTGTGTGTGTGTGTGCAGAGAAGAGAAGAGGTAAAAGTGAGCTGGCTGCCTTGTTCCTCATGGTAAGAGCTCAGAACTTTGATCCACATTAGCTGATTTTAAAGCTGTTAGCTTTTTTTACAGTATGCTTTATAAATATATATGTACTTACTTCCATACTGGTTAGTACCAGGCTTCTGAAAAAACAATCCTAAGTCATTTGTTGTTCTATGATACCCCATTCATATAAACTAATATTGTGGTATATGCAATGATCTTACACTTGTTTGCATTCATTCTTTTTTTTCAGTGGCAAACCTTGGGAAGACACCTGGGAGCCTGCCAGCAACTTTATAGGCTCCATTTAATGTTTTTGTTTGTGTGTCTTTAAGACACCTGTATGTTGAATGTTGTTCTCTCTCTGTCTCTCTCTCTCTCTCTCTCTCTCTCTCTCTGCATGAATAAAAATTTGTTCATTTGTTTTATTTCAGTTCAGTTTGTTTGCCTTTTTCATTACATTTTGAATGTTTCTTTCACACACTCATCCACATCTCCTTTAGTTTTTAATATGCAAGTCATATATACAATGTTTTATCATAAGCAATGAAAAAAATATACATAGGGATGTGTAAAAACATCAGTATGTACAGAATCAATGGAGCAGGAGTATATGCAGTCAGTGTTTGAGTGAAGAAGACTAATAAATATGTCCATGAATATTTGTTCATGTATGAACAGTGTTGCAATTACTGTCTGTGATGTGCCATGTTAATTAAACTTAAATTATATTTATATTTAACATATTCATATTTCGTATTTAATTATATTTAACGACACTGGCAGTGGCTAAAGTAAACCAATGTGACACACATACAGGAAATTACTAAAACCGCTCTGTCGTCCAATGGTTTGTATATTTGAATGTTTTTTCAATAATTATTTTAAGAAGAAATCTACAACAAACGCAGAGGAATAAAAATGAAACGCATTCATGATTGTGCTTATAAAATCCTGTGATTTGATGAATAAAATATGCTTCATCTATACAGAATATTAGATTATTGGCCGTTTGGGTTACATAAAACTCTCAGTTTACAGTTTCTAGCTGGTAGAATTTGTCTGTTGTCTGTGGACAAATAAAATATTAGCAGAGGTTCAGTTATAAGTATATAATAGATAATAAACATTATAATAAACATGAAACGTTTCTCTTCTGGCTTTATTTTGACAGTGCCACGGTCTCATATCAGCCGGTCCTCCGCTCAGCCAAACACAAAGGTTCCGGATTTAAAATTAAATTACGAGCAAACTCTGAAATGTACGTTTTTTATTTTTAAGATCGTCATTGAGCAGTTACATAAAATAACACGAATAACATTACAGCTCCGATGCAATTATTAAAACAATATTCACGTGTTTCAGCGATAAGACGCCCATAGCAACTGCATAGCAACCATAAACAGAACAGACACCATAGAAGCCTGAAAAAACGAAACATCATAGGCATTCATTCAACAGAGATTATGGAAATAATGTACACATTTCCCGCTAGAAATGTTATCACAACAATTCTAATGCCAAAAATATCTTAAAATGTTGTTTTTCCACTGAAAATAAAAGAAAATGCAGCCATTTTGAATTTTTCCGCAGACAGAAATCTGACAGTCACGTGACTGCTCTGCTCGATAACACACCTTCTGTACCTGCTGGGCTTGAATAGCATTGGATCAGCCAGATGAATGGGTGATAACTGCCTCCTGCACCTACTAGGTAGAGTAGGCCCCTACTGGCCCATATCTGTGGGATGATTGTATCAGGATTACGCTTATTCAATGGTATGATAACAGTCAAATCGGGTGGCGACAGCCAGAGAGAGCAGGAGGATGTTGGTGGGTGCGTGGAGCTGCCTGAGGAGGGGAAAGAAAAGTCAATAAGTCATCTAAATGACAAAACAACAATATCTTCTGGTCATCTACATTTATAAATATACAGTTGAGATAAACAGACATTTAAGTTTTGTTGTGCATTAAACAGTCAGCAACAAAGAATATAAAAGTCAAGTGTGCCAAGGAGCAAAATTATTCAGTACTGACACTAGTACTTGTGAATCTACAGTAGCTGTTCACATTTTTAAGCTACAAAGATTGGAGTTAGGAGTAAGGAGTTATTCTGTGCCTGAAGTGGGAGACTGAGATGATGACAAGCAGGTTGAGAGCCACAGTGAGCAGACAGATGGACGACAGCACAATGTGAAGGAGCACAGCTTCAGACCAAAGAGACATGGGCTTCCTGCAGGAGGTGTTGAGGACTTGTGGAAAGCAGAACTGCCTTCCATCCTCAACCTCCATCCTCAGAGATGTGCAGATAGCTGCAGCTATGGCAGTGTTGTGCACAAAACTGAGTCATGTAACTGATTTATCTCTCTCATATTCTTAGTTCCTCCCCTCCTCTTTTACTATCTTCATCCCTTTGCCTTTTTGCCATCATGTGCATCTCCCTTTTCTCTCTCTCCTATCTCCCCTCCTACTTCTCTGTGTAAACATTGCTTATGTCGGGCTCCATGTCGTAGGATGTTACAGTGGTTTAACTGTATTAGGTTAATCAATTAATGGTTATCAACATTTATAATTATCAAAAGATAATAGAAAATGACTTTAATTAATATTAAAGGTCCACGGGTCACCACCCTTAAATAAGGGAAACGATAGCCAATAATTGATTGATCAGTTTCATTAAAATACACTAAACTATTAATTCAGAAGTCAGATTAATAATTAAATTAATAACTACAACCAAAATCATAAATAAATAGCTAAAGTGGGAGCTTTGGAGTTCTGCATAGAAGAGGTTGGTATCACTCACTCTTATACTAAATTAAATAGGCCAGCATATATAAACACAAGCATTTATAAAAGTGATGTAATAAAAGCAAACAGAGGAAAATACACTATATACAATCTAACTTAAAGGAACTAAACTAGAGGTAAAGGTGTGAGTCTGTGTGTGTGTGTGTGTGTGTGTGTGTGTGTGTGTGTGTGTGTGTGTGTGTGTGTGTGTGTGTGCGCGCATGGGGGGTTGCGCGCCAGAAAAGGTGTGTGTCCTTTGTCCTCTGACCAGATGTCTCAATGTATGAAACACTTGTTGGTGAGAGATAAAAAGTATGGAAAAGCGTGAGGGTTTGAGTTCCCTCTCCTTGTGTGTGTGCTACGATTTAGGCTGAATATGTGTGTGTGTGATTGTAGATTAACGGTGCTGTTAAAAGGGAGTTTGTGGCATGCAAAGACGGGGTCTGTGTGAAGCAATACATTAAACCAACATCACCTTAGTTCTGTCTGAAAGACTACAGTTACTACAGTAACCCGAGTTAATCAGAACAACAACACAATACAATAACCATAATAACCTGAATAAAACACATCAGCAACATTAACAGTAATTAAACAGTCCTTGTTTAGCCGTTAACTCTGTTAAGCTATCTGTCTATGCCAAGTACATTTACAGACGGTCCAAAGGAAGATGAAGAAGAGTTGCGGTGAGCTGCATGGATCAGCTGGTGGTCCTGTGAGCTAGGTAGGTAACTTTAATTTTCACAGGGCTGGTAGCACGCTGTGGCTCTATCTGAGGAGGCGTTTTGGACCTTGGCAGGTTGGGCTGCGCCAAGATCCAAAACTTATTGCCTTATCACTTATCACTTTGTCTGAAGGATTCAGCTGGATCTTCACAAATAATGACAAACTCCTGTACGTCATCCATCTTCTAGATTACTTTCTCATCAACATCTTCACCCCCATCATATGGTCTCTCTCTGGCTACCACTTTTCATGAACCTGGAGTTCCTCTTTACCCGAGGGTCCCTACACATCCCTGTAATTTCTCAGCATCACCCATGAGTCCCTCTCATTCCAAGCATCCCTGGCCACTGAGAATATTCATCAAATTCCCTTAGTCATTTCAAATTTCCTTCTGGCTCACAGATGCACTAAACGTCAACTTGTCTCGCTGCTAACCTCAACTGCGCCATCTGCATCATCCCCCAAGGTCAATCCTTCTTGTCACACCTCCTTTCCATAGCCTCCTCTGTCCCATCTCTCCATGACCATGTTACGCTAGATGAAGCATGTAAGATAGATCTACAACAGTGGTAGAGTCTCATTTTCCATCTGGCATTGCTTGGCTTTTTGCAATGCTCCGAGTTGACCACTTCTGCCCTCAACTACTACCCTTGTTGTCATGCAATGTCCGACATTTCCATTAAGTCTTCTGACACTCTCATCTACCACCTCAAATCTAGCAAGACCAACCAGTCTGGTCTACCTACACCCATCTACTTCCTTTAACTAGACTCATAGCTAAGCACATTCAAACCCATACAAGACTAAATTAACTCTAGGGGGCTAGCTACCCAAGCTTCCCTCCAGCGTGTCTCCACAGAGACAGGACATTCCTTTCGCATTGGAGACTCCTCCACCACTTCAGCTTCCCCACTCTGAACCTTAACTCCCACGTGGTTCTCTCCAATCTTTTCGCCGACGGCCGACACAGTCCATCTCCACCCTCCTCCATCCGTCCGTCCGTCCACAACACTGATTTCTCCCTTCATACCTAGCCTTTCCTTCCCATACCCCTTCATATCTCGAACCCCAACCTTTACACAACATCCCTTATCCCCTATCTCTTGACCCTTCATCCCTCAACCTTCTCTCCATCCCCTTATCCCTCATCCCTCCTACAGTCTTGGTTCACCTTTATCCATTATATGCAATAAACCATTCTAATTCAATATGTTCATTGGTCTTTGTTAGTGAATCTAAATAATGTGTTTTTTGACAGCATTTGACATCAGGCTGTGGTAGCTGGAGTGGCAAGGCATTTTAGATCTAGATCCGCCCCAACCACAAATCCAGCGTGGTGATAGATCTTCTCCCTAGCTGACATTGGTTAAGGTGTACAGGTGTACATGGGATCAGTGTTTTGTCTTGAGAATATCATATAGACAACTTTGTTTTACTGGCATTCAACACCATTTTAAAACAAGCCAAAGCTTGTTGGATTGAGTTAAATGAGCAGCCTGTAAACATAAGAGAGCTTGTCTGTATGAGGGCGCTGAGGAATATAGTATTGTATCATCAGCGTAGATCAAAGATGATTTTGACTTTTTTCTAATTCCATAATAATATCGGTTTTTTTTATATATATAAATGTATACAAAGTGAACAGTAGAGGTCCCAGAATAGATCCCTTTGTTTATCACTAGGAAGGGTGATTTGACCTCATCTGCTACTACACCAGAAGTAATGCAGTGGCTAAAGTGAAGCTGTTGGGCAGCAACAGTAGATGAGGCAGAGCCTTAGAGAAAAGGGGTGCATTTAAGATAGGATGAGTAACACTAGTTACATAGGGATTATGGGGGGTTGTAGGGTTGGGAAAGAGAGGTGGAACAGAAAAAACAGGAGAAAACAATGGATTTAAGCCAATGGCACCACCATGGATGGCTGTTGTGGGTGCGGTCTATGATGGCCAGTTTCCTGGTGGGAGGAGCTGAGGTGGCCAAAGAAGATGGAATTGAAAAAGTAGAAGCAAGAGAAGAGGAAAGGATGTTGGGATGCAGGGATGCATGGGCTTGGCATTGATACAGTTTGTATCAATATGAAAATAAACAAAACTTTTCACATGTAGTACTTATGTAGACTATAATAGCAACACAGTAGAAATACAGTATATTATGGCAGGATAGCTATAATTCAATTCAATTCAATTCAATTTTATTTGTATAGCGCCAATTCATAACAGAAGTTATCTCAGGACACTTTTCAAATAGAGCAGGTCTAGACCGAACTCTTTAACATTCATTACAGAGACCCAACAGTACCACCATGAGCAAGCACTTGGCGACAAGGGCAAGGAAAAACTGCCTGTTAAAAGGCAGAAACCTAGGACAGATCCTCCGGCTCTAGGTGGGTGGTCGTCTGTCTCGACCAGTTGGGGTGAGAGAGAGAGAGAGAGAGAGAGAGAGAGAGAGAGAGAGAGAGAGCGACAGACAGACAGACAGGTGCACAGCAACAACAGTATTGGCAATGGCAGTCAAGCAGGACCATGGCAGGAGGCTCCACCAGGATCCATGAGAACCTGCGAGACGAGAAAGCACAAGAACTCCGGGGAAGAAGTGGAGTTAGTAACATGCATTAAAGGGACATGAATGAGTGCAGAAAGAGAGAGGAAGAGAGTAGCTCAGTGCACCATGGGAAATCCCCCGATAGTCTAGGCCTATAGCAGCATAACTAAGGGATGGTTCAGGACTCACCTGATCCAGCCCTAACTATAAGCTTTATCAAAGAGGAATGTCTTAAGCCTACTCTTGAATGTGGTGAGGGTGTCTGCCTCCCGAACCACAACTGGAAGCTGGTTCCACAGGAGAGGAGCTTGGTAACTGAAGGCTCTGGCTCCTGTTCTACTTTTAGAGACTATAGGAACCACAAGTAGCCCAGCATTCAGAGAACGTAGTCTTCTAGTGGGGTAATAGGGTACTATGAGCTCTTTAAGATATGAAGGGGCCTGACCATGAAGAGCTTTATAGGTGAGGAGGAGTATTTTAAATTCAATTCTACATTTTATAGGGAGCCAATGCAGAGTAGCTAGTACAGGAGAGATGTGATCTCTTTTTCTAGTTCCTGTCAGTACTCGTGCTGCAGCGTTCTGAATTAATTGGAGCGTTTTAATGGACTTATTGGGGCAACCTGATAATAAAGAGTTGCAGTAATCCAGCCTTGAAGTAACAAATGCATGGATTAGTTTTTCTGCATCTGTCTGTGATAGGATGTGTCTAATTTTTCTAATATTACGTAATAATAATATTACATAATAAACTCACATTATACTGTAGACTGCCGGAATGAATTGTTACAGTGAGTTACAGTAGTGGCATTGCAAAATAACAGGAGGAGGCTAGCATTTACCCACACAATGATGATACAGCAATGAAATGATGACATATTTTACCCAAAAGGTCAACTTCACTGTGACATCATAATGTCCTCAAAAAACACTTTTTCGTTATTCAACAACCTAACTCAGACACAGAAGAGAGGATTGTGACCATATTTCACAGTTGGTCAGAAACTTTGACTGAAAAAAATAGGTTTTTAGCCATAATTTAAGAATGAACAGGGCAATCCCAATTCAATTCAATTCAGTTTTATTTGTATGGCGTCAATTCATAACAGAAGTTATCTCAGGATACTTTTTAAATAGAGCAGGTCTAGACCGAACACGTCATAGCATTATTTACAGAGACCCAACAGTTCCCACCATGAGCAAGCACTTGGCGACGGTGGCAAGGAAAAACTTCCTTTTAAGAGGCAGAAACCGCGACAGACCCTTCGGCTCTAGGTGGGTGGCCGTCTGCCTTGACCAGTTGGGGAAAGAGAGAGAGAGAGAGACAGAGACAGACAGAGAGAGAGAGACAGAGAAAGAGAGACAGAGAGGGAACAGAGGGAACGACAGAAGGACAGAGACAGAGACAAAGGTGCACAGCAACAACAGTATAGTAGTAATAGTAGTGACCGATGATGAACATGAAGAAGATGATGGCGACTGTAAAATTGCTCGGAGGCGAAGGCAGGAAGGAAGGGATCTTGAAACTGTTCAGTCAGTCCAAATTTCTTTATTTCCCTTTTTTCCAAGCAGTGGATCAGTGCATCTTATTTACAGTGAGGATCAGCTTGGCCCAAACTGAAGAAAACAACAAGCTAACTAAAAAAACAACTTAGGAAAAAGGAAACTAGAGGTATGAAAAATAACCTCAACTCTGCTCAGGGCTATACACCTTTTAAACTGGGGCCTCTGGCTGCTCCCAAACCGTGTGGCCTGCTCACCAACATCCTCAAAAGTAGCCCCCCCTGGAGAACCCTCAACTGCTGCTTATATCCTATTACCACAGGAAGCAATTAAGAAAACAATTAACCTTTAGCATTAATTTATCTAATACCCAATAGTTAAGTTTTATAGGTCAACAGTAGAAAGAATTCACTACACATATCAAAAGAGTAAAATAGATCCCAACTGTTCAAAATAGCAAATCTCCCAAACGCCTCCTAAATCTCCCCCTCCATCTATACTACACTTCCCACACACATTCCCCCAGGAACCTGACCATAAAAGGAGTCCACCTGGGCGGGGACTGGTTTGCCAGTTCCTGGGTCCAAATCAGAAGATGGCCAAGTGCAATCATGTTTCAACCCAACATCTGAACTAATTACCAAACCCCAGACACCTGCCGGCTAGATGGTATGTAAAACGTGGCTGAGGTGGACAAGCACTCTATGTTGTGTTACATTTAAGTTACAGGTCACGGGGCATCCCCATGACAACGACGACGATGACGACAACAATGATGGGGGACAATGAGCAGCGATTATAGTAAAATAATAGTAACTGTAGTAATAATAAATCAGTGATATTAGCAATGGGAGTCAAGCAGGACCATGGCAGGAGGCTCTGTCAGGATCCATGAGAACCTGTGAGATGAGAAAACACATAAGAACTCCGGGGAAGAAGTGAAGGTTGTAACATGCATTAATAGGACATGAATGTGTGCAGAAAGAGAGACAGAGGAAGAGAGGAGCTCAGTGCATCATGGGAAGTCCCCCCGATAGTCTAGGCCTATAGCAGCATAACTAAGGGATGGTTCAGGACTCACCTGATCCAGCCCTAACTATAAGCTTTATCAAAGAGGAACGTCTTAAGCCTACTTCAGAGAACGCAGTGTTCTAGTGGGGTAATAGGGTACTATGAGCTCTTTAAGATATGAAGGGGCCTGATCATGAAGATCTTTGTAGGTGAGGAGGAGGATTTTAAATTCTATTCTAAATTTTACAGGGAGCCAGTGCAGAGAAGCTAGTACAGGAGAGATGTGATCTCTTTTCCTAGTTCCTGTCAGTACTCGTGCTGCAGCGTTTTGAATTAATTGGAGCGTCTTAATGGACTTATTGGGGCAGCCTGATAATAAAGAGTTGCAGTAATCCAGCGTAGAAGTAACAAATGCATGGATTAATTAATTAATTTCATCGGGCTTGATCGATAGCTATAACTGCGTATCATCTGCATAGCAATGAAAGTTAATGGGGTGATTCCTAATAATGTTGCCTAAAGGGAGCGTATATAATGTAAACAGTATTGGTCCATGTACAGAACCTTGTGGAACTCCATGACTAACTGTGGTATTTATGGAAGATTCATCGTTAACATGTACAAACTGCAAACGATCTGATAAGTATGACTTAAAACAGCTAAGAGCGGTTCCTTTAATGCCAATTTGATGCTCAAGTCTCTGTAAAAGAATATTATGGTCAATGGTGTCAAATGCAGCACTAAGATCTAATAATGCAAGTACAGAGACAAGTCCATTATCAGAAGCAATCAAAAGGTCATGTGTTGTAATGTGTGGGCACTGAACAAGTGCATGACAGTATTTCCTTCGTTATTACTAAATGTAACTGTAATCTTATTGTCTTTTTTCTGTAACGTTAACAGAATATAGTTACCTTTCCTTTTGTATCCTAATTACGTAACTCCATTATAGGGATGCACAATTCATCAAAATATTATCAGAATCACTCATCAATCATGATGAAGGTAAAATTTGTGACCAACAGCATTATAATGAAGTACTTTGGAGCTGCAGAGATACCCTGGCTTACAAATCTTCTCTAAAATTGTGATGCAAAAAGGATCATTTCCACAATAATCATTAATCATATTGCAAGTCCTTCTCTGTTACATGTTTTCCATTAGTACTGACTATTCACTAACAAAGACCACGGCAATGAACGTATGGAATTTAGAACAATTTTTTTGCATGTAATGAATAAATGTAAACTGATGTGGTGTACTGTAGGAGGGATGAATGGATCGGGAAAGGGTTGAGGGATGAAGGGATGAGGGTCGAGGGATGGAGGGTAGGGGTCGAGAGTTAAGGGATGGGGGTAAGGGTCGAGGGTTGAGGGCTGAAGGGTTGAGGGATGAAGGGATGAGGGATGAAAGGAAGAAGGGAAGAGAGTTCAGGGATGAAGGGTTGAAGGTTGTGGGATGAAGGTTGAGGAATGAAGAGGTATCGGAAGGAAGTGTGAGGGAAGAACAGATGGAAGAAAGGTGGGTTTGTTGGCAGATTGATGAATGGATGGAGGGAAAGGGTTGAGGGATGAAGGGATGAGGGTCGAGGGATGGAGGGTAGGGGTCGAGGGTTAAGGGATGGGGGTAAGGGTCGAGGGTTGAGGGCTGAAGGTTTGAGGGATGAAGGGATGAGGGATGAAAGGAAGAAGGGAAGAGAGTTCAGGGATGAAGGGTTGAAGGTTGTGGGATGAAGGTTGAGGAATGAAGAGGTATCGGAAGGAAGTGTGAGGGAAGAACGGATGGAAGAAAGGTGGGTTTGTTGGCAGATTGATGAATGGATGGAGGGAAAGGGTTGAGGGATGAAGGGATGAGGGTCGAGGGATGGAGGGTAGGGGTCGAGGGTTGAGGGATGAAGGGATCAGGGTCGAGGGATGGGGTAACGCTCTAAGGATGCGGGGTAAGGGTCGAGAGTTGAAGGGATGAAGGGTTGAGGGATGAAGGGATGAGGGATAAAGGTTGATGGTTGAGAGTATTGGAAGGAAGGGCGAAGGATGAACAGATGGAAGAAAGGTGGGTTTGTTGGCAGACTGATGAATAGACGGAGGGGTTCGGCAAGATTGTAAGAGTGGGTTGTGAGACTGAGTGGGGGAGCTGTCTCTTCGTATATATTGTAGAGAGCCCCCCAAAACCGGTTTTGTGTGGGTACGATAATCTTAATGATGGAACGGGCGAATGTGATGAAGCTGAGTGGTGCAAGGACGTTGAGCAGAAGAAAACGGAGACCAGATTGTCCTTCTGGGGAGTCATTTTCTTCGGCGAGGTTTTCTAAATGGGCGAGGTCGACGTGTATACCTAACTAATCTTACAATGATGACTGAAATAAAACTATTAACTGTTGCAGGGGCTTCCTTGCTTACCTGGACTGAATAAAATTGAATTGAATTGAATTGACTGAAAGGTGAACTGGTATTTTAATTGGACATTAAAAATCCGCTTGTGTATTTTCACAGCCGAGGGACGGCCGGAGAGATGGTGAGGTGAAGTCGGGTCGTGGTGGCTTTGCCCGAGGCGGCTGGAAGGATGCCGAAGACCGAAGACTCCCCTGGAGTTGTTGGTGGATGAAGGCTAGAAGCGTCGGGGCACGTGGATTGTTGAGCGGAGCCGAGGTGGCTGACGGGAAGGAATGGTAGGCGAAGAAGAGGACTCTGAGATTTTGGGAGCTTCCTATTCAACTTCAAAACATGTCACTGTCTGAAGGGTTGAGGATGAGCTTGTTCTCTCTGGTTCAAGGTTTTCATTTTTTTGTTTCTGCCGATCATGTGGAAACTGAATCGAGTGGGGAGTGGATGGATAAGGTGTGCTTAAGTAAGTGCGAGGCGTGGTTGTTCCTGAACCTAGTTATAAAACTTCATTTATACACAGTATTTGGCAGGCTATTTCTACCACTGCCAGTCTAACCATCAGTGTTATGCACACTGTGGAACACCATACATACAACACATATTCCTACATTCATGCAAAAACAAAAAAACAAACAAACAAGAAAAAGACTGCAAACAAAATGAAATGGTTTGCATAGAAACACTCTCCCACCAGTTTTATTTCCACAGGAAATGTTTAACAACATTTAAATGTTTAACATTGTGGGTTTGTATTCCCTGGTGTTAGCAATGATTATTTAGGTGAGCACTAAGACAAGATGAGTATAGAAATTAAAATACATTTCATGTACAACAGTGTCATATGTAAAACTGTGGTGAAGGTGATGTGAATCAGGAGGTGAGTTGCAGTTGGTCAGATGTCGCACTTCATGGATCTTTACGTTTTTTGCGTGATTGGATCCGTGCACATTTCGGACACTTCTTTTCCAAAAAACAGTGTTTGTGAAAGCAGGCCCTGCATGCTGTTAAAAGAGAAGCACTATTAATACAGCACTATTTATTACTGTAATGGTTGTGTCCCTGTATTACGCTGTGAATATAACAGCAAAGCCTTCTAAACATGTGGGACCAATGACAGTGGCCGCCCTATCTAGAGCCAGTGTTTGGTTTGTCTGTTCTGGTGTACTGTAGAAACATGGCAGTTCAACATGGCAGACTGTAGTAGAGGACCCCCTCCCTTTGTAGATAAAAACTGCTCAATCTAAGGTAACAAAAACACGATTCTTATTTTCAGATGATTATACATTAATGAAAACATAGCTATCAATATTATATTCCATTTCTGACAATAGATCCTCCTCAGTGTTACACACTGCACCTTTAATCTGTCAATAACTGATTTTTGGACACAGATACTTACAGGCAGTGGAAGCAAGCTGCAAACAGAACACTGACATATCAGTTTAAATTGATATGGGTGAACCATATCCAGCAGACACAGAGCGACATTAGCATTTACGCTCATGAATTTAAAGCTGCAGTAGGTAAATATAATTTTTGTTATACACACTGAAACTTTCACTATATGCTGACAGTATATAGTCCATGAGACAGATAATCTGTGAAAAAATTTGCTTCCTCTGGCTCCTCCTAGTGCTCCTAATGGTATTTGTAAGAATCTACCAGGGCTAAACGAAAACAATCAATTAAAGCTGAGAAAGATATAAAGATGCTTTGGGTGGTGGCTTGAAGATAGTTGATTGTTGAGTCTTATTCCCAGGGTCAGTATTTGACGATTTGGGAATGAGACTCAACAATCAACCATCTTTCTTGGCTCTGATTGGTTGTTTTTGTTCAGGCCCGGTAGATTCTTGCAAAGGCCACTAGGAGCACTACAATGACATTTTTTCACAGATTATCTGTCTCATATACTACTACATGTCAGGATGTAGTGAAAGGATATATCAAAGTTACCTACTGCAGCTTCAAGTCTAATATTACTGTTTTTGGTCCCCACAAACATCTGAGAAAAATATCTGGTTCTTGTAGTTTTATTACCCACTTCCTACTGTAATATTAAACCTGTCTGAATTAAGCTTTTATCTACAAACAAGCATGCAATTCCTGCCCATTTGCCTTAATTTTACAGTATATGTATACAGTTTAGGACATCTGATATCTTGCACATACTGTATCATCTATTTTATTTAGTAGTCAACATCTGTCAGCTCTTACCTGGACAGCGCTTACATATGTCACTCTGAAAAGGAAAGATGATGTCTCTTTCTCGGCAGAACTCGCAGATAAAACCTCGGGCCAGACACAACTGTGGAAAAAGTCAGAAATAATTGTCAGAATTAGAGGTTTGATTCCACAGAGTGCAGTGATAGCAGGAGTCCCTCCTCTAAAACAAAAATGTCCCAGAGTAATATAGTTGAAGAACAAGCTATGGATGTGTCATTTTAGAGATACAGCCTATGATCATCATGATCATTAGGAACTGTTTGGATGAAGTGAAAAACAGACAGACAGAATCCCAATGAGATTAAGAGGTATGTTACCACTGGCATATTTTTCAGTGACCCTATAGTAGGCCATTATTTAAAAGATCTTTGCCAATAAGCACACCCAGAACCAAAGGGACATCTTGGTAAGGGGTGATTGTTGTGAACCACCCCAACATTTTCTATCTAACCTACCATGTGGGAATTTCCAGATGTGTAGTGGCATTTTTTAAGCATCGGAGGGCACCCACAATGCATGCATATCTGTGCACGGACTTGTTGTGAAGGCTATATAACTACTGTTCCTATGGTGGTAGGTTTACATACATTAGTCACGATCCAATAGGCTAGGCTATGAAAAAAAAGTTTAACAGGCTGGCTTTGTAATGTTTCTTTGTGAAGGGGATGTCAGAAGAGCCTGCAGCTACCAGAACCTTTTAAGGCGGAATGTTTTCTTGCATGTTAGTTGATGCACAAGTTGTTGTCATTAAATAATCAACACTTTAAAAAGAGTTATTCAGGGCGCCTTCTAGCTGCTTTAGCCTTTAGTCTACCCTTGCTGCTTCCTCTGCAAGCCGCTTTCCAACCCACCTCCACTCAGCTCCTCCTTTTATGCTGTATCCGATTGAATATCTGTTGTCACTGATGTTTGCTCTGTTCTGTACCATGGTGGGTCTTTGCTGCTGCTCTCCTTGCCCTAAGCTGTCCATGTACAGTGGTATGTAAAAGTTTGGGCACCCCTCTGAGAATTCATGATAATTTGCTCGACCTTTATAAGAGAAGATCACAGCAACAAGATTTGTTTTCCTACAGAGATGTAGACATTTGAGTGTTTTCCAGACCGAAATTCTATTCTATGTAGCATTACATAGTTTTATTATAATAAAATAAAATGTAAAAAATGGGATGTACAAAAGTTTGGGCACCCTTTTAATCGCATTAATTTCAAGACCTGTAGGGATTTATAGCTGAGAGGTTGCAGCACAAAATTGCTTTGATTAGCTTGTGAGACCTTCAATTACAAAGACAGGTGGAACCAATCATGAAAAAGGCTGTTTAACATAGGTAATTGCTGGCTGTACTTGTCCTAGGTTCTTTCTTAGAGTATGGCAACATGGGGGCCTCTAAACAACTCTCCACTGACCTAAAAACTAAGATAATTCATTATTATGAATTAGGAGAAGGGTACAAGAAATTATCTGGAAGGTTTGGACTGTCTGTCCCCACAGTCAGAAATGTAGTGCCGAAATGGAAGGCCACAAGAACAGTCCTTGTGAAGGAAAAATGTGGTAGGCCGAAAAACATACAGGAAAGGCACAGGCGAAGGGTGGTTAGAATGGTCACAGACAAGCCACAGACCACCTCCAGAGAACTACAAGAACATCTGGCTGCTGATGCTGTAGTTGTTCATCGCTCCACAATCCAGCGTACTTTGCATCAGGAAAAGCTCATTGGAAGGGTGATGCGCAAAAAGCCTTTCCTGAGTGTTCATCACAAGAAGAGTCGTATGAGGTATGCAGAAGCACATCTGGACAGGCCAGAAGCATTTCTGTGGTCAGAATACTGTGATCAGATGAGACTAAGATAGAGTTATTTGGTCAGAACAAGCGGAGGTGTGCATGGCCAAAAAAACACACTGAATTCCATGAGAAGAACTTATTGCCTACTGTGAGGGGTCCATCATGTTATGGGGCTGCGTGGCTAGCACAGGTACTGGAAACATGGTCAAAGTTGAGGGCCACATGAATTCCTCTCGGTATCAGCAGATTCTTGACAAGAATGTTCAAGAGTCGGTCAAGTTGAAGCTACGCCGGGGTTGGATTTTTTCAGCATGACAGTGATCCTAAGCACTGTTCAAAATCCACCAAGGAATTCATGAAGAAGCACAAGTACAATGTTCTGGAATGGCCATCCCAGTCCCAAGACCTTAACATCATTGAAAATGTATGGATTGATTTGAAGCAGGCTGTCTACGCACGGAAGCCAAGAAACCTGACTGAACTGGAGGCGTTTTGTATGGAGGAATGGGTCAAAATACCACCTGCCAGACTTCAGGGACTTGTCTGTGGCTATAGGAGGCGTCTACAGGCTGTTATTGCAGCAAAAGGAGGCTCTACTAAATATTAATGGAATTATTTATTTGGGGTGCCCAAATTAATGCACATGCCTATTTTTGTTTAAATGCACATAAAAATGTTTCTGTTGGACCAATAAAAATGATTTCACTACTGAGATGTTTCTGTTTCCATAAGGTATAACATATGTTAAAATGAAGTTGCTGCTTCAAAAGCTCAGCAAGTGACAAACTGATGCAGTGATTTTCCTAAGGGGTGCCCAAACTTTTGCATACCACTGTATGCACATAGAAGGGCAGGGAAGACCCAGAACAGAGCCATACCGCCAAATATAACATTCTGCATTTGGAAATAAAGTTTTCTTTTGACAAATGTGACCTGGCTGAACAGGGTTTGTGAAAGCAGGCCCTGCATGCTGTAAATGCGTGAAAATGTACATCAATTTCGACCGGATTATGTGAACTGTGAATATTCTATTTCCTCACTTGGAGAAAAAAGTGTCATTCCAGTGCGCTCCACAGGACTATACCTACAGGAATTTCCCTTGTTTGGTCTACATCTGTGCCCAGTGTAGATTTATGATTAGAGGAGGTGATTTGTACATCCGGTAACTGAAAAAAATTCAACATTAAGAACAGGATCTCTTGTAGAAACTTAACTTAATCAGATAAGATTGAAGTTCTGGTTATTGTTAATGGTTCTGATCATATTTCTAACCCTCCACCTCAGACCACTAACAACAAACAGGAAACCCTCAGCTAGAAACTTGGGAGTTGTTTTTGTCCAGTACCTTGAACCTTGCTTTGCCAGCACAGAGTATAATCCCAGTATTTACAAATTTAGAAATATCGCCAAAATCAAACAGATGCTCTGCAAAACATAGCTGAACAACTTCTCCATGCCCTTATTTCCTCCCACCTAGACTACTGCAAATTACTATTTACTACCTGAAGGACTACTGTCAGTTCAGAATGCAGCAGCAAGACAACTCACACACACTTAATGTAGGGAACACATCTCTTCAGTCCTGACTGAACTACACTGGCTCCCCATCCGCTTTTAAAAACACACCTATACAGGCTGGCATTTGTATGATATTTTATCATGTCAACTGTTTTTGTTGCTCTTTCATATGTTGTTGTATTTTCTGTGTTGATTGTTGAAATCTCTATTTTATTTTATGCTATCTTTGCACATATTATATTGTATGGTATTGTATTTTGTCAAGCATCTTGTAACTTGAGAGGTGCTATAGAGTATATAAAGTTTATAACCAAATATGTGGTCTATCTATTGAAATGTCCTTGTGTGTTAACATATACAGGTAAAACTAAACAGGTGTGATATCTGTACATAAAGGTATACAATGGTACTTCCTTTTTTTTGGTGATAAGGACAGGGGAAATCTATTACATTCTATTACAGGGGGAAATCATAATGGCCAGATGTGGCCACGATCTATGCCAAAATTTAAAAACAGTTACATGAAGTCCCAAATCTTGTCCAAAGCCATGTTGTACAGTGCTATTGGGCCCTATCTTGCCGATCTGAAACGCAAGTATCAAACGCAAAACGCAAGTAGCTTTGTGGGCGGATCTCGGGCGCTGTTGCTATTATGTCGGCGGGATAAATGACTCTTGCGCCCAGCGCAAATCTAAAATGGGTTGGTCTGAAGTAGCTACATTAGTCATAGGTGTGGTTTGGGCGTAACGTGTAATAAACCAATCAGAGCGTCATCTCACATTCCCTTTAAAAGCAGGTGCGCTTGTTCCATGGCTATTATATTGCTATTATAACGGCGGTTTTGCCAGGCGCACGCCAGGAGCGGTTCACAGCCGAGGAGACCGACGTTCTCGTCATGGCCGTAAAATACAGAGAAGTGGCATTATTGACATGAAATAAATGCAACACAGCCATACAATAAATCAAAACAATGTAGCGCAGCTTCCAGGAAGAAGACCCTGGCCTCGGGAGCAGTGCGCCCGGGCCGAGCAGTGCGCAAGGGCCAGCTGAGGAGGGAGCAGTGCAAACACCAAGGTGCAGAGGATCCAGACCCACTACACGCCGGAGGACCACCCGTTCCTGCAGCAAACCGGGTTTGACATGCTGGAGCGGGAGCTGTCCGGGATGCGGCACAGTATTAATGCCCGTCTTGACCGGGTGGCGATGTTGCTGCTGCCTCTCAGGCGCATCCCCTCAAGTCTGCGCCCTTAAAATAGCATCTGAATAAGCGCCACTGACTTTAGACTAGGTTTTTCCTGGTCTGTGGCGGAATTGTTATCTGAAACAGCAAAATAGCACCAGGGAACGTTTGCACCGGAACACGCCTCCTCTTTTCACTGAACCGCCCCCCCGGAGCGCAAGTTCATTCCCTAATTTAAGGATGTGCGTCGGTGGAGGGAAAATTCCAATGTGCGTCGAGTGCAAAATAGGAATTATACAAGCGCCAGTGTACAAAGTCAATTGCGCTGAGTGCAAGATAGAGCCCTTAGACTCACTTCACAATGTTCAACGTGATGGATGGAGGAGTGCAGCAATGCCTTAGCCTGCAGCACAAGCTGACCCTTCTTCACCCTCAGGAGGTCCTCCATGGAGAAGACGAGAGGCTGCTCCATCAGATGAGCAGGAAGCTGTTCAAACTCAGTCATCACCCTGGGACACAAACACACACACATCAAAACTTTCTTGATAATAATATAACATGTTTGTAGACCTTTGGCTGCATTATTTTGGTTGAACAGTGCATTTGAACTTGAATGTCAGAGGGGAACTCTAACTTCAAATAGTTTCATTTGTTCTAAAGATCTGGTTATTAATGGATGGGATGTACTAGTTGCAATGGCTTCAATTTGGAAGTAATTGCCCTTGTTGTGCCCTCACCACATGCCCTCACACAGAGTAGGCTTAAGACGGTCCTCTTTGATAAAGCTTATAGTTAGGGCTGGATCAGGTGAGTCCTGAACAATCCCTTAGTTATGCTGCTATAGGCCTAGACTATCGGGGGATTTCCCATGGTGCACTGAGCTCCTCTCTTCCTCTCTCTTTCTGCACTCATGTACCATTAATGCATATTACTAACTTCACTTCTTCCCCGGAGTTCTTGTGCTTTCTCGTCTCGCAGGTTCTTATCGATCCTGGTGGACCCTCCTGCCATGGTCCTGCTAGATTGCCATTGCCAATACTGTTGTTGCTGTGCACCTGTCTGTCTCTCTCTCTCTCTCTCTCTCTCTCTCTCTCTCTCTCTCTCTCACACTCTCTCTCTTTCACCCCAACTGGTCGAGGCAGACGACCACCCACCTAGAGCCGAAGGATCTGTCCTAGGTTTTTCCTTGCCCTTGTCGCCAAGTGCTTGCTCATGGTGGTACTGTTGGGTCTCTGTAAATAATGTTTTAAAGAGTTCGGTCTATACCTACTTTATTTGAAAAGTGTCCTGAGATAACTTCTGTTATGAATTGGCGCTATACAAATAAAATTGAATTGAATTGAATTGTTAGAGCAAAGTAAGTCAGACAGCAGTTGCTGCAAACTGATGTTTTTGTCCTGTAAGCCTGAGATCAGCCTGACCTGACAAAAAAATGGGCCTTTGACATAACAATTGATCATTTTAATTTGCGTAGTGCGGACAATGACTGATGCCACTTCATGACGTCCCAACAGAAAGACTAGCCTTCCATGTCAAATTCCATTACGTGTTATGTGATCCATGTTCTGTATTGGCCAACTGTCACGAACCGGACAAAATTCACACACATCACCAACACAGCGGCCAAGATGATCGGACTCCCCACACCCAATCTCACAGAACTAAACAACAGGGCCATCTCACGCATTGCAACCACAATAGAACTGGACATTACACACCCACTCAACCAATATCTCACCCCACTGCCTTCTGGACGGAGGTACCGAACATTAAGGTGCAAGAAAGCTCGCTATGGGAAAAGCCTGATCCCTGCAGCTATTGCTGCTTTAAACAAAGGGGCGCGCTGAGTGTGTAACCTGTCATGTATTATTTATTTGATTGGGTTTTTTTTTTTGGTTTTTTTTTTTGTTTTGTTCTGTAGATTTGTTAATTGTGGATAGCGTGTTTCTTTGTTGAGTGTATGGTGTTGCCTGCAGGTGCAGTGATGTGAACATGAATTTCCCCCTTGGAGGACAATAATTTGAATTGATTTACTGATAGAGCACAGAATGCACGAAGCAAACTAGCTTAATGGAGTGTTTTACTCTAGAATATCTGACCTGTCTGCTCCACTCCTCAAAGGGACAGTTCATGAGGATATGGACTTCATTACTCCGCTTGTCGAATTCCACAGTGGCTTCAGCAGTTGCAAGCATTCTACTTGACTAATTATTGACCCTCTCTTGTACCTTGCTTACAATACTATAATTGGAATCCTTTTATTATATCTGTACTATATTTTTTTTAAAAATGCATTGATTGTTGCATTGTCATTGTTAATATTTTAAATGTTAACAAACACTCAATTCAGTATTACAACATTATCTGCATAAACAGTAATATTTAATCCAAGGTTTGTACTAAATGTTCTGTACCTTCCAGAAAATCTGCAGGCCTTCAGCAGCTTCTTGACACCCAGCAGCTGATCCTGGAGCTCCTGAAGGAAAGAGGAAGGAAGGAAGGAAGGAAGCAAATAAAGGATAAAAGGAACAAAGGTAAAGTCAATAGAAATAATGGAATTAAGTGATATGATATATGATATTAAAATAATAATAATAATGATAATAATAGTAATTGAGTATTAACTCACCCTGAACTTGTCCAGCTCCTTCACTCTGCTGTACAGTGTCTTACCAACGCACCTCAGGTCAAACAGAGGCTGATGCCAAACTGAATCCAGCAGCTGTTTGGAGAATTCACTCACAGGGTACCTGCAATATTCATATCATTATGACACATCTGATCAACAGTCAGAGTAAACAGTAAACATCTGTCTGTGTTCCAGCTGAGGTCACTGAATGGTGTTATATGAATCATCATACCTTTAATATGATTGAGAGTAGCAGTAGAATTAATATCTGTCTGTCTGGGAATTTACTTAATGTATCATTACTTTTATTAGCCTTCGTTTTTAATCTAATGCTCTAATTTATTTTTCTTTGTTTTTTTATTTGAATTGAAAATTATGTTATGTTATTTGCTAAAAAAAGGTCAACATTGTAAAACTTGTTACCAGAAAGTTATTGTATTCAAAGTTTTTTATAGCAAGCAGGACACTAGTTTCAGTAGTATAACTGCTATGTTTATTATTACTATTAAAGCTGCAGTAGGTCATATTTGCTGAAACGTTCACTATATCCTGGCAGTACTACATGAGACAGATAATCTGTGAATTTAAAAAAAAAAAAGGTATCTCTGGCTCCTCCTAGTGCTTCTAATGGCATTTGCAAGAATCCACCACACCCAAACAAAAACAACCAATCAGAGCCCAGAACCCCACCATCCTGTGCTGGGGAGGAGACATCAGGACTTATGGTGCCCACAAGCTGAGCAAGCTGGTGAGGAAGGCCAGCTCAGTGGTGGGGACAGAGCTGGACAGTGTCATTTATAGTTTTATATTTTCTATTATATTTTGTAATATTCTAATTTCTGATACAATTATATGTACACTGTACTCTTTTTATTGCACTATATTCCCCAATGCAACTGTGTTTGAATTTCTCCTACGGGGATTACTAAAGTTATATCTTATCTTATGCAAATGTCATCAATAAAAGTACTGGGACAATAAATCAAATGCAGCTTTCCAGGCACTGTGTGTGTTTAAGAAAAAAGAAGCACATATTTACTGCCATTATGCCAGGGTTAGCTTGTTTGACCTGTCTGTGTTATTGGAATAAAGCTGAACATCATGAAACATCACAACCTATTGTCCTATTAACCTATTATTGATACAAAATAAATAAACAAAATAAAGAGTTAAAAAAAGGATTAAAATGTATGTATAAATAAAAAAAAGTGATAAAACAGATAGATAATAATATTAATACTAGTGGTACTAGTGGAAGTTTTATTACCTGCCAAAGTCCCAACAAGACAGAACCCGACCAGGAATCATAGCCTCAGAGCCGCTGTGGCAGCAGTCACAGAAATACCTGCCACATGAATTAGAATTAATATGTAACTTCATCTTTTTGTTAAGACCATCAACCAAGGTTATTGTAGTTCAATAAAACTAAACTAAAAACTAAAACTAGCTATGAAAGAAACATCTTAGGTAACTGAAATATACATAAAAACTAGACTTTAGAAAACAACAAAATCTAACAACAATACTCACCCCAACTGGTCGAGGCAGACGACCACCCACCTAGAGCCGAAGGATCTGTCCAAGGTTTCTGCCTTTTAACAGGCAGTTTTTCCTTGCCCTTGTCGCCAAGTGCTTGCTCATGGTGGTACTGTTGGGTCTCTGTAAATAATGCTATAAAGAGTTCGGTCTAGACCTGCTCTATTTGAAAAGTGTCCTGAGATAACTTCTGTTATGAATTGGCGCTATACAAATAAAATTGAATTGAATTGAATTGAATTGAATTGAATACTCTGTACTTACAAAACTAACTAAAGTAGATTAAAGTATACAGGAAGTGTCTTTAGTTTTAGTGTTTGTCAATTTGGTCAAATTTGTCAACAGAACGAGCATGAGGAGGCACTGGTGCATCTGTTTATTGAGTCTGTCAATGTGTTTGTA
Source organism: Dicentrarchus labrax (assembly GCF_905237075.1). Taxonomy (NCBI): domain Eukaryota; kingdom Metazoa; phylum Chordata; class Actinopteri; family Moronidae; genus Dicentrarchus; species Dicentrarchus labrax. The sequence continues at coordinate 27,633,242 of NW_026136706.1, read as the reverse complement.
TTGTAATACCTATTCTGACAAATATATATTATATAATAAATAATAGGTCTTAATAATAATATTATAATAAAAAAAAACAAATAGGGAAACTAATACAAACTAAACCACAACTAATCTGAAACAAGCAAAAAGAAAAAAAAAAAGCTAATGAAAAATAAAAAATTATAATAACTCATCAATACAGTTGTGTATTTTCTTTACTGTTCATTGTTTTTTATTTATGCTGGCAGCCTGGCAGCGGAGATGTCAGCTTGCTGTTTGTTCCACCTTTTTGCAATATACTGTAATATATCAGCAACTATCAAATTAATGACCATGAAATTTTGTATAGATATTCATGGTGATCCTCTGACTTTTCCTCTGGCGCCACCATGAAGTTGACATTCGTGGTTTTTGGTTAAATATACTATTGGATGGATTGCCACACTTATACTCAGTTTTGTGCTAAATGGCAAATGTTAAACTAAGATGATGAACACAGAAAACATTTTATCTGCTAACCATCAGTATGTTAGCATTAACATTGTGAGCCTGTTAGCATGCTAACATTAGCATTTGGCCCAGCCTCAAAGTATTTTATACGTACCTGCCGAGGTATTCACAATATCGTAGTTTCTTGATGTACTCTGGTGGCAGAGAGAGAGGCAGAACTTTCAAGGGGAATCTGACCCGGTGGCAGACATTAAGAATAACTAGATAGAAATATATATATATATATATATATATATATATATATAATATCTTATTTTCTGTTGGTCTTGTTTGTTGATGTAGCTCATATAGAGACATCAGTATTAGATTGAGGCTGTTTCATAACCAGTTAAAAATGCTGTTCTAATTCTGACATCCTGCAGATACAGCAGAATAGATATCAAAACACATTGTTTTCAATAATTCACTTTTCCTGACCCTTAACACTTGAACTGGGGAATTAATTTATTGCAGAGTGTTGCTATACACAACGCCACCCTATAAAGTACAAAATGTTTGGTGCTCTTTACAATCCAATACTCACTGGGCTCTACCTCTGTCCCACAGCCTGCACATAGGAAGTGCTGCAAAGCCACTATTGCACTGCGTCTGGATGAGGAAACAAACAGTCAACTGTGAATTTACACACACACACACATATATATATATATATATATATATATATTAGTGCTGTCAAATGATTAAAATATTTAATCGCGATTAATAATGTCATAGTTAACTCGCAATTAATCGCACATTTTTATCTATTCTAAATGTCCCTTGATTTCTTTTTGTCCCATTATTTTTTCTCATTTTAATGCTCTTATCAACATGGAAAAGTGGCTTGCTTTGTGCAAATGTTATTATTGGCATATACTGTAGTGTTCAATTTCACACTAACATCATCCATTGTCGCCTGGTTTTGACGAGGGGGAGGAGAATTCGGATCAGCTGTGTGCTTGGCCACCAAGTGGTATTTCAGACTGGACGTGCTGCGATGATAGCTCAGTTCACAACAACAAAACACACAGATCACTTTGGTCTTATCAATGGAACCATTTGGCAACTTTTTAAAAGTAAACTTTCCATTCAGAATATTATTGGCATCCATGTCGGCGTCTCGTGCTCGCCATCCACTCAAAACGTAACGTCTACTACTCTTAAACAAGTGTGTGCGGCGTGCCTGTTGTTTTGTTTCCGGTCTAGCTAGATCCGGTGTAGTTGTTGCAACAGCATGTGAAAAAAACTACAAAGTGTGCTAGGCCAAAAAGAACGTTAATCTCGTGATAAAAAAATGTACGCCGTTAAAATGGGTTAGCGTTAACGCCATTAATAACGTGTTTAACTGACAGCACTATATATATATATGTGTATATATCAGATGCAACGAAGACCTGGGGCTTGGTTGAACAGTGAAGATGATCTGGAAACGTGGTGGGGCCCAGCTTAGTGATCCTCTCATCCTGGTCCTCAGTCTGATCTCCTCTGTTAGGCTGTCACTGCTCACCGCCATGTTTCCGGTACCTGGCAACTGCCAAAGATGAGACAAAAGGCTGTCAGAGAGCAAAGGTAAAAAATATTATACAATGAATTTTATTTTATTTTTTGTCATATCAAGCTAAGTTTGTCTGTCAGCAGTGGTAAACACATTCCATGGTTCCAGCTTCACAAATGTGAATAATTGCCACTTTCCTTTTAATTATTTTGATTTATTTTTAATAATTTTGGACTGTTGGTTGGACCAAACCAATCAGTCGATTAATGGTGAAAATAATCTGCAGATTAATTTGTCCTATACAACCAACAGTAAAATCCTGCAGTAATAATAATCATGACAAAATGTGACAGTCACTGTCAGCCTCTTTTTCTTTGGCATTAAGTACTTTAGTTTTGAGCATTTTACACTCAACATTTAATACTTTAAGTAAATTTCTTGATTATACTTACATACTTACAGTGAAACTTACAATAAAAAACAATAAGTTATAGAGTCTCCATCACACTAAATTAAAACAATTATAAAGCCATAATTTTCATATTTGGTTGCTGTACATGTTCTCACCTCCTGTAGCGAGCTATGGAGGCTTTGCCCACCATGTTGAGGCTGGTTGGAAGGAAGCCAGCTCCTCCTGAACTCCAGCACCAGCTGCTGGGCCAGCCACTCTGCACTGCATTATGGGAGACCACAGACTGACTCAGGGATCACACAATCAGAACAAATGTATAGATTTGGACACATAGATACGTTTAGACCTTAACTATAAGTTATTTATGGTTTGTTTGTGAGTTCTTACTTTCTGGGAGAATCTCTCTGTGTCAGTGTAGTGTCTACTCCACTTTCTGGAATGAAAACGCATAAAATGATATTCAGGAATGTATTAATTATTGTTTACCTAGAGAAAAATAATTCCTACAGTTAGTTATAATACATTCCCTTACTCATTCGTCAATGTTAGAGTCCACATGAAATAGAAATCAGAGTGCTATTTGCTTATGTTTTTTAGTTGCTAACTAACTAATGGCATCCCACGGTTGGAATGTTTAGCAACAAGTCCATCTGGAAACTCCCCTCTGTACCGCTGTCATTAAATTGTCCTCTGTCTGTCTGAGAGGCCATGTTTACTGGGAGACTGCTGAGCCCCGTATTGTTGCATGCTAACAGCAGCTCCTTTAGCAGTTAGCTGAGTTGAGGCAGATCAGCCAGAAGACCTCAGATAGAAAACAAGAAAGTATTTCTTCCTTAAAATATGATCCAGTTTTACCCAAATCCCTAATAAAGTTATGTTTTTGTACGGTAGAGAGAGCCATGCTGTTGCTACCTTGCTAACTAATTAACCTTAGCTCTTTATTGCTTAAAGTGGAAGCGTGACGAGTGAATGTCTTACTATTATTGGTTGAAATTGGTTGGTTAGCGCTTAGGTTTTAAAAAAATATTTCATTTTGATATAAAAATACAGTTGTTCGTTTTTTGGCATACATTGTTTAGTAGGGATACAGTACGACTAGGTTAAAAAGGGGGTTACACAGGCATTTTTCATTTCATTTGGACTTCAATATGCACTTTATCCCAGATATTTCATTTGTAATAAAGTGCTGGTACATAAAAATACTGTCTTTGCCTGGTTCTGTTGCCGGCTAATGGCAGATACAGCTAGGATGATTATGAACCAAGTGTGAACCTATCGTGACGTCACCCATTGGTACCTGTAGACTCAAGTTTGGCGACTGGCCACTGCCATGACAGTAAAACGGAGCCAGTGCGAGCCAGCGAACATGACATACTGCAAGTTGGTCTACGCTCACTGGCTGAGCAGTTCATATGTCAATTATAAGGTAGCCCCGCTGAAAAGCATAACAGCTTTATCGTCTATTTTACTATAAATGGGACCATAATTGACTAAATGAACATCAAAATGTATGGAAGCTGTTAAACTAGCGACGGAGACCCTAAACTCATCAGCAAACTGATTACTGAGCTCATAAATTAAGTGAGAAGTCGGCTCATTCTCCATTAAAGTGAATGGGATCGCTGTGTTATTGCAGCCAATGGAGCTCCCTCTGCTGTAATTTACATAGAATGCAGGTTTTGAGACACTTTCGCGTTAGCTTCACTTTTCAGACCCGGAATCTCTTTCCATTAAATATACTGTCAATGTGATGAACACAGTTAACATTGTAACAGCTAACCATCAGTATGTTAGCATTAACATTGTGTGCATGTCAACTTTGAGGACTTGCTGACTAATATATCCCACCCACTGACAGGTGCCCTGGTAACCAGTGCTCAGTGTTATTCACTTCACCTCTCAGTGGTCATAATGTTGCCACTGATATATATATACATATTTATATTGCTAATAATATTGTTATTATTATTATTACTATTACTATTACTACAGTTACTATTATTACTATAATCACTGTCATCGTCATCATCTTCTTCATGTTCATCAGTATCACCATCAGTCACTACTATTAGTGTAGTTATTGCTGTGCAACTTTTGTCTCTTACGTCGTCACCTCTGTCTCTGTCCTTCGGTCTTTACCCCATTCTCTCTCTCTCTCTCTCTCTCTCTCTCTCTCTCTCTCTCTCCCTCTCTCTCCCCCCCAACTGGTCGAGGCAGACGACCACCCACCTAGAGCCGGGGTCTGCCCGAGGTTTCTGCAGCTTAAAAGGCAGTTTTTCCTTGCCACCATCGCCAAGTGCTTGCTCGTGGTGGGAACTGTTGGGTCTCTGTAAATAACTTTCGGTCTAGACCTGCTCTATTTTTAAAAGTGTCCTGAGATAACTTCTGTTATGAATTGGCACTATACAAATAAAATAAAATGTCATTGAATTGAATTGAATGTAGCCTGAGAAGAAAATTTCTGGGACAAAAAAAGTCAACAAAGATGCTAGAAAACGTTTTGCTATGAGTGCAACAGCTGAAGGAAACTCAGATGAATGCATCAATATTTGTTGGGATTTCTATGTTGCTCGGTCTGTTGGTCCAAACTGAAATATATCAACTGAATGGATTGCCATGAAATTTGGTTCATACATTAATGTTTCCCATCAGGATGAATCCTCATCAGGTCAACATTTTGGACAAATATATTCCTAGGAATATAGGACAAATACAGGATTTGAAGAGTGAGAGAGACATGTCCCCCCCATCCCCCACTGAAATGATCCAAGCAGTTATTTTGGAATTTGGGGGATTTAGATAACAAAACAAAGGAGTGTGTCTTTAAAATATACTTAACACATAAAATACTTTATTTTACTTCCGTCACTCTCCTTTATTATATTTATATGTAGATATAATTCAAAATAATTTTACCTTCGAATCCACTGTCAGTGGAGAGGACAGAGAAAGTCTTTGGTGGATGTTCAGCTTCGTCATTCCTGTCTTCCTCCTCTTCTTCATCCTGTGTGTGTTGGTGCGTGTGTACATAAGAGGAGTGTGTGTTTCTGTGTGACGTCTTCATGTTTTTATGTGAAGGTCTGCCCTCTCTACAGGTCTGTGTGTGCCTGCATGCTCTGTGTATGTCCTCTGCCGAGCTTGTGTGTCTGCACATCTTGCACTTTGTGTGTTGGTGCACGTCCATCATGGGAGTCCATCGATCAGAGCTCAGAGTCCATTTTACACCTTCCAGCACCTCCAGCACCATGTCCACCACAATGAAATGAGCATTTTCCTGCACACAGTCATTCATACAGACAGTGGCAAAACAGCTTGTTATCATCATACATTATTATTATATGCACTGCTGTTTGGTGATGTATGGTTTAGCTTTGGGTACGAAAAAGTTGCAGTGATTGGTTAAACTTGCAAGGCCGCAGAAATTACAAAGATTGGTTGAATTTGCTGTTAATTGTTGTGATTGCAACTTCCTGGAGGGACTGATTTGCCTTTAAAGCAGAAATGGGAACACCACAGTAGAGTACAAGTTCTGCCTTCCAGCTGTGAATCATCCAAGAAACATTTACAAGACCAACCGCAAACCTTAGCTCCACAGAAATCCAGTTATGGAAAGTAATTAAGTTACATTTCCTTAATATTGCGATACTTGGATTAGGTTACGTACTGCATTTTTAGCTCCCAAACCATGGAACTGGAAACAAAAGTAGATAACACACCTTTTCCACCTCACAACTGGTCTTAAAGGTGTCTGCAGAAAATTCTGGGATACTACTGCAGCTTCTCTCTTTGCTGTCTTGTGTTGAGGCGGGGAGGCCTGAGAGAACATACACACACGTAAAAAGAGTACAGCTTAATTTAACAGTGAAATCAACATTGAATCAAATGTATTCCTCTGACAAGCTGAAAAACTCTCTCTGCTCTCGACACAACAGCACTCAGCGCACCACTGCAAACAAAGTCCTGCATACAAAACTCCAATAAGAAGTGTAATCTGTGCAAAAGATTTACAAATCACATCACACAGACAGTTCATTTAGGTTACTCAGGCACGGGCTGTAGTGAAGCACCAACTACTGCAGAGAGAAACTCCCTCAAGACAGCAACAAGGCAAAAAGATTACAGAGGGTTTGTTATTTTAGACTTCATTCTGTAAACAGTGTCTGTGTTTTGAACGAGACTTGTGTGATGTTACTGGTTGTTAATACGCATTCAGAAAAATTACTGCTTTTTCTGTTAGCATTTAATGGGCTATTTTATTGTATCTATAACTCGCCTTGAATTTGTCTCTACCACAACAGAAGGTCTTGTCAAATTGCTGCGGTAAAGACATGTTGCAGAAATTACGTTTTTGCTAGTATTGCAGAAGAATGCAGCTGGCAAAGGTCTGCTGTGTTAAATTTGATTATTAGCATAAACACACACTAATATTAATTAATTTTTTAAATGTAGTTCAAAATTCACCATTGCGGTAAAATCTGACCTGCCCAGTCCACAGGTAACCGGGAACATCGGGGAAGGTCTCATTTTCTAATTTACATTACAACCTGTTCCAAGTTGTAAAATGATCAGAATCAGAATCTTACATATTAAACTTTTACTTTGATTGTAAGCCCTTCTTCCCAAAATATGTGATTCATTTGATTATATTGAAAAATGTCACTTAAATAAGCCAATATTTTTAAAACGGTTCAAATTACCTCATATCAAGGATAAAGGGAATGCTTTTATCATTAAACCAAGATTAATTAATTATAGATACATTGAATGCAGTAGAAAAAAGGCAAAAAGTGTGTACAAAGACACAATTTGTTTTTATGTTCATTTAATATGTTGTTGTAAATTTGCTCCGGGTACTTGCTCAAGTACTTGAGGTTTCTTGTTTCTTTTTTAAAAATTCTATGTTATTCCAGAGATTGGAAACCAGGTGATCTAGAGCGGCTCCTAGAAACAGCACATTAAGCAGTGAGCTGATTTGTAAGTTATGTTACCCCTCACCTGTCTCATCAAGTCCACCAGTATTTGTTTTAGTGAAGTAAGAAGTTATTTATTCCGTGTTTTGAACAACAAAACTTGTACGATGTTATACTGTGGTGAAATAAAACCGATTTTTTTGTTGTAGATATATAATTAATATTTAAAAGAACATGCTTTATTTCATCTTTTTTCAATGTCAGATTGTAAATGCATTTTGTTGATAAAGTTTAAAATGTAAAAAAAAAAGATTGATGTGAACATTCTTTGATGATGTCACAGTTTCAGGAATTTGATGATGTCACAGTCCAAGTTTAAAGGCAGCGGCATGTGATGATGTCACAGCTCAAGATCAAAGTCGTGGAATGTGATGATGTCACCAAGTGCCTTTTATGCTGGGTTCTTTGAAACCATTAATATGTATATATACAAGAGCCAGTGTACACTCAGCACATCGTGAACACTTGAGATACTTGAGCTGCGCTTACTCAACGCTCAAATACACACGAAATAGAAATGTTTAGCAGAAAGGTAGGAATACCGAAAGATGCGAGTCTCTTCAAGGCCCGGTGGGAGATGCAGCTGGCAAAAACAGAGGAACATTTGTATTTGCATGCTGCAGAGGTGGCTGGCTCTCAGGGACAGTCTCAAATAGACAAAATGCAGACCAGTCACCAGAATAGCAGGGTCTATGAATTCAGCAGTGCCGATTTTAGGAAACAAATCGATAGGGATAATGGGGCACTGATAAAACTGGAGAAAAGGAAACAAGTCATGGCTGAAAATCGTAAGCATGACAATATTATGCAGTCTAGATGGGAAAATTGTCTGAAGAAGGATCAGGAGATCCTCCTCAAGAGAAGCCTCGAAAAGCAGTCTGTGGCACAGTATCAGGTGAGTCAGATGAAGGAAAGGGAAGTGCTGAAACAGGAAGAGAGACTGCAGGACCAGAGAGATGGACAAATGCTCCGGAGGCTCGATGAACAACATGCGCAGGAACTAGCAAATCAGGCAGAACAACAGAGGGAGTCAAAGATGAGGAATTTGAAGCAGCGACTGGATGATATCCATGAAAGACACCTCTATGCGGAGAAACAGAGGGAAATAATTAGGAGAGAAGAGCAGAAAGCCAGACTTGCTCAGATTGAATCTGAGCAAAAGCTGCTCCAAAGAAAAAATGAACAAGTAGAAAGGTTCAGGAGGCTCCAGGTACCCAAACAGATTGTTTATGACAAACTGGCAGCCTCAAAGAAGAAGCAGGCTACTGCTGTGGCTCTAATGGAAGAGCAGAGGATTGTCAAGTATGTGGTTGAGAGAGAGGCTGAACTAGCAAAGCAGAAGAAGGAGAGGGGGGAGACAAGGGCTGCAGAGCTTCAGTCTGTTTCAGCCTACAGAAAGACAGTCATAAAGGATAAAGAGCTGAAGAAAAAGGCAGAGCAGCAGAGGAGTGTGGGCTTTCTTCAGGCTGCAAAAGAGGCTGACAGGTTGTCTCTAGCTGAAGAAAAGCTGAAGGCTCAGAAGATCAGAGAGGAGAGACTCAAAGTAGATAAGGTCAATGTCTCTTTGGCAGGTGAAAAACATGCCAAGCTTCAGCAGCAGAAAAGGGATCAATTTTCTGCAGAGAAGAGTGCAGAATCAACTGCTGTGAAGGGGTCACACCTCCAGCAGGATGTTCAGCCTGAACACAAGAAGCTAGGGAGAAAACAGCGTCAGAGGCTGCAGCTCAGCGTTGAAGACCCCAATAAGATAGCCTTGGGGCAAGTCCTCCTCCCACCCATTTCCAAAGCAGCTAAAGACATTTTAGCTGCCAACAACGCAACCAGGAAAGGGTTTGGGAAATTCTTTAGTGGTGAGGGGTCCAGTTACCTCTCTGCAGATACCAGTGAGCCACTGCTCAGATATTCTAAGGCTAAACCTCAGAATATTAAACTGCTTCAGGGTCGCAACAAACTGGAGCCCATACAGACCAGGAATAACACTGTGAGACAAACCTGCCTCCCCTCTGCACCGATCTTCATTATGCCCCAGTACGCCCCTGAAGAGTCATCCACCGACCTCCCAGCCATCCGAATTACAATCAAACGGAAGCTCTAAAACAAGTGTAGGGTTACTATGATAAGTCACAACAGTACCATTTGTTGGTACAACAGTGGTTTAACTGTATTAGTGTAATCAATTAATTTTGGTTATCAAAGTTTATTAATTATCAAAAGATAATAGAAAATGACTTTAATTAGAATTAAAGATCATCTGGGCCAACCTTAAATAAGGGAACGATAGCCAATAATTCAATTCAATTCAATTCAATTCAATTTTCTTTGTATAGCGCCAATTCATAACAGAAGTTATCTCAGGACACTTTTAAAATAGAGCAGGTCTAGACCGAACTCTTTATAACATTATTTACCATGACCCAACCATGAGCAAGCATTTGGGGACAGGGGCAAGGAAAAACTGCCTTTTAAGAGGCAGAAACCTAGGACAGATCCTTCGGCTCTAGGTGGGTGGTCGTCTGCCTCGACCAGTTGGGGTGAGAGAGAGACAGAGAGAGAGAGACAGACAAACAGACAGAGAGAGAGACAGACAAAAAGACAGACAGGTGCACAGCAACAACAGTAGCAACAACTACACTAATAGTAGTGACTGATGATGATGAACATGAAGAACATGACGACGACGACGACAACAGCAATGATGGGGGACAATGAGCAGCGACAACAGCAACAACAGTAACCGTAGCAATAATAATACTTATAATGATAATAACACTAATATCAGTGATATTAGCAATGGCAGTCAAGCAGGACCATGGCAGGAGGCTCCACCAGGATCCATGAGAACCTGTGAGACGAGAAAGCACAAGAACTCCGGGGAAGAAGTGAAGTTAGTAACATGCATTAAAGGGACATGAATGAGTGCAGAAAGAGAGGGAGAGGAAGAGGAGCTCAGTGCATCATGGGAAATCCCCCGATAGTCTAGGCCTATAGCAACATAACTAATTGATTGATCAGTCTTAAAAAAATACACTAAACTATTATTTGAGAAATCGGATTAATAATTAGATTAATAACTATAACCAAAATCATTATTAATAGTTAAAGTGGAAGGCTTTGGAGTTCTGCATAGAAGAGACTGGTATCACCCGCTCTTGTACGAAATTAAATAGGCCAGCATATAAAAATACAATTAATTAGATACCATACCATGTGCGTCTGTATTCAAACCCATTTTAGGACACCATGTAGGCTCAGTGGTTAGCACTGGTGCCTTACAGCCAGGTTTTGGTTCAGGCCAGACTTTTTTGTGTGGAGTTTGCGTGTTCTCCACATGTGTGTGGGTTTACACCGGGTGCTCCGGTTTCCTCCAAAAAACAAATATGTACATGGTAAATAGAGCAGGCAGACACCCTCTCCACATTTATGGGTAGGCTTAAGACCTCCAAATTCCTCTATGATAAAGCTTATGGTTAGGGCTGGCTCAGGTGAGCCCTGAACCATCTCTTAGTTACGTTGCTATAGACCTAGACTGCTTGGGGACTTCCCATGATGCACTGAGCTCCTCTCTTCCTTTCCCCTTCTTTCTGCACACATTCATGTCCCATTTATGCATGTTACAAACTTCACTTGTGCGTTTTTAATTCTCGTAGGTTCTTATGGATCCTGGTGAAAATAACTCAGAAAAAACTAAACTCTTGTACTTGGCCCCAAAAACCTCAGACACTCACTGTCTAAAGACTCTAAATGACATTGCCTTGGCTTCTAGCACCACTGTCAGGAATCTTGGAGTTATCTTTGATTAGGACATGTCCTTTAATTCCCACATATAGCAAACCTCTAGGACTGCCTTTTTCACTTTTCACAAAAATTAGACACATCCTGTCACAGACAGATGCAGAAAAACTGATCCATGCATTTCTTACTTCTAGGCTGGTTTAATGCAATTCCTTATTATCAGGTTGCCCCAATAAGTCCATTAAGACACTCCAATTAATTCAGAACGCTGCAGCACAGGTACTGACAGGAACAAGGAAAAGAGATCATATGGTAAATGGACCTGTACTTGTATAGCGCCTTTCTAGTCTTCCGACCACTACATGCCACATTCACCCTTTCACACACATTCACAAAGTGATAGCAAAGCCCATCGAACAGAAACGAATGCATTCATACACATTCACACAGCATTAGGGAACAACCCGCTCTGCCTCTACGCCACAGCCGCCATATCTCTCCTGTACTAGCTTCTCTGCACTGGCTCCCTGTAAAATTTAGAATAGAATTTAAAATCCTCCTCCTCACCTACAAAGCTCTTCATGATCAGGCCCCTTCAAATCTTAAATAGCTCATAGTACTCGGGCGACTGTGGTGCAGAGGCAGAGTGGGTCGTCCACTAATCGGGAAGAATCGAAGTATCCTTGAGCAAGATACTGAACCCCAAATTGCTCCCGATGCTGTATATTGGTGTATGAATGTGTATGAATGAGTTAGTTTCTGTTCGATGGGCTTTGCCATCGCTATGTGAATGTGTGTGAAAGGGTGAATGTGGCACGTAGTGCAAAAAGCGCTTTAAGTGGTCGGAAGACTAGAAAGGCACAATAGAAGTACAGGTACATTTACCATTGTACCAACAACCTTCCGATTAGGGGACGACCCGCTCTGCCTCTGCCTCTGCACCACAGCCACCCAAGTACTATGAGCTCTTTAAGATATGAAGGGGCCTGACCATGAAGAGCTTTGAGATGAGGAGGAGGATTTTAGATTATATTCTAAATTTTACAGGGAGCCTGTGCAGAGAAGCTAGTACAGGAGAGATATGGCGGCTGTGGCGCAGAGGCAGAGCGGGTTGTTCCCTAATCAGAAGGTTGTGGGTTCGACCCCCGGCTCCTCCTGCCACATGTTGAAGTATCCTGAGCAAGATATTGAACCCCAAATTGCTCCTGCTGTGAATGTGTATGAATGAGTTAGTTTATGTTTTTTTTTTTTTCTGTTCAATGGGCTTTGCCATCACTATGTGAATGTGTGTGAAAGGGTGTATGTGGCACATAATGTAAAAGCGCTTTAAGTGGTCGGAAGACTAGAAAGGCACTATACAAGTACAGGTACATTTACCATTACCCTATTACCCCAATAGAACACTACGTTCTCTGGATGCAGGGCTACTTGTGGTTCCTATAGTCTCTAAAAGTAGAACAGGAGCCAGAGCCTTCAGTTACCAAGCTCCTCTCTTGTGGAACCAGCTTCCAGTTGTGGTTCGGGAGGCAGACACCCTCTCCACATTTAAGAGTAGGCTTAAGACGTTCCTCTTTGATACTGCTTATAGTTAGGGCTTGCTCAGGTGAGTCCTGAACCATCCCTTAGTTATGCTGCTCTAGGCCTAGACTATCAGGGGATTTCCCATGATGCACTGAGCCCCTTTCTTCTTCTCCCTCTCTTTCTGCACTCATTCATGTCCAATTAATGCATGTTATTAACTTCACTTCTTCCCCGGAGTTCTTGTGCTTTCTCGTCTCGCAGGTTCTCATGGATCCTGGTGGAGCCAGCTGCTTGACTCCCATTGCTAATATTACTGATATTATTGTTATTATTATTATTACTATTATTATTACTACAGTTACTATTATTACTATAATCACTACTCATTGTCCCCCATCGTTGTTGTCGTCGCCATCATCTTCTTCATGTTCATCGTCATCAGTCACTACTATTAGTGTAGTTGTTGCTACTGTTCTTGCTGTGCACCTGTCTGTCTCTCTCTCTCTCTCTCTCTCTCTCTCTCTCTCTCTCTCTCTCTCTGTCTCTCTCCCTCTCACCCCAACTGGTCGAGGCAGACGACCACCCACCTAGAGTGAAGGGTCTGTCTGAGGTTTCTGCCTCTTAAAAGGCACTTTTTCCTTGCCACCGTCGCCAAGTGCTTGCTCATGGTGGTACTGTTGGGTCTCTGTAAATAATGTTACAAGGAGTTTGGTCTAGACCTGCTCTATTTGAAAAGTGTCCTGAAATAACTTATGTTATAACTTGTTATGAATTGGTGCTATACAAATAAAATTTAATTGAATTGAATTGGTGGTCCCTGCTGCCATGGTCCTGCTTGACCCACACTGCTTATATTATTAATTATCATTAGTCATGTTAATATCATCATTATTATTAGGGACCGAGCACTAACAAAAGTGCAAGGACCCTCTTGTTTCACTAGGAATTATTATTATTATTATTATTATCATTATTATTATTATTTTCTGCCCCTACAAACGCGTATTTGGAGGCTTACACATGCTCAAAAACTCATGGTGAAAAATTTTATATTCTATGTGTCAATTTTGGGTTGGCCACTAGGTAGCGCTATTGTCAAGAAATGTTATTTAAGCTAATAACTCCCACGTCGTTTGTCGCACATTCAAAAAACTAATATCCACGCGTTCGGTGAATGGAGCTGAATCTCACCATATAGGCCACGCCCACTTCTACCTGATTTTTTCGTGTTCCTCCTACACACTTTGTCTGATTCGCACAAAAGTTTTCATGTAGCATCTGTGAAGTTTTCATGTAGCATCTGTGGACTGTCCTTATAAAAAAGTAATTTAAAGAATTTTTATATTTAAAAAAATAAGCATGTTATAAAATTAGAAGTTCCTGTTGGTTTTTCATCAAAAAAGGAATTGACACCAAGCTTGGATCCATAGTTCCCCATGTCTTCCTTAGGCATCGTGCACAATTTCAGGCCATAGCCACAAGGTGGCGCTCTTTTAAAATGAAGAAGTTTATATCTCAGCATTGGCACGTGTGATTAAAATGAAACTTGGTAGGATGCTTGCCCATGGCTCCCTGAGGCTCACTAATAAATGTGTCAACAATCCGCCACTAGGTGGTGCTCTGGTGGCAGGGTAAATCACTCTGCGGAGACCGTAATAGTTATGAATATGTAATTCACGGGGCACATGTACACTGGTGCCTGTAGCTCACATTCCAACTTAATAGGAAGTTTTTCCTTGCTGCTGTCACCAAGTGCTTGCTCAGGTTAGTCCTGAAGCGTCCCTTAGTTCTGCTGCTATAAGCCTCTCTTCCTCTCCATACACATTCATGTCCCATTAATGCATGGTACTAACTTCTTCCCTGGAGTTCTTGTGCTTCCTCGTCTCACATGGATCTTGGTGGTGCCTGCTGCCATGTTCCTGCTTGACCACTGCTATTCATTACTCAAAATATCATCATCATCATCATTATTTTTATTAGTCATTTCTACTAGTATAGTTTTTACTGTTGCTATTGCTGTCTTTCTCTCTCTTCCCCTCTCTCTCTAACTCCAACTGGTCGAGGCAGACGGCCACCCACGTAGTCTGCTCAAGGTTTCAGACTTAAAAGGAAGTTTTTCTTGCCACTGTCGCCAAGTGCTTGCTCATGGTGGGAACTATATAAGGACTACACGGATTCTGAAAGGGATGGACAAAATGTAGTTGCTGACACTGTTCTGTCATGCCCCTTGGTGTCTCATACAGACACACAAAGTATTCTTTAGCATCCTTTAGAGACGTTTTATATAAAAATGAGCAATAATGATAACAATAATTGATAAAAAATAAAACATAAAATATCCGCACTTACATTTTCATGTCAAATTATTTTCCAGTGTTTTTTAGTTTTTGAGTCATGTGACTACCACCAACCACGAATTGGTGCTATACAAATAAAATTGAATTGCTTTGAATTGAATTGGTGGTCCCTGCTGCCATGGTCCTGCTTGACTCACACTGCTTATATTATTAATTATTATTAGTCATGTTATTATCATCATTATTATTAGGGACCGAGCACTAACAAAAGTGCAAGGACCCTCTTGTTTCACTAGGAATTATTATTATTATTATTATTATTATTATTTTCTGCCCCTACAAATGCACATTTGGAGGCTTACACGTGCTCAAAAACTCATGAAACGCAGCGCACATATCAGTTTGATTACCGTTCAAACACAGAAAGATACTATGTTTCAAGCATATTAAAGTCACTAACTGGGTGAATCCTAAATGTTACAAAATGTGTTGACCTGTCTGCCTGGTTAGAGCAAAGCACTTCCCCCACCCTGGACACAAAGGAAACCTCACAACACATTCCAAAGGCAATCGTTTTTCTCAGGGTTGTTATATGTGTAATAATTAGTTGAGACCTGAAACATAGGTCAAGGATTGGCAAACCAATTGTGGTCAGTACTATTACATGTTCATGTGTGGAAAATGTTTATATTTTGTGCATAAATGTCTGACTGTTTTTTGCATGCATAGTACAGGCCTACTTTAATTAATAGTTGAGATCTCAAGCTAAATCATGGCTATAATGTAATAAACGTCTATGTGTGTGTTTTAGTGTATTTAGATGAGAACATGGACCTGTTCCTGAACCCACTGTGGACCCTGCAGTTCCCTAGTCCTCTGTACCAGCATGAAGCTGACCCCACAGCATACTATGCTGATGAGGACCTATCGATCAAGGTCAACCTTGTTGAAGCTGGTAAGATAATGGAAATAATCATCATAATATAATCATAAGAATAACATTAGTAAGGATGTTAATGTTATGCTTACTGACATATTGCTTTTTGTGTGTTATAGGCAGCTGCCCTGAGGCACCCTCTGCCGATATTCCCACACCTCTGCCCATGCGGAAGCATGAGTTCTTCACAAAGGAGCACACGCTCTTCATGGTGGACCTGATGAGGCTACATCTGGAGAGGGAGGTAGAGGGTCTCCCAAAGTCTATGAAGGACCTCAACAGCCGACAGGCTTGGCCGGAAGAACAAGAAAGAGCTGTGGGCAGATATGGCTACAAAACTGACAGAACAGTATAAAGAAACATTCTGCCCTGACAAGGTGGCCAGGAAGTGGTGCACCTTATTGGAGGGATACAAGAAAGTGAAAGATAACAACACCATTACAGGGAAGGGCCCCATGCGTTTCCAATTCTTTAAAGAAATGGATGATCTGCTTGGTGCCCAACATGATGTGGTGTACCCTGTTGTGGGAACAAAAGAGGGGCTGGATGGACAGGAAGCAGTGGTTCGCAGTGAAACTGTCACTGCCTCCACATCCACAGCCACCACCTCCAACACCATTGTCTCTGCCACCACCTCCCACACCACTGCCACAACCTCACACACATCGACACACAGCCCAACAACGAGCACAGCATCCAACTCCACACCACCAGAGACACCATGTACCACCCCAAGGATGCCGCGTAAGCGTCCAAAGGATGATGACCTCCTGACTTTCCTCCGGGAAACAGAAATGGCCAGCCAGCACCACCACCAGGAGACCATAACCCAGATGAGGTCTTCCCAGCAGGGCTTGAAAGCCTGATGACACGATTGCTGGAGAAATTTTGAGTGTTATTTGGACAAAATTAGAGGATCTGATCCTCCCTCTATTTCTTTATAGTTTGTTAAGTTGTATATATATATTTTCTTTTTATTCAATGTCTTTATAGTTTGTTAAGGGAAGTTGTATATATAATATATTTTGTATTCAATTCATTTAGTATTTTTTATTGCTAATAAATATTTACTTGCATGTTACCCAAGCCTTAATTTATTCAAAACAAAAACTCAAAACCATACTGTGGGCTACAAAAAGGTGAAGCACTCAATTTAGGGAAACCATTTTTATTAGTACACACAGAATATAAAAAGTAAACATCAATTACAATAGAAAGTGCAAATGCATAGTAAGAGTAAATGTATTTAGAAGCTTTCAACCCTGAAAATGAGTCTACTCATTGTGATCTTCCTACCTTGGGCAGTCATATCGGTGTTCTGCACATACGTCTGAAGCAGCAATACACATGTTGTGTAAGGAACAAGCAGGCATAATGATCATGACCACAGTGTCAATGCAGCTGTTCTGTAGGTCACATAGACGCCTCCATTTGCACTTCATTCTTCCAAAGGCCTGCTCTACAATGACCCTCCCCGGCTGATCTTCGAATTGTGCTGATGGTCTTCCACCGTTAGAGCCCCATTATCACGTTTCGGAGTTCTGATGAGTGGGAAGGCCTGGCCAATGTAGGCATTCTGGCGTCATGCACCCTGCCTGGTGGATGAAGCGGGCCCTCTCATCCACAATCCCCTGAAGGAGTACAGAGTAGTATGCCTTGCGGTTCATGTAATCCCCTCCTCTTATGGCAGGCCTCTGGACCCCGATGTGGCAGCCATCAATCGGCCCAATAACCTCATCAAGGCCACAGCGGCGGTGAAAGGCAGCAGCAGAGGCAGCTTTCTCACAAGCATTTGGCCATGAGATAAAGGTATTCCCAATGCCTGACATGATGGTCAGCACTTTCCTGATGATTCCGTGCGCTGCTGACTGTGACACATCAAACTTGTCAGATATCTCCCTGAAGCTGTTTTGATTGGCCATATACCACAGGAACATTAGCAACTTCTTGGTATCAGGCACCGGAGTCCTTCCTTGAGTTTGATCGCTGTGTAGACCGTTCTGCTGCAACTTTGTCAAGAGGTACTCAAACTAGTGTTTTGAGATCCTCCAATAACGAGCAAAAGTGTCATCATTCCAGTTGAGCATGATTTCCCACTCTGTTCCCATCTTGAGAATGATTTGTTGTTTGGAGCGCAACACAGTTGAGATCAATGCCCTTATGAAAGACCTACAATTAATAAATGTTGTCTAAAATCTATTGATTTGTTATATTGTTTTGTTTTTGAAGGCAGTGAAAAAGGGGTTTCTTGATTATATTATCAATAGATCTTAAGACCTTTTCAGAATAGGCATTCTAAACATATATAACATATAGCTAGAATCTAATTAAAGTGGGATATTCCATACATCATCCAGTTGAGGCTGCGCAATCATCTATCTAACAAAGAAAGCAGACTGGGGGACCTTTCTTTGTTACAGGTTAACGTATCCTAGTACAGCCTTCTGCTTAGAAAACCTTTGTTCAGAATAAAGTTCCACTAATATCTTTCAACATCTTAGGTACATCTAAAAATGTATGTTACACATAAAAAGCCTGTAACGTTAGCAACGGAATGTTCTATTAAACAGCGTTTACAACATTTTCATAGACTACTATCAAATAAGCTGAAACATGAACTTACATTCTCCGCTTTCTATCATCTTCTTCCATATTTAGCTGATGAACCACACACTTGGATTGTAGCTCTCTGAACTCTTTAAGAGTTAGCACAAGAACGACTTTCCTGGATGCATCCATCTTTTCTCCGACTCGTCGTGTTGTGTGCCAAACAGAATGCAAAAATCCGCGGTTATTCGTTTTCCAACACGGATGTGACGTCACTCTCGAGCTGCAAGTCCCGATTACAAGACAAAAAGAACGCCCCATAAGTCAGTTAACTCTAGCTGCTAGAGCTAACTAGATAATAGCCCGAGCTAATTAGCTAACAGCACCTAATACTACTGTTGCCAACAGTTCATCTGGAAACCCCATAAATAATCTCAGTACCACTGTCCCCAACTGGTCTCGTTGTGTTCACTGTGAGGCTGCTGTGTCCCGTTCAATCACACGCTAATGACAGCTACAGCAGCAGTTAGCCCAGTTAAGGCAGAGCAGTTAGAAGACGTCAGAGGGCAAAGCAGAACATATTTTCTCCATAAAATGTGATCCAGTTTTACTCACTGATAACCAGCACTGTCGTATAGGGGGGAAAGGTGATGACAATTCTAAGGGCCCACAGCCCATTACGGCCCACACACAGCCCCCAGTTCAGAGGCAGGCCAGGAGTAGGAGCAGCAGAGCAGGGGCCCAGGACATCAAGCATATTTTATCTAAGAATGGTGAGAGTAAAACTACCGAGGGCGGCTGAAACGATTACTTGTTCATTAATTTATTGTCTGTAACCGCCTACCTTAGACGGGGCGCAGGGGCTGGAGCCTACGTTAGCTAGAATTGGATGAGAGGCGCGCTGGACAAGTCGCCAGTTCATTGTAGAGCAACGATTCCTAGTGTAGCTAATTAAACGTTACTAATTTGGAGGCTATCTACAACAGACTGTGTGTTTCACACATATTATCACTGTTGGACAGTGCTCCAGTAAGCACCCACTCAGTTACAAGGCTGCATTGAATTGTATTATGACGCATTCAAGTTCTACTCAGTAATTATCAGCATTAGGCGAAGGTCAATTACGTTATTATATGTTCAAATGTGGTCTTGTGAAATGTTGTTATTTGTGGGACGTTGGTGAATAGCCTAAATACAAAAAAAGTTAAATGTTCAAAGATTTTTTGTTGTTGTTTTCACAGCAATATAAAATAAAAGACACCATAATAGCTGACAATAACAAAGTAAAAAGACAGTTTAGAGTTTTGGACAGTTTACACTGACTTTGGGATGGTTTAAAATATCTTTTTGCCTGACAAGGGTGACATTACTATAAAGAGCTTGCCCTCCACATACAATGGCAAAGTGAAGCTGTCTGCCTAGAGCTATTGTACTGAGAATCAGTTTTTCCATGAAACATAACATTTAATGTTTACAAAAAGCAATTTATAATGGAACAATAAACCTTTATGCTCTGCTGCTCCAGAATCAGCAGTGGCCGCTTTGTCTGAGTTTGACCCAGCAGCAGACGCTCACCCCCAGCAGTCCAATGATGCCTTTGATGGTGAGTCAGTGATGTAGACACTGGTTAGCTGTTTTGGTTTAATAGTGAACTACTGTACCACTGGCAATTACTAAGACATTAATCAACCCCTAGGCTATTTCAATTATATAATCAATAGCAAAATATAGGCTACATTTTTTTATAACTCAATTTAAGTCACTGTTGCTGTTGACAGAGCCAGGCCCATGTCCCCAAAGCCAGGCTACTTCAGATAGTGAAGGGAATTGTGAAGCAGATCGAAGCTGTTGCAGTCACGAAACTGCTGAAGATAGTCAGAGCACAGGAAGTACAGAAAGACAGGAAAGAGAGAACAAAGAGGAAGAACATTTAACATGCGACCCAGGATTATGGCCAGAGAAGCTCACAGACCACGATCGTGAGATTATTGTCAAAAAGCTAGCCACAGCCACTCAGACAGACCTGGCCTTGATAATGCCAAATGATTCGGAAGGAAGGAAATTTCCAGAGTATTTAGAGAACATAAAGTCAACAAATGGACGGGAAAAACAGAAGAGGGACTGGTTAATGTACAGTGAAAGCGCAAGGGCAATATACTGTGTGCCATGCATGTTATTTTCCTGTGATGGCCTAAAAAAACGATCAGCCAGTGTACTTAACACCAAAGAAGTGTAAAAAATATCAGATCTCAAATGGCGGAGAATGTACAACAAATTCCCTGACCAAGAAGTTTGTAAGGCGCACAAAACCTGCTACCTCAAGTGGAAAAATCTGAGATATTCTTTGATGGAAGCAAAGGGGATAGTCATCTGCAACAAGAAATCCAACTTGAAGTTGACAGAAACAAAGCTATTCTTGAAAGAATATTAGATGTCACCCTTTTTCTGGCCTCAAGAAATTTGCCATTCAGAGGGAGCACAGATACGCTTGGTGATGTACGGAATGGTAACTTCCTTGGCTCTGTAGAACTTTTAGCCAAGTACGATCCTCTGTTGAATGATCATCTGAGAAAAGTGAAGGAGAAAAGACCAAGCACCAGAGTGACCCATTACCTTAGCCCAGAGTCTCAAAATGAGTTCATAGAACTCTGTGGAGATAGTTTTGAAAGAAATACTGAAGGAAAGGGAGTGTGCAATATATTACTCATTAATATGTGATGCAATTCTCGATGTCTCCCACAAGCAACAGAATGTAATTCTGTTGAGATATGTTGTTCAGAAGGAGAATGATCAGTGGGATGTAACTGAACGTTTCTTGCAGTTTGAAAAATTCAGTGGCAAGACTGGCCATGAAATATCAGAGATGAGAGTAGTGTACCGATGTTTCAACATTTTTCGGGCGTTTGAATCGCTTGTACAATATCTTCAGTGCCAGCCCAGAGAGATGGGCCATTCTCAAAGAAAAGACTGGCTGCTCCCTTCACCGCATGTCTGATACCCGTTGGAGTGTCCGAGTAGCGGCTGTTAAACCAGATGCAAATCACTTACCATCGCTCATAGGGGCCCTGGATAGCATCCTTGCTAGATGCAGCTTGACTAATGAAGTCAGATCAGAGGTCACTGGTCTGAGGAGTTATTTTACATCTTTCAAAGCCATCCTTCTTCTGACTGTCTGGAAAAAATACTGCAGTCCATTGAAGATAGAAACATAATTCTGCAGTCAGGCAAAATTACACTGGATGTGGAAGCAGCCAATATAAAGGCATTGAAGGAAGAAATGCTGGTCTTTCGCAACGCATGGGATGACTTCCTTGCAGAGGCCTCCCTCATCACAGAAGCCACAGATGTGGGCGGCTGTGGCCCAGAGGCAGAGCAGGTCGTTTCCTAATCGGAAGGTGGTTGGTTCGATCCCCGGTGCCACATGTCGAATTATCTTTGAGCAAGATACTGAACCCCATGCAGTGCATCGGTATGTGTATGAATGAGTTAAATTCTGTTTGATAGGCTGTTAAGTTAAAGGGTGAATGTGGAACATAGTGTAAAAACGCTTTGAGTGGTCAGAAGACTAGAAAGGCGCTATACAAGTACAGGTCCATTTACCGTGCCACAAGTGAAAGAGAAAACATTTTGCAGATGAGAGTCAGAAGAAGAGGGAAACCAACAGGAGACAGAATCAAATCTGTTTTGAAACAGTGTTTTCTATGTGGCCTTACATAACATCAGGGGCGGAGCTAGAGGGGTGGTCGGGGTAGCACTAGCCACCCCTGGAACCTGATTGGACACCCTGGGTGCCACCCCAGTTGATTGACAGGTCACTGCACGTCACGTCGAAAACAGCAAGATTTTTACTGCAAACAGAGAAGGCAGAATAAACAGATAACAATGAAGAGGAAGGGAGTTATTTCCAACTTTTTCATCAGGCACAGACAGACCCCAGCCCAGATATCAGCAGCATGGGGAGCTCCCAACATGAAACTAGCCAGGCAAGTCATTCATTAATTCTCATACCAATGGCATCTTTATTTGATCATTGAGCTTGGGTTGAGTCTTGCGTCTAGTGTCCGTGATGTGCAGCCTTCTCTTTGTTTTGCCAAGACACCGACTTTTCCCACGGGTGTTATTCATTTTCTGAATGAATGACGGAAACTGAAAAGTGAAACTTATGTCCATTTCCTCTGGCCGCTCCGGCAACAGGTTAGCTCAATTTGTCGAGCTGGCGACCTATGAACTGAGTTGCTGCAGCGCCATGGGTTTGAATTTGACTTGCGGTATCCCGGGTTTTTCCTTTATTAGGCCTAGTATAAAGCCATGACCACCCTCTGGCCACCTCTCGTATAAAAGTCTAGTTCCGCCTCTGGATAACATCATCTCTGGCTTGGACACCCGCTTTCAAGCCATTGCAAATATCTGTGATGAATTTGCAGCAATATTGAAAATCAAGGATTTAAAAGATGATCAGATTCACTCAGTTTGCCATTCATTAACAAGCAAATACAAACAGGATCTTAGTGCTAATTTTGAAAGTGAAGTGCAACATTTGAGGTCTGTCTATAGTGCCACATTTCAGACTGCCGTTCTCCCCTTGAACTGCTGAATTACATCCATAAACGGCGGCTGTGGCTCAGAGGCAGAGCAGGTCGTTCCTCAATCGGAAGGTTGTGGGTTCGATCCCCGGCTCCTGGTGCCACATGTCGAAGTATCCTTGAGCAAGATACTGAACCCCGAATTGCTCCCGATGCCGTGCATCGGTGTGTGAGTGTGTATGAATGTTGTTTCTGTTCGATGGACTTTGCCATCACTGAGTGAATGTGTGTGAAATGTGAATGTGGCACGTAGTGTAAAAGCGCTTTGAGTGGTCGGAAGACTAGACTAGAAAGGCGCTATACAAGTACAGTTCCATTTACTGATGACTGCCATCATGTTTGTCTTTCAGATATTAACCTTTGGGCAACTTTGGATAGAGATGCGTCTGAAGCCAGGAGGGCCACAGCAGATGCCACAGTAGAGGTGCAGCGGTACATGGTTGACCCACTCTGAAGATCCACTAGATTACTGGTCCAAACATCGAAATGTGTACCCTCATTTGTATATATTGGCGAAACAATTTTTATGCACACCAGCAACAAGTGTTCCATGTGAGCGAGTATTCTCCAAATGTGGAGAAATCGTGAGCAAAAAAGAAAGAGACAGAGAAAGAGAGACAGAGAGGGAACAGAGGGAACGACAGAAGGACAGAGACAGAGACAAAGGTGCACAGCAACAACAGTATAGTAGTAATAGTAATAGTAGTGACCGATGATGAACATGAAGAAGATGATGACGACTGTAAAATTGCTCGAGCGGCGAAGGCAGGAAGGAAGGGATCTTGAAACTGTTCAGTCAGTCCAAATTTCTTTATTTCCCTTTTTTCCAAGCAGTGGATCAGTGCATCTTATTTACAGTGAGGATCAGCTTGGCCCAAACTGAAGAAAACAACAAGCTAACTAAAAAAACAACTTAGGAAAAAGGAAACTAGAGGTATGAAAAATAACCTCAACTCTGCTCAGGGCTATACACCTTTTAAACTGGGGCCTCTGGCTGCTCCCAAACCGTGTGGCCTGCTCACCAACATCCTCAAAAGTAGCCCCCCCTGGAGAACCCTCAACTGCTGCTTATATCCTATTACCACAGGAAGCAATTAAGAAAACATTAACCTTTAGCATTAATTTATCTAATACCCAATAGTTAAGTTTTATAGGTCAACAGTAGAAAGAATTCACTACACATATCAAAAGAGTAAAATAGATCCCAACTGTTCAAAATAGCAAATCTCCCAAACGCCTCCTAAATCTCCCCCTCCATCTATACTACACTTCCCACACACATTCCCCCAGGAACCTGACCATAAAAGGAGTCCACCTGGGCGGGGACTGGTTTGCCAGTTCCTGGGTCCAAATCAGAAGATGGCCAAGTGCAATCATGTTTCAACCCAACATCTGAACTAATTACCAAACCCCAGACACCTGCCGGCTAGATGGTATGTAAAACGTGGCTGAGGTGGACAAGCACTCTATGTTGTGTTACATTTAAGTTACAGGTCACGGGGCATCCCCATGACAACGACGACGATGACGACAACAATGATGGGGGACAATGAGCAGCGATTATAGTAAAATAATAGTAACTGTAGTAATAATAAATCAGTGATATTAGCAATGGGAGTCAAGCAGGACCATGGCAGGAGGCTCTGTCAGGATCCATGAGAACCTGTGAGATGAGAAAACACATAAGAACTCCGGGGAAGAAGTGAAGGTTGTAACATGCATTAATAGGACATGAATGTGTGCAGAAAGAGAGACAGAGGAAGAGAGGAGCTCAGTGCATCATGGGAAGTCCCCCCGATAGTCTAGGCCTATAGCAGCATAACTAAGGGATGGTTCAGGACTCACCTGATCCAGCCCTAACTATAAGCTTTATCAAAGAGGAACGTCTTAAGCCTACTTCAGAGAACGCAGTGTTCTAGTGGGGTAATAGGGTACTATGAGCTCTTTAAGATATGAAGGGGCCTGATCATGAAGATCTTTGTAGGTGAGGAGGAGGATTTTAAATTCTATTCTAAATTTTACAGGGAGCCAGTGCAGAGAAGCTAGTACAGGAGAGATGTGATCTCTTTTCCTAGTTCCTGTCAGTACTCGTGCTGCAGCGTTTTGAATTAATTGGAGCGTCTTAATGGACTTATTGGGGCAGCCTGATAATAAAGAGTTGCAGTAATCCAGCGTAGAAGTAACAAATGCATGGATTAATTAATTAATTTCATCGGGCTTGATCGATAGCTATAACTGCGTATCATCTGCATAGCAATGAAAGTTAATGGGGTGATTCCTAATAATGTTGCCTAAAGGGAGCGTATATAATGTAAACAGTATTGGTCCATGTACAGAACCTTGTGGAACTCCATGACTAACTGTGGTATTTATGGAAGATTCATCGTTAACATGTACAAACTGCAAACGATCTGATAAGTATGACTTAAAACAGCTAAGAGCGGTTCCTTTAATGCCAATTTGATGCTCAAGTCTCTGTAAAAGAATATTATGGTCAATGGTGTCAAATGCAGCACTAAGATCTAATAATGCAAGTACAGAGACAAGTCCATTATCAGAAGCAATCAAAAGGTCATGTGTTGTAATGTGTGGGCACTGAACATGTGCATGACAGTATTTCCTTCGTTATTACTAAATGTAACTGTAATCTTATTGTCTTTTTTCTGTAACGTTAACAGAATATAGTTACCTTTCCTTTTGTATCCTAATTACGTAACTCCGTTATAGGGATGCACAATTCATCAAAATATTATCAGAATCACTCATCAATCATGATGAAGGTAAAATTTGTGACCAACAGCATTATAATGAAGTACTTTGGAGCTGCAGAGATACCCTGGCTTACAAATCTTCTCTAAAATTGTGATGCAAAAAGGATCATTTCCACAATAATCATTAATCATATTGCAAGTCCTTCTCTGTTACATGTTTTCCATTAGTACTGACTATTCACTAACAAAGACCACGGCAATGAACGTATGGAATTTAGAAAAATTTTTTTGCATGTAATGAATAAATGTAAACTGATGTGGTGTACTGTAGGAGGGATGAATGGATCGGGAAAGGGTTGAGGGATGAAGGGATGAGGGTCGAGGGATGGAGGGTAGGGGTCGAGAGTTAAGGGATGGGGGTAAGGGTCGAGGGTTGAGGGCTGAAGGGTTGAGGGATGAAGGGATGAGGGATGAAAGGAAGAAGTGAAGAGAGTTCAGGGATGAAGGGTTGAAGGTTGTGGGATGAAGGTTGAGGAATGAAGAGGTATCGGAAGGAAGTGTGAGGGAAGAACAGATGGAAGAAAGGTGGGTTTGTTGGCAGATTGATGAATGGATGGAGGGAAAGGGTTGAGGGATGAAGGGATGAGGGTCGAGGGACGGAGGGTAGGGGTCGAGGGTTGAGGGATGAAGGGATCAGGGTCGAGGGATGGGGTAACGCTCTAAGGATGCGGGGTAAGGGTCGAGAGTTGAAGGGATGAAGGGTTGAGGGATGAAGGGATGAGGGATAAAGGTTGATGGTTGAGAGTATTGGAAGGAAGGGCGAAGGATGAACAGATGGAAGAAAGGTGGGTTTGTTGGCAGACTGATGAATAGACGGAGGGGTTCGGCAAGATTGTAAGAGTGGGTTGTGAGACTGAGTGGGGGAGCTGTCTCTTCGTATATATTGTAGAGAGCCCCCCAAAACCGGTTTTGTGTGGGTACGATAATCTTAATGATGGAACGGGCGAATGTGATGAAGCTGAGTGGTGCAAGGACGTTGAGCAGAAGAAAACGGAGACCAGATTGTCCTTCTGGGGAGTCATTTTCTTCGGCGAGGTTTTCTAAATGGGCGAGGTCGACGTGTATACCTAACTAATCTTACAATGATGACTGAAATAAAACTATTAACTGTTGCAGGGGCTTCCTTGCTTACCTGGACTGAATAAAATTGAATTGAATTGAATTGACTGAAAGGTGAACTGGTATTTTAATTGGACATTAAAAATCCGCTGGAGAGATGGTGAGGTGAAGTCGGGTCGTGGTGGCTTTGCCCGAGGCGGCTGGAAGGATGCCGAAGACCGAAGACTCCCCTGGAGTTGTTGGTGGATGAAGGCTAGAAGCGTCGGGGCACGTGGATTGTTGAGCGGAGCCGAGGTGGCTGACGGGAAGGAATGGTAGGCGAAGAAGAGGACTCTGAGATTTTGGGAGCTTCCTATTCAACTTCAAAACATGTCACTGTCTGAAGGGTTGAGGATGAGCTTGTTCTCTCTGGTTCGAGGTTTTCATTTTTTTGTTTCTGCCGATCATGTGGAAACTGAATCGAGTGGGGAGTGGATGGATAAGGTGTGCTTAAGTAAGTGCGAGGCGTGGTTGTTCCTGAACCTAGTTATAAAACTTCATTTATACACAGTATTTGGCAGGCTATTTCTACCACTGCCAGTCTAACCATCAGTGTTATGCACACTGAGAAACACCATACATACAACACATATTCCTACATTCATGCAAAAACAAAAAAACAAACAAACAAGAAAAAGACTGCAAACAAAATGAAATGGTTTGCATAGAAACACTCTCCCACCAGTTTTATTTCCACAGGAAATGTTTAACAACATTTAAATGTTTAACATTGTGGGTTTGTATTCCCTGGTGTTAGCAATGATTATTTAGGTGAGCACTAAGACAAGATGAGTATAGAAATTAAAATACATTTCATGTACAACAGTGTCATATGTAAAACTGTGGTGAAGGTGATGTGAATCAGGAGGTGAGTTGCAGTTGGTCAGATGTCGCACTTCATGGATCTTTACGTTTTTTGCGTGATTGGATCCGTGCACATTTCGGACACTTCTTTTCCAAAAAACAGTGTTTGTGAAAGCAGGCCCTGCATGCTGTTAAAAGAGAAGCACTATTAATACAGCACTATTTATTACTGTAATGGTTGTGTCCCTGTATTACGCTGTGAATATAACAGCAAAGCCTTTTAAACATGTGGGACCAATGACAGTGGCCGCCCTATCTAGAGCCAGTGTTTGGTTTGTCTGTTCTGGTGTACTGTAGAAACATGGCAGTTCAACATGGCAGACTGTAGTAGAGGACCCCCCTCCCTTTGTAGATAAAAACTGCTCAATCTAAGGTAACAAAAACACGATTCTTATTTTCAGATGATTATACATTAATGAAAACATAGCTATCAATATTATATTCCATTTCTGACAATAGATCCTCCTCAGTGTTACACACTGCACCTTTAATCTGTCAATAACTGATTTTTGGACACAGATACTTACAGGCAGTGGAAGCAAGCTGCAAACAGAACACTGACATATCAGTTTAAATTGATATGGGTGAACCATATCCAGCAGACACAGAGCGACATTAGCATTTACGCTCATGAATTTAAAGCTGCAGTAGGTAAATATAATTTTTGTTATACACACTGAAACTTTCACTATATGCTGACAGTATATAGTCCATGAGACAGATAATCTGTGAAAAAAATTTGCTTCCTCTGGCTCCTCCTAGTGCTCCTAATGGTATTTGTAAGAATCTACCAGGGCTAAACGAAAACAATCAATTAAAGCTGAGAAAGATATAAAGATGCTTTGGGTGGTGGCTTGAAGATAGTTGATTGTTGAGTCTTATTCCCAGGGTCAGTATTTGACGATTTGGGAATGAGACTCAACAATCAACCATCTTTCTTGGCTCTGATTGGTTGTTTTTGTTCAGGCCCGGTAGATTCTTGCAAAGGCCACTAGGAGCACTACAATGACATTTTTTCACAGATTATCTGTCTCATATACTACTACATGTCAGGATGTAGTGAAAGGATATATAAAAGTTACCTACTGCAGCTTCAAGTCTAATATTACTGTTTTTGGTCCCCACAAACATCTGAGAAAAATATCTGGTTCTTGTAGTTTTATTTCCCACTTCCTACTGTAATATTAAACCTGTCTGAATTAAGCTTTTATCTACAAACAAGCATGCAATTCCTGCCCATTTGCCTTAATTTTACAGTATATGTATACAGTTTAGGACATCTGATATCTTGCACATACTGTATCATCTATTTTATTTAGTAGTCAACATCTGTCAGCTCTTACCTGGACAGCGCTTACATATGTCACTCTGAAAAGGAAAGATGATGTCTCTTTCTCGGCAGAACTCGCAGATAAAACCTCGGGCCAGACACAACTGTGGAAAAAGTCAGAAATAATTGTCAGAATTAGAGGTTTGATTCCACAGAGTGCAGTGATAGCAGGAGTCCCTCCTCTAAAACAAAAATGTCCCAGAGTAATATAGTTGAAGAACAAGCTATGGATGTGTCATTTTAGAGATACAGCCTATGATCATCATGATCATTAGGAACTGTTTGGATGAAGTGAAAGACAGACAGACAGAATCCCAATGAGATTAAGAGGTATGTTACCACTGGCATATTTTTCAGTGACCCTTTAGTAGGCCATTATTTAAAAGATCTTTGCCAATAAGCACACCCAGAACCAAAGGGACATCTTGGTAAGGGGTGATTGTTGTGAACCACCCCAACATTTTCTATCTAACCTACCATGTGGGAATTTCCAGATGTGTAGTGGCATTTTTTTAAGCATCGGAGGGCACCCACAATGCATGCATATCTGTGCACGGACTTGTTGTGAAGGCTATATAACTACTGTTCCTATGGTGGTAGGTTTACATACATTAGTCACGATCCAATAGGCTAGGCTATGAAAAAAAAGTTTAACAGGCTGGCTTTGTAATGTTTCTTTGTGAAGGGGATGTCAGAAGAGCCTGCAGCTACCAGAACCTTTTAAGGCGGAATGTTTTCTTGCATGTTAGTTGATGCACAAGTTGTTGTCATTAAATAATCAACACTTTAAAAAGAGTTATTCAGGGCGCCTTCTAGCTGCTTTAGCCTTTAGTCTACCCTTGCTGCTTCCTCTGCAAGCCGCTTTCCAACCCACCTCCACTCAGCTCCTCCTTTTATGCTGTATCCGATTGAATATCTGTTGTCACTGATGTTTGCTCTGTTCTGTACCATGGTGGGTCTTTGCTGCTGCTCTCCTTGCCCTAAGCTGTCCATGTACAGTGGTATGTAAAAGTTTGGGCACCCCTCTGAGAATTCATGATAATTTGCTCGACCTTTATAAGAGAAGATCACAGCAACAAGATTTGTTTTCCTACAGAGATGTAGACATTTGAGTGTTTTCCAGACCGAAATTCTATTCTATGTAGCATTACATAGTTTTATTATAATAAAATAAAATGTAAAAAATGGGATGTACAAAAGTTTGGGCACCCTTTTAATCGCATTAATTTCAAGACCTGTAGGGATTTATAGCTGAGAGGTTGCAGCACAAAATTGCTTTGATTAGCTTGTGAGACCTTCAATTACAAAGACAGGTGGAACCAATCATGAAAAAGGCTGTTTAACATAGGTAATTGCTGGCTGTACTTGTCCTAGGTTCTTTCTTAGAGTATGGCAACATGGGGGCCTCTAAACAACTCTCCACTGACCTAAAAACTAAGATAATTCATTATTATGAATTAGGAGAAGGGTACAAGAAATTATCTGGAAGGTTTGGACTGTCTGTCCCCACAGTCAGAAATGTAGTGCCGAAATGGAAGGCCTCAAGAACAGTCCTTGTAAAGGAAAAATGTGGTAGGCCGAAAAACATACAGGAAAGGCACAGGCGAAGGGTGGTTAGAATGGTCACAGACAAGCCACAGACCACCTCCAGAGAACTACAAGAACATCTGGCTGCTTATGCTGTAGTTGTTCATCGCTCCACAATCCAGCGTACTTTGCATCAGGAAAAGCTCATTGGAAGGGTGATGCGCAAAAAGCTTTCCTGAGTGTTCATCACAAGAAGAGTCGTATGAGGTATGCAGAAGCACATCTGGACAGGCCAGAAGCATTTCTGTGGTCAGAATACTGTGATCAGATGAGACTAAGATAGAGTTATTTGGTCAGAACAAGCGGAGGTGTGCATGGCCAAAAAAACACACTGAATTCCATGAGAAGAACTTATTGCCTACTGTGAGGGGTCCATCATGTTATGGGGCTGCGTGGCTAGCACAGGTACTGGAAACATGGTCAAAGTTGAGGGCCACATGAATTCCTCTCGGTATCAGCAGATTCTTGACAAGAATGTTCAAGAGTCGGTCAAGTTGAAGCTACGCCGGGGTTGGATTTTTTCAGCATGACAGTGATCCTAAGCACTGTTCAAAATCCACCAAGGAATTCATGAAGAAGCACAAGTACAATGTTCTGGAATGGCCATCCCAGTCCCAAGACCTTAACATCATTGAAAATGTATGGATTGATTTGAAGCAGGCTGTCTACGCACGGAAGCCAAGAAACCTGACTGAACTGGAGGCGTTTTGTATGGAGGAATGGGTCAAAATACCACCTGCCAGACTTCAGGGACTTGTCTGTGGCTATAGGAGGCGTCTACAGGCTGTTATTGCAGCAAAAGGAGGCTCTACTAAATATTAATGGAATTATTTATTTGGGGTGCCCAAATTAATGCACATGCCTATTTTTGTCTAAATGCACATAAAAATGTTTCTGTTGGACCAATAAAAATGATTTCACTACTGAGATGTTTCTGTTTCCATAAGGTATAACATATGTTAAAATGAAGTTGCTGCTTCAAAAGCTCAGCAAGTGACAAACTGATGCAGTGATTTTCCTAAGGGGTGCCCAAACTTTTGCATACCACTGTATGCACATAGAAGGGCAGGGAAGACCCAGAACAGAGCCATACCGCCAAATATAACATTCTGCATTTGGAAATAAAGTTTTCTTTTGACAAATGTGACCTGGCTGAACAGGGTTTGTGAAAGCAGGCCCTGCATGCTGTAAATGCGTGAAAATGTACATCAATTTCGACCGGATTATGTGAACTGTGAATATTCTATTTCCTCACTTGGAGAAAAAAGTGTCATTCCAGTGCGCTCCACAGGACTATACCTACAGGAATTTCCCTTGTTTGGTCTACATCTGTGCCCAGTGTAGATTTATGATTAGAGGAGGTGATTTGTACATCCGGTAACTGAAAAAAATTCAACATTAAGAACAGGATCTCTTGTAGAAACTTAACTTAATCAGATAAGATTGAAGTTCTGGTTATTGTTAATGGTTCTGATCATATTTCTAACCCTCCACCTCAGACCACTAACAACAAACAGGAAACCCTCAGCTAGAAACTTGGGAGTTGTTTTTGTCCAGTACCTTGAACCTTGCTTTGCCAGCACAGAGTATAATCCCAGTATTTACAAATTTAGAAATATCGCCAAAATCAAACAGATGCTCTGCAAAACATAGCTGAACAACTTCTCCATGCCCTTATTTCCTCCCACCTAGACTACTGCAAATTACTATTTACTACCTGAAGGACTACTGTCAGTTCAGAATGCAGCAGCAAGACAACTCACACACACTTAATGTAGGGAACACATCTCTTCAGTCCTGACTGAACTACACTGGCTCCCCATCCGCTTTTAAAAACACACCTATACAGGCTGGCATTTGTATGATATTTTATCATGTCAACTGTTTTTGTTGCTCTTTCATATGTTGTTGTATTTTCTGTGTTGATTGTTGAAATCTCTATTTTATTTTATGCTATCTTTGCACATATTATATTGTATGGTATTGTATTTTGTCAAGCATCTTGTAACTTGAGAGGTGCTATAGAGTATATAAAGTTTATAACCAAATATGTGGTCTATCTATTGAAATGTCCTTTTGTGTTAACATATACAGGTAAAACTAAACAGGTGTGATATCTGTACATAAAGGTATACAATGGTACTTCCTTTTTTTTGGTGATAAGGACAGGGGAAATCTATTACATTCTATTACAGGGGAAATCATAATGGCCAGATGTGGCCACGATCTATGCCAAAATTTAAAAACAGTTACATGAAGTCCCAAATCTTGTCCAAAGCCATGTTGTACAGTGCTATTGGGCCCTATCTTGCCGATCTGAAACGCAAGTATCAAACGCAAAACGCAAGTAGCTTTGTGGGCGGATCTCGGGCGCTGTTGCTATTATGTCGGCGGGATAAATGACTCTTGCGCCCAGCGCAAATCTAAAATGGGTTGGTCTGAAGTAGCTACATTAGTCATAGGTGTGGTTTGGGCGTAACGTGCAATAAACCAATCAGAGCGTCATCTCACATTCCCTTTAAAAGCAGGTGCGCTTGTTCCATGGCGTATTGCTATTATAACGGCGGTTTTGCCAGGCGCACGCCAGGAGCGGTTCACAGCCGAGGAGACCGACGTTCTCGTCATGGCCGTAAAATACAGAGAAGTGGCATTATTGACATGAAATAAATGCAACACAGCCATACAATAAATCAAAACAATGTAGCGCAGCTTCCAGGAAGAAGACCCTGGCCTCGGGAGCAGTGCGCCCGGGCCGAGCAGTGCGCAAGGGCCAGCTGAGGAGGGAGCAGTGCAAACACCAAGGTGCAGAGGATCCAGACCCACTACACGCCGGAGGACCACCCGTTCCTGCAGCAAACCGGGTTTGACATGCTGGAGCGGGAGCTGTCCGGGATGCGGCACAGTATTAATGCCCGTCTTGACCGGGTGGCGATGTTGCTGCTGCCTCTCAGGCGCATCCCCTCAAGTCTGCGCCCTTAAAATAGCATCTGAATAAGCGCCACTGACTTTAGACTAGGTTTTTCCTGGTCTGTGGCGGAATTGTTATCTGAAACAGCAAAATAGCACCAGGGAACGTTTGCACCGGAACACGCCTCCTCTTTTCACTGAACCGCCCCCCGGAGCGCAAGTTCATTCCCTAATTTAAGGATGTGCGTCGGTGGAGGGAAAATTCCAATGTGCGTCGAGTGCAAAATAGGAATTATACAAGCGCCAGTGTACAAAGTCAATTGCGCTGAGTGCAAGATAGAGCCCTTAGACTCACTTCACAATGTTCAACGTGATGGATGGAGGAGTGCAGCAATGCCTTAGCCTGCAGCACAAGCTGACCCTTCTTCACCCTCAGGAGGTCCTCCATGGAGAAGACGAGAGGCTGCTCCATCAGATGAGCAGGAAGCTGTTCAAACTCAGTCATCACCCTGGGACACAAACACACACACATCAAAACTTTCTTGATAATAATATAACATGTTTGTAGACCTTTGGCTGCATTATTTTGGTTGAACAGTGCATTTGAACTTGAATGTCAGAGGGGAACTCTAACTTCAAATAGTTTCATTTGTTCTAAAGATCTGGTTATTAATGGATGGGATGTACTAGTTGCAATGGCTTCAATTTGGAAGTAATTGCCCTTGTTGTGCCCTCACCACATGCCCTCACACAGAGTAGGCTTAAGACGGTCCTCTTTGATAAAGCTTATAGTTAGGGCTGGATCAGGTGAGTCCTGAACAATCCCTTAGTTATGCTGCTATAGGCCTAGACTATCGGGGGATTTCCCATGGTGCACTGAGCTCCTCTCTTCCTCTCTCTTTCTGCACTCATGTACCATTAATGCATATTACTAACTTCACTTCTTCCCCGGAGTTCTTGTGCTTTCTCGTCTCGCAGGTTCTTATCGATCCTGGTGGACCCTCCTGCCATGGTCCTGCTAGATTGCCATTGCCAATACTGTTGTTGCTGTGCACCTGTCTGTCTCTCTCTCTCTCTCTCTCTCTCTCTCTCTCTCTCACACTCTCTCTCTTTCACCCCAACTGGTCGAGGCAGACGACCACCCACCTAGAGCCGAAGGATCTGTCCTAGGTTTTTCCTTGCCCTTGTCGCCAAGTGCTTGCTCATGGTGGTACTGTTGGGTCTCTGTAAATAATGTTTTAAAGAGTTCGGTCTATACCTACTTTATTTGAAAAGTGTCCTGAGATAACTTCTGTTATGAATTGGCGCTATACAAATAAAATTGAATTGAATTGAATTGTTAGAGCAAAGTAAGTCAGACAGCAGTTGCTGCAAACTGATGTTTTTGTCCTGTAAGCCTGAGATCAGCCTGACCTGACAAAAAAATGGGCCTTTGACATAACAATTGATCATTTTAATTTGCGTAGTGCGGACAATGACTGATGCCACTTCATGACGTCCCAACAGAAAGACTAGCCTTCCATGTCAAATTCCATTACGTGTTATGTGATCCATGTTCTGTATTGGCCAACTGTCACGAACCGGACAAAATTCACACACATCACCAACACAGCGGCCAAGATGATCGGACTCCCCACACCCAATCTCACAGAACTAAACAACAGGGCCATCTCACGCATTGCAACCACAATAGAACTGGACATTACACACCCACTCAACCAATATCTCACCCCACTGCCTTCTGGACGGAGGTACCGAACATTAAGGTGCAAGAAAGCTCGCTATGGGAAAAGCCTGATCCCTGCAGCTATTGCTGCTTTAAACAAAGGGGCGCGCTGAGTGTGTAACCTGTCATGTATTATTTATTTGATTGGTTTTTTTTTTTTTGTTTTTTTTTTGTTTTGTTCTGTAGATTTGTTAATTGTGGATAGCGTGTTTCTTTGTTGAGTGTATGGTGTTGCCTGCAGGTGCAGTGATGTGAACATGAATTTCCCCCTTGGAGGACAATAATTTGAATTGATTTACTGATAGAGCACAGAATGCACGAAGCAAACTAGCTTAATGGAGTGTTTTACTCTAGAATATCTGACCTGTCTGCTCCACTCCTCAAAGGGACAGTTCATGAGGATATGGACTTCATTACTCCGCTTGTCGAATTCCACAGTGGCTTCAGCAGTTGCAAGCATTCTACTTGACTAATTATTGACCCTCTCTTGTACCTTGCTTACAATACTATAATTGGAATCCTTTTATTATATCTGTACTATATTTTTTTTTTAAAATGCATTGATTGTTGCATTGTCATTGTTAATATTTTAAATGTTAACAAACACTCAATTCAGTATTACAACATTATCTGCATAAACAGTAATATTTAATCCAAAGTTTGTACTAAATGTTCTGTACCTTCCAGAAAATCTGCAGGCCTTCAGCAGCTTCTTGACACCCAGCAGCTGATCCTGGAGCTCCTGAAGGAAAGAGGAAGGAAGGAAGGAAGGAAGCAAATAAAGGATAAAAGGAACAAAGGTAAAGTCAATAGAAATAATGGAATTAAGTGATATGATATATGATATTAAAATAATAATAATAATGATAATAATAGTAATTGAGTATTAACTCACCCTGAACTTGTCCAGCTCTTTCACTCTGCTGTACAGTGTCTTACCAACGCACCTCAGGTCAAACAGAGGCTGATGCCAAACTGAATCCAGCAGCTGTTTGGAGAATTCACTCACAGGGTACCTGCAATATTCATATCATTATGACACATCTGATCAACAGTCAGAGTAAACAGTAAACATCTGTCTGTGTTCCAGCTGAGGTCACTGAATGGTGTTATATGAATCATCATACCTTTAATATGATTGAGAGTAGCAGTAGAATTAATATCTGTCTGTCTGGGAATTTACTTAATGTATCATTACTTTTATTAGCCTTCGTTTTTAATCTAATGCTCTAATTTATTTTTCTTTGTTTTTTTATTTGAATTGAAAATTATGTTATGTTATTTGCTAAAAAAGGTCAACATTGTAAAACTTGTTACCAGAAAGTTATTGTATTCAAAGTTTTTTATAGCAAGCAGGACACTAGTTTCAGTAGTATAACTGCTATGTTTATTATTACTATTAAAGCTGCAGTAGGTCATATTTGCTGAAATGTTCACTATATCCTGGCAGTACTACATGAGACAGATAATCTGTGAATTTAAAAAAAAAAAGGTATCTCTGGCTCCTCCTAGTGCTTCTAATGGCATTTGCAAGAATCCACCACACCCAAACAAAAACAACCAATCAGAGCCCAGAACCCCACCATCCTGTGCTGGGGAGGAGACATCAGGACTTATGGTGCCCACAAGCTGAGCAAGCTGGTGAGGAAGGCCAGCTCAGTGGTGGGGACAGAGCTGGACAGTGTCATTTATAGTTTTATATTTTCTATTATATTTTGTAATATTCTAATTTCTGATACAATTATATGTACACTGTACTCTTTTTATTGCACTATATTCCCCAATGCAACTGTGTTTGAATTTCTCCTACGGGGGATTACTAAAGTTATATCTTATCTTATGCAAATGTCATCAATAAAAGTACTGGGACAATAAATCAAATGCAGCTTTCCAGGCACTGTGTGTGTTTAAGAAAAAAAGAAGCACATATTTACTGCCATTATGCCAGGGTTAGCTTGTTTGACCTGTCTGTGTTATTGGAATAAAGCTGAACATCATGAAACATCACAACCTATTGTCCTATTAACCTATTATTGATACAAAATAAATAAACAAAATAAAGAGTTAAAAAAAGGATTAAAATGTATGTATAAATAAAAAAAAGGGATAAAACAGATAGATAATAATATTAATACTAGTGGTACTAGTGGAAGTTTTATTACCTGCCAAAGTCCCAACAAGACAGAACCCGACCAGGAATCATAGCCTCAGAGCCGCTGTGGCAGCAGTCACAGAAATACCTGCCACATGAATTAGAATTAATATGTAACTTCATCTTTTTGTTAAGACCATCAACCAAGGTTATTGTAGTTCAATAAAACTAAACTAAAAACTAAAACTAGCTATGAAAGAAACATCTTAGGTAACTGAAATATACATAAAAACTAGACTTTAGAAAACAACAAAATCTAACAACAATACTCACCCCAACTGGTCGAGGCAGACGACCACCCACCTAGAGCCGAAGGATCTGTCCAAGGTTTCTGCCTTTTAACAGGCAGTTTTTCCTTGCCCTTGTCGCCAAGTGCTTGCTCATGGTGGTACTGTTGGGTCTCTGTAAATAATGCTATAAAGAGTTCGGTCTAGACCTGCTCTATTTGAAAAGTGTCCTGAGATAACTTCTGTTATGAATTGGCGCTATACAAATAAAATTGAATTGAATTGAATTGAATTGAATTGAATACTCTGTACTTACAAAACTAACTAAAGTAGATTAAAGTATACAGGAAGTGTCTTTAGTTTTAGTGTTTGTCAATTTGGTCAAATTTGTCAACAGAACGAGCATGAGGAGGCACTGGTGCATCTGTTTATTGAGTCTGTCAATGTGTTTGTATTGTAATACCTATTCTGACAAATATATATTATATAATAAATAATAGGTCTTAATAATAATATTATAATAAAAAAAAACAAATAGGGAAACTAATACAAACTAAACCACAACTAATCTGAAACAAGCAAAAAAAAAAAAAAAAGCTAATGAAAAATAAAAAATTATAATAACTCATCAATACAGTTGTGTATTTTCTTTACTGTTCATTGTTTTTTATTTATGCTGGCAGCCTGGCAGCGGAGATGTCAGCTTGCTGTTTGTTCCACCTTTTTGCAATATACTGTAATATATCAGCAACTATCAAATTAATGACCATGAAATTTTGTATAGATATTCATGGTGATCCTCTGACTTTTCCTCTGGCGCCACCATGAAGTTGACATTCGTGGTTTTTGGTTAAATATACTATTGGATGGATTGCCACACTTATACTCAGTTTTGTGCTAAATGGCAAATGTTAAACTAAGATGATGAACACGGAAAACATTTTATCTGCTAACCATCAGTATGTTAGCATTAACATTGTGAGCCTGTTAGCATGCTAACATTAGCATTTGGCCCAGCCTCAAAGTATTTTATACGTACCTGCCGAGGTATTCACAATATCGTAGTTTCTTGATGTACTCTGGTGGCAGAGAGAGAGGCAGAACTTTCAAGGGGAATCTGACCCGGTGGCAGACATTAAGAATAACTAGATAGAAATATATATATATATATATATATATAATATCTTATTTTCTGTTGGTCTTGTTTGTTGATGTAGCTCATATAGAGACATCAGTATTAGATTGAGGCTGTTTCATAACCAGTTAAAAATGCTGTTCTAATTCTGACATCCTGCAGATACAGCAGAATAGATATCAAAACACATTGTTTTCAATAATTCACTTTTCCTTAACTGACCCTTAACACTTGAACTGGGGAATTAACCCTATAAAGTACAAAATGTTTGGTGCTCTTTACAATCCAATACTCACTGGGCTCTACCTCTGTCCCACAGCCTGCACATAGGAAGTGCTGCAAAGCCACTATTGCACTGCGTCTGGATGAGGAAACAAACAGTCAACTGTGAATTTACACACACACACATATATATATATATATATATATATATATATATTAGTGCTGTCAAATGATTAAAATATTTAATCGCGATTAATAATGTCATAGTTAACTCGCAATTAATCGCACATTTTTATCTATTCTAAATGTCCCTTGATTTCTTTTTGTCCCATTATTTTTTCTCATTTTAATGCTCTTATCAACATGGAAAAGTGGCTTGCTTTGTGCAAATGTTATTATTGGCATATACTGTAGTGTTCAATTTCACACTAACATCATCCATTGTCGCCTGGTTTTGACGAAGGGGGAGGAGAATTCGGATCAGCTGTGTGCTTGGCCACCAAGTGGTATTTCAGACTGGACGTGCTGCGATGATAGCTCAGTTCACAACAACAAAACACACAGATCACTTTGGTCTTATCAATGGAACCATTTGGCAACTTTTTAAAAGTAAACTTTCCATTCAGAATATTATTGGCATCCATGTCGGCGTCTCGTGCTCGCCATCCACTCAAAACGTAACGTCTACTACTCTTAAACAAGTGTGTGCGGCGTGCCTGTTGTTTTGTTTCCGGTCTAGCTAGATCCGGTGTAGTTGTTGCAACAGCATGTGAAAAAAACTACAAAGTGTGCTAGGCCAAAAAGAACGTTAATCTCGTGATAAAAAAATGTACGCCGTTAAAATGGGTTAGCGTTAACGCCATTAATAACGTGTTTAACTGACAGCACTATATATATATATGTGTATATATCAGATGCAACGAAGACCTGGGGCTTGGTTGAACAGTGAAGATGATCTGGAAACGTGGTGGGGCCCAGCTCAGTGATCCTCTCATCCTGGTCCTCAGTCTGATCTCCTCTGTTAGGCTGTCACTGCTCACCGCCATGTTTCCGGTACCTGGCAACTGCCAAAGATGAGACAAAAGGCTGTCAGAGAGCAAAGGTAAAAAATATTATACAATGAATTTTATTTTATTTTTTGTCATATCAAGCTAAGTTTGTCTGTCAGCAGTGGTAAACACATTCCATGGTTCCAGCTTCACAAATGTGAATAATTGCCACTTTAATTATTTTGATTTATTTTTAATAATTTTGGACTGTTGGTTGGACCAAACCAATCAGTCGATTAATGGTGAAAATAATCTGCAGATTAATTTGTCCTATACAACCAACAGTAAAATCCTGCAGTAATAATAATCATGACAAAATGTGACAGTCACTGTCAGCCTCTTTTTCTTTGGCATTAAGTACTTTTAGTTTTGAGCATTTTACACTCAACATTTAATACTTTAAGTAAATTTCTTGATTATACTTACATACTTACAGTGAAACTTACAATAAAAAACAATAAGTTATAGAGTCTCCATCACACTAAATTAAAACAATTATAAAGCCATAATTTTCATATTTGGTTGCTGTACATGTTCTCACCTCCTGTAGCGAGCTATGGAGGCTTTGCCCACCATGTTGAGGCTGGTTGGAAGGAAGCCAGCTCCTCCTGAACTCCAGCACCAGCTGCTGGGCCAGCCACTCTGCACTGCATTATGGGAGACCACAGACTGACTCAGGGATCACACAATCAGAACAAATGTATAGATTTGGACACATAGATACGTTTAGACCTTAACTATAAGTTATTTATGGTTTGTTTGTGAGTTCTTACTTTCTGGGAGAATCTCTCTGTGTCAGTGTAGTGTCTACTCCACTTTCTGGAATGAAAACGCATAAAATGATATTCAGGAATGTATTAATTATTGTTTACCTAGAGAAAAATAATTCCTACAGTTAGTTATAATACATTCCCTTACTCATTCGTCAATGTTAGAGTCCACATGAAATAGAAATCAGAGTGCTATTTGCTTATGTTTTTTAGTTGCTAACTAACTAATGGCATCCCACGGTTGGAATGTTTAGCAACAAGTCCATCTGGAAACTCCCCTCTGTACCGCTGTCATTAAATTGTCCTCTGTCTGTCTGAGAGGCCATGTTTACTGGGAGACTGCTGAGCCCCGTATTGTTGCATGCTAACAGCAGCTCCTTTAGCAGTTAGCTGAGTTGAGGCAGATCAGCCAGAAGACCTCAGATAGAAAACAAGAAAGTATTTCTTCCTTAAAATATGATCCAGTTTTACCCAAATCCCTAATAAAGTTATGTTTTTGTACGGTAGAGAGAGCCATGCTGTTGCTACCTTGCTAACTAATTAACCTTAGCTCTTTATTGCTTAAAGTGGAAGCGTGACGAGTGAATGTCTTACTATTATTGGTTGAAATTGGTTGGTTAGCGCTTAGGTTTTAAAAAAATATTTCATTTTGATATAAAAATACAGTTGTTCGTTTTTTTGGCATACATTGTTTAGTAGGGATACAGTACGACTAGGTTAAAAAGGGGGTTACACAGGCATTTTTCATTTCATTTGGACTTCAATATGCACTTTATCCCA
Source organism: Dicentrarchus labrax (assembly GCF_905237075.1). Lineage (NCBI taxonomy): Eukaryota > Metazoa > Chordata > Actinopteri > Moronidae > Dicentrarchus > Dicentrarchus labrax. The sequence continues at coordinate 27,591,659 of NW_026136706.1, read as the reverse complement.
GATATTTCATTTGTAATAAAGTGCTGGTACATAAAAATACTGTCTTTGCCTGGTTCTGTTGCCGGCTAATGGCAGATACAGCTAGGATGATTATGAACCAAGTGTGAACCTATCGTGACGTCACCCATTGGTACCTGTAGACTCAAGTTTGGCGACTGGCCACTGCCATGACAGTAAAACGGAGCCAGTGCGAGCCAGCGAACATGACATACTGCAAGTTGGTCTACGCTCACTGGCTGAGCAGTTCATATGTCAATTATAAGGTAGCCCCGCTGAAAAGCATAACAGCTTTATCGTCTATTTTACTATAAATGGGACCATAATTGACTAAATGAACATCAAAATGTATGGAAGCTGTTAAACTAGCGACGGAGACCCTAAACTCATCAGCAAACTGATTACTGAGCTCATAAATTAAGTGAGAAGTCGGCTCATTCTCCATTAAAGTGAATGGGATCGCTGTGTTATTGCAGCCAATGGAGCTCCCTCTGCTGTAATTTACATAGAATGCAGGTTTTGAGACACTTTCGCGTTAGCTTCACTTTTCAGACCCGGAATCTCTTTCCATTAAATATACTGTCAATGTGATGAACACAGTTAACATTGTAACAGCTAACCATCAGTATGTTAGCATTAACATTGTGTGCATGTCAACTTTGAGGACACTTGCTGACTAATATATCCCACCCACTGACAGGTGCCCTGGTAACCAGTGCTCAGTGTTATTCACTTCACCTCTCAGTGGTCATAATGTTGCCACTGATATATATATACATATTTATATTGCTAATAATATTGTTATTATTATTATTACTATTACTATTACTACAGTTACTATTATTACTATAATCACTGTCATCGTCATCATCTTCTTCATGTTCATCAGTATCACCATCAGTCACTACTATTAGTGTAGTTATTGCTGTGCAACTTTTGTCTCTTACGTCGTCACCTCTGTCTCTGTCCTTCGGTCTTTACCCCATTTCTCTCTCTCTCTCTCTCTCTCTCTCTCTCTCTCTCTCCCTCTCTCTCACCCCCCAACTGGTCGAGGCAGACGACCACCCACCTAGAGCCGGGGTCTGCCCGAGGTTTCTGCAGCTTAAAAGGCAGTTTTTCCTTGCCACCATCGCCAAGTGCTTGCTCGTGGTGGGAACTGTTGGGTCTCTGTAAATAACTTTCGGTCTAGACCTGCTCTATTTTTAAAAGTGTCCTGAGATAACTTCTGTTATGAATTGGCACTATACAAATAAAATAAAATGTCATTGAATTGAATTGAATGTAGCCTGAGAAGAAAATTTCTGGGACAAAAAAAGTCAACAAAGATGCTAGAAAACGTTTTGCTATGAGTGCAACAGCTGAAGGAAACTCAGATGAATGCATCAATATTTGTTGGGATTTCTATGTTGCTCGGTCTGTTGGTCCAAACTGAAATATATCAACTGAATGGATTGCCATGAAATTTGGTTCATACATTAATGTTTCCCATCAGGATGAATCCTCATCAGGTCAACATTTTGGACAAATATATTCCTAGGAATATAGGACAAATACAGGATTTGAAGAGTGAGAGAGACATGTCCCCCCCATCCCCCACTGAAATGATCCAAGCAGTTATTTTGGAATTTGGGGGATTTAGATAACAAAACAAAGGAGTGTGTCTTTAAAATATACTTAACACATAAAATACTTTATTTTACTTCCGTCACTCTCCTTTATTATATTTATATGTAGATATAATTCAAAATAATTTTACCTTCGAATCCACTGTCAGTGGAGAGGACAGAGAAAGTCTTTGGTGGATGTTCAGCTTCGTCATTCCTGTCTTCCTCCTCTTCTTCATCCTGTGTGTGTTGGTGCGTGTGTACATAAGAGGAGTGTGTGTTTCTGTGTGACGTCTTCATGTTTTTATGTGAAGGTCTGCCCTCTCTACAGGTCTGTGTGTGCCTGCATGCTCTGTGTATGTCCTCTGCCAAGCTTGTGTGTCTGCACATCTTGCACTTTGTGTGTTGGTGCACGTCCATCATGGGAGTCCATCGATCAGAGCTCAGAGTCCATTTTACACCTTCCAGCACCTCCAGCACCATGTCCACCACAATGAAATGAGCATTTTCCTGCACACAGTCATTCATACAGACAGTGGCAAAACAGCTTGTTATCATCATACATTATTATTATATGCACTGCTGTTTGGTGATGTATGGTTTAGCTTTGGGTACGAAAAAGTTGCAGTGATTGGTTAAACTTGCAAGGCCGCAGAAATTACAAAGATTGGTTGAATTTGCTGTTAATTGTTGTGATTGCAACTTCCTGGAGGGACTGATTTGCCTTTAAAGCAGAAATGGGAACACCACAGTAGAGTACAAGTTCTGCCTTCCAGCTGTGAATCATCCAAGAAACATTTACAAGACCAACCGCAAACCTTAGCTCCACAGAAATCCAGTTATGGAAAGTAATTAAGTTACATTTCCTTAATATTGCGATACTTGGATTAGGTTACGTACTGCATTTTTTAGCTCCCAAACCATGGAACTGGAAACAAAAGTAGATAACACACCTTTTCCACCTCACAACTGGTCTTAAAGGTGTCTGCAGAAAATTCTGGGATACTACTGCAGCTTCTCTCTTTGCTGTCTTGTGTTGAGGCGGGGAGGCCTGAGAGAACATACACACACGTAAAAAGAGTACAGCTTAATTTAACAGTGAAATCAACATTGAATCAAATGTATTCCTCTGACAAGCTGAAAAACTCTCTCTGCTCTCGACACAACAGCACTCAGCGCACCACTGCAAACAAAGTCCTGCATACAAAACTCCAATAAGAAGTGTAATCTGTGCAAAAGATTTACAAATCACATCACACAGACAGTTCATTTAGGTTACTCAGGCACGGGCTGTAGTGAAGCACCAACTACTGCAGAGAGAAACTCCCTCAAGACAGCAACAAGGCAAAAAGATTACAGAGGGTTTGTTATTTTAGACTTCATTCTGTAAACAGTGTCTGTGTTTTGAACGAGACTTGTGTGATGTTACTGGTTGTTAATACGCATTCAGAAAAATTACTGCTTTTTCTGTTAGCATTTAATGGGCTATTTTATTGTATCTATAACTCGCCTTGAATTTGTCTCTACCACAACAGAAGGTCTTGTCAAATTGCTGCGGTAAAGACATGTTGCAGAAATTACGTTTTTGCTAGTATTGCAGAAGAATGCAGCTGGCAAAGGTCTGCTGTGTTAAATTTGATTATTAGCATAAACACACACTAATATTAATTAATTTTTTTAATGTAGTTCAAAATTCACCATTGCGGTAAAATCTGACCTGCCCAGTCCACAGGTAACCGGGAACATCGGGGAAGGTCTCATTTTCTAATTTACATTACAACCTGTTCCAAGTTGTAAAATGATCAGAATCAGAATCTTACATATTAAACTTTTTCTTTGATTGTAAGCCCTTCTTCCCAAAATATGTGATTCATTTGATTATATTGAAAAATGTCACTTAAATAAGCCAATATTTTTAAAACGGTTCAAATTACCTCATATCAAGGATAAAGGGAATGCTTTTATCATTAAACCAAGATTAATTAATTATAGATACATTGAATGCAGTAGAAAAAAGGCAAAAAGTGTGTACAAAGACACAATTTGTTTTTATGTTCATTTAATATGTTGTTGTAAATTTGCTCCGGGTACTTGCTCAAGTACTTGAGGTTTCTTGTTTCTTTTTTAAAAATTCTATGTTATTCCAGAGATTGGAAACCAGGTGATCTAGAGCGGCTCCTAGAAACAGCACATTAAGCAGTGAGCTGATTTGTAAGTTATGTTACCCCTCACCTGTCTCATCAAGTCCACCAGTATTTGTTTTAGTGAAGTAAGAAGTTATTTATTCCATGTTTTGAACAACAAAACTTGTACGATGTTATACTGTGGTGAAATAAAACCGATTTTTTTGTTGTAGATATATAATTAATATTTAAAAGAACATGCTTTATTTCATCTTTTTTCAATGTCAGATTGTAAATGCATTTTGTTGATAAAGTTTAAAATGTAAAAAAAAAGATTGATGTGAACATTCTTTGATGATGTCACAGTTTCAGGAATTTGATGATGTCACAGTCCAAGTTTAAAGGCAGCGGCATGTGATGATGTCACAGCTCAAGATCAAAGTCGTGGAATGTGATGATGTCACCAAGTGCCTTTTATGCTGGGTTCTTTGAAACCATTAATATGTATATATACAAGAGCCAGTGTACACTCAGCACATCGTGAACACTTGAGATACTTGAGCTGCGCTTACTCAAAGCTCAAATACACACGAAATAGAAATGTTTAGCAGAAAGGTAGGAATAACGAAAGATGCGAGTCTCTTCAAGGCCCGGTGGGAGATGCAGCTGGCAAAAACAGAGGAACATTTGTATTTGCATGCTGCAGAGGTGGCTGGCTCTCAGGGACAGTCTCAAATAGACAAAATGCAGACCAGTCACCAGAATAGCAGGGTCTATGAATTCAGCAGTGCCGATTTTAGGAAACAAATCGATAGGGATAATGGGGCACTGATAAAACTGGAGAAAAGGAAACAAGTCATGGCTGAAAATCGTAAGCATGACAATATTATGCAGTCTAGATGGGAAAATTGTCTGAAGAAGGATCAGGAGATCCTCCTCAAGAGAAGCCTCGAAAAGCAGTCTGTGGCACAGTATCAGGTGAGTCAGATGAAGGAAAGGGAAGTGCTGAAACAGGAAGAGAGACTGCAGGACCAGAGAGATGGACAAATGCTCCGGAGGCTCGATGAACAACATGCGCAGGAACTAGCAAATCAGGCAGAACAACAGAGGGAGTCAAAGATGAGGAATTTGAAGCAGCGACTGGATGATATCCATGAAAGACACCTCTATGCGGAGAAACAGAGGGAAATAATTAGGAGAGAAGAGCAGAAAGCCAGACTTGCTCAGATTGAATCTGAGCAAAAGCTGCTCCAAAGAAAAAATGAACAAGTAGAAAGGTTCAGGAGGCTCCAGGTACCCAAACAGATTGTTTATGACAAACTGGCAGCCTCAAAGAAGAAGCAGGCTACTGCTGTGGCTCTAATGGAAGAGCAGAGGATTGTCAAGTATGTGGTTGAGAGAGAGGCTGAACTAGCAAAGCAGAAGAAGGAGAGGGGGGAGACAAGGGCTGCAGAGCTTCAGTCTGTTTCAGCCTACAGAAAGACAGTCATAAAGGATAAAGAGCTGAAGAAAAAGGCAGAGCAGCAGAGGAGTGTGGGCTTTCTTCAGGCTGCAAAAGAGGCTGACAGGTTGTCTCTAGCTGAAGAAAAGCTGAAGGCTCAGAAGATCAGAGAGGAGAGACTCAAAGTAGATAAGGTCAATGTCTCTTTGGCAGGTGAAAAACATGCCAAGCTTCAGCAGCAGAAAAGGGATCAATTTTCTGCAGAGAAGAGTGCAGAATCAACTGCTGTGAAGGGGTCACACCTCCAGCAGGATGTTCAGCCTGAACACAAGAAGCTAGGGAGAAAACAGCGTCAGAGGCTGCAGCTCAGCGTTGAAGACCCCAATAAGATAGCCTTGGGGCAAGTCCTCCTCCCACCCATTTCCAAAGCAGCTAAAGACATTTTAGCTGCCAACAACGCAACCAGGAAAGGGTTTGGGAAATTCTTTAGTGGTGAGGGGTCCAGTTACCTCTCTGCAGATACCAGTGAGCCACTGCTCAGATATTCTAAGGCTAAACCTCAGAATATTAAACTGCTTCAGGGTCGCAACAAACTGGAGCCCATACAGACCAGGAATAACACTGTGAGACAAACCTGCCTCCCCTCTGCACCGATCTTCATTATGCCCCAGTACGCCCCTGAAGAGTCATCCACCGACCTCCCAGCCATCCGAATTACAATCAAACGGAAGCTCTAAAACAAGTGTAGGGTTACTATGATAAGTCACAACAGTACCATTTGTTGGTACAACAGTGGTTTAACTGTATTAGTGTAATCAATTAATTTTGGTTATCAAAGTTTATTAATTATCAAAAGATAATAGAAAATGACTTTAATTAGAATTAAAGATCATCTGGGCCAACCTTAAATAAGGGAACGATAGCCAATAATTCAATTCAATTCAATTCAATTAAATTTTCTTTGTATAGCGCCAATTCATAACAGAAGTTATCTCAGGACACTTTTAAAATAGAGCAGGTCTAGACCGAACTCTTTATAACATTATTTACCATGACCCAACCATGAGCAAGCATTTGGGGAAAGGGGCAAGGAAAAACTGCCTTTTAAGAGGCAGAAACCTAGGACAGATCCTTCGGCTCTAGGTGGGTGGTCGTCTGCCTCGACCAGTTGGGGTGAGAGAGAGACAGAGAGAGAGAGACAGACAAACAGACAGAGAGAGAGACAGACAAAAAGACAGACAGGTGCACAGCAACAACAGTAGCAACAACTACACTAATAGTAGTGACTGATGATGATGAACATGAAGAACATGACGACGACGACGACAACAGCAATGATGGGGGACAATGAGCAGCGACAACAGCAACAACAGTAACCGTAGCAATAATAATACTTATAATGATAATAACACTAATATCAGTGATATTAGCAATGGCAGTCAAGCAGGACCATGGCAGGAGGCTCCACCAGGATCCATGAGAACCTGTGAGACGAGAAAGCACAAGAACTCCGGGGAAGAAGTGAAGTTAGTAATATGCATTAAAGGGACATGAATGAGTGCAGAAAGAGAGGGAGAGGAAGAGGAGCTCAGTGCATCATGGGAAATCCCCCCGATAGTCTAGGCCTATAGCAACATAACTAATTGATTGATCAGTCTTAAAAAAATACACTAAACTATTATTTGAGAAATCGGATTAATAATTAGATTAATAACTATAACCAAAATCATTATTAATAGTTAAAGTGGAAGGCTTTGGAGTTCTGCATAGAAGAGACTGGTATCACCCGCTCTTGTACGAAATTAAATAGGCCAGCATATAAAAATACAATTAATTAGATACCATACCATGTGCGTCTGTATTCAAACCCATTTTAGGACACCATGTAGGCTCAGTGGTTAGCACTGGTGCCTTACAGCCAGGTTTTGGTTCAGGCCAGACTTTTTTGTGTGGAGTTTGCGTGTTCTCCACATGTGTGTGGGTTTACACCGGGTGCTCCGGTTTCCTCCAAAAAACAAATATGTACATGGTAAATAGAGCAGGCAGACACCCTCTCCACATTTATGGGTAGGCTTAAGACCTCCAAATTCCTCTATGATAAAGCTTATGGTTAGGGCTGGCTCAGGTGAGCCCTGAACCATCTCTTAGTTACGTTGCTATAGACCTAGACTGCTTGGGGACTTCCCATGATGCACTGAGCTCCTCTCTTCCTTTCCCCTTCTTTCTGCACACATTCATGTCCCATTTATGCATGTTACAAACTTCACTTGTGCGTTTTTAATTCTCGTAGGTTCTTATGGATCCTGGTGAAAATAACTCAGAAAAAACTAAACTCTTGTACTTGGCCCCAAAAACCTCAGACACTCACTGTCTAAAGACTCTAAATGACATTGCCTTGGCTTCTAGCACCACTGTCAGGAATCTTGGAGTTATCTTTGATTAGGACATGTCCTTTAATTCCCACATATAGCAAACCTCTAGGACTGCCTTTTTTCACTTTTCACAAAAATTAGACACATCCTGTCACAGACAGATGCAGAAAAACTGATCCATGCATTTCTTACTTCTAGGCTGGATTAATGCAATTCCTTATTATCAGGTTGCCCCAATAAGTCCATTAAGACACTCCAATTAATTCAGAACGCTGCAGCACAGGTACTGACAGGAACAAGGAAAAGAGATCATATGGTAAATGGACCTGTACTTGTATAGCGCCTTTCTAGTCTTCCGACCACTACATGCCACATTCACCCTTTCACACACATTCACAAAGTGATAGCAAAGCCCATCGAACAGAAACGAATGCATTCATACACATTCACACAGCATTAGGGAACAACCCGCTCTGCCTCTACGCCACAGCCGCCATATCTCTCCTGTACTAGCTTCTCTGCACTGGCTCCCTGTAAAATTTAGAATATAATTTAAAATCCTCCTCCTCACCTACAAAGCTCTTCATGATCAGGCCCCTTCAAATCTTAAATAGCTCATAGTACTCGGGCGACTGTGGTGCAGAGGCAGAGTGGGTCGTCCACTAATCGGGGAAGAATCGAAGTATCCTTGAGCAAGATACTGAACCCCAAATTGCTCCCGATGCTGTATATTGGTGTATGAATGTGTATGAATGAGTTAGTTTCTGTTCGATGGGCTTTGCCATCGCTATGTGAATGTGTGTGAAAGGGTGAATGTGGCACGTAGTGCAAAAGCGCTTTAAGTGGTCGGAAGACTAGAAAGGCACAATAGAAGTACAGGTACATTTACCATTGTACCAACAACCTTCCGATTAGGGGACGACCCGCTCTGCCTCTGCCTCTGCACCACAGCCACCCAAGTACTATGAGCTCTTTAAGATATGAAGGGGCCTGACCATGAAGAGCTTTGAGATGAGGAGGAGGATTTTAGATTATATTCTAAATTTTACAGGGAGCCTGTGCAGAGAAGCTAGTACAGGAGAGATATGGCGGCTGTGGCGCAGAGGCAGAGCGGGTTGTTCCCTAATCAGAAGGTTGTGGGTTTGACCCCCGGCTCCTCCTGCCACATGTTGAAGTATCCTGAGCAAGATATTGAACCCCAAATTGCTCCTGCTGTGAATGTGTATGAATGAGTTAGTTTATGTTTTTTTTTTTTTTCTGTTCAATGGGCTTTGCCATCACTATGTGAATGTGTGTGAAAGGGTGTATGTGGCACATAATGTAAAAGCGCTTTAAGTGGTCGGAAGACTAGAAAGGCACTATACAAGTACAGGTACATTTACCATTACCCTATTACCCCAATAGAACACTACGTTCTCTGGATGCAGGGCTACTTGTGGTTCCTATAGTCTCTAAAAGTAGAACAGGAGCCAGAGCCTTCAGTTACCAAGCTCCTCTCTTGTGGAACCAGCTTCCAGTTGTGGTTCGGGAGGCAGACACCCTCTCCACATTTAAGAGTAGGCTTAAGACGTTCCTCTTTGATACTGCTTATAGTTAGGGCTTGCTCAGGTGAGTCCTGAACCATCCCTTAGTTATGCTGCTCTAGGCCTAGACTATCAGGGGATTTCCCATGATGCACTGAGCCCCTTTCTTCTTCTCCCTCTCTTTCTGCACTCATTCATGTCCAATTAATGCATGTTATTAACTTCACTTCTTCCCCGGAGTTCTTGTGCTTTCTCGTCTCGCAGGTTCTCATGGATCCTGGTGGAGCCAGCTGCTTGACTCCCATTGCTAATATTACCGATATTATTGTTATTATTATTATTACTATTATTATTACTACAGTTACTATTATTACTATAATCACTACTCATTGTCCCCCATCGTTGTTGTCGTCGCCATCATCTTCTTCATGTTCATCGTCATCAGTCACTACTATTAGTGTAGTTGTTGCTACTGTTCTTGCTGTGCACCTGTCTGTCTCTCTCTCTCTCTCTCTCTCTCTCACTCTCTCTCTCTCTCTCTGTCTCTCTCCCTCTCACCCCAACTGGTCGAGGCAGACGACCACCCACCTAGAGTGAAGGGTCTGTCTGAGGTTTCTGCCTCTTAAAAGGCACTTTTTCCTTGCCACCGTCGCCAAGTGCTTGCTCATGGTGGTACTGTTGGGTCTCTGTAAATAATGTTACAAGGAGTTTGGTCTAGACCTGCTCTATTTGAAAAGTGTCCTGAAATAACTTATGTTATAACTTGTTATGAATTGGTGCTATACAAATAAAATTTAATTGAATTGAATTGGTGGTCCCTGCTGCCATGGTCCTGCTTGACCCACACTGCTTATATTATTAATTATCATTAGTCATGTTAATATCATCATTATTATTAGGGACCGAGCACTAACAAAAGTGCAAGGACCCTCTTGTTTCACTAGGAATTATTATTATTATTATTATTATCATTATTATTATTATTTTCTGCCCCTACAAACGCGTATTTGGAGGCTTACACATGCTCAAAAACTCATGGTGAAAAATTTTATATTCTATGTGTCAATTTTGGGTTGGCCACTAGGTAGCGCTATTGTCAAGAAATGTTATTTAAGCTAATAACTCCCACGTCGTTTGTCGCACATTCAAAAAACTAATATCCACGCGTTCGGTGAATGGAGCTGAATCTCACCATATAGGCCACGCCCACTTCTACCTGATTTTTTTCGTGTTCCTCCTACACACTTTGTCTGATTCGCACAAAAGTTTTCATGTAGCATCTGTGAAGTTTTCATGTAGCATCTGTGGACTGTCCTTATAAAAAAGTAATTTAAAGAATTTTTATATTTAAAAAAATAAGCATGTTATAAAATTAGAAGTTCCTGTTGGTTTTTCATCAAAAAAGGAATTGACACCAAGCTTGGATCCATAGTTCCCCATGTCTTCCTTAGGCATCGTGCACAATTTCAGGCCATAGCCACAAGGTGGCGCTCTTTTAAAATGAAGAAGTTTATATCTCAGCATTGGCACGTGTGATTAAAATGAAACTTGGTAGGATGCTTGCCCATGGCTCCCTGAGGCTCACTAATAAATGTGTCAACAATCCGCCACTAGGTGGTGCTCTGGTGGCAGGGTAAATCACTCTGCGGAGACCGTAATAGTTATGAATATGTAATTCACGGGGCACATGTACACTGGTGCCTGTAGCTCACATACCAACTTAATAGGAAGTTTTTCCTTGCTGCTGTCACCAAGTGCTTGCTCAGGTTAGTCCTGAAGCGTCCCTTAGTTCTGCTGCTATAAGCCTCTCTTCCTCTCCATACACATTCATGTCCCATTAATGCATGGTACTAACTTCTTCCCTGGAGTTCTTGTGCTTCCTCGTCTCACATGGATCTTGGTGGTGCCTGCTGCCATGTTCCTGCTTGACCACTGCTATTCATTACTCAAAATATCATCATCATCATCATTATTTTTATTAGTCATTTCTACTAGTATAGTTTTTACTGTTGCTATTGCTGTCTTTCTCTCTCTTCCCCTCTCTCTCTAACTCCAACTGGTCGAGGCAGACGGCCACCCACGTAGTCTGCTCAAGGTTTCTGACTTAAAAGGAAGTTTTTCTTGCCACTGTCGCCAAGTGCTTGCTCATGGTGGGAACTATATAAGGACTACACGGATTCTGAAAGGGATGGACAAAATGTAGTTGCTGACACTGTTCTGTCATGCCCCTTGGTGTCTCATACAGACACACAAAGTATTCTTTAGCATCCTTTAGAGACGTTTTATATAAAAATGAGCAATAATGATAACAATAATTGATAAAAAATAAAACATAAAATATCCGCACTTACATTTTCATGTCAAATTATTTTCCAGTGTTTTTTAGTTTTTGAGTCATGTGACTACCACCAACCACGAATTGGTGCTATACAAATAAAATTGAATTGCTTTGAATTGAATTGGTGGTCCCTGCTGCCATGGTCCTGCTTGACTCACACTGCTTATATTATTAATTATTATTAGTCATGTTATTATCATCATTATTATTAGGGACCGAGCACTAACAAAAGTGCAAGGACCCTCTTGTTTCACTAGGAATTATTATTATTATTATTATTATTATTATTATTTTCTGCCCCTACAAATGCACATTTGGAGGCTTACACGTGCTCAAAAACTCATGAAACGCAGCGCACATATCAGTTTGATTACCGTTCAAACACAGAAAGATACTATGTTTCAAGCATATTAAAGTCACTAACTGGGTGAATCCTAAATGTTACAAAATGTGTTGACCTGTCTGCCTGGTTAGAGCAAAGCACTTCCCCCCACCCTGGACACAAAGGAAACCTCACAACACATTCCAAAGGCAATCGTTTTTCTCAGGGTTGTTATATGTGTAATAATTAGTTGAGACCTGAAACATAGGTCAAGGATTGGCAAACCAATTGTGGTCAGTACTATTACATGTTCATGTGGGGAAAATGTTTATATTTTGTGCATAAATGTCTGACTGTTTTTTGCATGCATAGTACAGGCCTACTTTAATTAATAGTTGAGATCTCAAGCTAAATCATGGCTATAATGTGATAAACGTCTATGTGTGTGTTTTAGTGTATTTAGATGAGAACATGGACCTGTTCCTGAACCCACTGTGGACCCTGCAGTTCCCTAGTCCTCTGTACCAGCATGAAGCTGACCCCACAGCATACTATGCTGATGAGGACCTATCGATCAAGGTCAACCTTGTTGAAGCTGGTAAGATAATGGAAATAATCATCATAATATAATCATAAGAATAACATTAGTAAAGATGTTAATGTTATGCTTACTGACATATTGCTTTTTGTGTGTTATAGGCAGCTGCCCTGAGGCACCCTCTGCCGATATTCCCACACCTCTGCCCATGCGGAAGCATGAGTTCTTCACAAAGGAGCACACGCTCTTCATGGTGGACCTGATGAGGCTACATCTGGAGAGGGAGGTAGAGGGTCTCCCAAAGTCTATGAAGGACCTCAACAGCCGACAGGCTTGGCCGGAAGAACAAGAAAGAGCTGTGGGCAGATATGGCTACAAAACTGACAGAACAGTATAAAGAAACATTCTGCCCTGACAAGGTGGCCAGGAAGTGGTGCACCTTATTGGAGGGATACAAGAAAGTGAAAGATAACAACACCAGCACAGGGAAGGGCCCCATGCGTTTCCAATTCTTTAAAGAAATGGATGATCTGCTTGGTGCCCAACATGATGTGGTGTACCCTGTTGTGGGAACAAAAGAGGGGCTGGATGTCCGAAGACAGGAAGCAGTGGTTCGCAGTGACACTGCCTCCACATCCACAGCCACCACCTCCAACACCATTGTCTCTGCCACCACCTCCCACACCACTGCCACAACCTCACACACATCGACACACAGCCCAACAACGAGCACAGCATCCAACTCCACACCACCAGAGACACCATGTACCACCCCAAGGATGCCGCGTAAGCGTCCAAAGGATGATGACCTCCTGACTTTCCTCCGGGAAACAGAAATGGCCAGCCAGCACCACCACCAGGAGACCATAACCCAGATGAGGTCTTCCCAGCAGGGCTTGAAAGCCTGATGACACGATTGCTGGAGAAATTTTGAGTGTTATTTGGACAAAATTAGAGGATCTGATCCTCCCTCTATTTCTTTATAGTTTGTTAAGTTGTATATATATATTTTCTTTTTATTCAATGTCTTTATAGTTTGTTAAGGGAAGTTGTATATATAATATATTTTGTATTCAATTTTTTATTCCATGTTTCTCATTTAGTATTTTTTATTGCTAATAAATATTTACTTGCATGTTACCCAAGCCTTAATTTATTCAAAACAAAAACTCAAAACCATACTGTGGGCTACAAAAAGGTGAAGCACTCAATTTAGGGAAACCATTTTTATTAGTACACACAGAATATAAAAAGTAAACATCAATTACAATAGAAAGTGCAAATGCATAGTAAGAGTAAATGTATTTAGAAGCTTTCAACCCTGAAAATGAGTCTACTCATTGTGATCTTCCTACCTTGGGCAGTCATATCGGTGTTCTGCACATACGTCTGAAGCAGCAATACACATGTTGTGTAAGGAACAAGCAGGCATAATGATCATGACCACAGTGTCAATGCAGCTGTTCTGTAGGTCACATAGACGCCTCCATTTGCACTTCATTCTTCCAAAGGCCTGCTCTACAATGACCCTCCCCGGCTGATCTTCGAATTGTGCTGATGGTCTTCCACCGTTAGAGCCCCATTATCACGTTTCGGAGTTCTGATGAGTGGGAAGGCCTGGCCAATGTAGGCATTCTGGCGTCATGCACCCTGCCTGGTGCATGAAGCGGGCCCTCTCATCCACAATCCCCTGAAGGAGTACAGAGTAGTATGCCTTGCGGTTCATGTAATCCCCTCCTCTTATGGCAGGCCTCTGGACCCCGATGTGGCAGCCATCAATCGGCCCAATAACCTCATCAAGGCCACAGCGGCGGTGAAAGGCAGCAGCAGAGGCAGCTTTCTCACAAGCATTTGGCCATGAGATAAAGGTATTCCCAATGCCTGACATGATGGTCAGCACTTTCCTGATGATTCCGTGCGCTGCTGACTGTGACACATCAAACTTGTCAGATATCTCCCTGAAGCTGTTTTGATTGGCCATATACCACAGGAACATTAGCAACTTCTTGGTATCAGGCACCGGAGTCCTTCCTTGAGTTTGATCGCTGTGTAGACCGTTCTGCTGCAACTTTGTCAAGAGGTACTCAAACTAGTGTTTTGAGATCCTCCAATAACGAGCAAAAGTGTCATCATTCCAGTTGAGCATGATTTCCCACTCTGTTCCCATCTTGAGAATGATTTGTTGTTTGGAGCGCAACACAGTTGAGATCAATGCCCTTATGAAAGACCTACAATTAATAAATGTTGTCTAAAATCTATTGATTTGTTATATTGTTTTGTTTTTGAAGGCAGTGAAAAAGGGGTTTCTTGATTATATTATCAATAGATCTTAAGACCTTTTCAGAATAGGCATTCTAAACATATATAACATATAGCTAGAATCTAATTAAAGTGGGATATTCCATACATCATCCAGTTGAGGCTGCGCAATCATCTATCTAACAAAGAAAGCAGACTGGGGGACCTTTCTTTGTTACAGGTTAACGTATCCTAGTACAGCCTTCTGCTTAGAAAACCTTTGTTCAGAATAAAGTTCCACTAATATCTTTCAACATCTTAGGTACATCTAAAAATGTATGTTACACATAAAAAGCCTGTAACGTTAGCAACGGAATGTTCTATTAAACAGCGTTTACAACATTTTCATAGACTACTATCAAATAAGCTGAAACATGAACTTACATTCTCCGCTTTCTATCATCTTCTTCCATATTTAGCTGATGAACCACACACTTGGATTGTAGCTCTCTGAACTCTTTAAGAGTTAGCACAAGAACGACTTTCCTGGATGCATCCATCTTTTCTCCGACTCGTCGTGTTGTGTGCCAAACAGAATGCAAAAATCCGCGGTTATTCGTTTTCCAACACGGATGTGACGTCACTCTCGAGCTGCAAGTCCCGATTACAAGACAAAAAGAACGCCCCATAAGTCAGTTAACTCTAGCTGCTAGAGCTAACTAGATAATAGCCCGAGCTAATTAGCTAACAGCACCTAATACTACTGTTGCCAACAGTTCATCTGGAAACCCCATAAATAATCTCAGTACCACTGTCCCCAACTGGTCTCGTTGTGTTCACTGTGAGGCTGCTGTGTCCCGTTCAATCACACGCTAATGACAGCTACAGCAGCAGTTAGCCCAGTTAAGGCAGAGCAGTTGGAAGACGTCAGAGGGCAAAGCAGAACATATTTTCTCCATAAAATGTGATCCAGTTTTACTCACTGATAACCAGCACTGTCGTATAGGGGGGAAAGGTGATGACAATTCTAAGGGCCCACAGCCCATTACGGCCCACACACAGCCCCCAGTTCAGAGGCAGGCCAGGAGTAGGAGCAGCAGAGCAGGGGCCCAGGACATCAAGCATTTTTTATCAAAGAATGGTGAGAGTAAAACTACCGAGGGCGGCTGAAACGATTACTTGTTCATTAATTTATTGTCTGTAACCGCCTACCTTAGACGGGGCGCAGGGGCTGGAGCCTACGTTAGCTAGAATTGGATGAGAGGCGCGCTGGACAAGTCGCCAGTTCATTGTAGAGCAACGATTCCTAGTGTAGCTAATTAAACGTTACTAATTTGGAGGCTATCTACAACAGACTGTGTGTTTCACACATATTATCACTGTTGGACAGTGCTCCAGTAAGCACCCACTCAGTTACAAGGCTGCATTGAATTGTATTATGACGCATTCAAGTTCTACTCAGTAATTATCAGCATTAGGCGAAGGTCAATTACGTTATTATATGTTCAAATGTGGTCTTGTGAAATGTTGTTATTTGTGGGACGTTGGTGAATAGCCTAAATACAAAAAAAGTTAAATGTTCAAAGATTTTTTGTTGTTGTTTTCATCAGCAATATAAAATAAAAGACACCATAATAGCTGACAATAACAAAGTAAAAAGACAGTTTAGAGTTTTGGACAGTTTACACTGACTTTGGGATGGTTTAAAATATCTTTTTGCCTGACAAGGGTGACATTACTATAAAGAGCTTGCCCTCCACATACAATGGCAAAGTGAAGCTGTCTGCCTAGAGCTATTGTACTGAGAATCAGTTTTTCCATGAAACATAACATTTAATGTTTACAAAAAGCAATTTATAATGGAACAATAAACCTTTATGCTCTGCTGCTCCAGAATCAGCAGTGGCCGCTTTGTCTGAGTTTGACCCAGCAGCAGACGCTCACCCCCAGCAGTCCAATGATGCCTTTGATGGTGAGTCAGTGATGTAGACACTGGTTAGCTGTTTTGGTTTAATAGTGAACTACTGTACCACTGGCAATTACTAAGACATTAATCAACCCCTAGGCTATTTCAATTATATAATCAATAGCAAAATATAGGCTACATTTTTTTATAACTCAATTTAAGTCACTGTTGCTGTTGACAGAGCCAGGCCCATGTCCCCAAAGCCAGGCTACTTCAGATAGTGAAGGGAATTGTGAAGCAGATCGAAGCTGTTGCAGTCACGAAACTGCTGAAGATAGTCAGAGCACAGGAAGTACAGAAAGACAGGAAAGAGAGAACAAAGAGGAAGAACATTTAACATGCGACCCAGGATTATGGCCAGAGAAGCTCACAGACCACGATCGTGAGATTATTGTCAAAAAGCTAGCCACAGCCACTCAGACAGACCTGGCCTTGATAATGCCAAATGATTCGGAAGGAAGGAAATTTCCAGAGTATTTAGAGAACATAAAGTCAACAAATGGACGGGAAAAACAGAAGAGGGACTGGTTAATGTACAGTGAAAGCGCAAGGGCAATATACTGTGTGCCATGCATGTTATTTTCCTGTGATGGCCTAAAAAAACGATCAGCCAGTGTACTTAACACCAAAGAAGTGTAAAAAATATCAGATCTCAAATGGCGGAGAATGTACAACAAATTCCCTGACCAAGAAGTTTGTAAGGCGCACAAAACCTGCTACCTCAAGTGGAAAAATCTGAGATATTCTTTGATGGAAGCAAAGGGGATAGTCATCTGCAACAAGAAATCCAACTTGAAGTTGACAGAAACAAAGCTATTCTTGAAAGAATATTAGATGTCACCCTTTTTCTGGCCTCAAGAAATTTGCCATTCAGAGGGAGCACAGATACGCTTGGTGATGTACGGAATGGTAACTTCCTTGGCTCTGTAGAACTTTTAGCCAAGTACGATCCTCTGTTGAATGATCATCTGAGAAAAGTGAAGGAGAAAAGACCAAGCACCAGAGTGACCCATTACCTTAGCCCAGAGTCTCAAAATGAGTTCATAGAACTCTGTGGAGATAGTTTTGAAAGAAATACTGAAGGAAAGGGAGTGTGCAATATATTACTCATTAATATGTGATGCAATTCTCGATGTCTCCCACAAGCAACAGAATGTAATTCTGTTGAGATATGTTGTTCAGAAGGAGAATGATCAGTGGGATGTAACTGAACGTTTCTTGCAGTTTGAAAAATTCAGTGGCAAGACTGGCCATGAAATATCAGAGATGAGAGTAGTGTACCGATGTTTCAACATTTTTCGGGCGTTTGAATCGCTTGTACAATATCTTCAGTGCCAGCCCAGAGAGATGGGCCATTCTCAAAGAAAAGACTGGCTGCTCCCTTCACCGCATGTCTGATACCCGTTGGAGTGTCCGAGTAGCGGCTGTTAAACCAGATGCAAATCACTTACCATCGCTCATAGGGGCCCTGGATAGCATCCTTGCTAGATGCAGCTTGACTAATGAAGTCAGATCAGAGGTCACTGGTCTGAGGAGTTATTTTACATCTTTCAAAGCCATCCTTCTTCTGACTGTCTGGAAAAAATACTGCAGTCCATTGAAGATAGAAACATAATTCTGCAGTCAGGCAAAATTACACTAGATGTGGAAGCAGCCAATATAAAGGCATTGAAGGAAGAAATGCTGGTCTTTCGCAACGCATGGGATGACTTCCTTGCAGAGGCCTCCCTCATCACAGAAGCCACAGATGTGGGCGGCTGTGGCCCAGAGGCAGAGCACGTCGTTTCCTAATCGGAAGGTGGTTGGATCGATCCCCGGTGCCACATGTCGAATTATCTTTGAGCAAGATACTGAACCCCATGCAGTGCATCGGTATGTGTATGAATGAGTTAAATTCTGTTTGATAGGCTGTTAAGTTAAAGGGTGAATGTGGAACATAGTGTAAAAACGCTTTGAGTGGTCAGAAGACTAGAAAGGCGCTATACAAGTACAGGTCCATTTACCGTGCCACAAGTGAAAGAGAAAACATTTTGCAGATGAGAGTCAGAAGAAGAGGGAAACCAACAGGAGACAGAATCAAATCTGTTTTGAAACAGTGTTTTCTATGTGGCCTTACATAACATCAGGGGCGGAGCTAGAGGGGTGGTCGGGGTAGCACTAGCCACCCCTGGAACCTGATTGGACACCCTGGGTGCCACCCCAGTTGATTGACAGGTCACTGCACGTCACGTCGAAAACAGCAAGATTTTTACTGCAAACAGAGAAGGCAGAATAAACAGATAACAATGAAGAGGAAGGGAGTTATTTCCAACTTTTTCATCAGGCACAGACAGACCCCAGCCCAGATATCAGCAGCATGGGGAGCTCCCAACATGAAACTAGCCAGGCAAGTCATTCATTAATTCTCATACCAATGGCATCTTTATTTGATCATTGAGCTTGGGTTGAGTCTTGCGTCTAGTGTCCGTGATGTGCAGCCTTCTCTTTGTTTTGCCAAGACACCGACTTTTCCCACGGGTGTTATTCATTTTCTGAATGAATGACGGAAACTGAAAAGTGAAACTTATGTCCATTTCCTCTGGCCGCTCCGGCAACAGGTTAGCTCAATTTGTCGAGCTGGCGACCTATGAACTGAGTTGCTGCAGCGCCATGGGTTTGAATTTGACTTGCGGTATCCCGGGTTTTTCCTTTATTAGGCCTAGTATAAAGCCATGACCACCCTCTGGCCACCTCTCGTATAAAAGTCTAGTTCCGCCTCTGGATAACATCATCTCTGGCTTGGACACCCGCTTTCAAGCCATTGCAAATATCTGTGATGAATTTGCAGCAATATTGAAAATCAAGGATTTAAAAGATGATCAGATTCACTCAGTTTGCCATTCATTAACAAGCAAATACAAACAGGATCTTAGTGCTAATTTTGAAAGTGAAGTGCAACATTTGAGGTCTGTCTATAGTGCCACATTTCAGACTGCCGTTCTCCCCTTGAACTGCTGAATTACATCCATAAACGGCGGCTGTGGCTCAGAGGCAGAGCAGGTCGTTCCTCAATCGGAAGGTTGTGGGTTTGATCCCCGGCTCCTGGTGCCACATGTCGAAGTATCCTTGAGCAAGATACTGAACCCCGAATTGCTCCCGATGCCGTGCATCGGTGTGTGTGTGTATGAATGTTGTTTCTGTTCGATGGACTTTGCCATCACTGAGTGAATGTGTGTGAAAGGGTGAATGTGGCACGAAGACTAGAAAGGCTATACAAGTACAGGTCCATTTACCATTTAAACTTCAGCTCCAGAGCATTTTGGTGAAGTATGTGTTGCAATCCGAATCTTCTGCACTTTACCTGACTGTCGCAGGTAGACAAAGGGCATTTAGCAAACTAAAACTACTTAAAAACTATCTCAGATCCACAACAACCCAAGAGAGGCTAAATAGCTTTGCTAGACTTTCAATTGAAAGCTAAGCCGACAGTTGGATTTCAAAGAGGTCTTCAGGGAATTTGCCAACAAAAAGGCCAGGCGTTGGGCTTTCTGATCAGACTGACAGGGATATTGCACCATGCAAGCTAGTTAAGCTGTGAACAAACAAGCCAATTTAAACCTAAATTGAGATTAGATGAGGCTTGTTGTTGTTTTCAATATTTATTTTACAACAAAGTATTTCATGTGCTGTTTGTTTTACCTGCACAACATTTAAGTTAAATGCTACATATCTACCTTGGGCTCCACTTTGTGGACTATCTTGAGCCAGGGCACTTTAAGGTTTTTTTGGGGTTTTTTTGCATATCAGTGCTTCATTGTTAGTAAATACAGTAAAATACCCACTACCTATTTGTGGTTAATTGAAAATGTATTTGCAATCAGAGGTGTAATAACGTGTTTTTAAGTAGCTTGTTATGGGTACTATAGCATGCAAATCAGAGAAATGTGAATAAGACAACTTATAATACATAATTTACATAATAATACACTGACTCATTGTTGAGTGGTTAATCGTAAAAAAGAAAACAAATTGGGTGTATTACACGAGGCACCGTCAAGAACACTGAAAAACAGAAAAACAAAGAAAAACATCATAATACACAGTTGTAAAAAATGTGGCAATGAAAAACCTGGGGTAGAGGGGCCTGGGGTAGAGGTAGCCCTGTCAATGATTGCAACCATAAACTGCACTGACACCATCCTTAATTTTATCAGTCAACCAGGTTTCTGTTATAATTTAAATGTTTGGATTGGGTTGTTGGGCCTGGATTCTAATGGAGTCCATCTTTGGTATTAAGCTTCTCACATTCATGTGGATTAATCCAAGACCTCTGCAGCTTGGGAAACATTTTCCCAACAGGTTTTTTTTCTTGACCAAGATCCGTGGCTCTGGTCTGAAACAAGCTTGCGACTTGGGCTTAGTTCCAAGTATAATTGAGGAAAGTTCCTCACATAAAACTGTCAGAAATACAGGTAGAATTTGTCCATGGAAGAGTGATATCAGAGCAACATTTGCCAATCATCCCGGATACTGGATACCTGGATATACCTAAGGCTGATTTTTGTTGGGCCTGGGCCGTGGCAACAGATGTTAAACTCAGAATAAGTTAATTCTTTTTCTTGAGTTCCTCCTGCAAGCAGAAAATGTCATCTGTGACTGTGAGAATGAAAGCTGGCAAGTGAAGTCACATACACAGCAATCTGACTACACAACAAGTTTGATGTGAGCAGGAATTTGTGCTTTAGAACTGCCATGAAACAATCAGAAAATAACATTTTAATTATTTGATTTGTTGCTTTGTTGTTGCTAACGCCGCTCCCTGTCTTTATTCAACCTCCCTTTTTGCTCTTTCTGCCTGTAAATAGTAAATGGACTGTACCTGTATACCACCTTTCTAGTCTTCCGACCAGTCAAAGCACTTTTACTACCTGCCACATTCACCCATTCACACAGTGATAGCAAAGCCCATCAAAAAGAAACTTAACTCATTCATTCATCCACATTTACACACCGATGACACAGCATCAGGAGTAATTTGGGGTACAGTATCTTGCTCTAGGACCCTTAGACACACAGCAGGGGAGGAGCCGGGGATCGAATCCCCAATCTTTCTATTAGTTGATGGTAAATGGTAAATGGACCTGTACTTGTATAGCACCTTTCTAGTCTTCCGACCACTCAAAGCGCTTTTACAGTACGTGCCACATTCACCCTTTCACACACATTCACTCAGCAAAGCCCATCAAACAGAAACTAACTCATTCATACACATTCACACACCGATGCACAGCATCGGGAGCAATTAGGGTTCAGTATCTTGCTCAAGGATACTTGGACACGTGGCAGGAGGTGCCGGGGACCTTCCAACCAACAATCTTCCAATTAGGGGACGGCCCGCTCTGCCTCTGGGCCACAGCTCATCACCTGCTCTACCTTATAGCCGCCCCTAAGAACACACATTCAAGTGGGTAGCCCTAATGTAATAGAGATGGTAATGGCATTTTTTAAGAACCTATACAACCCTTTGACCTGGTCATTGTAAAACCATACACAACTGTTAAAGAGGCTATTATATGCATATAACCTTTAGCCCTGTTTCTAACTACACTCTATGTCCAATTAAACAGCGGGATGTTGAGACATGAGTCTGTTTACTGCCCCAGAACTCAGGAATGTGTAACTGTGACGCTCCAACAGGGATAATACTGTACTACATCTTCAAATCTTTACTCTTTTCTGGATTTAGCAATGAGTGATGGTTGCGTTGAGTCCATTCATAGATGATTTGAGTAGTCAAGCTAGCGTATGGAAAAGTGCTACAGTAAAAACATTAGAACTTTGCTGGAATAACCTTGGGATGCCTGGGTTACTGTAGCAGCACCACCTTGCTGTTCTGTTCTTATAGACACAGTAAATTGTTTTGTGAATTGCTCCCGATGCTGTGCATCGGTGTGTGAATGTGTATGAATGTGTTAGTTTCTGTTTGATGGGCTTTGTCATCGCTGTGTGAATGTGTGTGAAAGGGCAAATGTGGCACGTAGTATAAAAGCGCTTTGAGTGGTCAGAAGACTAGAGGCTCTATACAAGTACAGGTCCATTTAACATTTACCATTTAAATACACTAGTAATAATTAGACATTTTCTACCTGATGAGTGAGAGGTATGACAGCTGGTTAGGCTCTGCCGTCTGTGCGCCTCTGCCAATCCCTGCTGTCCACTGATGGGAAGCTGGAGTCCAGCAATTAATAGGCGGTACAGACTTGAAGAGACAGAGCATGACTTCTTGTCTTCCTGGACCTGGGCTGAGTGGTGATCTGGGTTGGATCCCAGATCCTCCACACTGGTGACTGCCAGGCAACAGTGCTGATCCAGAGGAGATGGGATGCTAGAAGAAGATGTTTCACTTTAGTTAAAAGAAAACAGATATAGATAAAAATTTAAAGATCAAATGGAAAACATACATAAACCTGTCCTGCTGATAATCTGGCATACTGTGCATTTTTAATATTACATTTATTGCTAACAATTGGCCCATAAAACAGGGGCAACAGTCCATTGCTTCATTTTCCATGATGACACTAGGCCCAATCACATCTCTTACTGGGCCGTTTCTTGCCATTCACAACCAAACATCTGTTAAAGAAGGAGGGCGTCAAGATGTACAAGACCGGGTATGAAGAGAAGAAGAATCTACATGCATATGCCACCAAATCACAGATATGTTTGCTGCAAGGGCTGCAGCAGTGGCTTCAACTTGTCTGTCTGTCTGTCTGTATGTCTGTCTGTCTGTCTGTCTGTCTGTCCCCAACTGGTCGAGACAGGCAACCACCCACCTAGAGCCGAAGGATCTGTCCTAGGTTTCTGCCTTTTAACAGGCAGTTTTTCCTTGCCCCCGTCGCCAAGTGCTTGCTCATGGTGGTACTGTTGGGTCTCTGTAAATAATGTTATAAAGAGTTTGGTCTAGACCTGCTCTATTTGAAAAGTGTCCTGAGATAACTTCTGTTATGAATTGGCGCTTTACAAATAAAATTTAATTGAAATTGATATTCAACATCTACGACGTCAGCAGTGCTCGTGTAAAGTCTAAGGAGGAGGCTACCATGGCCACTGCCAGGCAGAGGAGCACAAAAAGGAGCAGGGGAACTGAGGAACAGAGTGAGCAGTAGGAGGAATAGTTTAAGTGATAAGAAGGAAGTAGCATGCAGGGAAACAGAGACCCTCAAGGAGGGCGCAGGCAAAGCAGTGACCTAGGTCCATATAGTATCATATTATTATTAAAATCATTAAGCTAAGGCTTACCATGATGAAGATGTGTGTAAAGGCTGTATAATAGGTTACATCTGTAGCTCTACTGCCCTAAAATGTATGGGTGCTTATGTATTAGCCTATATGGTACATGGAAACAGTACGCATAGGATGGTGTTCTGTTTGACTGATTGTGAAAAACATGCCAGGACGAAATGTAATATTTAAAAGATGAACACAAGGTGATTTCTTTAGTGTTGACTTGGTAACACGCAAAAAATATTTGACATGAAGTGCACTGATGTAATGAAAGCAAACCATATCGAAGGCTAGCATTTGGTAACCTTTAATATATGTAGTTACCTTGACGGAGCTGATGTGTCAGTGCCCCCTCCATGCCATGATAGGGGCCTGTGGCGTCTGGAGATGACTGGACTGCTCCTGGGAAGAAGGAATCCTTGGTCCTCTGGATGTAAGAGAGACTGGTCCTCTTTGCTCCCGTTGTCAGCCTTTGGAGGTCTGATATTCCCCTTTCGTCCAGCCTCACCCTCCTCGGTAGGACTATTAGGAGGTTTGTCAATGGTGTACAAAGCAGAGCTGGAGTGTTGGTTCCAATGGGAGTGATGGGATTGTGTGACAGCCACCCGATGTGTCCTCTTTGTGATTTCTGCTGGTGACAGAAGGAGAAGTGGGATTTGTCCTGAACCAGTCGACTGGTGCTTTTGGGGAAAAAATTCTTCTGGAGTGGCTTATGGAGAGAAGGAGGAGACAGACATAAGTCACACATGTCGTGTCATACATATTTTATATGAGGGATGAGAGGGAGCTTATTAGGTTTTTTTCACCTAGATTTCTCAAGTTGATTTTATCATTTGAGCTGGAAGGCTTTTAATGTGAATTATCTTTGATCAAGCACAGCAGGTATGTAAAATTTATGTTTTTGCTTTAACTGCAGTCTTAAGAATCCCTAGAGGTGCTTCAAAGCTCTGTAAAGCTATTTTGAGAGTGTGGTGGGTCCTACCTGTTGCTGTCAGAGCTGTAGCTACAGATGTTGGTGACTCTGAGTCCACACACCAGCTGACATTTCCAGATCTCTGGAGAGAGGAGGACATGCCCCTGCAGCTTCCCATCTGTATAGAATAGGGGAGATTTCCCAATGACAGAAGCTCTGGTGCAAACGTCGTGGTGCAAGAGTTGGTTGATGAGAAGACAAAAAGCAACTGTGGCAGTGAGTGAGGATTTTTCACTGACTCAAAGAATACAAAATTAAACAAATAAGTATATCTTCAGGCAGCTGATCAATACCAGTCTGTTTGGAGATGTGTGCAGGAAGTTTTATTGTTGCTGCTGTACTCACTGGTAGCTGTTCATAGAGTCTGATCAGGATCATAAAACAACATAAAGACTAAAGTTTAAAGATTACTGCCCTCATTAGGGCCAAGGATAAGATCAGACCAGTCGTGCCTTGTTTATCTTGTGCCCCTATGTTTGAAAAAACGAAGCAGAACTGCCCTCCTGCTCCTATGGTAGATAAAACATGCTTAAGTTCCCTCTAGGATCCAGTGGAGAAAACGTGATCTAGGGTGCTGTTTTACTATAAATGTATCACAACTTTCTGCATGCTAATCATTGACAGTATATCTAATGGACAGAGCTTCTGGGTCTGAAAAGTGAAGCCAAGAAGTGTCTTTAAACCTGCATTCTATGTAAATTCCAGCAGGGGGAGCTCCATTGGCTGAAATAACACAGCGATCCCATTCACTCTGATGGAGAATGAGCTGACTTGATTTATGAGCTCAGTAAACAGTTTCCTGATGAGTTTATGGTCTCAGTCGCTAGTTTCACATCTTCTTCAATACAGCATGATGTTCATTTAGTAAATGATGGTCCCATTTAGAGTAAAATAGACAATAAAGCAGGGTATTCTTTTGGGCGTGGCTACCTTATGATTGACAGGTCAATCTTAGTGAGTCCGTCCAGCACAGCACACCAAACTGCTGATCAAATATGAAGCAAGATTCTGTTAGTGTTGTCTATTTCAAATTGTTTCACAAACATATTTTAGTGTACTGTTTACGTAGCTTTAATACGAAATCAAGCGAGCCGCCATTGTTTCCTGCTACGGACAAGTCAAAATTGCGCAGCCAATGCATCTATGGGAAAGTTCAAAGAAAAATGTTTGTCAGAGATGTTTCATACTAAAGTCCCCTTATTTGCCAAACTTTGTGTGCTTGGAATATATCCTAAATACTTTATACTAACAAAAAGGACTAAACTCAGACTTTGAACTATGCTGAAGAAGAAGTAATACTTTATTAATCACCAATGGGGAAATTGTTTTTTTACTCTTACTTTACACACACAGCCCTGAAATAAAATCATGTGGAGAGATGGTGGGGTGATGGACTGCAACGCTGGGGCATTCCGCAAGTGGTTATGGGTTCGATGCCTTGCTCAAGGGTACCTCGGCAGTGCACAGGAGGTGAAACTGGCAACTCTCCAGCTGCCAGTCCACACTCCATATTGTGCTGGACTTAAACCGGCAACCGTCCAGTTCCCTAGCCAAGTCCCCACAGACTGAGCTACTGCCGCCCCAAAGATTATGGATGCACCATCATTGAGTATGTGGATAAGGGAGCTTTCGGACTCTATTGGTCTGGAAAGACTGACTTACATCACAAAGGGCAGGCGTTAAGACTTTGTTTAGCTGTGGGAGCCTTGCATGAATATAATTAAAGATATAAACAGAAGCTTTTCCTTAAATTACAGTGTAAACACTAAAATAGAAAAAAGTTGTATTCTATGTGTATTCTATCTGATATTGATGCAACTTGAGTGCAGTGGCGGCTCCTGACAAATATCTCAGGGGGGGCAACTGTTGCGATGATGGCTGAGATGACCCGTTCAGTGAGTAAAATAATAATAAATAAAAGTCAGATAGCTAACTTGACAGTGTTACATTGCATTGTTTAATTTGGTTTTCCTGTTCAACCATTAGATGGCAACACCAGACATGAATTACTTACATGTTACATACTGTACAGTATTTTTGCATAGCTATATCAAGTTAAATGTCTAAAACACAATAAATTTGGTTCCACAATAAAACACTTCCACGTGGCCATCAGTAGATACATTGTCATCTACTAGTTTGCCCACGAAATCACTGTTAGCACAGTCTACAATTTATAGCCATCATGGATGCCATAGCTATAACCAAATCAAATCAAATTATACTATCATCAAAACTGTAATTAATCAAATCTTTCCAGAACATATTCAGTATATATTTGGCTGGCAATTTGTAATCAATACAACTATTTACAGGGGTAGCAGAACAGAGCGTTAGCCACTTCACGACCCTGCTCGTACCAGTTCTGGGAAAATCCGCGACTGTATGCTTTCCCCGCTTTTGTTGACACCTGCTTGATATTTAAATTGGGTCTGGGTGGTCCCAATTCTTTAATAGCCAATTTCTCAACATTGCTTCGAGGACTGAACGGTAATTCCCTCAATGAAATGATGGAGTATGACGGAATTACGTTGGGGCAAGCCCTCCCGGAGCCCATAGAAATGAATTGTAGGGTCCAACATTTGATTAAAAGGATCTCAACATGTAAGTCTATGAAATCGCCCCAAGGGGGCGGGGCTGCCTGTTGGAAAGTGACGTTCAGTCACAGCGATATTCAGGCTGCTGATTGGACAATAATATTAAGACCTTTATATACAGTCTATGATAAAGACAAAATAAAATAAAAAAATATTTTTTCTCTCTTTTTTTGTGGGGCTGAAGGAGGGCAGTGCACTATTGCCCACTGTGTGTATATGGGTGTGTGTCTGTGTAATGTATGTATTTGTAGTGTCAAACTCTTGTCTTGTTAATGTCTTTATTGTTGATGGGATGTTAAAAAAACAAGAAAATGACAATAATCATTGTGGGGGGGGGGCCCTAACAGATGTGTTGATTCCATGAGAGAGGATGAATTTGGCCCTTTGTTTTATCATATGAAAGTAGGTGTGCTATGTAGCGCATCAATTCGACAGCTTGTTCACACCCCAAACGGCCACACTATGGTGATTCACACAGACCTCGAGAGTCGAGGTGTGGAGTGATGGGCTGCCACGTTAGCAGCGCCCCATGAGCAGTTTCTTTTACTTTTCAAAGTAAAAGCACCAGATACTTTGTTTTACAAGCTGTAGATCCAATACGAAGCAAGCAATCAATACACAATCTAATAGAAAAGCAGTTAACTTAACGTGAACTTTTGGAGATGAGAGGTTTTAGAAAAGTTTGTAATCACACCTTTCAAATCCATAATGGCACTCCCACTGTGAAGCAACACAATCACAGATTTGTCAAGAAATGTCACACAGATCTGCAGTTGTGCAACTCAGAATTGTGGACAATGGGGCACCCGGTTGCTGCAGCGGCCCGGGTTCGGATCCGACCTGCGGCCCTTTGCTGCGAGTCATCCCCTGTCTCTACCCACCTTTCCTGTCAATCTACAGCTGTCACTATCTAATAAAGCCAATAAAAGGCAAAAAAAAAAACTTAAAAAAAAAAAAAAAGAATTGTGGACAATGTGTTTTACTGTGAGCATTTTTTTTTCTCAAACAAAAGGCCACAATTTCATTTGTCATTAATAGTATTTTTTGGTGCTTTTTATTGCCTTTATGAGAGCGACAGCTCAAGATAGACAGGAAGGGGGGGGCAGAGAGAGGGAGCCACACAGCAAGGGGCCGCAGGTTGGATTCAAACCCTGGGCTGCTGGAGGAGGGACTCAGCCTTGGTACATGGGTCCCCAGCTCTACCCACTGAGCTAAACAGGCGCCTGTCATTAATAGCATTTTCCACTCACAAATTACAAAATTTGAGTGCCCTGCCTTGTACTACTGACATTTAAATTGTATGAGTGAAAAAGTGTGTTGCTGCAGAGGCGAGGGGCCCCGATTTTAAACTTCTGCTTTTGGTTTTTAACCTCAGCCTGGGAACACACAACTGTCTACTGGGGGATTTCAGGCTGGATTCTTTCAAATCTCTAAAACACAACGCAGGTATTCAAATTCAATAAATGTGGGTTCTTATTTCTTTGCATAAAATAAAACTTCTTTGAGCTGAGCTCTTATAATGTTTATGTGTCTTGACTTGAATATAAACTTGAACGTAAACTCTTGTACTTGTTCTAACCCTATTTCCCAGACAGTATAATGTGACAGTACACTCACAGTATCGTCACGGTTTCATATCACAAGTAATATTACAGTGAGAAACACCCCACTTCAACCACACTGACTGAGAAAATCACCATATATTTGTTTGGTAGTTTGTAAATGGTGAATGAACTGTACTTGTATACCACTCAAAGCACTACATTCTCCCATTCACATATGGTGTGATGACAAAGGCCATCAGAAACAAACTAATACTCATTCACACACACACACACACACACACACACACACACACACACACACACACACCCCAATGCACAGCATCCTGCTCAAGGACACCTTCGACATGCAGCTAGGAGCCAGGGATCAATCTGCCCACATACTGATTAGTGGATGACCCACTCTACCTCTGAGCCACAGCCGCTGATGATCACAGCTGTGATAACTGATTTTCCCATCTTGTGCCATCATCAGGTAAAATTTTGTATTATCTGTAGAACTTCTGACATTCCCATCAGCCTCGGCTGTACTAGTGCGCAAACACACAAAACTAGGATAGTAAATATGTAAATATTATACCTGCTAAACATCAATGCTAGCATTGCCTCAAGCTTTTAGCCTTGCAGACACATTTTGTAGCAATGACTGTGATGGGAGCAAAGTGAGTATGTTATGAGGGGTGGAACATTTCAATATAACACACACCAAAGGCCTCACTAGCACATGAGGGGTTACACGGGAGTCATGTGGTGTGTGTTTCATTTAGGTGATGTTAACAAGTTAAAATGATTCCCTATGCCACATCTATGCTGTACTTTATGCTGCATGATCACATACACTACACCAACAATACTACACTACTCTAATGTCCTCATAAAGGTGAAAGTTAAGTAAGAAAACCGTTGTTAATGATGACACCAGTGGCCATTAAGTGAACTGCAGTCAGCGTCCTGTTGCGCGCTGGCACTCGTACACAGTGTGTAGCAGCAAGTGAGCAAGCATCCTCTTGGGCATCAGACAAATGTGACATACAATAGACTGAATGCTGGAAAATGAATTACATTCATTCATTACATCATATTTAGAGTAATGTTACTATCTGCAGGTTCCTATGCTTGGACTATTGACTACTACTAGTGAGTCCTGTCACCATACAGCAGTAAAACGCATTTCATACAGAATTTGCCCACATTAGCAAGCAATCTAATGTTATCCTGCTAAAAGCACAGTCAGACAATATTTTCACAAGCTTTGCAGTAATGGTAGCTTTGACTTTGGTGTATGTGTTGGGGTGGTTATTGGTCGTTCTCTGACTCCATTTATGAGCTAACGTTAGCTAGTGTTGTGCACAGTCGACACTGTAGGGAAGCAGAGAATGAAGGCAGTCTGGAGAAATTAACGTCAGATCTTTTGGATTTTCAGTGAAATATATATATATATATATATATATAAACACATATAATCAGTGAACAGGCAGCAGTGAAAGTTGGGGAAGGTCTAATTTTGAATTCACGTTACAACCCCCACCCTTCACTGGCAATAAAAGGTGATTAAAAATTTCAATTCTTCAGAATCTTACATATTAAACCTTTAATAATAAAAGTATCCTCTGGTACAGGCTACTTTAGTCATCTGTAACTTGTACAACCATTGTGTTTGACCTTTTTATATATGTCAGATAAATCAAACAAAGCTTTGAGAGATAAAAGAAAAGCAAAAAAATAAAAAAAGTTTTATTCCGTTTTTTAAAATTTGGTTTAACATGTAGCCTAAGTATAAAGTTATTGATCTTACTCAAGAGGCTCATTTAAACCACCTAACAGAGCTTCCTGTGTGCAGTACAGAAATACTCTCTGATTGTGAATGATAAAGTACCAACATGTTTCCTATTTCAGTAAAAGGACTAGAGAACAAAGCAACACCTACCTGAACGCAAACAGGTAAAAACATATCAAAAATCGGATAATTAATCAAGCTACTCACCATTTTGTCCTAAACTGAAGCAGAGGCTGAAGGGACTAAAACGACCACGATCCACCGAAAACTGTAACAGAGAAAGGAAGAGAGGCGGTTGGTTATCAACACTTCCTGTATTTACCAGTGGTTTGTACTTTCCGTGGCTAAGCAGTCAGCAGTGTTTCTCCTGAGAGAAAGGCCTGAACTAATGAAAATGAAGTTAGAATTACAATTTCATTTGCAATGTTTATGAATTATTTCCTTTTTATTTTATTTTCTATATTTTTCTATTTTAAACGACTTTAAACAAAACACTATTTTCAGTGACAGGCAGTTTACTCATTCTGCACCATCTAAGCTTTTATTTTTTAAATCCATCACACAAGTCCTAAATAAATTCATCCTGTGGACAAAAAATCCTGTGGTGATTTTTCTGAGGACCACAATAGGCTTGGTATAAATGTACTCAAAAGAAAAGAGGATGTGAGAAAATATAACTCAAAATAGACATTTAAAAGAGTGACTTTTCCAGTACATCCACATCCTCACAGACAAAAACACAGCTAGTTACTGTACATGTTAAAAGGTTATAACACTGCATCTTCCTCAAAGAGGGAAAAAAGAGGCTCGTTCAGCAGAAATATTTGCCATAAAGCGTCTCAGCTCAGCGACTGATGGCTGTCACGTCAGCTGGCAGCTGATAGAGAAGAAAGAGGAAGTCTAAGTATCAGTGGGTTTGATTTACCTTCATGTTTCACAGGAGAAAAAGTAGAAGCAGCTCAGATTCAGTCTTTCTGAGAGGAAATGTGTCCATGCACAAAAAAGCTGACAGTAGACATGCTTCATTATAGACTTGAATATGTAAAGTAAATGAAAAAAAAAAATACAAGTAATGTTGTTGTGTTTTTACATACTAGAAGACATCAGGAGAGGTCACCCAGCCCCAAAAATAAACTAAACCTGACTACAGTATGTACTTGTAATGTAAATGTCTGGAATCTGAGAGCTGAGAGCTGCGAGCCGAGATGGACGGTAAATCAGAAAAAGGAAAAGAGAAAACAAACAAACAAAATCACATAAGGTAACATTCAGGGCTTGCACATAAATAAAAACAGACACTGATGAGGACAGTCAGTATGTGTAACAATATCATTATTACCTCTATTATGACTGTCCTCTGACTGTATGGATCCCTATCAGCACCGGGTTGATGTCCAGGTGGCAGAAACAGTAAGACTTTGTAAGAGCGTCAGTAAAACTTGGACTTTTTTACTCAAGAGCAGCATGCACTGATTCTGTCCAGCAGATGTCGCCATTTACTGAGTTTCCACTGCGGTTTTCATTTCCCTGCTTTTATTTATTTATATATTTTTTTACAGCCGCACAGTGCAGTGCGCAGCCGCAGTGAATGAGCTGCGTCAAGTGAAAGAAACGCAACTTACACCGGAAACACAGAAGGCTTGTCTTCAAAATAAAATATGCATTTTAACATAAATTAAAATCCTTTCAAGTTAACCGGTTTTAAGGGTCCAAAATAAAAATGGATATTTTAAAATGTATTTACTAACCTAATTTTAGGGCACATTTCTGATCAATGAGTGAATCAAAGCAGAGGCACAAACTGGGGCCATATATTATCATCCCACACAACAGTAGCTGATAATTATCTTTTTTTATCCTGAGAAGATAGGTGGGTTACTCACACACAATGGTTATAATGCAAATCAAAGGAAGCACGTGTCTACCTCCTGTGTCAATAATATTGTAATGTGAAAAATAAAAATGTTTTAAAAATGTAAAAATTGTGAATCTAAATGTCAACACAAATTCAATTCAATTCAATTCAATTTTATTTGTATAGCGCCAATTCATAACAGAAGTTATCTCAGGACACTTTTCAAATAGAGCAGGTCTAGACTGAACTCTTTATAACATTATTTACAGAGACCCAACAGTACCACCATGAGCAAGCACTTGGAGACAAGGGCAAGGAAAAACTGCCTGTTAAAAGGCAGAAACCTAGGACAGATCCTCCGGCTCTAGGTGGGTGGTCGTCTGTCTGGACCAGTTGGGATGAGAGAGAGAGAGAGAGAGAGAGAGAGAGAGAGAGAGAGAGAGAGAGTATTGGCAATAGCAATCTAGCAGGACCATGGCAGGAGGCTCCACCAGGATCGACAAGAACCTGCGAATGAGTTTATGTTTGTAAATATCCAGTACAGAAAGTGCAGTTTGTGTTAGTGAATATTTAAAAACTTTAATCTACTAGTCGATATTTTATTTTGAAATTTCAAGATCGGATGTCGCACCGCTTCTTCATCTTTGGCGCTTCCCGCACCGCGCAGACGGGGAGACTAGGCGGCGGCGGCGAAAATCGGGGAGGAAACAGTACGCACAGCACAGCACGCCTGAAGTCGGTGTCCCGCTGTTTGTCCGAACGTTAGCTAACCCCGCGCGCTCTCTCGTTCGCTCTCTCGGATATAACCAACGCACGCACCCGGAGGACAGCGGACAGAGGGGGGAACATTATGGCGACGTTGGGACCGGAGTCGGCTCGTCCTCCTCTTTCCCAGCTCGTTTCTTCTCAGTCGATCCAGAGTCACATCGGCAGCGCCAACCTTCCGCCCAACCGGGGCTTGGAGCGGGCGCTGGAGGAGGCAGCGGCCAGCGGCGTCCTCAACCTCAGCTCCCGAAAACTGAAGGAGTTTCCCCGGACAGCCGCCAACCACGACTTGACGGACACGGTGGAAGCAGGTAGGGGTCTCTCTGGCATCTCTCCCGGGTTAGCCCTAAAAAATAGAACCGGGTAACACCGGTGCTGGGCGGTAACGACCCTATGTTACAGCTGCGTAGATACTTTGATCATTGCTCTTTAATGACAGTGCTGCCATTTCCGTTACTTGTTTAAAAGAGTGGGTTTACTCATTGAGCCACACTGGGAGTTGAACCCCCAACCATGGTGCTGTTAGAGGGTTTCCTATTGGCTCATTTGTGTTACTTTAACCTGAATGAACCTACATACACAACTTGTGCTTCATGTGCTCCGGATGGACTGTTGAATTGAAGTCCTCCATGGAGTACTGGTGGACAGTTGTGTGCTCTGTCACTGCACACAGGGCTGAAGACACTCATGGATAAGGTCCTTATGTTTCCAGCTTGCAGTAAATCTGCAGTATCTGAGTGTTCAGAGGGCCTGCAGTGGAATTCCCCACCACTTCCTTTTAATCCATTTACAGCTGTAAACAGGCATGGAGAGCAGGGTGCACCCAGACTGAGTCCGTCTGTGCTGTTTTATTGACAGGAAAAGAGTTTACAGATCTTTTAGAACCCAGTTTAAATTATATTTCCTAGTGAAAGGTGTGTTTTTGTGCAGTAATCGGGGTTCTTATGTGTCCTGGACATTAAGAGACTAGTTTTCCAGTCATGTAAACAACAGGACATCCTGGATATAATCGACATTGTCCTGGATAAATGTAATTGTATTTTAGCCTCTTCTGTGGTATAATTAATGTTATGTTGAGAGGAAATTATAATCAATTCAGAAAGTGGGAAAATTGGTTGTGGTGAGAATGGCCAAGCGTGCCACAAAAGCGAGTGTCCCTTAAACAATGACCACCTAGCTGACCACTGTTTGTGAGTAAGTCAGTAAGTGCTGTCCTGTATTGACAAGAACATGGTTTCTCAGGGTGAGTGGTCACCCTAAGTAAAAAAAAAAAAAAAAAAAGATTTCTCAAAGCACAGGTCGTTGTTTATATCAGTGGTTTCTCCGCTATAAAGAGGCTGGTGTTGGTTTGGTCCCCTGTACACAGTGCGCTGTAACAATATGGTCAAACCATCAATCCATCAACAGTGTGCTAATACATGGGAAACTGCACTGGATTGTTTTTTCTTGTCTTTGGTATGTTGAATTCATGAAACCATGTGAAGCTGTTAGGTCTGAACTTTGCTGACTGTACACATTAGTGGCTCTGTCAGCTCGCTGTACCTGTTCCCATAAACTTTCATTCAGGACCCGGAGGATTCTTGCAAATATTTTAGACGATGTAACAGTGAAAAAGTCCACTGATCTGGATGGAGTCTACTCTCTTCACAGCAGCATACATATCAAGGTGAGCTGTGTTGCAGTTGGACTGGAAAGTCTCAATGACGTTCTGTCTCTGTACTTCACTCTCTAACTTTGTTTATATAAACTAAAGAAGAAATGGGGCTTACATAACCACAGTGAATCACGTTTACAGAAACACACATAGCAGCATGAAGGAAAACAGTGGAAAGGGCAGCAAAGTAAGAGTACAGGGTTGTGTGTGTTTGCATTCATACTGCTGATTGCTGATTTTCTGTTGGTGTTTTTTGAATCCCAGAAACGATCAGATTAAAAGCGACGTTAGCTCAGCTTGTTTCTCTGATAACTTAAGATCCAGACATCCGATGACTAAAATCCTTCGTGGATGGTAAAAATGTGGCTTCAAACTGAGAGTTGGTGTCCCCGGTACAGATGCTGATGAGTCGGACTGCATTTGTCCAGAATTACAATGAGGCTCAATGGAGAGCAAGAGATGGCGATAAAAAGAACTGGTTCCAAATGTTCTGGCCCATCTGATTTGTATGCCTCCAAGCTTATCAATTAATTTGTATTTATGCCGGCATGTTTTTCTGACAGTAGTGCAGTGTTTCCCATTCATTACCTAGAATATGGCAGCCCACGGTCTAATTTGTTCCACCACTGTTTCCTAATGAACCCAAAATATTTTTACACTTTTTACACATCTCGATTAAAAAGTATTTGGATTCACTAAATAAAATGAATTATATCACCTCCGGAGAGAGAGAGAGAGAGAGAGAGATAGAGAGAGAGACACAAAGAGAGATACAGAGAGAGATACAGAGAGAGAGAGCTGGGACCTGAAATGACAATGATGCAGGATGAGGGTTTTAGTGTCCAGTCAACAATGTCAACAGAATCAGTAAAAGGAGTAAATGACAAGTCTCAAACTTGCCTTTGGTAGTGAGTGACAATGTATATTCAGTGGCCACTCTAAAGTCTACTTTTATGATGGCTATCATGTTCAGTTTTTGTTGACACTGTCATAAAAGTGTTAATAAAATATACTGTATGTTTTGCATTGAGTTCATTACTATTTAAGATAAGGTACTCGACTACCCTATATTCCGAGTTGTTTTTATTATTTTGACCAAGTACAAAGAATTAGAAGTATTGAACCACTTTTAAGGAAACATATTATTAAATGTACACATTTCCAACAATGTAAAAAAACTGACCATTATGAATACACAGGCAAACTCTTGTAGATTCAAGTGATGAGCCAGTGGTGTTCCAGTAGTTTGATCATATAATATACTACTCACTGAAAAAGTAGGATACCCTGCAACCTCAACCCCATTGTTCCACCCTTGGTGTGGAAGAGGGTCAGAATTCTGGTAGTGTCAAGATGCAAATCATCCTGGATCTAAAAGACAAATAATGAAAAAACCTTTAAAGCCACAATTTTACTTCACTCCAGTTTACTTAAAAAAAACTAAAAATTAGTACCTAAATCATAATTAATCACCTCTGCAAGTAGGAATGTTTATTCCTAAATTTGTGCACTAATGCAGTCAGTCAGCTAACTAGCTTGTTAGAGGGGAACATATTATGCAGAATGCACTTTTCTAATGTTTGTTCACACATATTTGGGTATTTGGGTGGCCTACCAACGCAGAAACTGAAAAAAGCATAGCACCACCTCCCCTCTGACTAACCACCGCCCACAGACAAGAGCTGCCTTTGCTGCTGTCCGCCATTTTTGCCCTGCAAGCCCTGGCTGTTCTTGAAAGCTAAGTGCTGCAGCTGCCCTGATGTTTGCTGCAGGGACCAGCACAGAAGTTTGCACGTCCTCCCATCATCAGAGGAAGATACATTTTTTATTTCGGACTAATTGTTTACTTTTGAAATGGGACTGAAATGTTCTCACAAGGACTACAACTACTTTCTCAAATTAGTACCAGCTCATGGACCGATACGGACTGTCTGTCACCCAACTTCACACTTGGAAGCTCTAAGTTTTTCTCTATTTAATGTTGTTTTACTGTTTATTGTGTAGGTTAGCCTGCTGGACTTGGCATTAACATGCTGTGTAGCTAATGTGGCTAACATTGTAGTCACACAGGCTGGGCTGATGTCAGACTTTCTGTTGTAATATGAGGAACAGTCAGAAGCCTTGTGAGAAGCTAGAAGATACCAGGAGTAGTAGTTTGGATGATGGTGATTGTTTTTCATGTTGCATTTGTGTAACTTTCTACTGATGTGCTAACGTTAACTCAGCCAGCTAGCTGAAGGCCTTCTTCTCTGTTCAGGTGTGTGTTTTGCTGCATGTAAATTCACGTGATGGACGAGCACCGGAGATAAAGACAGAGCTATGTGTAAGGCAGAAATGTTCAAACTGCAGGAATTCATTTGTTTATTAAGGCTGTGTAACTTTGATTAGCACAGAGAAGCTGTAGTGGCTCTGTTCATGAAGTAAAACCGTGACTAATATAAACCGTTAGCGTTACTGCAGTTACAGTAATAGATTACTAAGGAGTATTACTAAGTCCGATGTCGGACTTTATGTTGTAATATCAAGGGAGAATCACAAATTGTGTAACTTTCTACTGACTGCTACTGTTAGCTAACGGAGCATTAGCTTTGGCTTTATACTGAAGCCCCTCCAGTGTGTGTGTGTGTGTGTGTGTGTGTGTGTGTGTGTGTTGCTGCTGCTGCATGTAAGTTCACTTGATAAATGAGCACCAAAGTTAACAATAGAGCTGCAGTGAGAGAAATGGTCAAACTGCAGGAATGAATTTGTTTGGTAAGATTGTATAACTTTGATTAGCACCGAGCAGCGTGCTAGGCCTCGTCTGTGAGCTCACTGTTGCAGGTTACTATAGTTACTGAGTCTGCTGTGTTACTTTATGTTGTAATTTTTATGTTACTTTATGTTAGCCTAAATGAATCCACCCCCCCAGTCATATTAATACTCACATTCCTCGAGGCACAGGCCGAGGAGGTGGAGTGGCAGCCATATATGATTCGAGCGTTTTAATGGACCCTAAACCTAAACTAAATTATAATTCATTTGAAAGCCTTTCTCACCCAAACTGGAAAACACTGCAGCCAGTTCTATTTGTTATAGTGTACTGCGCTCCTGGACCGTACTCTGATTTTATATCTGAATTCTCAGAGTTTTTATCAAGTTTAGTCCTTAAATCAGATAAAGTAATTATTGTAGGTGATTTTAATATTCATGTTGACAATGACAGCCTTAGTAATGCATTTATATGATTAATAGACTCCATTGGCTTCTGTCAGAGTGTAAATAAACCAACTCATTGTTTTAATCACACTCTTGACCTTGTTTTATCATATGGCATTGATATTGAACATTTAATAGTCTTCCCACATAATCCTTTCCTATCTGACCATTATTTAATAACTTTTGAATTCATACTATTAGATTATAAGCCATTAGGCAAAACTTCCTACAGCAGATGTCTATCTGACAGTGCTGTAGCTAAATTTAAGGAGGAGATTCCTTCAGTGTTTAATTCAATGCCATGTCTGAATTTAACAGAGTCCTACAATAACTTTAGTCCCTCTGAAATTGATAATCTTGTCGATAGTGCTACAGGCTCACTACGATCAACATTAGACTCTATCGCTCCTATAAAAAGGAAATTATTAAAACATAGGAGACTAGCACCTTGGTACAACCACCAAACCCGCCAGTTAAAGCAAATAGCTAGGAAATCTGAAAGGAAATGGCGCTCTTCCAAATTATCAGAATATCGCTCAAATTGGCAAGATAATCTTAAAATTTAAAGAAAGGCCCTCCGTAATGCCAGAGGAGCCTATTACTCAGCACTCATAGAAGAAAATAAGAATAACCCTAGGTTCCTCTTCAGCACTGTAGCCAGGCTGACAGAGAGTCACAGCTCTATTGAGCCACATATCCCCATAAACTTAAGTAGCAACGACTTCATGAGCTTCTTCTATAATAAAATTATTACTATTAGAGAGAAATTTATCACCAACTGCCATCAACAGTTATCAGTGGCTCTCCAAGTTCAGGGACTTCTGTCAATGTAAACTTAGATATATATTTAGACTGTTTTTCTGCTATCGATCTTCATCAGTTAACTTCAATCATTTCTTCATCGAAGCCATCAACCTGTCTATTAGACCCGATCCCAACTAGGCTGCTTAAAGAAGTTGTTCCCTTAATTGGCACTTCTTTACTGGATATGATTAATCTTTCTTTATTATCAGGATATGTACCACAGTCCTTTAAAGTAGCTGTAATTAAACCCCTTCTTAAAAAGCCCACTCTTGACCCAGGGGTTTTAGCCAACTATAGACCGATTTCTAACCTCCCCTTCCTCTCTAAGATTCTGGAGAAAGTAGTCGCCAAAGAGTTGTGTGAATTTCTACACAACAATAGTTTATTTGAGGATTTTCAGTCAGGATTTAGAGTTCATCATAGCACAGAGACAGCTCTGGTTAAAGTTAATAATGACCTTCTGACTGCTTCTGACAATGGACTTGTCTCTGTACTTGTATTATTAGATCTTAGTGCTGCATTTGACACCATTGACCATAATATTCTTTTAGAGAGACTTGAGCATCAAATTGGCATTAAAGGAACTGCCCTAAGCTGGTTTAAGTCATATTTATCAGATCGCTCGCAGTTTGTACATGTTAACGATGAATCTTCAATAAATACTACAGTTAGTCATGGAGTTCCACAAGGTTCTGTACTTGGACCAATACTATTTACTTTATATATGCTCCCTTTAGGCAACATTATTAGGAATCACTCCATTAACTTTCACTGTTATGCAGATGATACGCAGTTATATCTATCAATCAAACCCAATGAAATTAATCAATTATCTAAATTACAAACATGTTTTAAGGACATAAAGTCCTGGATGACCTGCAATTTTCTGATGTTAAACTCTTAAAATTCTTGTTCTTGGCCCCAAAAACCTTAGAGACTCACTGTCTTAAGATATAGTTACTCTAGATGGCATTAACTTGGCCTCTAGCACCACTGTCAGGAATCTTGGAGTTATCTTTGATCAGGATTTGTCATTTAACTCCCACATAAAGCAGACCTCTAGGACTGCCTTCTTTCATTTACGTAATATTAGAAAAATTAGACACATCCTATCACAGACAGATGCAGAAAAACTAATCCATGCATTTGTTACTTCAAGGCTGGATTACTGCAACTCTTTATTATCAGGTTGCCCCAATAAGTCCATTAAAACGCTCCAATTAATTCAGAACGCTGCAGCACGAGTACTGACAGGAACTAGAAAAGAGATCACATCTCTCCTGTACTAGCTTCTCTGCATTGGCTCCCTGTAAAATGTAGAATAGAATTTAAAATCCTCCTCTTCACCTATAAAGCTCTTCATGGTCAGGCCCCTTCATATCTTAAAGAGCTCATAGTACCCTATTACCCCACTAGAACACTACGTTCTCTGAATGCTGGGCTACTTGTGGTTCCTATAGTCTCTAAAAGTAGAACAGGAGCCAGAGCCTTCAGTTACCAAGCTCCTCTCCTGTGGAACCAGCTTCCAGTTGTGGTTCGGGAGGCAGACACCCTCTCCACATTCAAGAGTAGGCTTAAGACATTCCTCTTTGATAAAGCTTATAGTTAGGGCTGGATCAGGTGAGTCCTGAACCATCCCTTAGTTATGCTGCTATAGGTCTAGACTATCGGGGGATTTCCCATGGTGCACTGAGCTCCTCCCTTCCTCTCTCTTTCTGCACTCATTCACTTCTTCCCCGGAGTTCTTGTGCTTTCTCGTCTCACAGGTTCTTGTCGATCCTGGTGGAGCCTCCTGCCATGGTCCTGCTAGATTGCCATTGCCAATACTGTTGTTGCTGTGCACCTGTCTGTCTGTCTCTCGCTCTCTCTCTCTCTGCCTCTCTCTCTCTCTCTCTCTCTCTCTCTCTCTCACCCCAACTGGTCGAGACAGACGACCACCCACCTAGAGCCGAAGGATCTGTCCTAGGTTTCTGCCTTTTAACAGGCAGTTTTTCCTTGCCCTTGTCGCCAAGGTCTTGCTCATGGTGGTACTGTTGGGTCTCTGTAATTAATGTTTTAAAGAGTTCGGTCTAGACCTGCTCTATTTGAAAAGTGTCCTGAGATAACTTCTGTTATGAATTGGCGCTATACAAATAAAATTTAATTGAAAATTGAATTGAATTAATATGAGGGACAGTGTGACCGTTAAGCCTTGTTAGAAGCTAACAAAGTACTAGTAGTAAGTTGTGGTTATTGTTTTTCATGATGCTTCATGTGTAACTTTCTACCTATGTGCTAACCAGCTAGCAATAGCTTTGTTGTTATTCCAGAGCGATTTTTCTGCTCGGCTAAAGTGTGTGTGCGCTACTGTAAGGATAGAGCTACCGTGAGAGAGAAATAGTCAAACTGCAGGAATTAATTTGTTTGGTCAGATTGTATAACTTGGAACACAGTACACAGCACACAGTAGCTGCTGCTCGCTACGCCTTGTCTGTGATCTCACTGCTGCAGGTTACTATAGTTACTAAGTCTGCTGTCGGACAGTGTGATCAAGCCTTGTTGGAAGCTAACAAGGGAGTAAGTTATGGTAATTATTCTTCTTCTTCTACGGACGTGCCAACGTTACTTTGGCTAGTGCTAGCTTTGTTGTCACCCTGAAGCCGTTCTTCTGCTCCGTTCAGGTGTTTGTGTGCTGCTGAACGTGAATTAACTTGATCGACCAGCACTGGAGTTAAGTAATACTGTGTAGCTTTGATTAGCACCAAGCAGCTGGGGTTGCTCGCTAGGCTGTTTGTGGAGTCAAACTGCGACAAATAAACATTTTCTAATCCATATATTTAGTGTTACTGCAGTACTGCTATTACTGACGATACAAGTGCAGGTCCAGGGTAACATCTCCTCCTCATATAATCTCCTATTGTATTATAAACAACACTGATGCTCACTGCTAAATGTCTGTTAGTGCACCGGGAACTTATTATTTATGAGCCTTTGGTATGTCACAACATGAGTTACAGTCACAGTAAATGTCCGTGTAGTCCGTTTCTTCATCAATAATGTCATAAATAAATTACCTGTTATGAATATAGCACTGTGTGTAGCTGCTGCCATTAGCTAGACATTTGTGTTGGTAACCTCATTGTTTCAACAACACACCACTACCGTTAGCTGCAACAAGGGACCCACCAGAGACACTGCTTTATTATTTTATTTTATAAC
This sequence comes from Dicentrarchus labrax, assembly GCF_905237075.1. Taxonomy (NCBI): domain Eukaryota; kingdom Metazoa; phylum Chordata; class Actinopteri; family Moronidae; genus Dicentrarchus; species Dicentrarchus labrax. The sequence continues at coordinate 27,549,554 of NW_026136706.1, read as the reverse complement.
TTCATCAGGACAGTCTGGGTATCCAAAGGAAGAAGCGTTAAGATGAACACTCAGTGTTTCCCACAGGCTTTTGTGAGACTATGGTGGGTGGATGTCGGACCCCCTAGGGGGTTCCAGGGGCATGCTCCCCAGAAGATTTTTTTTTACATTTTAAAGTTAAATGCATCAATCTGGTCCACTTTGAAAGCAAAATTAAGAGGCTAGATCCATGAAGAACTGTGTGCTCTTGTAAACAATTTAATCATAAACACATTGGTTGTATAGATACAAATGGTGAAAACACAAAATCAAGTACAGCATACATCTGAGCCATCAAAGAAATTAAGCAAAAGTGGTTACCTGTGTTGAACTAGTTTATTTTTTAGCAAATAATAAATAATTAAACTGTAAGCTAAATTGTAATATAAAATTAAAGCTGCAAGCAGCGTTGGGCGGGACCTCGCACTCCACGCAACTAGGGGCGAGCTGCGGCCGCGTTGCGTGCCGTCGTAACACATGCGGACCACAACATGAAAATCTTCCTGTTGCCAGTAGGTGGCGCTATCACTATGTCTGAATATTGTCATGTACACGTGTTCAGGGCGGGACTGTTATCAAACACGTGAAGTTTAATTGAGATTGGATCATGTACGCTGAAGTTATGAGGATGTGTTCAGGGTGGGACTGTACACTGAAGATATGAGTACTATCTGTTTGATGGCCAATCGGTGGAATTCGACATGTCGTCACAGGCACACGGTTAAACATACAGTCACAAAAAGCACAACTTTTGATAACCAATGTGTGTAGATTGAAGTGATCGAATTTGAAGTCAATCTGATAAAATCTGTAGGAGGAGTTAGTTAAAACAGAAGCCCTTAAATGCCGGAAATAGCATCACAGTTTGACATTTGAAATCAAAATGGCTGACTTTGAGGGCACGCCACGGACACGCCCTTTTACACACAGTCATAAATAGCGCAACTTTTAATCAGCACCATTTTTTGACTGTACTGTACTTGAAGCAGATCTGATAAATTCTGTAGGAGGAGTTTGTTCAAATACAACACAAAAAAATGCTGAAAATCATTGCAAAATGCCAAAAAAATGGCATCACAGTTTGACATTTGATTCAACCTGGCCAACTTTGAGGGGACGCCACGGACACGCCCTTTAATGTACATGCACAAATAGCACAACTTTTAATCAGCACCATTGTTTGACTGTACTTACCAATTTTGAAGCAGATCCGATAAATTCCTTATGAGGAGTTCGTTCAAATACAATGCAAAAAATCACAGAAAATGAGCACGGAATTCACTATGGCCAACTTTGAGGGCATGCCACGGACACGATGCGGGAGTTATTAGCCTAAACGCACTTTTCATGATAGTAGCGCCACCTAGTGGCGGACCCATAAGTGACGCATAGAATATCAAATTTTTCACCAGGCCTGAGCACTTTGCCAAATAAAATTTACTTTTCTTATATGTTCAGGGGGGCAAAAATGCAATCAAAAGTGCTAAAAATAGGGAAGAAGAAACGAAGCAAAAACAATAGCAGATGTGTAGGTTTATTCTCTGTTACATTAAACAAGGAAACTTCAAACACACAGAAAGAAATGTGCAATATCCTTTGTTACAACTTAAAACATTTGTTTTATTAAGTCAGTTTTAGCCCCATCAGCTTCCACAAAGTGGAACTAACCTCCTCGTTAAGCTAGTGGTACTGGATAGGCTATGGTTGTGCGTCTGTTGTCACCACTAGTGTTTAATGTCTGACCTGCTCCCTTACTGACAAACACGTCAGTTATTTTACAGCACTTCGCTGCATCTGTGGCCAGTGCTTTTAGCTTTTTAAGCCTCTTCCTCTCTGCTCAACCTTTCCTCTTGGGCTGTCGATCTCGCTCCATTTTTCAAGCATGTAGAACTACAGGTGAGGGAGGAGGGAGAGAGGAGGGGGACGGGGGCGCGACTTGCTGTGTGTGTGTGTGTGTGTGTGTGTCTGCCTGCAGTGCTGTGACAGAGAGCCTCAGACAAAGAGAGGAGGGGGTGTGTTTGTGCCCAACGTTGCTGCTTAGTCTGTGTGAGCTTCAGCGAGGCAGATACCCTAATGAGCCGCACGACGGATTGTTTTTTTTTAAATCAAGCGCGACCCGAACCGAGCCTTTGGTCCCGACCATCGGCAATGTTTTAAGAGCGGCGAAGAAGAACTGTGTCAGAGCTAACGGAGCTAACCAGTAAATAGATTCCTATTTCTAATAAATTACGTGGTATCGGATCGGTGCCTGGACTCCAGTACTCGCCGATACCGATGCCAGCATTTTCGGCAGTATCTGAGGCATCCCTGATACTGGTATCGGAATCGGAACAACTCTAGTTACAAGGCTCGCGGGGGCTCTCGTCTGCGGCGCCTTTATAAATGTTAAGTTAACTTACGTTGTTGAAGCCGCTGGTAATAACCAGGCCTGTAGCGACACGGCGACGTCAAGACAGCCAGTCAGCACCACCGAAGTGCGCAGAGCCCAAGCTGCGCAGGGGGCTTGGGTGGTTGGCTGGCGCCACCAGGGTGCGCGGAGCTTGGGCTGCGCGGCGCGCTGCACGGGCATGAGATTGATTTGGCCAGCGTTGGTGCTTGCTATATGTTGTCTCCTTCGCGAGTGGCAAAGAGGTGCCTCCGTTTCAGAGAGAGAGCTAAGATGCGTTGGTTAGCCTAGCACCATTAAAGTGCACAGTGCAGTCGACTAATCACTAAAATAATCGCCCGATTAATCGTTTAATAAATAATCGTTTACCCCCAGCCCTAGTAATAACAAAGATTCTCTATATACATTTATACTTTCTGAACCGTCTCTGGTAATAACATTAACGTTAGATGATTAGCTAACGTTAGCTAGCTAGATATAACGTTACATACTTTTTCACGGCAAGCAGCCGGATATATCAGTCGACATAATGGAGACTGACAGCTAACATCGCTAGCTAACGAACGTTAACGTTAATTATCAATAATAAACTTTTGCATTAACGTTATCTGTTTGCTGTCATACATTGATCAGGATAAAATTGTGTTTGAACTAGTGGATACTGTAAAGTTTGTTAACGTTTCTTACCTCAAACGATGTGGTGTCCTTAAATGCCTTGATGTGTCGGATGCTGTCACGTAACGTTATATATTCCTTTGCGCGTGTGTGTGTATGAGTGTGCACGCGCCGCGTACAGCGGGGGGGGGGAGGGGCAGAGCCGACTGACTGGGAGTGAGAGATGCTTTGCCGAAGCAGCGGCGCGAAACACAAGTTACAGATCTTTTATGTTATTATGAGAAGTGTTCATTCTGAGACTGTGGCGGGACAAATAAGACCGTGGCGGCCGCTAGAGGAATTAATGGGAAACACTGAACACTGACTGCAGAGCTCCATTACTAGCTGACACTTCAGTATACAATAGACTATATACCTTGATGGAGGACATGATCTGCACAGCTCACATAAAAGTTATAGCTTTGTTACTTGCAACATACACACAGTTTATTTTTCGGTGTAACTGGAATATGAATGAAACATGAATAGTGTTTTATTTTTAAGAAGAGTTTTGGTCATTTTTAAATTCAGTAACAAGTGTGTCTTTATATAAATAATAATATATATGAGTGATACAGTAATATAAATGATAGAATATTCAGTATATATACACAGTATTTTGAAAGGGGTTGTAACATAATATTTTACAAATATCTGAAGGGCAACTTTGTAATAATACTTTCAATTTAAAATATCAGACTATGAAATATGGATACAGTACATTTTACAGTTGGTTACTTAGCAGTTTTTAAACCACATAAACAAGTTACTTTATTAGATGAGTAATTCCCTCAGGTATGTTGACATGTTGCACAGGATAAAGTAGGGCTGGGTGATATGGCTTAAAAATAAAATCTACGATATTTTCACACCAAACCCGATTTACGATTTTAATCAATTTTTTTTGTAGACTGTTTTTTTAGCGGGTGTTTGTGGGCTGCGGTCCTGTAAATCTCGCAGAGGGCAACATTTCTCCCACTCGGCTGCATGCCTCTGCTTGAGGTTCTGGAATAAATTGGTCGTACTGCTACCTTTTGGTTACAACAGCTTTCAAACTAACTTTGCAGTGGGTCGTGGTTTGTTCGCTGTCGGACGCCACAAAACCAAACCAGTTCCAAACAACCGACAACACTGTGCCTTTTTTGGGGACGAGCTCATCCTGGCTTGCTGCCGTGTTGTGTTTATCTGTGAAGAGGCGGGGGGAGGGGTCAGCGCACTCTGACCTACGGGAGCCCAAAGGGAGCGCCGGTGTTGTGGAAGTTCAAGAGAAAACTTTTTGCAACTCGATTTTAACTAAAAATAAATCGTCTTTAACTACGAATTGGAATTAATCGATAAAATCGATCTATCGCCCAGCCCTAGGATAAAGTATTCCAGGCAGGTTTCTGCCTTATGGTAAGTTTCCATGGTCTCAGTAAACTAATGTGTATAAAGAATATAACAGATGGGAGGTTACAGTAATTATTATACTATTACTCTGATTACTTTGGTACATTTACTGGGTGTTTCTTCACTAGAAACAACTGCTTGACTAATGTTGTTAATATTATGTAATATATAATATGTTTAACTTCACTGGGCTGTGTAGACTGTAGGTCACTGCTCACTGCTGTACCTGTAAAGACAAGCATAAAACACAGTGTTGGTTCTCATAATTAAGGTACACTAACCTAACATTATGTTATAGAGAGAGATTAATAGCGTTAGCAGTATTTACCTGAGGAAAACGTCACAGAAAGCTGTAATCCTGATTGTTGATGTTGTTCATTTCTCTGTGATTTCAGGTCAGACTCCCGCTCTAACATGTCTGCTGGTGAAGTTTTTGCTTTAGAAGCAGTTATTGAATTAATATTGACGGTAGAAATGCAGCTAAACTCAGTAGCATTGAAGAGCTACCTGCCAAAACACCGGCAACGCTGAGGCGGAACTGGGAGGGGCCGGAGCATCATCTGCGTCATAATGCTGACCAATGAGGGCAGACTGGGCTTTTCAGGAGGGGGGCCTTAAAGAGACAGTAGCTAAAACGGAGCATTTTACACAGAGGCTGAAAAGAGGTGCTCAGCTATAGGCAGTATGAGAAAAATAATGTGTTTGTTTAACCTTAAAACATCTAAACCTATTGTAGTAGAGCCACAAAATACAATTATAATCCTGAAAAGGGGCATAATATGTCTCCTTTAAAGTGGGTGAGGAGTGGAAGTTCAGGCTGATAACCAGGAAAATAAAATTAGATTAGCTGGTCTTAAAGGCATTATACAGTATAACGTTATGCAGTAGTTGGGAAAGTCATATAAAATTGTGACATTGAGCCGGCCACTTCAGTCCTTGCCAGGCTCTCAAGACAGCAAACTGACTTGATTTGGACTTACAGCACAGTGTGTTTTGGCATGTTGCAAATTGTTCATTAACTAACAATAATTACAGAAGTCTTACCTTTTGAAAAATGATGACCCCTGAAATGTGTGCAGATAATGACTGCCTCTGCTTAAAATGCCTTGGGCGGAAGTGTAAGGTGATTAAAACCAAAGACTTCCAATTTTGGCATATTTGACTTTCCTTTATAAAATATATTTAAATTCTACTGAGTGATTCACAGCTGATTTGATTTGTCATTAAGCTGTAAGACATTAGACAGGCCTCTAACTAATGCCACACTCTTACTACTGGTGACTACTAGTCACTGACAGCTAATATCTGTAACAATTATCTGTTCGCTTTCATAAAGCCCTCCAAGAAGGAGGATGTGACAGCAGATGTGAAATATATTTATTGCTTTCTTTCTCCTCTCCGTTAAGATGCATCACAGGATGCATCTTAACCAGCACAGCACTCAGCTTTAGCTGTGCACATTTACATTATCAGTGAACATGTAGTCACTTGCTGAATTAAAATCATGCAGTGATGCAAAACTCTGCAGCTCTCAGGGTGATCAGACTCAATAAATCTAAGCTGCACACCTATATATTCAGATGTGCCAAACAGACTTCTCTGGACAAAACAACCAAAGAAATATCAAAAAGCTGTGAAGAGCCAGCATGTCATTAGTGAAAGGAGCACATGGCCTATCAGATGGTTTACATGCTGGTCAAATGGTAGTAAACAGCTGTGTCCTGTGTGTTGAAGATTGTCTCTGATCACACGAGAACTGTGATCAACCACCATGAAATGGAATTAGATGCGAAAGAACAGAGTGAGTCAGTTTGAAAGAGGAACACGTGGTGGACACACTCATGCACGCACACACATTTTACAGAACTGTGCTGAGCTGCACACTGGAGTAGTTTGTCAAACACACCACATGCATGCACACGTACATTTGATAATGCAAGCACATACCCTGTGTGACGACACACTGTGGTTGAGCCTAGTTTCATATCAGCAGCCACACAAGCCTCAACTTGTAGTGAAACACAAACTGGAGCTGCTTTCCTTAAACTTCTTCTAACCAACACCTTTTGCAGCTAAGGGTTGGGTTATGCTAGGAAAAATATGTACCATATAATAGGTGGAATGTAAGATTGTTACAGAAATTGTCAGATGCAGGCCCCCAATTCCACATCAGAAATTTGCTGGAGGAGGGGGTTTCAGATGCTTTTTGATGACTAACCTAAAGGCAACACAACTAGCAGCTAACACCGCTCTCATACTTAATCAACCTGGCTCTGTCTTACCAAGCAGGGTCACCACTTCAGCTGGAAAACAATGGCTAAGTTTCCATCCAAGTGTAGTGCAAATTTGAACAGAATTTCCACAAACTGGGCAGAAGAAAATGTGAACGAATGTGTACATTTCCATCCACTACTGTCATGCATATGTTAGGATGTTAGTAAGTCCCATTTCCATTGCACTTTGTCACTTTTGTTTTATTGATATACCAAGTTTTTCACCTCAACTGTGCACAAAAAACACCGCCAGCTCCACAACCTGTGATTACAGATATATTGTGTGCTGCCTCGGAGCTGCTGTAATTCACCTTGGTACTGTATTCCATGTTGTCAGACAAATAAACTTTTAATTCACTGAGTTAGATCTTGCTCTACTGTTCTGTTTGCTCTCACTTGTTCATTGGATTAGTGTGTGTACTCTGCTGCTAAACGACTATTAAATTGTCAAAAACTTAACTTTTTCATAATTTTAGGTGTTTTACTCAGCTTTTATTATGCTCAAAATGAAAATGCCCTTAAAAACAGGTGGATGACACTTGCAATATGCATTTCTGCTTCTTTTGAGTGCGACTTCTAGTTAATTGGTAGAGCACCATGCTGCTGTCTGTGTTTTGGCGAACCACATTTTGGAAAGGGTCTTTGGGTCTATTTCAGATCCACTGTAACCATCTCCAGGTCCCTTTTGGATTGGGGTTCTTTCTTTGGAAGATTAATTTATGATGGGTTCAGGAGTTCTCCTCGGGCCTTTATTGGGTTTGGTGTAAAATGGTGTAAATGACTTTTTTCAGGTTTTTTTGGGTGGACTGTATGAAAGGTGATTTCTAAACCAAACCAGCCAGTCAGGCTGCTCCAATTGCAGAGCCCAACTGAAGATTACTTTTGGTATCAATATCGATGAATCTGTCAAATAGCTATGTTTTTCTCAATTAATGGAATTATTGAAATATAATATTAATATCTAATTATTAGAAAATTTTAAATGCTCATCACATTTCCCCCCTGTCCAAGTTCTTGTTTCGCAAAAATCCTGAACCCAAAGATATTCAGTTTAATATAAAAGTTGAAGGATTCCGTAAATATGGAAGATCTGAAGGTCCGTTGGTCTGTGTGCATTATGAAATTGCAGTTGCGTGTCTTAATTTAAAAAAAAATTGCCTGCAGAGGTCTTAATCTACCTGGGCAGGCCACCCAGGTAAAGTCTATGTATTAGAACTGCTGCTGGAATTTCTACTTGAATAACAGATGAATCAAATATCGGGCTGAAACTGACTGTTATTTGCTTAATCAGTTTGATTAACCACTTCATTAAAAGCAAAGAGTAAAAAATGACCATCAAAGTTTCATAAAGTCAAATGTTGTGTCTAATCAACAGTCCAGATTGCTGGTTCAGTTCACTCACACACACACTCACACTTACATCACATAAAACAGACTATAGCAATAAACGCTCACCAAAGAGAAGCCAGAGTTACAGATTTTTGGGCATGCTAAACAAGCAATTGATCAAAATGTATTCATTTTTTGTAGATTACTTGATTACTTAATTACTTAATTAACTACTCATTTGATCGTCAGTCATGTAAGTGTTGGTTTATGCTCTACTTCATGTTGTTCTGCTGTTGCTGCTCTATTGTACAATACAGAAAGTGACCTCCTATAGGGGATTTACACTGTGTATGCGCACATGTGCGTGTTCATGTCCAGTAGCTGCCAGTGTTCCCAGCTCCAGACAATACACATATCTGCAGTGTTTGGCAGTTTTTCAGTGGACATAAACGTGTCACACACACACACACACACACACACGCAGTTGAGCTTTATATTGTTGTTTGTATGTTTATGAGTCATATTGACAGAAACTACATCCTGTGTGTGTGTGTGTGTGTGTCTGTGTCTGTGTTTGAACCACGCAGAGCAAGATTACATAAGATTCCATGTTTGTGATTCACATTATAACCATCTGCAGGATTTTCTTCGATCCTGACTGATCTCTGCTTACATCACTCACACAAATCCAGATAAAAATAGATTTTATACCAGAATCTGCTTCTTTTTTTCCTCCCACTCACTCAAATTATACTTTCTGTCCATTACCAATTTGGCTTGATAGTGATGCTAGAGGAGGTCAAAGATGGACTAAATATTTGGAAGGACCAACATGCCGTGGTTCCAGCACTGTACCACACCTTCCCTGATACGCCTCCCACCCTCACTTCCTCTACCTCACTGCTCTTCATTCCATTTAATTTAAACATGCACGCGCGCCACACACACACACACACACACACACACACACACACACACACACACACACACACACACACACACACACACACACACACACACACACACACACACAGAGGAAGCTGTGGATTCCAAGGAATGTGATGTGGTGTTGGGTTAGAGGACGGTCTATCCGCTCAGTGTTTCCGCCACACCTGAAAATAATGACCGCTTGGACAGAAGCACGCGCACACTGACACATGCACCCTCTTATTCACACTTGTGAGGACACATTACATTAACTACATTAGAGTTGTTGTTGTTGTTTTTTCTGATACAAAATGGACAACAACTTAAAAAAAAGAATCACACAGACTTTCATAGTGTCCTTCAGCAAGATACTGAACCCCAAATTGCTGCGTGAAGGGTTAGTTACTTTCTCGATCCTGCCATCAGTGTACAAATATGTGTGAATGTGACATCTAGGGTACAGCACTTTGAGTGGTTGGAAGACTAGAAAAGTGCTATACAACAGTCCATTCACCATTTTTGGGCTGCTTTGAGATTGTCTATAAAGGTGGAGCAATGACTGCAGAGATGCTGTTCCTCTCACCAGTACAGAGACAGGAAGTGACCGCTCCCCTACTCATTGTTTTCAGGAGGCACCAGCTCAGATCTTTTCCTGTCAGGGAAGCTGAGGGCCCTCAGCCCACAAAACTGTACAGCTACATTTGACATTGCATTGGGTAAATGGCTGCATTTGTATATTTTTACAATTCAAAATTTGCCGTTCTTATACACACTCATACACCACAAATTACCATGCAAGGCATTGGCCTAACCATCAGGAGCAGTTTAGGTTATCTATTGGAATGTGACATTTTTCTCAGTGAAGTGAAAGTCAGCAGGATTCATCCACAAATATCTGTACTAAATGAAATGCCAATCCATCCAATAGTTCTCAAGACATGTCAAGAAATGTCAACAGGCTAGTGGCACAACAGGACACGTTAGGGGATCAGTAGGCTTTATTCTCTGGGGACCATAAAAGTCTGTATAAAAATGTCATTAACCATCCATCCAATAGTTGTTAAGGGGTGGTTGTTACCCCTGTTTCTGCTCATAGATAGTCTTTAGATCAGATGATGACAACAATGCTAACTCCATCTCCTGATGACACCTGTGATATGCAGTGGAAAGCTCCAGAGAGAGCTAGTAAGTTCCCCAGTAATGACGATATGAAATATGTACCCCTCCCCCAAAGACATATATGCTTTAGTCCATCTTTCTGTGTTGAGAGTGACACTGCGTCTGTTCAGAAAATATCTTTGTAGATCAGAAGAGGTCATGACTTTACTCTGAGACACCAGATCACTCTGCGAGATCGCTGAGCCCAGCAGCTGACTGTGGGGCTCTTTACACACTAAACCATGAAGATGACATTATACATTACATCACGTTTCTGAACATTTCTCATATATTCACTCTAGACTGAGCTCACTGGCATCTCAAACCTGTCTGTGTTGCCACTACTGCAGCGTAGGGATGTGTTGAGGTCATATCTGTTTGTGGGTGTTTGTGCCCAAATGAGGTCTTTTGAGACTTTTTTCCGTCAGTTTCTCATCTGCTGCTGCACGCTGCACAGATCAGACTCTCTGAAGTCACTATGTGGAGCAGAAAATAGAAACACACATTCAAAGACCGCAGAGCAGACTTCTCTCTGGTGATGTAAACCTGTACAGCACATGGACTGTTGGTTGGGTCAGTTCCAGAGTTTACCCATGAATGTTTTTCTAACAACAGTGCATGAGTTCTAATTTTGCTCTGATTTGCTCTAATTTTACAAGACAGCTTTAGAGCTTTCCTCTTGCGACATCGTTTTCAAACATTTCATTTGTCCAAGACTTTAGTTTTACAAGCAAATACTGCAGAACTAATGACATTCCTCCCAGCCTGTCGTACTGTCTACTGTGTCTGAGGGCTACCACCTAAACCAGATGATTCAAATAATCCTTTATGGTGATAGCAAACTGCCTCAAGTTGACTGTAAATCACCTGCTTCAGGTCTAGTGCAGACTACACACATTTTGTCATGATTTGTCTGTCCTAGAGAAATATTTGAGATCTGAGACAAAACCCGAGTTAACACTGAATTTGTGCTCTCCAACTTGAATAGTCTTGTATTCATCACTACCCATCTGAGATCAGACATGTTGTTTGTTCATCCCGGCCTGGGACAAAAATGTCTTGTTGTCAAAATCCAAAATGTCGGGTGCCCGGTTAGCTCACTTGGTAGAGCTGGCGACCATGGACCGAGTCCTGCAGCGGCCCAGGGTTTGAATCCCACCCTTTCCTGTCTATCTCCAACTATCGCTGGCAATTAAAGGCAATGAACAGAGCTTGTGTCTGTTACTGAAATTTAAAAACTGCCCACTGGTGACAGCTGGACACATTTTTTGCCTGAATTGTTTAATTTAACCTCTTGTACAGCTGCTTGTGTTTAAACCACCTTTTTGTTAAATTTAAACAGTCACCAGAATTGGTGCCTCTACAGATGCTTGGATATTCTATCAGCACTGGTTTTAAGAGATTTCAAACAACACCCAGTGAAAGTGGCTTATTGCAGCCTGTTGTGATGGTGAGTTTTCTTTGGTCCAAACTGAAGCAGGGAAGTAGATTTTTTGGTTTGTTTAAATTCAAACTGATTAATTAACCCTTCCTAAGTCCTGTGTCTTTTGGAAACCTGGTCAACTTTGTCCTCTCCTGTACTTAGATATGCTAAGTGCTAGACTCATCTGTGTTGAAAAGAAGACTACATTTGGAAGATGATTAAAACATAACAGACATAAATATATTCACATCTTGAGTTAGCTAATGTTAGCAAAACACTCAGTAACTAATCTACATCAGTCGTTAGCTAGGTAATTTGCTAGTGTTTTAGCTATCAGCTGTAACTTGCTAACTTACGATTAATGTAGATTAGCTAGCTAGTTAGCTAGTGTTTTGCTAACATTAACTAACTTAAGATATGACTACCGGTGTGTGTGTGTGTGTGTGTGTGTGTGTGTGTGTGTGTGTGTGTGTGTGTGTGTGTGTGTATATGTCACTTTTATCCTTTAAGCATCTTAAGAATGTGATTGTTTATTCAACATAGATAGCCTAGCACATAGCATATCTAAGTACAGGAAAGGAGGAAGTTGACAGAGGTTCTGACTGAGGCTTCCTCAACTGTTATTGGAGCATAGAGCAAAAAGGGGCGGGACTTAAAAAGGGTCAATTACACCCCAACCACGGGACTCACAGGGAGTTTGTTTATTAAACAAAGTTTTGGTAACCGACAATACAATTTACCTCCTCTCCCTTTCTTTGCAATAGGATCTGCATCCATCTCCCTCTACCCATAATCCCCTTTGATTTGTGTTTGTTTGTAGTGGCTTTAGAGTGTGTTCTTACTTTCAATGAATCACTCTGTTTCTCTCTTCTCAGAGGACTCAGATTCATGTTTCTATGCTGTCTTATGGTACAAATAATCTATCTTCTACAGTTGACCACAGTCAAACAAAAACACCTCAGAATAGAAAAGCTCAACAATAAATACAATGTAATAACAATAAGTAGAGTTCAGTTTCTAGATGATATGAAATGATTGTCTCAAAACAATTCAAACAAATAAGGTATTGGTGATTCCCAGTGTGCTGTAATAAAGCTGCAGTGAGTGTTTCTAAATCTGAGCTGTACAGTTTGTGTCTGTCCTGATAGACGCCCAATCCCTTTGAATAAATAAACAGGAACAGTCTCTCATCCTCCAAATGTAGGCCAAATTCACCCCCAACACACACACACACACACACACACACACACACACACACACACACACACACACACACACACACACACACACACACACACACACACACACACACACACCTCTATCTCCCACTTAAATCCCCCTGGCATTATACTGGCATCCAAACATCTCTCTCACACACTCACTCACACACACACACCCACACACACACACACACACACACACACACACACACACACACACACACACACACACACACCCGTAACTGGTTCACCATGACAAGCACACACACTTTCCATACCACTGTCCTTCAGGCTAATCCTAATACACCATGAAGCACACCATGCCACCATACATAAATAAGTGTTCACATATGCTCATAAAGACACACACACACACACACACACACACACACACACAGACACACACACACACAGAAAGCAAGATTAATCCATATCCAGACAAATAAAAACTCTGGTATTAAGTCCTATGAAGTCAATCTATATGTCTAAATGTAATGATTCAGTGTCTGGCAGCCTCACCTGCTCAGGTGTAAATCACCCTGTGGTATGTGTGTACATATAGTGTGTGTGGCATTGTAATTTAACATTCATATTCATGAGTTATCAAACATTGGACTGTTTCATTACCTTTCTTTCTTCGAATTGAACCATATTTATTACATCTACTTTTGCGATGGAGCAGTGCTTTATAAGTGGATCCCAACTGGTTGTGATTAACACTTTAACGTTGGCTTCACTTCACAGACCTGGGAGCTCTGTCCATTATATATACTGTCAGTGGTTGGATCCTGTTTTGTTTGTATTATGCAAATGCATGAGTGATGCAATACACATAGGGTTGCAAAGGGGCGGACATTTTCCGGTAAATTTCCGGAAACTTTCCGGAAACTTTCCATGGAAAGATAAGCTTGGGAATTTTGGAAACATTCCAATTTGGAAACTTTCATGGGAATTAATGGAAATTATGGGAATTTATGGGAATTTATGATAATTAACTGGAAAAGTTTTTCACGATGTTGCTGTGCGTGCAATACAATGTAAAGTTTTGTTTTCGAGCTGGTTTGCTAAATAGGCTAATATAGCTAACAATAACACTAGCCTGCCACTGCCCCTGGTGACAGCACTTGTTGAAATTGAAATAGGCGAAAATGGCAATATATTATTGAAATGTAAGACTTGCAATAACGGAATTACTTGAAATGTTAGTGTTTCTGTAGAAAAACATTATTATTTCACATTGAGCTTGTTAAGATGATCCACAAGCAATAACAAGACAGCTGCTGCACTTCTTTCCAACTCGTAATGCCCAAAGACAAACTGGAACACTGTAAGTGGTACAAGCCAGGCGATTATGTCACGTTCTCGCGTCAGAGCAACTCGAGCGGGGGATTTACGAGACAAATAGATAGCACCATAAGTAGTAGCCCAAACCATCAACCTTTAGCTTAACATATGATGGTAGCTAGCATGCTTCCTTTGTTATATGCGTACAATACAATTAACCCAATAGGTTAATAGCAATGGGTTATGTATTAACCCCCCGAAAAAAACTCCCATATTTGAAAAAAATAAATGTTGGCAAGTATGTAGTAGCCTATGCTGATTACTGCGTGTCACTGACGAATATAGCGAGGACATTCAACTGAAGCTGCATTAAATCAGGTTGTTTTAGGCAAGATTATCCTGCAAGATGTTTCTTTTCAACTACATGTAAGTTCCCAACAGTATTATAAAAAGCAATATTAAAAATATCCAGTTTATTCCCATTAATTCCCATATATTTACCGTTAATTCCCATGGAAAGTTTCCAACTTTGAAAATTCCCGGAATTTTGCAACCCTAAACACACATCCCTGATGCTCTTCTGTGAAATAGCACCTATCTTTTCACAATTTTATCATGGGTGGGGTCTGTTTTAGGTGAGACTTTTGGTATAAAACACTGCAGGAAAACTTGCTTTTTACTGTGGCTCCATAGCCAATCAAATCTCTCTAAGGTGCCAGTGCCAACCCACGCTGTGCCCCACCCTGTACTATTAGCCAGAATAATAAAGCTGCAACACAGTGGCAGGAATCAGTTGTCTGTGTGTGTGTGTGTGTGTGTGTGTGTGTGTGTGTGTGTGTGTGTGTGTGTGTGTGTGTGTGTGTGTGTGTGTGTGTGTGTGTGTGTGTGTGTGTGTGTGTGTGTGTGTGTGTGTGTGTTTGATGGCAGTGTGTGTGCGTGCGTGTGGTCACTGGAGGGGATGGCATGCTCACAGAACACACACACACACACACACACGCACACACCACCACACACACACACACACACACACACACACACACACACAGTTTAGTGATATGCTGACAGCAGAGAAAGATGTGGGTCAGTAGTGGGGGTCTTGTTGTATTTGATGATGATGGGCTGTGTGTGTGTCTGTGTGTGTGTCTGTGTGTCTGTGTGTGTGTGTGTGTGTGTGTGTGTGTGTGTGTGTGTGTGTGTCAGTCAGCAACAGGCTGGTGTATGTTGATAGTGTGCCTGGTGGGTTGCCAGTTTGAGGAAACTCCCCCTCTCTAACCCTGCTGGCTCTCTTCCTCTTTTTCCTCTCTGTTTCTTTTTTCTGACTTTCTATTTTTAAACGTGACATTTTTTCCTCAATCTCTCCCACTGTTTTTCTCTTTCTCCATCTGTCTTGTCTGTCTTTACTGTAACATCAGTGATTTATATCTCAACCCTTTTTTATAGCAAGCTTGACTCTTTTCTGTTCTCCCTGCTGTTTTGAATTTAATTTACACCCACTTATCAACTGTGTATTACTCTGTCATCTGTATTTTCTTTACTCTGCTGATTCTATTCCTTTTTTATCTTCTGTTTTTCTAGCTTTTCTTAGTGTTGTTTCTAGTCATTTTATGCTTTATGCCTATCTCTGTGTGTGTAAACTCTGTACACCTCTACTTGGTTACATATGGAATAAAAATTAGAGTCCTCGCAAGGATTATGTCAGTGTGTTTTATAAATTACATTGCATAAGAAAAACAAAACTTTTGTCAGCTCAGGAAAAAGAGTGGAACTCACATTATGTGCACTCTGGTGGTCGCTGCCTGTAGACATTCACTGGATGTCCATCAGAAATGAAAATACTTTTGTTTGTGTAGAAATCAATATTTATCTGTGTGAGCCCTCATTACAATCAGCCCAACCCTCTTAATCTACTGTACTACTAATCCCTGACTGTCTGCTAGTCACTGGGTCAGACAGACAGGGAGATCACTCACACACACACACACACACACACACACACACACACAAACACAAACACACACACGCACACGCACACAGCTTTTGTGCGAATGCCAGATGAAATCACTCTGTTGGGAGGGTAAATTTGAGATGTTCGCATTGCACGGTCTGCATCTTCTCAGCATTTTGCATGCAAAACTACAATGATTGGTCAAATTAGTGGAAAACATGCAGTGATTGGACAAAATTGCAAGGTTGCGCAAGATTCACAGAGATTGGTTAAATTTGTGATCACAACTTCCTGGAAGGACTGCCCAGGAGAAGTCATAGTTTCTAGTGTTCTCCTCAACAGCGCGTGGGACACAACAGCCGATAGCGTTTCAATGTTGATTAAATCACACACACACACACACACACACACACACACACACACACACACACAAACACACAGTGCATCAGGTGGTTCTGAAGGTTTAGTCTGCTGTTACCGTTGTCCTGATTGACACTTTACTCATATATACACACTCACACATTCACACTTACACTGACATGTTAAAAAGGCTATGAATTGGCTCTTGGTTATTCCATATGAGATCTCTTTGTATGAGGACATGCGGAGTAATCTTTGTTGAATATCAGTGTTGTTTGTGTTTAGACGGTTTAATAGCGGATGAGACAGGAGACAGAAGATGTCCTGTGTTGATCGATCGGCCACGGTTATCAACTGATATTTGTTCTAAGTAGTTTGATTAGTGGACTGTGTAAAGGCAGGTAGCTTCACCTGTCTGGCAGTTGTAACACTTGTGAGTGATGTGTGTGACAGTTTGGTGGAACTGTGGCAGGCATACATCAGTGAAATATTTGCACCCAGGCAGAGGCTAGCTAGGAGTTCTCTGTCCCCTTCGTCTTCCACAATTCACAGCAGTGCTTATGAATTTCATTATTTTTAGGGCCCGAGCACTGACCGTACGAATGCCCTATTGTATCTGTAGGAGTTCTTCTTTTTCTTTTTAGGGCCTGAGCACAAATCGTGCAAAGGACCTATTGTATTTGTAAAGATTATTATTATTTTAGTCACAAATTAATCACATTTTTGAAGGCCTTCCCGTGCTCGAAAACTCATGAAATGCTACGCACATGTCAGTCGTGGCTAAAATGTTTTATTTTTTTCTAGGGGTCAAAAATTTTTTTTTTTTTCTAGGGGTCTACTATGAGCATGGCAAATGGCCCTTCAGGAGCCCATAAACTGATAGTAGATCTTATCCAGATGAACAAAACATCCCATGGGCACCATATCGCAAACCCAACACGACGTCCATTTTGGATTTAGCAATTATTTCTTGTGATTTGCACACGTTCTATTTGAACAAACTCCTCCTAGGGAATTTACCGGATCAACTTCACTTTAAAGTTGTGCAATTTACGACATTCCATGCTCGTGGTGTGGCGTCCGGTTTTGACGATTCGCCATGAAAAGGAAGTTGTCATAACTTCAATGTACATGTTCCAATCTGAATAAAACTTCACGAGTCCCGCCCTGAACACGTCCACATGGCAATATTCAGATATAGTGATAACGCCACTGGCAACAGGAAGTAAGCTCTGCGTGGCAATTTTGATCAGATTTATGTGAAATTTTCATTTTGTGGTCCGCATGTGTTACGCCAGCACGTGACGTGGCAGCATAGGAGTGCGAGAGCCCCTACATCACTGCTTGCAGCTTTAATGGCTGATATTTTTTTTTTTGCTTTGGTGCTGTCCTTACTGTAGGGCTGCTGTCGTTGTAATGTCTCTGTTACTGCCAGCTGAGTATCTGGCCTCTCTCTCCCTCTCTCTTTCGCACCTGATATAAGGCACCAAGGAGGCGTGGGGGTAAGATGGCAGCTTCTCAGACCAGCTTGTTCATCAGTGTTTTGATCCAGTAGGGTGTTGGTGCTAGCACTGCTAAAGTTAGCCACCCTCAACAAAACAAGATAGCATTGATTACCGTCCCAACACACAGATGCTGGCATCCTGCTCGGTCTATTATCAATTATTAGGGCCCGAGCACTGACCAGTGCAAGGACCTATTGCATCTGTAGGAGTTCTCTGTTATTTTGTTTTGTGCCCCTTCAATCACATTTTTGGAGGCCTGAACATGCTCGAAAGCTCACGAAACTTTGCACAAAATTCAAACGTGGCAAATATGTACGTATTCTTTTGTACCCATGCACGGTGGCGCCAAATGGCTACAAAAAATAAACTTTTAAACATATTTTTAACAGTAGTGAAACATCTGAGAACAAAAAGTGCACACTCAATCAAAACAAAAAAATTAAACTAACAATAAAACATTGTGTGCAAAATTAGATACTGTAAAATGTGATTCATATAACCTATTAATCAAAATATAATATTCAAAATAAACAAATAAGGTTAAAATTCACCCCAAGTGAACAGAATAATATATTCTACTTCACACAAATATCACACTTCAATCACAGTGCAGTCTTTCTGGCCTTCCTTGCCGCAAAGTCATCAATAACCTTCTCATAGGAAATCTGACACCAACCTCATGGTTGATACTGATTGTGGCCAGACCACTGAGGCGTTCTTGAGCCATGGTGGATTTAAGGTATGTTTTCAGGAGTTTTAACTTGGAAAAACTCTGCTCAGCTGAAGCTACCGTTGTTGGTAACGTTGTGCTTATCCGTAAGGCAATGCAAAAGTTGGTATTTATTTCTGTGAGCTGCTTTTTGTGTATGATTTTCAACAACTCAAGGGTTGTCATGCTCTTTGATGGCAAGTCAGGTAAATTTAACAACTCTTGAGCCAGCTCCTTAGCACATAGGGAGAACACACAAGAGCAAATACATTGACAGTGACAAACATTCACTGACACATTAAACTCACCTGAGGAAACCGGAGCAGCTGAGGTGCATCGCTGTTCCTGGTCTGATGATTCAGCTGTAGGTGGTCCCAAATATTTTAATAGTGAATCTAAAATGATATAACAAACAAGTGTATTATCAACATGGAGTAAATCATTTCCGTTTTTCAAATGATATTATTATTATTAGTTGCTAAGCATTTTAATTTTGACATTCTTTTTACATAAATTCACTTAGGATGTGTCTGAAATCACTCACTCATTCCCTACTCCCTAGTCACTACATAGGGAGTCCAACATAGTGGACTATATAGGGAGTAGTGAGTGATTTCGGACACAGCCTTAGTCCCATACGCTCACAGCTCTATGTGCATACCTCTCTTCATAAACATACTCTACCTGTATACATAATTTATTATTACTATGCTCAACTTTTTTGATACAATATTCCATCAGTATGTAACTTACACTTATCTCTGTTCATCAGTATATAACATATGCTCATCTTTTGCACCTCTGTCCACATGTTGATATCCTCATCTGCATATGAGGCACTGACTCACTCAGCACTTTATTAGTTTGCACTCTGGTTAGATGTAAAACTGTATTTCATGGTACTTGAACTTGACAGTAAAGTTAAAACTAATCCAAAACTGAATCTAATCTAATTTTGCTATATGGACAGTAATAATAGACTTTTCACATCCACTCAATTTTTTATTTCATAGCACACAATGATAACAAAGTGCTATATACTGTAGCTAGCATCAACTTGTATAGTGTTTTTCTCGAAAAATATCCAGCCAGTCCAGGCCAACCCAGGCCAGCAGTCTGAACCAGTCTTATGACAGTCTTATTATGACAATATTGCGTCCGACTGCATGTTAATAACGACCAAATCTAGCCGAACGAAGCGGGACGTCACACGCCCTCACTGCTACTTAACGTTAGCTTACTAGTAAGATGACATGATGCTACTGCTAGCTAGCATGATTATATCGTGAATGCTCTGTGAATTTAATAAATATATAATCAAAATTATGTACCTTTCTCTTTTGCACATTTCTCCTGCTCTTCTTTTCTGCGCTTTCGAAAGTGCGCCCCGGATTGCTTTTGCCGTTTCGCTTTCCATGGACTTTTGCTGTAACCATAGTAACCCGTCGACACACAGCCGACCGACCGACAGTGCATCAGTGTGCACGCTAGCATGTTGTGACCGTGATGTGTAACAGCAAGGTCACGTCAGAATTGTCATTTCTTTTACTTAAGTTTAATTTATTTTTGATGTCAAAGTATTGTTGTAGATAGAGGGATGGCAAAAACAGTTGGAAAAATAAATAGACACTATAATTTTAATTTTTAATTTTTTTCTCCCCGTATATTTGGTGCCCCTCACTAGGTGGCGCCTTAGGCAAGCGCCTATGTCGCCTGTAGGAAGGACCGCCACTGAGAGTCATGTCGACATGATAATATTAAGATATAGTGATAGCGCTGCCTACTGGCAACAGGAAATATCATGTTTTATACTTAATAAAATTACAATTACAGGGTTTCTATTTTAACAAACTGCTCCTAGGGAATTGAGTGAGCATTTTTCTTGTGTTTCTTTGCTCAGACAAATGAGCAAGTTAACTTGTTTTTGATGGCTGTGTCACTGGTTTCTACTGGTCTCAGCTTGGGACCCACATTTTCCCATGCTCATTTAGTATTTTTACCCCAATAACGTCATAACTGTGGAAAAT
This sequence comes from Dicentrarchus labrax, assembly GCF_905237075.1. NCBI lineage: Eukaryota > Metazoa > Chordata > Actinopteri > Moronidae > Dicentrarchus > Dicentrarchus labrax. Next base: position 27,528,947 of record NW_026136706.1, on the reverse strand, counting down.
TAACACTTGAACATTGTGACTACCTGGGCACCCTGGTGGTGATAATGTTATGCTGCCCCATACCAACAAACTGTGATGCACTGTGTGTTCTGACCCCTTTCTATCAGAACCAGCATTAACTGTTTCAGCAGTTTGAGCTACAGTAGCTCGTCTGTTGGATCGGACCACACGGGCCAGCCTTCACTCCCCACGTGCATCAGTGAGCCTCCTTCCTTGGAGCACTTTTGATAGTTACTGACCTCTGCAGACCGGGAACACCCCACAAGAGCTGCAGTTTTGGAGATGCTCTCCAAAGACATCTATATATGTCGATTGCTTTGACCCACCAGTTGAAACACCATGAGTTACAGTACAGGAACGTGAGAATTTGGGGATTTTGGGGATCAGTGGTGCGACTCTAATCACAGTCCACCTGTCACCAAGTGTGTTTCTTTGTATTTAAACCGGGGTTCAGAATGTTGTCCCCTGGCTGTTGAGATTAAAAACATTAGTGTATGTTGATGGGAATGTTGTTGAGCTGAGAATCCACATCAGAAGCAGGTGTCCACGTGTTCAGTCAGTGAGTGCACTGTAGTGCATCCATTCAGTCCACAGCAGAACTGAAAGGATACTAAAACTGTCCTCACCAGCTTGAGGAGACTCAGGAATGTATTAGATAACTAGTTCTCAAATAGGCTCCATGGGGAGTATACAGGAAAGACGTGCATTGTTTGTTTTTGTCCTATCCACGTTCGTAGTAGGTGCCTTTGGACACTAGGCATGGTAAATGGACCTGTACTTAAAGCGCATTTATACACTTTCACACACCGATGACACAGCATTGGGAGCAATTCAGGGTTCAGTATCTTGCTATGTTTTCAGGCTTCTTCGTTGTCAGCATTGCCTATTTGCACATTTGAAATCAGGGCTGCAATAAATGGTTACTGTCAATTCATAAAATGACAGAAAATGGTGAAACATGTTGATCGAAGTTTCCCAATGCCCAAGGTGACGTCCACGTTGTTCTGTCCACCACTCAGATATATTCAGTTTACTGTCACAGAAGACTTAAGAAAGCAGAAAACATTCACATTTGAGAAGCTGAGAAGATGATCAGTTAGTTTTTATTATTATTAGAAACTTCGACATGCACCGTTAGTGGACGACCTGCTCTGCCTCTGGCAGCTGCCCCATGTAAGAAAACATGTTTATTTGGTATCACAACAAGTGTCACATCATCATGAGTTTAATAGTTTTTTTAATTGAATATGATACAGAAATGATCATACCCACTCAGTGACCCAAACTAACACCTGGCAAGCATCAAATGAGAGTAGATTTCACGTTTTTCGAGTTAATATCAGGACACACTGGTGGCTAAATGTTTGGGCCAAAATAGTCTTGTATGTCATGATTTTAAAGCTATCGCTTTTGTATCCATTGAGTTAAATCCTGGAGCCTGTGACCTTGCGCATTTTCAGAAATCTAACTGGGAAACTGAAACTATAGCTTGTTGTCATAGAAACAGATCATAAGATTGTGATGTTTATTGTAACTTAACTCATCCACACACTGCTCCACTCACCGGATCAGCTCCAGCCTCTGCCTGTGCGTCGCACAGCAGCCTTCAGTATTACAGGCTGTTACTCATAAGTTGTAACCAATCAAATAGTGCTGTGGGCAGGACATTGAGCAAGGGTTGTAGAGTGTAGTATTGTTATATAGTGTAGGCCTATAATTATAATCTATTATATATTTTTATCACATTGTGCGTTCCTAACATGCAGTAACATTTGGCCCTGATTTGTCTCCATGAAGCAGCTTTAGTAAAGTTGGTGGTGGTTATTATTGTAACTTTAGTGTTTCAGTGTCGTATCAGAGCTGGTTGCTGACAGCTGCAGCTACTGAAACAAACAGGTTATCATCATCATCATCATCATCAACATCAACATCAACATCAACAACATCATCATCATCATCATCATCATCCTCATCATCAGCACAAACTGAGTCTTAGGCAGCCAGTTTTTGTCCCTGGAGCACCCTGGGCATCCTGGCCTGACTCCACCCATCTGAGAGCCGGCTGTTTCCTTTGTAGTCAGCAAGTGGCGACTTGTTGTGGATTATCTGTACGTTTGGTATCCATCACCACCAAATGTAAGAAAACTGCCTCAAAAGTGGTGTTTTCATATGTTTTCATTCATGCCTGTAAACGTACACATGTGAGTACTTATGAATGCGTGTGTGTGTGTGGTTCAAAGCCTGTCATTACTGTACTGCAGGGAGGAGTTTCACCTTTTCCTGCATGACCAGAGGATGCAGCTGCAACACGCACACGCGCACACGCACACACACACACACACACACACACACACACACACACACACACACACACACACACACACATAGAGTCAGTATATACTTACTTTAGATCTTTAGGCAGACACAACCAGACGACCTGAATTTAGAATTGATGAATTGATTGATGAACTGAAGAATTTAGATTTGAACCATGAGAACCACAGGAAGAACTCATGCAACAAATGGCTGACATGAAGAGTCAGCAGTTTAGGTTCACTACAGACCTTTTATGTGTAGTTTGTGTTCTTGTATGTTTATTGATTCAGCTGGAATCAAAAGAACAAAAAACCTCAAGCAGTATACCACAGGACAGGTGAAATAATTTTATTCTATGCTACATGATGCAGTGAGAAATGTTAGACTCTTGTGCTGCTTAAGTGAACAGTTTAAACCGGGTTTTACCACAGGAAGTTGTTGGTTGAGGTGGTAAGCCACTGAGCTCTTGACGCGTCTCGTCTCACGATCCGTTAGTAAATGACTGCCTACACAATGAACACACCCAGCAAATATGTGAGATTTGTTGCATGAAATAAAGCCTCAGGCCCTTTATTATACACAGATGGAGTTTCACCCTCATCCTCTAACACCACCTAAGCTACTGTTTCCAGGATAATTGAAATGCTCGCTTGTGCTTATCTCGTGAACTTTGTCGTTACTCTTCACCATTATCTTGCGAGTGCCTGACTGGTACTTATCAGATGCAACTGTCTAAAGAGGAGAAGGAAGAGAATAAATGAACCCGTTGCTTGTTTTTGTTTTAAACGCTGATCATATTGAAAGTAACTAAATTTAAACCAATTTTAATGACTTTTTTCCTTCTTTCATTTCCTCTCCCTTCCTTCCTTCCTTCCTTCCTTCCTTCCTTCCTCCCCTCCCCGTTGTCCTGCCGTAGTGTTGTTAGATGACAGAACTCTGTGTTAATGAGTAGGCAGGAAACATTCTTGTGTCTCAGCTGCTCAGCCTCCACATTCCTGCACTGTGTCTGAGTGTTTATACAGTACAAGTCTTTGTACAACAATCTGAGGTCACACAGTTTGCATTGCTGCTCACATCTTGTTCTTATGCACATCAATGATAGACCGTATAAAACACGGACAGAGTCTCCTAGACGTCACCTATAGGTTTCTGAATAGCTCAGTGTGGTCAGCTCTGGCATTGCCAGTTCAGAAGTCCTGACTCCGTTGGGTCCAGGCTAATCCAAAAATCCACCCACCTGTCACACCCTTAATTACGCACCACGCTAAGCCTTAATATCATTTAAATAAATAATGAATATAAAAATTCACCCTCTGTACAGTTGTCATGAATGGGGAAATTAGCAAAACTGTTTTTTGAGCCAGACCTTAAACATAGTTTATTTCCGCTATAAAGTTGGGCATTTTAATATGGGGTCTAATGGAGATTGATTCACTGCTGGAGCCAACCTCAAGTTGCTGTTAGAAGAGCTACAATTTTTGGCACACAAAAAATCTAAATTTGGTTTGTCACTATGGCTAAAGGCTGTTTGCCCATTGTATCCCCACAATAGAGTTAAACTGGATGAGCAGAAATTCCAGTGATCATCACAATTGTGAAATTAAATTTTCATATTGTCCCCTGCCTACCAAGAAGTAGTTTAAAGGTCCACTGTGTAGGATAATGTGACATATAGTGGTTTAGTTTCATACAACCCCTTTGCTTCACCCTCCTATTCCAAGTTCAAAGGAGGAACTACGGTGGCTGCCAAACACCTGAAAAACACGGTGGCTTTCTAGTCTTTCATCCACTCAAAGTGCTGTACACTACATGCCACACTCACCCATCCATTCATTCATTCACTGGTAAATGGACCTGTACTTGTATAGCGCCTTTCTAGTCTTCCGACCACTCAAAGCACTTTTACACTACATGCCACATTCACCCTTTCACACACATTCACTCAGTGATGGCAAAGCCCATCAAACAGAAACTAACTCATTCATACACATTCACACAGTGATGGCAAAGCCCATCAAACAGAAACTAACTCATTCATACACATTCACACAGTGATGCACGGCATCGGGAGCAATTCAGGGTTCAGTATCTTGCTAAATGTTACACACTGGACCTCACTGTGTTGGTCAGCAAGACAAATTAAACTATAATAACCAGCATGCAAAGGTAGCACCTTGACACCAGCTCACTGACCCACCTCACGACCCCGATGAGATCACTACCGGTTTGCTTAGAGAAGGGAGTGTTGTTGTTAACACAGGAACCCCCACGCCTGCTTTACAGGGTGTGGTGTATATGTTGTTGTATTGCCTGGAGTTGTAAGGAAATCTGATTAACAAACAGTGTTCTTTTTTGAACTAGCAGCAAGGCCTCAGGGTGGAGATTGGTCAAGGTCCTTTATGTACACTTGAACCTACAGAGGAATTGAAATCCAACATTAGAAGGCAGTGGAGGGGCTTGAAGTCTGAAATTCACAGGAGGTACGAAGCTAAAAAAAGTGGTGGACAAAAGTTGTTTTGACAACAGCTCACATTTATGTTGAGAGAATGATTGTTAGTTGATCAGAAAATATGATCCATGTGAATTGCACCAACTGATCAACTGTTCAGTTCTATGTTTACTAAATAAAAATGCACAAATAACTAAACTTAAGCGGATTCCAGCACACAAACTCGTTCTTACTTTCTTATTGGGTTCATATCAAAAAGAATAACAGCACCTGTCATTAGGAGCAAATCCTGCTTGTAAATCTTAACATGTTATGAAACGTTATGATCGACATTTTGCTGAAACGTGATTCTTTAGTTTAGTTCCTTGTTAACATTGCCAACCCAGAAGTTAGCATCGTAATGGTTCCTTTGACAAAAAGCCACTGGGATTGTTTCCATTGGATTCTGGATTATTATATTATACTGTCTAGCAGTTGGATGTTTAAATATAAAAATTGATAGAGTGGTTTGGAGAATTGATACAATATCTTAAAAAATAAATATTGCGGTATATATATATGATTTTTTCTTACACCCCTACCAAAAGACCCATTCAAAAATCCACTTGACTTTGAGGAGAGGAAACCGAAAGTGCTAAAATGCTAACTCAGTTCTGGGTTTTAGGACCTGCAGCACAGTTACATATTACTGTCTTCACTAGCTAAGATATCTCTTACATTTTATTGCTGCAACCCAATTCAGAAACTTGCTAGTTTAAAACTGGCTGGTGGTTAGGAGGGACACAGACTTAGTGATGGTTTTACAAATAGCTGGTGCAACTCAGTGCTGAGCTCTGAGGAGAGATGGGGAACTCACTTATGTTCCACATTGTAGGCTCACCAACATGGTACAGTACTGTACATGAATGTGCAGTAAGCATGGAAGCTGACTGTTAACACCACATCTGTATGCAGCAGCAGTTGAGGATAAATGCTCATTCATGGTCATCTTTATGAGCAGCTGAAGATCAGGGAGAATGCAGAGACTGAAATCTTAAGGAGCCTTACTGCCTGCTCTGGTTGTTTATCTCTGCTGCCGCCTGATGCTGCAAGTTGAAGCAAGTTATCTGGAGGGAATTTGGCCTTAAACTCCCACACTAACTCAGCTCATGTCCTCTGAAACATGACACAGCTCAGTGAGTTAGAGACTATATGGAAGCATCCCGAGGTTAGAGAATCGGAGTGGGTAATGGGCGTCAATTCCGTCAGCTGCAGCTGTTGACGTGTCCGCAAACATATTTTTATGTACAATTTCAATTTTATTTGACTCCGTATGGTCTGCTGGTAGTGTATTTGTTTCATTCATTCAATTTCAGTGTATGTGTTATTAGTTGGTTTAAGTTCTTTTTTTTTTTGGCATATGGCTTTATTTGACAGTAGAGAGAGAGGGGATGACATGCAGGCAACAGCTAGTTTCGAACCCTTGATACGTGGTATATATGAGAAATGGCATTTAGCAACAACTGCAGCAACTATTGTTTTGTTGTAGATGTGGAACTGAAGCACATGTTTGTGCTTGTATGAAATATGCAAAAATACCATTATCATGAAACATTACACGGCTAGAAGAGTGCACTCTGTAGGACGCAGATCTCTGCCAGGTGTATAGGGGCATGTGGGTGGGGAACAGGGAGATCAGGGCAGACTGGGTGTCCAGTGTGTATGAAAGCAGTGGAATGAAGGGATGACATTATGCAGGTTACATTATCAACATGCAAATCTGGACACAAACAATTCCAAACACCGATGATATGAAAATGTCAATTTCAAAGGGAAAATGTTGACAAAAGTCCGCCATCACAAATGTGACCACCACATGTTACCTAGTGGAAACAAGATTGTAAACTGAAGCAGTTGTTGATCACTCGCCGTCCCTGCCAGCTGGGTAAAAGGAGTGAGGAGGTGGGAGAAAACATTCACACCTATGGGCGGGCAATTAAGAGTCACCAAATAACCTGCATGTCTTTGGACAGTGGGAGGAAACCCACACAGACACAGGGAGAACATGCTCCAAACAGAAAGGTCTCTAACGTCAGTTTTCTGAGCCACTGCCTTTTATCAGGCTCTGTTGAACTACAAAAATCTTTGGTAAGGTTCGCTAACTGCAGACTGTCTTTGTCAACACCCTCAGTGTCAGAGTGAATGCCTAACCCTGCCTCACATTGACATGCTTTTATTGTGAAGCATATACAGGAAGTGATGAGTAACAGCAGAAGCTTAACACAAACTGATTGGTGACATTTGGTCGATCCTTAATAAGCTCAGTAGATATTACTACACAGCTGTGACTGAGATTTGTGCTGAGCTGCACATTTTACTGTACAGTTAACAGCAATAGTGTATAGCAGTATATCTGTGGTATAATGGATGTGCAGATGTATCAGGCATGGTCAGTAGAAGTAGTAGTAGTAGTAGTAAAAAAGTGTGTGTATGTGTGTGTGTGTGTGTGTGTGTGTGTGTGGTAAATGACCTTAGGGCAGTATCATCACTTGTGTCACCTTACATGACATCATGTGTGAACACACTGAAATGTAACCTGATAGATGTGTTCTTAAAGCATATCTTTGTGTGTTTAAGTGTGTGGGTTAGTGTATCTCAATGTTTTTCATTAAGGTCATTATCACATTATCAATTCAACTGTGTGTCACGATTCTCCAAATCCACAATTTTATTCTATTTTAAGTTTAAAGGAGCTGTAATGATATAATGTTGGAAAGCTTTACATTCTGACAGCTATGACTGATAAAGTGTTGAGTCAGATGTAAGCTATAATATTATTCCACCAGTCAACTGGGAACTGCAAAAAAAAACAAAAGTCACTAGAGTTTCCTGTATATTCTTATTTTACTAAGTTTACTTACTTAAGTTAGTTTTGTAAGTACACAATATTGTTTCAGTTTTTCATCTGGTCTAGTTTTTATTTGTATTTCAGTTAACTAAAATGTTTTTTCACAGCCAGTTTTAGTTTTTGATTAGATTTTTTGTTAACTATAATAACCTTGGTGGGAAGAGAGTCTCTCCAGTGCCAGCATGTTACAGTCACAGAAAAGTGCCTAATGCTGTAAGGTGTAGTTAACTTACTTTAATCAGAGCTAATGTGGCTAGATAAGCTTAACAGGTACTGAAAGGCAGCGTGTTGTGTTTGCTGTCATAGGAGAGAAATAAAAAGTCCCTGTTCATGCAGTGTGCAAAGAAAGAAACATACTTACCACAAATGTTACCATCAGAAACACCGAGCTAGCTGCTAGCTGCTAGCTGCACCGTAGCTACGTTGGACAGCGAGTGTCAATCACAGAATTGCGATAGATCTCTGACCCTGTGTAGAGTGGCCATGGGTAAAGTTATAAAGTGCAGTGTGTGTGTGTGTGAGTGTGTGTGAGCACATTAGTGTGCACATGCATCTTTAAGAAAGGGGGGAGGAGAAAAGGAGGCACGAAGGAAGACTGAGGAATGATATTGCATTACAAATTAATTAAAAAGTGTGAATGAGTGGGATTTAAGACTAGGAGACGAAGAAAACAACAATCTCATTTAGATCGCTACAGAATCAAAATCATGACACCCCTACACACAGACACACAGACACACAGACACACACACGCACACTGCCAGTAACAGAAGTGTGTAGCCAGTAGCTGAGTCAGACTGCTGCTGTTTGCTCACAGGATGAAAGTGGGACTGACTAGCTCTTTGTTTCTTTACCACACGGTTTTAAATAGCGCTTCCTGTGACCGCGTGACCCATGATGCAACGCTGCCTGTGCTGTTGATGCTCAGATGCAGCTGTGATTGAGCACATTGTGCACATTTTTCACTGTTTACTGACAGAAACACTGCTGCAGTTTAAGTCAGATTTGTTTGAAGCTCACAGTCTGGTTGGTCTTTGATGTAACATTCAAGTACTGCTCAAAGTACAAATGCATTTCCATCTATATTAGTTCTGAACCAGTGAGTCATTCCTTATATTGGTCTATCAACAGCAAAAACACCAAACATTCTCAAATGTCACAGTTTGCTGCTTCTCTTTGTTTTATGTCTTTGCACTGTTGGTCAAATAGAGCAAACCATGTCACCTGTCCCCTTGGGCTCTCTGAATTTCAGTTTCATGAGATTATGTTGAATGCTGAAATTAACAAATTCCATTCTGAGTTAGGTGTTGTTTTCTCAAGGTATGAAGAGTGATGGGCAGGGGAGAAGTATCCTCAGTGGATCTGTTGGTTCTGTATGAAAACTGGTTACAGTCCAGGCTGGCAGGGATAGTGTTCTTTATGTGCTGGAGAACCACGTTCTCAAAGCACAATGGGAGTGGGTGCCACAGGGCGGTAGTCGGTTGGACTAGATACTGCAGACGATGGTGGCTTGAAGCAGAAATGTTAGTAACGACATCAACTAGCTGACTGGCACATGTTTTTAGTAGGGCTGCCACAGACTAAAGATGTTTTCAGTGGTTAGATAAATGTGTGTGCGTGTGTGTGTGTTTATATATGTATATATGTGGATATATAATGATGAGGATTCAACTTTATTGTCATTGTAAGTACAGGTACAAAACAACAAAATGCAGTTAGCATCAACCAGAAGTGCAAAGTAATAAAGTGCAGAGTAATTTACAAATGTACAGAAATATGTGAAGAAAAAGTAATAATAACATTCTAGATATATGAATGATTACTGGCAAGACATTTACAGTATGAGATTGAGACAGTTCAGTGGGAGTTCAGGGGGGTGTGGGGTCTCCTCGACCCAGAGTTTAGCAGGCTGACAGCTGATGGGAAAAAGATGTTCTTGAGCCTGCTTGTTCGGTAATGGAGAGACCTGTAGCACCTCCCAGAGGGGAGGAGGGATAAACAGTTTGTGTCCTGGGTGGGAGGTGTCCCTAGCAGTGCTGCTCGCCTTCCGCAGACATCACTTGCTCTGGACAGCCTCAATGGTGGGGAGAGGTGAATCATTGTCAGTGATGAGGCCAATCACTGCTGTGTTGTCCGCAACTTCATGATGGTGTTTGGCTGGGGGTAAACGATTATTTATTAAAAGATTAATCGGGCGATTATTTTATCGATTAGTCAACTAGTCTAACAACTAATTGGACGATTAATCTAACGATTATTTTTCTGTTGCTTGATTAATAAAAACCATAATGTATCTCAAATAAATACCCAAAAATTCTTAATAATATACTTTATTAAACAACAGTTTTGCACAGCAAAAAATCTTCTGCTTTACACAAAATAAAATAAATAAAATAATTTTACTGTTATACAAAATGAAAGGCCAGCCTGTTTACTCTTTCACAGTACTGAAACTTTGTTTCATTTTCCTTCCACCATTGGAGTGGGTTTTTGTCCTTTGGAATGGGTTTCTCCCCAAAGTACACAAGCAGCTCATTCCTGACAGCATCTTCCCTCTGGTCTTGGCCTGGGTCTTCATCTTCCAGCTTCTCATCATCATTTGTGCCAAGCAACGTGTCCAGAACAGTCTTTGGCTTCTGTCTGGAGTGATCTGGCTGGTGGTCACTGTCATCTTCTTCGGGCTCTTCCCTCCCTTGCACTCGTCTGGCTTCAAGTGCAAGGGCCTGAAGTTTGATTTTCACCTTCAGGATGTTGTCTGTGGGCAGGAACTTGAGTTTTCGGAATCTCGGATCAAGGGCCGCAGCGAATATGCACACATGTTTCCCGTCTGTAGTCTCAATCTTCCATCTGAAAAATATGGATTTGATTTGCCCACTTAAGATCAAAGAAATTCAAGGTGCTTAGAGAGAAAGATAACAGTAGAATCAATAGCTCTACATGATAGAATGCCAATGGGAAAACATTGAAAGATGCAAACTGGGAAAGCTTTATTAAAATATTCAGTTCACTATAAGAGATTTAAAGAGCTGAATAATTAAACTAACCTTGAAGCAATCTCTGCTGTGGCTGCTGTTTGGAAGGTGGCGATGGGAGCAGACTCAAAGGCTGTCTGCGTGGACTTCTGTTGGCCTTGGCTTGCTCGAAGGCCTCAAGTGCTTGCTGTAGCTCCTCCAGGAGGCTCCACTGGTCAGCTTTCATATCCAGGTAGTGCTTTGCTGCCTTGGTGACCTCTGGGTCTGAGAGGGTTGCGGTTACAGGCCACCGCTGCTAAGGAGGCATGTGATCATACAGTAAGAACTATTCCATCTAACAGCTACATCCTGGGTCAACTTGTGTTGAGCTGTGCCCATTTGCTCTTGTTTGAGTTTCAACTTCAGGGTGGCGACATCGCTGCTATGGAAGTACCCGGCGAGGCTCCTTGCTGCCCCAAGTGCCTTGTTGATCCGGGGATCTTTCAGAGCATGGTTGACGATCAACTGGGTGGTATGGCCAGCACATCGAAGTGAGGCAACGCCATGCCTCTCCTCAAGGATTCTAAGGGCTTTCACCACATTAGCTGCATTATTGTGGACAATCGCCTGGACATCATCACAGAGAGAGAAGTCAAACTTCTCGGCAACCTCTTCAATCCAGTGAGCGATGTTTTCTGCAGTGTGTCGGTCCTCAAGGGGCTTTGTGTACAAAACGAATGAGACCATCTCCCAGTTGTCGTTGATGTAGTGGCAGGTCACTCCGAGGTATGCCTCTGTGGCAATACTTGTCCAGGCATCGTGGTGAGTGTGATTTTTGAGGACCTCTTCTTTAGGTCTTTCTTCAGATCTTCAAGAGTACATTGATATGCCTTCTCCAACTGCTTTGTGAACCACCACCTGGAGGGACATTTGAAGCCTGGGCAGGCATATTCGATCATGTCTATGAAGGCTTCACCCTCAACAAAAGACAAAGGCCTCATGTCTTTGACGATCACCTGTAAGATAAAGAAAATTATTATTAACAACATGAACATAGTACCTTTCATAGAGCCATATGTTGCTTACAATGTAAGAAGAGTAATTAGTAGACAATCCAAACAAGGACACAAAGAAAAGGGCCAAGTTAACTGAAGAAACACCCATAACCTAGCTAATAAATATAGGAAAATACAATACAAAAAATGGGCACAGCCATTCCATCCTAAGAGATGCTCAAAGCAAGCAACAGTGAGCTAATAATTACTTACTCTCAAGATCCTTTTGCTCAGTTTGGCTGCCTTCTGTGGAGTGCATTGCGTCTCTTTCCCAAGATAGGACGGCAAGGTTCTTTGCTTTGTCCTAGAAAACACAAAATCAATGCATATTAGAACAACAGCTATGGCAGTGGGGCATTTTAAATCTACTCTTAACCTCATTGCAGTGCTATGCTATGATTAGTTTATTTGAATGCTAATGTGGCCACACACACACACACACACACACACACCTGAGCGGAGCAGGACAATGGCTTCAGAATAACAAAGCTAGCGCTAGCTCAACGAGCTAACAGCTGATGAGCCGCTACAGTTTGTTCACTCGGAGGTTTTCTGTTCTTTCTAACAGCGACACAAACATATTACTGACTGAGCACTTTAACTAAATACAGACCAACATAAAGCCAATTACCCCCGGTCACAAAACCCACAACAGTTACGGAGTTACAGACCCCCCCCTCCCCCTCCGGCACGAAGCTTGGTGATTCACGGTATAAACTACGTGTGAATCTCTATAAAAATATCAGCAGGGGAGAATATGGAGACATCTGCACCAGCTGGTGAATAAATTAACCTCACCTTATAAGTTTCATCTTCATCTTGCAAACAATAACTACGTTAGCATCACTGAGGCTCCTGCAGCTAACAGTGGTTAGCATGTGCTAGCATTACACGAACAATGAAAAACAGCATAAACTCTTAAAAATACTTCCAGTTCCTTCCTCTGCCGTCTCTCCACAGACAGTTGGTACAATCCCTCTTTCAGGAACAGTCTTTCAGCCAGTCCAGTGTTGTACTGACCGAGGTTGTGAAAACAGTCCGACACGAAGGTTCAGACACGTTCCGGTTTTTCTGACTCTAACCGGACATTGCCGTAAAAAAATACTTTACATAAATTTACATAGATTTGCATATGTAATTTTTATTTTTTATTTTTTTATACTCGCAATGGCGGAGCTCCGATAGTCAACAGGAAGTAAAGTGAGGTGGGTGGCAACAGGCAGAGCATTTGACGTCACAAACTACCCACTTCTGAAACTTCTCTCACTTCTCTCCTATATTCTGACTGAGGCAGCCCACAAAAACATGACTGAGTCATTTTTTTTCACACTTTGCTGCTGATAGGCCCTCCAGAGTCCCAAATGTACATAATCAAATGATTAAAAAGTTGGTTTTGGATAATATGTCTCCTTTAATCTTTTCAGCTAGGCTAACCAACTCATCTTAGCTCTCTGTGCAGTTTGTTCGTGCTAGGTTAGTAGCTAAAGTTCACGTTAGCTAATGTTAGCTAAGATAGCTGTGTTCTGCAGCCGTAAGCCAGCTACCATTCAAGCCAACATTAGATGATATCTAACGTTAGCTAAAGACAGCTGTCTAGGTGCCAGTAGCTAGCTAACGTTAATGTTAGCTACTAACCTAGCACGAACAGACCGCACGGAGAGCTAAAATAGTTAGCTAGCACCACCGAAGTGCGCAGAGCTCAAGCTACACAACACACCACACAAACATGAAATTAATTTAACCAACATTAGTACTTACTTGTTATTGTCTCCATCACGAGTGACAATGGGGTGCCTCCATTTCAGATGTTCCAACATTGCTGTTGTGCTCGTGTGGTATGCCAACTCCATTTGGCAAAGAGCGCAAATAACGGCACCTTTCCGTTTGGGACTAAACTTGAAGTATTCCCATACCTTTGATGATTTAGGGCGCGTTTTTTTCGGACATTTTCTTTTATTGGGACTTTGTTGACAAAAATGTGAGGAGGTTGCTGTTTCGTCCATTCTGCAATGTTTTTCCCAAGTGTGGCGAGCTGTGGCGAAGCGTCGACGCAAAAATATGACGTTGACGTATTTTTGACGTTGACGCGTCGCTACAGGCCTAGTTGGAACCATGTACAGGTGCGCAGTCGTGGGTGAAGAGGGAGTAGAGGAGGGGGCTCAGCACACAGCCCTGTGGGACACTGGTGTTAAGGGTTAGGGTTGAGGAGGTGTGGTTGTCTGAGCAGATTGGGGTCTGTTGGTTAGAAAGTCCAGTATCCCGTTGCAGAGGGAGGTGTTGATGCCAAGGTTGCTGAGTTTGGTAATCAGACCGGAGGGGATGATGGTGTTGAATGCTGAACTGAAGTCAATGAACAGCATTCTCACATAGGTGTTACTGTTGTCCATATATGTATGTATATGTGTATATGTATATATATATATATATATATATATATGTATATGTGTATATGTATATATATGTATATGTGTATATGTATATATATGTATATGTGTATATGTATATATATGTATATGTGTATATGTATATATATGTATATGTGTATATGTATATATATGTATATGTGTATATGTATATGTGTATGTATATATATGTATATATGTATATGTATATGTGTATGTATATATATGTATATATGTATATGTATATGTGTATGTGTGTATGTATATATATATATATATACACACATACATGTGTATATGTATATGTATGTATGTATGTAGATATATGTGTATATATATATATATATATATATATATATATATATATATATCCAGTGTTTGGATATAAACATGGAATACAAAAATACAGAAAAACTCTCCCATGACTGTTGCCTCCAGAGGAAAGGAACTCTTGATGTGTTCTTGCTCTTGCAAAACAAATGTGTTTTTAAGAGCTTTAAGAGTTCAGCCTCTCTAAAACAATGTGGGGTAATTGGCCTGACATTTCTCTGCCTTATTTGGCAGCTGCTGATAACCGAAGTGGATATTGTTGTTCCCGAGCTACAGCAGGATGTGATGTCACTAATCCCAGCCTTGAGCAGCTGACCCTCTGCCAAATACCAACCTCCCTGAGTCTGACGGCAGTCTTACCTCAAATAAAAGCCTCTGTGCTGCTGTGTCTGTGATACTGAAGTGTTGATTTTGCTTGCAGCTCGTCAGTTAGTTTATTCTAAGAAATAAGCTTGTTTTTCCACTGGAAGAACACTCTTTCCAGTTGATTAGGTATACCTTGCTAAAACTAATGGGCCAGATCAGTCAGAGATACATCGCTAGAGGCGCAGCCTCCTTGACAAAGTGCGTCAGATGCGTCTATGGAGCGGCTGCATGCACAACTGGGCGATCAAGATTAACAAGATTGATCAAAAATGTTGATTAGATTAGAAAAAAATGGTTTTCAAGAAGCATGACAAAAACCAGACTGAAGAACAGTTTCTTTCCACACACTATCACTCTGATGAACAGTTAACTTCAGTCATACAGTGTCAGTAACACTAAAATTACTTACATAAAACTTCTAAATGGTGTATTTGCACTTTAATGCACAGATACGCATCATCCATCGCTGTCCAATATAAATCCTGCATGCTGTGTCCACCCATTTTACACTCAGTATTTATGTTCTTTGCACTATTTGTATTGATTTAAATATTGTATATTTGGTAAGGCTGTTCAATTAATCGACATTTTATCATGATAGGAAAGGAAAGTGTAACTGAGGACTTCCTTGCAAAGGGTTTTTGACAAATGTCCACTAAATGCAGCATGTTTCTGAAGTTTAAAAAAATAATTTGAATAATCGTGATTTCAATTTTGACCCAAATAATTGTGATTATGATTTTTTCCATAATCGAGCAGCCCTAATATTTGGTAATTGTTGCTTTTTAGATGTACACCTTTTTTTCAACTATTTCTATATATGTTCGGTATACATGATAATATCGGCACGTCATCGATACCGGCCGGGATAAGCTTTCAAATGAAAGGCATTTATGATAAATAGGGAATTATTTTGGACAAAGGTCTGGTCAGCACACCTTGATAATTTGTTTGATGGTTGAAGAATAAAGTATTTCAACTGTTTGAAGGTCTTTCTCTTCTTTTCTTACTTTAAAAACATGTTTTGTTTTGCTCAAGCAGACGTATATCTGTTGATTTTTAATGTGGATTCTCTCTCTGCAGACCTTTCAAAGAACAGACTGACTGATGTCCCCTCAGAGGTCTGCCACCTGGTTGCCTTGGAGACACTAAACATGTATCACAACTGCATCAGGACCATCCCTGACACCATCATCAGCCTGCAGTCACTCACCTCCTTAAACCTCAGGTACATTCACACACACTTGGTGTCACAGTGTGAGAGCTTGAGCTGAGGTGCTGTCCGTTACTCTCTCTCCTGTACCAGGGAGGATTTGTGCATTTTAAGAGGGTATTGCATTCTGGGTATGATGCAGCAGTGCTGCAGAGTCTAGCCTGTGCAGTAAGTCTGAAACAGTACTTTCTGAACCGATGCAGATTTTATGAGCAGGATTACCAGTAAGCTTTGTCTGTCAGTAGTATGTGTAGCATAATTGTAATCCTGACTGATGCTACATCACGACTGTTCATGTTAAACTGACAATATACACAGTGTACATACATATACAGGATATGTTCACCGCAGGCTTAAGTTAGTACTCTTAATAATAGAATAGTAGAATACTGATATTAATTATGGTCAAAACTGGGAAAATACTCAGAGACAAGTTGAAATGAACCAGAATTATCCTTTTATTTGACCCCACATTGGCGGCCGTAATGCCATGTTGGTCATGTTTTTTTAGCTGTGAAGTATGTACCCTGTGCGTGCGTGCGTGCGTGCGTGCGTGCGTGCGTGCGTGCGTGCGTGTGTCTGCAGTCAGATTTGTGCCCCCACACTGGGAGCGCAACATCAGACTAAATCAGAGTGACGATGCAGAATTAAAGCAGTGTTATTGTCCTTTAATGTGAGCAGACTGTGTATTGTGTGTGGGCTTACAGTCGCCATGCTTCCAGTGTTCTGCCCTCTGAGCTGTTGTACAACTACGTGAGCCATTTTGTGTGTGTGTGTGTGTGTGTGTGTGTGTGTGTGTGTGTGTGTGTGTGTGTGTGTGTGTGTGTGTGTGTGTGTGTGTGTGTGCGTGCGTGCGTGTGTGTCTTTTACCAGTGCTACGCTGTTGGTGGGGGCATGACTCTGTGTCTCTCTCTCGCAAACACACACACACACACCCAGTCTGTCCTGTAAACAACAGGAAGGACAGTCTGCCTTCCTCTCCAGTACATACATTTTGAAATACCTCCTGTCTGTCCTTAAGAGTGTAAGAAATTTTTTCCAGAGGTAAACAAGAAGTTAGTTCCCTAAACCGCAATAGCAGGTTTACCAAAGATTTTCCATTATAAGGCTATTGTCCGTTTTGCTTGTAGAGAACACGTTTATAAAAAAATTTTCATGAAGCTTTATTCCATGTCCCTCTGGATATAGACCTAGCAGAAAGATCCTAGGTTCCAGATCTAATCTAATTGAGAGAATCTCCTGTACCGACAGTCTAACCTCCTCCCAAAACTCCCTCACTCTTGGACACTGCCAAAGGCAGTGAAATAAAGTGCCCTTATTTACCCCACATCTATTGCAGGTGTCTGGGATATTCAAATTAAATTTGTTTAATTTTGCTGGAGTAATATACACCCTCATTAACCAATAATATTGTAAGAGTCTTAGGCGTGTATTACCTGACCCTTTCTGGGCTGCTTTACATGCGTTACGCCAATGTTTCAATGATAGTTCCTCCTGTAGATCTGTTTTCCATGCATTAAATTTAGACTCAGAAGAGTCAGGAGAGAAGTCTCTCAGTAAATCATAAAATTCAGAGATGATGCCCTTTCCAAAAGGATTTTTTGTAAAGATTTTCTCCAGTATTGTTAGTGGGGGGCAAAACATATAATGGGTTTGGTTTGTTTTGATAAAATTCCTTAGCTGAAGATATTTAAAAAAATGTTTGCGAGGGATGTATATTTTCTAATTAACTCCTCAAAGGATAAAATATTCCCATCGTTACCATAAATATCTTTTACTTGTTTTACCCCTCTAACTGCCCACAATTTGAAACCAGCATCGGCTCTCCCTGGTCTGAAGAAGTTGTTGCCCCAGATTGGGCTGAAGTAAGAGACGGAGGGGGGGTCTTTTAAGTATTTCCTAACTTCTTGCCAGACTCCAATCCATGTTTTTAACTATAGGATTAGAACACAGTATTTTGAGTTTTTTAGGTTCATCTGAGAATAGATAAGTATAAGTATAGATAAGTGGGGAATGGGAGTATGATTCAATATCCTTCCATGTTAAGGGTCCGTCTCTGGTGAAGTAAAACATAAACATTCTTAACTGTACTGCCCAAAAATACCACAGCAAATTAGGGCATTGTAACCCCCCTCTGTCGTAGGGTAGATATAAAAGAGACAGACGCAGCTAGGGCGTTTATTATTCCATATAAAATTATTGAAATTTTTTTTCATTCTGGGGAAAAAGTCTGAAGGAGGCGGCAGGGGGATATTCTGAAATAAATATAAAAGTTTAGGAAGAATGTTCATTTTAAGTATATTAATTCTACCAATCAGAGAGATAGGAAGACCGGACCATCCCGCGATTGATTTGGATATAGATGCCACCATTGGGCTGTAGTTAGCTTCCACTAAGTTTTCCAGTTTAGGAACAATTTGAATTCCCAGGTATGTAAAGGAATCCACTGTTCTAAAATGACGAACATGAGTGGGTGGATCCGACCTCTCCCTTGATTTGAGAAGCATTATAGAAGATTTGGAATTATTAATTTTATAGCCAGACAATATGCCAAATATCTTAATTAGGTTCAGGAGGGATGGAATAGACTTATCTAAATTTCTAAGGACAAGAATGACATGGTCAGCGTAAAGAGCTATTCGATGATCAGATTCTCCAATGCCTATACCCGTAATTCCACTATGTCCTCTCACAGCAATGGCAAACGGTTCAATTGCAATTATGAAAAGTAAGGGGGACAGTGGGCAACCTTGTCTACAGCCTCTTTTAATTTTTATCGGTTTCTAAATGTTGTTGTTTGTAGTAATTTCTGCATAGGGATCATTGTACAAAAGTTTAACCCAATTACAAAAACCCTCCCCCAGGCCGAAGCATCCAAGAACCTCAAATAAATAAGTCCACTCCACCCTATCAAAGGTTTTCTCAGCATCTAATGCTAAGAAAGCCGTGTCCGATGCCCCCCTCAGGTTGTGTAAGATGTTCAAGACCCTCCTCACATTATGAAAACCATGCCGACCGATCATAAATCCATTTTGATCTGCCATTATTAGACCTGGTAGCATAGGTTCTAGTCTTTTTGCCAGAATTTTACATAGAATCTTCAAGTCTGAATTCAGAAGGCTGATCGGTCTCATATTTTCACACTTATCATTAGCTTTACCCGGTTTCGGGAGAAGAGTAATCAGGGCACCTCTCAGGGAGGAAGGAGGTATCCCATTCTGAAGGGATTCTAGAAACATTTCCAAGAGGGGAGCTCTAATTTTTGATTCAAATTTTTTGTAGATGTCTATGGGCAGGCCATCTGGGCCTGCTGCTTTTCCAGAATTCATGCATTTTATTGGTGCGGAGATTTCTACCACTGTCAAGCTCGCCCCTGATGCTGACCCTTCACATTTCTCTAATTTCGGGAAGTTGAGACTATCTAAGAATGCCGATGAGCTCTGGTCTGCTAGCCCTCCAATTACTTCAGAGCTGTAGAGTCTTTCATAAAAAACCCTAAATTTATCATTTATGGCCACGGAGTCTGTGATGAATTCCACCTTCTCAGTTGTTTTAAGCGCCAAGCTAGAATCTTGCCTGCTTTTTCTCCTTGATCAAAGATACTTTGTTTAAGTTCTAAAAGGTTAGCAGCAGCCTTGGAAGCCGAAATTTCATTGTACTGAGCTCTCAATAATAGAAGGTCTTGATGAATCTTAGAACAGGGGTTGTTAAAGTAAATATCCTCCATAATTTTTGCCTCTAAAAGCGCAGTCTTTTGTTTGGCTTTTTTAGATTTAGAGCTAGTAAAGTTAATTATCTGGCCTCTGAGGAAGGCTTTGAAAGCCTCCCATCTAGTGCATGCTGAAGTCTCATATGTATTAATCATGAAATACTCATCTATTTGTTTCCAAGAAAAGTTATTAGATCTGGGTCCTGGAGCCATTTATGTTGAAATGTCCATTTGGGGGATCACGTAGCTGTCCTGGATCAACATAAACCGGGTTATTTGTGGTGTGGTCTGAAATTAGAATGCTGTCATAATTACAGTCCTTGATTTTACCCATTAAGCTGGCTGAAACTATAAAATAGTCAATACGTGAATACGTATGGTGAGTTTTGAAGAAGCAAGAATACATTGCCACACCGGGGTTTCTATCTCTCCAGATGTCCCTCAGATTTAGATCCTTAATGAACTGGTGAATAATTGCTCTGCTTTTACTGTGGGATAAATCTGAATGTGTTAATCTGTCTATTTTGGGGTCGAGTGTACAATTAAAGTCCCCTGCAATAATGTATTGGCCATTAAGTGAAGCTAAAGTCAGAAATAAGTTATTGAAGAAATTTGGGTCATCACGATTTGGAGCATAAATATTAACCAAATTGAGGCATTCAGTGTAAAGCGTACCTTGGATTATCAGAAATCTGCCAAATTTGTCTGATAATACCTTAGTGACATTTAGTGGAATGGACCTATGAACCAAAGTCATGACCCCCCTCGCCTGGGAATTGAAAGGAGCTGAAAAAACTGTCCCCCGCCACCTCCTTCTTATCCTAGAATCCTCCTTCACTGCCAAATGCATTTCCTGCAGAAAAAAAATATTAGACTGTATTTCTTTTAATCTCCCCATTACTTGCTTAACTTTTTTGAGTTTTTGCAACCCTCTGCAGTTCCAAGAATAAAATTTAATTACTACCCCACTGGACATAATATCTAACTAGAAGTAGACCACTCATGATGAAGTCTCTAGCAGACTAAGTGACCACTCCACACTCCCTGAGGAATGGTCAAGTGTCGCTATCCACTCCATCTCTAAAGTGGTCTCCCCCTCCGCTTGTCAAAAGGAAAAAATAAAATAAAACCAAACTATTATCCATTACTATTGTAAGAGAAAGCAGAAGTAATGAAGGCCATCTCAGCAGCACAATTACAGGTAGAGGTGGGCGATATATGTCGTTTGCGATAATATCGTCATTGTTGTTTTGACGATGTGCAAATTTCCATTATCGAGTATTTAAATGACTTCGACAAAAACAATGAAACGCCCGCGGAAACTCCTCAGATCCATTAATACACGGTGCAGCAGCGCGCTCTACAGCATGGCAGGATTCAGTCACATGACTAGTGGGCCTACGTGATCACATGACGTGATCACGTGACCTCTCGCTAGCATCCTCCTTGCAACAGTTTAGCAGCGCGTTGCGATGGTAGAGAGAAAATGCAAGCACATCCAGTCCCTGAAGGTACCGGTGCTTCAGATGATTTAGTGCCGAGACGTGGGTCCTATGGGCTTCAGCGTTCAGAGCGCTAAGCACCTTCAGCGGTAAAAAGATGTCAGCGGAGACGTTTTTTTTAGCGCAGCGCTCAGAGTGCTTCAAGTTGAAATCTGTTCAACTTTTAACACCGCTGGGCGCTCGGAAAATGAGTTTTTGAGCTCTCTGAGCGCTGTAAACGCGTTTCGTGGACACAAGTCCAGCTCAGACAATTCTAATCACATTTTAAAGGATATCGACTGATTATCGTTATCACCAAAATCCCAAAAAATATTGAGATATTATTTTTTGCCCATATCGCCCAGCCCTAATTACAGGTGGCAGGAATATGAAAGTAAAGTGAAAGGTAATAAATAAATGAGAAAATAAATAAGAACCAAAAAAAATAAGTAGTAAATACTGTAGATGGGATGGGTTTTTCAAAAATATTTGCCCAAATAATAGTAAATATTATACGTATATACATGCATCCTAAGTATTAAGTGAAATTTAAATTATAAATAATGTTAGCGATTTTTCAGAAAATAAGATTTCTTGTAACTATGCTAGAGGCTATGCCACCGGAAGAAGAAATGTAAACATAGTCTCACCCCAGTTGCCTCCTGGGAAATTGAGTCCAGATCTCGGCCGGGAAATTTAGAAAATGCCAGACCAAACTCTTACAAACTACACAAGTTATGACTCTAACAAACTTTTAAGAGTGCAACTGTGAGACCCACTAACTCTTCCCGAGTTGGGCGACTTATGCTGAAACAAAGAAACTCATACATTACCGATTGTCAGCAAAATTAACGTTTTCACAAGCACTGCTTGCGTTAGCTCCGGCTGCCAACGCAAGCTAAGTTGTTATGCTAGCAGTAAAGCAATGAAGTTATCCCATAACAGCTACTCATCACGTCTTTCCTCCTCTTGAATGCGTCTGATAAAGTCCTCCACGTCGGATGGTTTATCAAAAGACCGTGTGTTGCCGCCGTGGGTCAGCAGCAATTTTGCAGGGAACCGTATTCCATTTCTTATTCCCATATATGCCTTGTTTTTCTTGTGTATCTCAGACACTAGGTCGGGGTAAAACCGAACCGCTCTGTCTTTGTAGAATATCAGTTTTTTGTTTTCGGACCGCATTCAGAACTCTCATCTTGTCTCTGTTGTTCATAAACTTCATAATCAGTGTTCTTGGGGGTGCGGACGGGTCGATCCTCGGTCCCACACGATGGGCTCTCTCCAAAATTAGTTTTTTATTGGAAGAAGTTAAACCCACGGCCCCCGGGATCCAAGCCTCGAGGAAAGAGCAGGCATCATTGCCCTCCGCACCCTCTGGGAGGTTGACCAGCCTTAGGTTAGATCTTCTAGATCTTGCTTCTAAGTCGACAATCTTGTCCTCCATGTCTTTGTTTTTATTTTCGAGGCTGCGGACCCTGGCCACTAGGCTGCTGACAGCATCCTCTGTTTCGGAGATGCGAGTCTCTGCACTCTTAACACGTTCCAAGCACTCACCAACTTCTTTTCTCACTCCTTCAATTGCTGTCAGGACTCCATCAAACCTGCTGCAAAAGTCAGTTTTTAAGTCACTGATAGCTTCAAGAATTGGCTGGGTAGTAGCTCCTTCAGCTATGGTTCCATTAGCATTCTTCTCCGCCATTGGGCTAGCATTAGCTGTAGTCGCACCACTCTGTTTAGCCGGAGTAAATTCTATTTTAGGCTGTGAAGATTTGCCACGACCTTTACCCCTGCCTTGTGAAGCTGCCATCAAGGTGTTTTTAGCAACTCTTCGGCTTACTCTTGGTGTCAAATAGTTTAGTTTATCGTAGAAAATTCGTCAAAGTTTTGCGGAGGGGCGAGACCACCGTCCACCTAGCGCGCCGCCATACCGGAAGTCCTATTTATCTCTATTTTTGCTTGTGGTTCTCAGCAAAGATAGACAGTGAAAATGATGTAATAGTAAATGGGGCGTTACACTGTCACCTTTGACTGCCATAGTGTAAAGTCACAACATGCAACAGGAATTTAGACTTTACTCAAAGCAGAAGTGCAGGGTTTGTATCTGTATGAGGCAAGTTTATATACAGTCCAGATTCAGAGTCAGCAGGAAAAGGTTGGCTTCAGTTCAGCCCACCAGATGCAGACATTTGACAAACTAAGATGAAATACAGTAGCACAAGTCTCTATCGAGTGTCTGTTTATCTAGCATAAGTGCAGCATTGGTACTGAAAGTAACACATATAGAGATGCATAATAATTATCAGAGCAGATAAATTATTGGCCGATAATGGGAAATGTATATTATTAGGGACCGAGCACTAACAAGTGCAAGGACCCTTTTGTTCTTCTAGGAATTATTATTATTTTTCTGCCAGCATGACTGCATATTTGGCCCCCGCAACATGCTCAAAAAGTCATGAAAATTTGCACAAAATTCAAACGTAGCAAAACTACCGATATGACATTGTCCCCGTGCACGGGCACCGCCAAACGTCTGAGCCACGCCCCCCAGAATCAGCCCCCAAGACACGTAAGCCTTGTATTTGAACGAACTCCTCCTAGGGAATATATCGGATCTGCTTCAGAATTGGTCAGTACAGTCAAAAAATGTTGCTGAATGAACGCTGTTCATTTTCTGACTGTACGTTGAAGGGCGTGTCCGTGGCGTGCCATCAAAGTTGGCCATTTTGAAGTCTGTGGTCTTGTATTTGAACAAACAAACTCCTAGGGAATTTATCAGATCTGCTTCAAAACGTGACAGTTCTCTTGAATAATGTTGCTGATTACAAGTTGTGCGATTTGTGACTGTACGTTGAAGGGCGTGTCTGTGGCGTGCCGTCAAAGTTGGCCATTTTGAACGAATGTCACACTGTGATGTCATTTTTGGCATTTCAGGGCTTCTATTTTAAGTAGTATCACTTTACGAAGTATCACGTTTTATACTTTCATGTTCTACTCCTAGCAGGATGATCAGACCCAGCTGAAATGTACTTATAAAATGCAAAACACATTTTTGATTATATGTGATGACTGCGGTGAGGTCTGTAGCGTGGTGGGAAATTTTGACGTACCGCCACAAAACACGAATTTGCTATAACTTGAGTGTACATTGTCCAATGGGCTCCAAACTTCACATGTCTGATAAGAGTCCCGCCCTGAACACGTCTATGTGATAATATTCAGTAAAAGTGAGAGCGCCACCTAGTGGTGAAAGGAAATGTCATTTTTTTATACTTCCATGTTCTACTCCTAGTAGGATGATCAGATCAAGCTGAAATCTAGTCAGAAAATGGAAAACATGTTCTTGATGATATTTCTTGATTGTGGTGAGTTTTTGTTACAGGGCGTGTCCGTGGCGTGGCGTCAAACTTTGATGTACCGCCAGAACACACAAAGTTGCTATAACTTGAGTGTACATTGTCCAATCGGCTCCAAACTTCACATGTCTGATAAGAGTCCCGCCCTGAACACATAGTGATAGCGCCACCTAGTGGCAACAGGAAGTAAGTGCTGCGTTGTCCTGATTTACGTGAGATTTTCATGTCGTGGTCCGCACGTCTTACGACGGCACGTGACGCGACCGCAGCACGCTACGAGTTGCGTGGAGTGCGAGGTCCCGTCCATCGCTGCTTGCATCTTTAATTTTGGATTGTTATGCAAAACAATTGATAGGCTTTATGGTCTCAGAAAGTATGCTTGTGATGTTTAAAAAATAAAAAAAAAACAGACAAACAAATTAAAAACAATAGCGATGCCGGTTAGATATGATTAGAAGAAAGTTATGCACAGGTTATGAACTTATTTTTAAAATACGAAAATATGAAATTATCGATGATCTAATTGGCCACGAGTAGTGGGTAATTATCAGTTATAGTATTGGCTAGAATAAATCTATATCATGCATCCCAAAATACATATCTTTGTCATTATTACATGGAAGGAATAACCCAGGAATCTACTGCCTTTCCATCAGCTACACATTTGGCTTACCTTTGAAACATTGGAGAAAATATTTGGCCGAAAACTAACCATATATCCCGAACTGATTCACAGGATCTGGATTGTGGCTGATCCAGTTTTTAATACGCCAGGTCTAAAATCTGATTCATTCCTGATCCCTTGTTTGTTTGCTCCGGGTACAGCAGCTGAGTTAGTTAGAGGTGTGTGTCTGTTTAATTGTTCTGTGTGATAAAAAACAAAGAATATGTGTTGTTCATGTAGTGCTTCATGTGTAATCTGATGTATCTGTTTTATATTTACCACAAATCTGTTGTTGAATGGTCCTGTAGCTATATGCTACATTTGAATATTTGTTGTTAAAGTATTCATATGTCTGTCTCTCTTATACATATTCCTCCTACTGTTTAAAATAATTGATATAAATTTGAATTTGTTGTCTGGGTAAATTGTTTATTTAAAGCTGCAGTAGGTAGCTGACTCCTCCTAGTGCTCCTGTGTATTTGTAAGAATCTACCGGGCCTGAATGAGAACAACCAACTGTAACCAAATTTAAAAAGGAACAATGATGAGTTGACGAACAGCAATATATACCACTGTTACCTCGACAGTAAATGGTAAATGTACTTGTGTAGCGCCTTTCTAGTCTTCTGACCACTCAAAGCGCTTTTACACTACGTGCAACATTCACTCAGTGATGGCAAAGTCCATTGAACAGAAAGTAACTCATTCATACACATTCACACACAGGAGCAATTTGGGGTTCAGTATCTTGCTCAAGGATACTTCGACATGTGCCATCAGGAGCCGGGGATCGAACCCACAACCTTCCGATTAAGGAACGACCCACTCTGCCTCTGAGCCACAGCCGCCCCAAGTTAACTTTGATAACAAGTGAAAAGAAGTTGCTTTGAAATTGTTTGTTATATTAGGTTCAGGTGCCATATTATTGTTATATGGCACCTGAACGATTACTATGTCACATGATGATAGTGTATTGCTTTAGTCCTCCATATGAATGAGTCAGTGATGCTTGTGTTGCAGCCGGAACCAGCTGGGCTCTCTGCCGGCCTGTCTGTGCGGTTTACCTCTGAGAGTCCTCAACGCCAGTAACAACAAGCTGGTCAGCCTGCCAGAGACCATCGGACAGCTGCACAGCCTCATGGAGCTGGTAGGACTGTTATTACTGAGTCTTTCACTGTGGCACCGTGTTACTGTCTTACTGCAGGTGGTGTGTGTGTGTGACAGAGTTGTGTGTCAGTCACACGCAGGGATTAGAAATAACATTACTACTACATTACTATTTGTGTGTGTCAGATAGTATTACATAGGTTTTAATACTTGCAGTGGTGGAAGAAGTATTACTTAAGTGAATTTAGCAATATCGCACAGTAAAAATACTCCGTTACAAGTAATGCATTCAGCCCTGCATTTTACTTAAAGGATCAGCTTGTAGGAATTAGTGGCATATAGCAGGGATGTTGCAGACTGCAACCCACTGAATACTACTCGTTTTTCAAGCCTTTACAGAGAGTGACCATAAAACACGTAAAAGGCCCTATCTAGAGCCAGTGTTTGGTTTGTCCCTTCTGGGTTACTGTAGAAACGTGACAGTCTTGGTGGATTCCGCCAGAAGAGCGCCCACTCCCTCCGTAGATAAAAAGAACTCATTCTAAGGAAATAAAAATGCATTTATTCTTGGTTTCAGGTGATTATACACTAATGAAAACATACCTGTAAATATTATATTTTATTTCTGCCAGTTGATCCTCTTCAATGTTATACACCGGACCTTGTACAGTACAGTACTAGAGTAAAGTTAGTTAGTTAGTTAGTTACTTTTCAACCACTGCTTACTTGTATACAGTAGCTTACTTGAGTTTACAGGTAGCAGGCTCCTGTGTTGCTGAATACAGATCATTAAAATCTGCTTCCAAATTAAATGTACAAACAGATTTTCTTGCCATATGTTGTGATGCTTAGCACTAGGGATGTGCAGGATAAGTCGACTAGTAGGTTAAACGTTGCTAATCTCACTAAACATTTGGTTACTGCAGTTCTGTAGGATGCTGAAACTGAAGCACAGAGAAACTATCAATCACATTATAAAGCAGCCATCAGCCTTGCTGCATATGCTAACTGACAGGCCCTGTCTGAGGCCAAAAACTCAAAAGGCATCACGTATCAAGCTCGTCCATATGTTGTCCATTTCCAGTCCAGTATCCCAAAGCATTTTCTGACATTTAAATGCCGATAATGTAATTGACTGCCCGTGTCGAATGTGTAAACTGTTTAAATGTACTACACCATGATATATACTCATATCCGAATATAAAATTACATACACTTAGGGTTGCAAAATTCTGGGAATTTTTAAAGTTGGAAACTTTCCGTGGGAATATATGGAAATTAAAGGGAATAAACTGGATATTTTTAATATTGCATGTTATAATACCGTTAGGCTATAACAGGGAACTTACATGTAGTTGAAAAGAAACATCTTGCAGGATAATCTTGCCTAAAACAACCTGATTTAATGCAACTTCAGTTGAATGTCCTCGCTATATTCGTCAATGACACGCAGTAATCAGCATAGGCTACTACATACTTGCCAACATTTATTTTTTAAAATATGAGAAATACTGAAAAACATTTTTTCTTTTTTTAGGGGGGGGGGTTAATACATAACCCATTGCTATTAACCTATTTGGGTTAATTGTATTGTACGCATATAACAAAGGGAGCATGCTAGCTACCATCATATGTTAAGCTAAAGGTCAGTGGTTTGGGCTACTACTTATGGTGCTATCTATTTGTCTCGTAAATCCCCCGCTCGAGTTGCTCTGATGCGGAACGTGACGTAATTGCCTGGCTTGTACCACTTACAGTGTTCCAGTTTGTCTTTGGGCATTACGAGTCGGAGAGAACATGGTGCACCAGTGCAGCAGCTGTCTTGTTATTGCTGGACGTTTCCCTAGAACACGAGAGCAAGCTTGTGGCTCATCTAAACAAGCAAAATGTGAAATAATGTTTTTCTACAGAAACACTAACATTTCAAGTAATTCCGTTAATGCAAGTCTTACATTTCAATAATATTTTGCCATTTTCGCCTATTTCAATTTCAACAAGTGCTGTGGCGTTTTTCTCGAGCCACCAGGGGCAGTGGCAGGCTAGTGTTATTGTTAGCTACATTAGCCTATTTAGAAAACCAGCTTGAAAACAAAACTTTACATTGTATTGCACGCACAACAACACTGTGCAATGCATAAATTGGTGACCGGACTAAAGTAGCAATGTAAATAAGTGTGTAAGAGCATTTAAAATCGACATTAAAACGACCAACGTAGTACAAATACAAAGAAAATACATTTCAATATTGTATGAATTACTCAACTTTTCCAGTTAATTCTCCTAATTTCCCATTAATTCCCATAATTTCCCATTAATTCCCATGAAGTTTCCAAATTGGAATGTTTCCAAAATTCCCCAGCTTATCTTTCCATGGAAAGTTTCCAGACAGTTTCCGGAAATTTACCGGAAGATTTTCGCCCCTTTGTTTTAGCCATATCACACCACTAGCATCAGATGAAATGAATTAAATCTATGAATGTTTGAAAGCTACCAGCATATTGTCTTCTGCAAACATTCAAGTAATTCAATACTTGAACTCAGTGCTGTGTTGTCAGGGAGGGAAACTGCTGACTGCTGTTATTTAACACTGTTCTCTGTGTAGCCAGAGGTATTCAAGGAAGTGCTGGATTTAATTAGGCTCTCTTAAACTTCAATGTAATTTTTACTTGAATCATATTTTAATTTATAATGATATGCATCCAGACTCTTTGACAGCTGTGAACTTGTGTTGTTCTTTTGCCCTCTGCAGGACATCAGCTGCAATGAGATCACGGCTCTTCCTCGCCATATCGGCAGACTCAAAGCTTTGCGAGAATTA
Source organism: Dicentrarchus labrax (assembly GCF_905237075.1). Taxonomy (NCBI): domain Eukaryota; kingdom Metazoa; phylum Chordata; class Actinopteri; family Moronidae; genus Dicentrarchus; species Dicentrarchus labrax. Next base: position 27,499,843 of record NW_026136706.1, on the reverse strand, counting down.
AATGTACGCCGAAACCTTCTCTGTGTCCTGCCAGAAGGTGAGTTTCTGTGTGTTAAATTTAGCCCAGATGAGACTTTTTGCCATTTCATGTCTGAAACAACATGTATTTTCCTGTCTGCCTGGGCAAATGTGGACAGCACAGACATGTTTTATTACGGCCTAAAGGTTGGTGCGATTTGGTTGGAAAACCTTTTTTCTACTTTGTGTGTGCAATTCAGATGAAGTTACCATTTACATGTTCTTTAGGTGGATTTATATCAAACAAGCCCTTATTATTTCAGTTTTTAGTTAATCCCACTTTACCTTTGTATCTTTCAGAAAAGGGTTGTGTACTTCTAGAAGGCCATTTTATTCATTCATTTCATGCTATGATTTTATTGTCCGTTATTGGAAAGTCAAGTGTGGCTAGCATCTGATTTGAAATTAAACACAGAAATAGAACAATCCTTTCTGTATAGGCGATGGGGAGGTGCATTTGAGGCAACAGAGTCATCTGTATGCACTGCCACAGCCACACCCATCCGAGTCCCCAAAATATCCTTAACCCTCAGTATGACCGAAGAACAACCTCCAATCCCCAAAGGTCTGAAATAAGTCAGTAAGATCAGTGACAGCCACAACGCTCTGGAACTCATCTGGAGAGACACCACCCAGTCTGACTGACCGACTGCTGGTTGGCTCAAGCTAGAGACAGACAGGCTTGTGACGGAAGAATTGCCAGTTAAAGTCACCAGACCAGCTGGAAAAAGTAGGCATTGAAAATTGTATGAAATATTCTCTCTGGTGTTAGTATGTGATACCAAGGCCTGTTGAGGATCGAACATAATGAGAATTATAAGAATATAGCAATTATATAAACTGGACACCCCAGGGCTTCTAATTTGAAATAGATACAGGAAGTTAGTTTGTGTTAACAGCGTAACGCAGTTACATTAGCACGGCAAACGGGAGCGGATGAAAACAAGGCTTCATACTTCTGCTATGTTTCCGCCTGTGCTGAAAGACAATAGCAGGTTAGCTACCTCGCTAACACAGCAAACAGATGTGATAAGCATGAGTGATGTCAGGGTTTTCAGGGACAGGCTTGTATCAGTTATTTTGAGAGATGATGCGGTTATTGTCTATAAACTCTCCTGCAATGTATTTCACAAACTAGCTTTTTCTAACATATGTGCTTACAGTATGGGCTCTACTTTCTGGTGTGACCAGCCAAAAAGACAAATAACATCTTTAATCTGAGAACCTACAATGTAAAGTTGAGAGTTTTTTTTTTTTTTCCTCTCTCAATGGGCTGAACCGTGGTGATAAACAGCAAGTATTTTCCAGAACCTCACTGCACCCTGATTATCTTTACCCGTTTCGACGTTTCACGTCTTTCTAGAGTTGTTTTTCTGAGAATGATTAATCACACTGCTGCGGCCTGAACCTCCTGATCTACACTGAGTAGAACAATTTCTAACTGAATGTTTGTTCTTTAACAATTAGATAAGCAGTCTTGGGTCACTCATATGCTGATTTGACCTCGTACTTCTTCTTTCCTGCTGACATTTGTGGCTTACAATACTCCAATGTCTGAAAGAATCCATTTTAAAGCAGATATGAAGCCTAAACACTGCACAGAAATTAAGCTGTCCTTGATGCCTGTAAAGAGGCAGGAGCATTAAAAGTGTTTCTTTTTTGTCACTCTTCCAACATGGTGGTGGGTCTATGATAAACATGGAGTCAGGTCTGTTGCTATTTGATCTGAATGATGAATGACTGCAGACACTTTTCCGAATTATTCATCCAGCTTTGTCCCTGCATCTCAACTCGCGCAGTCTGTTTGGATTTATGCTGTATTTTCCTAACTCTGCATATGCTTGTCCCTCATTATTACAACCGTCTCCTGGATTGATTGATGAGCTTTGATCCTGCTCAGCAGCTTGATGCCACAGTGACAGGGAGGCTTGCACTGAGCAGACTGGACGGCAGCCTGACAAAGGGAGGGGTGTTGTTTTTGATTTAATCTGTCGAACTTGTGCAGACTTCATTGCCGCTTTGGAGAGCCCCTGAGATAAGACCACCGTGGCTGTTTTAGTGTTTTTTAAAGGTCGGCCAATCTTGGGGTGGCCGGAGTATAATGTTAGAGAGTTAAACTCAAATCTGAAGATCATGTCTGCAGACCTGATGGAAAAATACTCCTCAAAGCCAGAATCCTCACCATGGCAGCAAGATGCTTCAGTCACAACAATGGCAGCACAAAACTTACATTAATAACACAGAGCCGGTCACTCTTTATTACTAATTACTCTCCCTAAATGCAGCTTAATTAAGTTTTTATTTTTACAACCTTCAAATGAGGCTGCAAGAATCTTGTAATAGTTGAAAACATGCCCAGCTTCATTCCTCAGTCGTTTGATAAGCAGCTAATTATTGTTGTCCATTGTATACCTTCAGCATTCAGCTAACAGGACAAATACAGATGATCACAATATTTCAACTTCACTGACCCTGATATTATGTTTACAGCGTGACATTTACTGTGCAGGAAATGTTTGAAGGATAAAACATGGAGGAGACTCTAAATCTGCTTCAAATTAGATCTGGTATTTGTGTCACAACAGCCAGCTTAGATAAACAGAGATGTTTCTAAAAAGCCAGTGGTTATACTGTTCAGAAAACATAAGCAGTCCAGATGGTATGGTTATGTAGTAGTTTTTGAAATTAAAACTTTACTTAACCACATGAAGGCCAAGAGGTACATCCATAATTTATTTGTTGGTGCTGGGTAGCCATTATCTGCCCTGAAAGACAAAACTATACCTGCACACCGCTGACTCAGGTTGTTTGTTCTTAACGGATGTGACATGTCCAACTAACAATGAGTTGTCAAAGTTCTCTCAATGACACAATGTTTCTAGGGCTGCCCCTGACTAAAGGTGTTTCTAGTCAACTAGTAGTTGTTGAATAAAGCCAATAGTCGACTAGTTGTTGCACGTTTGTGATATTAATTTAATTATTTAAATAAATACATATATATAGAAAAAGCTGTGGAAGACTGAATATTAAGTTTATTTCAACACAGTGTAACGTCACACAAGTCACTTTGTTTAACTTCCAACTTTACTAAAACAAATACCGGCAGACTTATCAATATGATGGATGGCTTTATAACGTTAAAAGTTAGTTACAAATTAACTTGCTAAAAACTCACACTTTTCACGCCTCTCCTGTCGCAGCCTGTCTTCATCCCCAGAGAAAGGCTCTAGGGATGACGCCGTTGGTAGGTTTGCTCAGGTATGCTCTGTTAAGGCTTTGATGTTAGGCTGACTTGTCCTCGAGTGACACTAGCAAAATCAAATGTTCTGGTCCAGAATGAAATATCTAAACAATTACTGGATGGGTTGCCATGAAATTTGGTCCAGACATTCATGTTCCCCATCAGGATGAATTGTCATTTTGGTGATCCTCTGACTTTTCTTCTAGTGCCATCATCAGGTCAATATTTGAATTTGTCCAGTACTTCAGTTTCCAACCAAATAGAGTGCCAAAAATTCATTTTGTGTCGTTTTGACAGATCACTTTAAAATAAATGTAAACATTTTGCCTCAGTGGCCTTATAGCAGGAATGATCATGTTTTTGTACATAGTACAATATATTTTTATCCAGTTACCAGAGGAATGCTTTCTGGTGTTGGCCTTCTCTCCCTCCATCATGGCTGCTCAGCTGACATTATTACCGCCTACAAGGAGTTTTAATTATGAGACACTGTCAGTAAGAGTCTGTAATGATCACTTTGTCACAATTGATGGGCTCTTTTGTGACACATCGATGGCAGTCTGCTGGCTATGACTCCCTAAATGGTTTCTTCCCTCAAACCCACACATCAGTTTGTACTGTTTGTCTGCACGTATGTCTAAGGAGCTGAATGTTATAGGGATCAAGTAAACACACACACACACATCTACTCTAGCAAAGTAGATAATTGTTTCAGAGCGCCTGAAACAATCAGGAAGGAAAACATCAAAGGAGGCACACAGACACACAGAAAAGCAGCAACAACTAATAAACTAATCATGTTTGCACTATTTTTGGGTATCAGACTCCGCTTCTGCTGTAGCTGTAGTCAGCTTTGATTCAACACAATACCATTCTTAAGCCCGGCCCCTTTTTGCTCTGTGCTCCAGTAACAGTTGAACAAGCCTCAGTGTCCTTTCCTGTACGTAGTTATGCTATGTGCTAGGCTAATCTATGTTGAAAAGACAACCACATACTGAAGATGGTGAACGAATATACATATATATATGTCGCTTTATTTATATATATGTGTGTGTGTGTGTGTGTGTGTGTGTGTGTGTGTGTGTGTGTGTGTGTGTGTGTGTGTGTGTGTGTGTGTGTGTGTGTGTGTATATGTAGGTAAAAATAAACCTGCACACCGCTGACTCAGGTTGTTTATTCTTAATGGATGTGACATGTCCAACTAACAATGAGTTGTCAAAGTTCTCTCAATGACACAATGTTTCTAGGGCTGCCCCTGACTAAAGGTGTTTCTAGTCAACTAGTAGTTGTTGAATAAAGCCAATAGTCGACTAGTTGTTGCACGTTTGTAATATTAATTTAATTATTTAAATATATATAGAGAAAGCTGTGGTAGACTGAATATTTGGTTTATTTCAACACAGTGTAACAACACACAAGTCATTTTGTTTAACTTCCAACTTTACTAAAACAAATACTGGTGGACTTATCAATATGATGGATGACATTATAACTAACAATTACACAGACAGACACACAAAAAAAACTCTTAGGGCCCCCTGGTAGTCACATGGCTCCATAATATAACTGGTAAAAATACAAGAATTTCATGTAAAATATCACTACTTTTCTTCAAAATGAAATGCTGACATTACTGAATGCATGGTTTTATACTATAATGGCAGTGAGATTAAAAAATTTGGTTTTAATGGATATCAATGAGGCATTTTTAGCCACAAAGGTATCCAGAGGGAGTATCTGGCACCACATAAAAAATACTAATGCAATCAAATCAATTTTGTAGCTAATCTTTGAAATATCCAAGACTCTTATCACAACAAAAGCCCCATCCCCTTACTATGTTTTTTTGGTAATAAATAATTCATAATTCAAATAAATAAACTGGCAATTCAATGGTTAAAATCCTGAAAATGATTTAGTGAGATTTATGAAAAAAAAAAGCTGAAAAAACATATTGATGTATGATGATTTAATAGCTACGGAGCCCCTAAAATCCCCAAAAGGATTTTATTTTATTTTTTTATCTTGTGCGCACATGTAAATTTTATATATATATAATATAATATATATTATATATCAGCTGCGTGCATCTGAAGCCGTTAAAGATGCATATGAATTTATAGTAAATTATCTATACATGCACACAAGATAAATAAATTGTTGGCATGTATACAAGATAAAAAAGATTTCCTTTTGGGGACTTTAGGGGCTCAGTGTTGGATGTGTTAATTTTTGCCACGAAGGTGTCTAGAGGGTGAAAAATGCTTCAAAAGAGTATAAAAGAAAAATTTTGCTAAAAAGAAAAGTTCTTGCAAAAAATCATGGCACAAGCTGTAACACAGCGAAAATGATCACCAAATCAAAAAAAAAAAAAAAGTTGAGAAAAATTTACTAAAAAGCCAGAGGAGGGTATAAGGGTTAAGTTCTGGCTATATATTCATATACAGTGGGTACGGAAAGTATTCAGACCCCTTTAAATCTTTCACTTTGTTTCATTGCAGCCATTTGCTAAAATCAAAAAAGTTGATTAATTTTATTTCTCATTAATGTACACTCAGCACCCCATCTTGACAGAAAAAAACAAATGTAGAAATTTTTGCAAATTTATTAAAAAAGAAAAACTGAAATATCACATGGTCATAAGTATTCAGACCCTTTGCTCAGTATTGAGTAGAAGCACCCTTTTGAGCTACTACAGCCACGAGTCTTCTTGGGAATGATGCAACAAGTTTTTCACACCTGGATTTGGGGATCCTCTGCCATTCTTCCTTGCAGATCCTCTCCAGTTCTGTCAGGTTGGATGGTGAACGTTGGTGGACAGCCATTTTCAGATCTCTCCAGAGATGCTCAATTGGGTTTAGATCAGGCCTCTGGCTGGGCCAGTCAAGAATGGTCACAGAGTTGTTCCGAAGCCACTCCTTTGTTATTTTAGCTGTGTGCTTAGGGTCATTGTCTTGTTGGAAGGTGAACCTTCGGCCCAGTCTGAGGTCCTGAGCACTCTGGAAGAGGTTTTCTTCCAGGATATCTCTGTACTTGGCCGCATTCATCTTTCCTTCAATTGCAACCAGTCGTCCTGTCCCTGCAGCTGAAAAACATCCCCATAGCCTGATGCTGCCACCACCATGTTTCACTGTTGGGATTGTATTGGGCAGGTGATGAGCAGTGCCTGGTTTTCTCCACACATAACGCTTAGAATTAACGCCAAAAAGTTCAATCTTGGTCTCATCAGACCAGAGAATCTTATTTCTCATAGTCTGGGAGTCCTTCATGTGTTTTTGGCAAACTCTATGCGGGCTTTCATATGTCTTGCACTGAGGAGAGGCTTCCGTCGGGCCACTCTGCCATAAAGCCCCGACTGGTGCAGGGCTGCAGTGATAGTTGACTTTGTGGAACTTTCTCCCATCTCCCTACTGCATCTCTGGAGCTCAGCCACAGTGATCTTTGGGTTCTTCTTTACCTCTCTCACCAAGGCTCTTCTCCCATCTGAATACTTATGACCATGTGATATTTCAGTTTTTCTTTTTTAATAAATTTGCAAAAAATTCTACATTTCTGTTTTTTTCTGTCAAGATGGGGTGCTGAGTGTACATTAATGAGAAATAAAATGAACTTTTTTGATTTTAGCAAATGGCTGCAATGAAACAAATAGTGAAAATTTTAAAGGGGTCTGAATACTCTCCGTACCCACTGTATATGTGTACCATCATCATCACGCACTCAGTCAGTCTTGTTGAATCTTGTCTCACAATCATCACATTTGTTTTCTTCAGTATCAACACAGTCCAATGAGTAGTGTTTGTTTCCAGGGTTACAGAGCAGATAATAGCTAATGTGGCATGACTTGTCATGGTGCAAACTTCCCAAAAGGTGTTCAGTATAGGCTAAAATAAACAACCCACAGCTACTAACTGAATCCATGACATTTATATTCTACTTCTTGTCAGCATCCATCAAAGCATTATGTGAGTTGTAGTATCAAAATAATAATAAAATTTTAAATAGATAAAAAATGAATAACATAGGTGACCAAATACATTAGTATAATCTTTTTTTATGTTCTTTGGATGCATTTTTTGATCTTACAAAGGCTCAGAATGTCCCATCGACATGTTTCCCGGAACACAATCCACTAGTCATTCTGATATTTGCTATTTTTGGTATCTGTTTTGAAAAGACTTAGAGGAAAATACAAAAACAATTTGAAATGGCATGTTACATGTGATTACTCTGCTAAAAGCCTGTAAATAAAGGGAGTAAAAACCAAGCAGAGAGTGTTGAAATGGTTAATCAAACTGTGGTAAGGTGTTAAAATGTGTCAGTATTAAGTGTGTGTACTTAAGCGCTGAATCAGCTATACTTCAGAAAATCATATGTACTATATCATCAGTACTAATCAAGACAGTGATACATTTTTCACTAAAATGCTGCTGGCTGGGTGTCAGCAACCGTTCATCGGTGTTATCCATCTGAATTTGATCTTGTTCAGTGGGCACGTCCTTTTAAATAAAGCTGCTGAGAGCTTCAATTATAACTTTGAACCAGGAGAAGTCAGGGGTCAGTGCGCTGTAATTTTAGCTACCAACGTTTCTGTAGTAACTATGCCTGTCAGGAACTTTACTGTAATTTATTGTACTGCTGCACATTTTGCAGATTTTACACAGACACACAAACTGACTCGCACACACGGAGACAGTTATTTTATGATCTTTATGTGTAAAGATCACTTTTTGACAGCTATATCGAAATTTTAGATTTATTTTTAAATCAGATTTGAAGTTGTGCGTTGATTGAGCTGTATCTCCGGCTATTACTGTCTGATGTATGCTGGGGGGAGAGTTTGTACTTTTGGATGGAGCCAGGCTAGCAGTTTCCACCCGTTTCCAGTCTTCAGCTAAGTGGAGTAGCTGCCTGCTCCAGCCTAATTTTTAACGGACAATGAACCTTCTCAGTTGGGAATAAGTTTATTTCTCAAAATGTTTAACTGTTTGTTTGAAATGCGATCCCTTCTTCCTTTTGGGACTTTTTGTTTTTCCTGCTGTGCAGCCTGAGGCCACTGCTGAAGATGCACTTTGTGAGGAAGGAACAGTTTTCCAGGAAGTTCAAGTGTCCGTGTCATGGAATCTTTCAGATGTCTCTCTAGAATCACATGGTTAATGCCACTTGTGCTTGTGGTTAAGACATGTCAAACAAAAAGTTATATTGTCAGCTGATAGCATCCATTTTCAGTGTGGCTCATTTAGTGAAACCTCCTACTAACTTTTTCAACTTATCTGGTAGCTAGTGAGCAGCTGTGGCGCAGAGGCAGAGCGGGTCATCCCCTAATCGGAAGGTTGTTGGTTCGATCCCCAGCTACTGGTGCCACATGTCAAAGTCTCCTTGAGCAAGATACTGAACCCCGATGTGATGTATGAATGAGTTAGTTTCTGTTTGATGGACTTTGCCAAACTGAATGTGTGTGAAAGGGTGAATGTGTGTGTAAAAGCGCCTCGAGTGGTCGGAAAACTAGAAAGGCAGTATATACAGTATAGTACATTTACCAGACTTAAATCCCCTACAAAGTTTCAAGTTTCAATTAATGTTGATTGTGGCCACCCCTGTGGATTATTATTTACTATTGTGTAGCCTTCAGTACTTGGTCATCAATATACATGCAGACTGCATTAATCTTGAACATTAAAAATTCTGTTTTCTTGTTGAATTAGAATTAGAGCTCAGGGGCCACAGTTGAGCACAATTAAGGGAGGCATTTATTTCCAGGTGTTTTAGTTCTAATGAGGAATGAAGTTCACATGAAGAGAAACGGTGAGACTCTTTGTCTGCTAACAATTACAAACCTCTGAAAAAACCAAAAGCAGCATTGTTTTGTGTGATGGGAAATATGTCGGCTGTGTGTGTGTGTGTGTGTGTGTGTGTGTGTGTGTGTGTGTGTGTGTGTGTGTGTGTGTGTGTGTGTGTGTGTGTGTGTGTGTGTGTGTGTGTGGATTTAAAATCCCTTTTAAAACATTGGAGCCATAAAGCTACATATGTAGTAAGAGTTTAAGATTCTTGTAATTAATTGCTCCAACATGCGAGCAAGAGCCTCAACATGTGCTGTGAATGTCATGCTGTGGTTGTGGATACGTAATGTCAGTGTCTAGTCTTCAAATATTATACAACCTATACTTTTTCAAATGTAATTGCCCAAGAAAACATTTTTACATTTGGGCCAGTTAAGCCTCACAAGGAGGGATAACCAAATGTGTTTAACTAACAGATTTGTGTGTGTGTTTGTGCGTGTGTGTTCTTCCTGCAGACCTGGCTGAACTTCCTCTGGTGAAGTTTGACTTCTCCTGTAACAAGGTGTCGACCATCCCAGTGTGTTACAGGAACATGAAACAGCTTCAGTCCCTCCAATTAGAAAACAACCCACTGCAGAGTCCACCTGCACAGGTAGCACACACACACACACACACACACACACACACACACACACACACACACACACTGACCTTATGTGACCTGCCCCTTTGCTTGTTTGCTCCATTTCCTGTTTTGTCTTATATAACGTCTGGTTGTTATTATAGTAAACACAAGTAAAATGTCTTCCTATGCTCTGGTGCTAAGTTATCAGTAGAATTTTGTTGTTTGTATGTATGCATGTATGTATGTATGCAAGTATGTATATACAGTATGTTTAATTGACAATATGGAGCAATTAGCTTACAATGATAAGCCCATGCCATAGATAACTGTGTAACAGTTGTTTGGATAAGGAAATATTGTACTGACACACATTTTGAATAGCCATTCAGATAGCTTATGTTATGGTAAATGGTAAATGGACTGTACTTGTATAGCGCCTTTCTAGTCTTCTGACCACTCAAAGCGCTTTTACACTACGTGCCACTGTCACCCTTTCACACACATGCACACAGTGATGGCAAAGTCCATCGAACAGAAACTAACTCATTCATACACATTCACAATTTGGGGTTCAGTATCTTGCTCAAGGATACTTCGACACGTGGCAGGAGGAGCCGGGGATCGAACCAACAACCTTCCGATTAGGGGACAACCCGCTCTGTCTCTGAGCCACAGCCGATGTGATGATATGATATGTTATCTTATGATATGATACTATATCCTGACAGTAGTACATGATAATCAAAAGTTTTACCCATAATATATATAATAGTATCATAGTGGGCAGTTTGCTATACCTGATAAGATTTCAATTATACACTGCATAATATTTTTATAGAGAGCTGATATCAAACTGTGTGTACCATCGTCTCAGAGACTGAAGGACCAAAGACACTCTGGGAATGTTAAGCACCAGCTGCAATAACTAAGAGTTGAGTGACTCAGCAGTCAGGTTGGTGTCTGTGTGACCGCAGGTCAAGATGATAGAAGAAGAGAAACTTCATTTGAATCTTTATTTTCCCTTTCAGATCTGTATAAAGGGTAAAGTTCACATATTCAAGTATCTGAGCATCGAGGCGTGTCGCAGTGAGAAGATGCCCGACTCTCTCTACCTGCCCGTCATGGAGAGACTCAGCCTATCGCGACCCACCACCGGCAGGTCAGTTACTGTAGCAATTCAAATATCACTCTACACTAGTGCTGTAGTGTCGTCTGTTTTTATACAGGTATCACAGCAGTTGTTTTACCACAACCTTAATGGGAACACTGTAGAATTCAATTCTGGCACATAGAAGACCAATTGCTTCATGATTCATTGAGCCTTCTGGCAAATGAAACATGAGCACCATTTCAATTTCCCAGTCAGCACAGGCAGAGAACAAACACACACTAAATTGATTTCAGTTATTTTTATACGGTGTTGATGAGCAAATCTTTCCAAACAATTCATAGACAATTGACCCACCACTTTTTGCTCTGTGCTCCAATTACTGTTAAGCGAGCCTTGGTCAGAACCTTGATCAAGATCCTCCTTTCCTGTAATTGCTATTTTTGCTGTATGCTAGGCTAATCTATGTTGAAAAGACAACTACATTTTGAAGATAAGCTAACCAGCTGCTGTTTATAAGGAGTTCGGTCTGCTCTATTTGAAAAGTGTCCTGAGATAACTTCTGTTATGAATTGGCGCTCCGTGTTCAACAGGCAGTCTTCTAATCTAACTCTGGGCAAGAAAGAGAAGAAACATATTTCCAAAAATGTCAAACAATTCCCATGGTGCATTTCAGAAACCAAAATAGATGATGCAGGAATACCTTACTTTTCCGCTTCAGAATGACCACGCCCCAAAACGCTTTACGGTCAAAGGGTTAGGTAATCAAAGCTGATGCGTTGCATAATAAGCTCACCTGCCTTCTAATAATGAAAACTTCTTGTAAACAACATAAAATAACGTAGGAGGTGGAGATTAAAACCAACCTGTTTTATTCTTCTCTCAGCTCATAGTAAAACAGCGCTTAATAAAAAAGTGATATAATCAGTTTGCAGTATCAACCGAAACAGTGACAGATGTCCGAAATATGAGATTCAATAAGGTAGTCGTATATGTCAGGTCCGTCCACTCTGATGGAGGTAGACTGAAAGGAGTAGGACACACAGACTGACATAACATAATTGTCTGACTGGCCATAGGATTCTGGCACCTAATAGCTAAAAAGCAATAGAGTATTCTATTTTATGCTATTAAATTGACAACAACTTCAGAATTTCCCATCAGTCAAATTAGAGGGACTGCTTTCTTCTAAAAGAGAGTGGGGCATGATGCAAGGTCAAAGTACCTTGATGGGCTGCTCTAATCTATCCAAGAAAATAAAGAAATATCTGAATCATGGAGTGTTATATTTATTCCAGAAAATGTGGTGTGATGATCACTGCCTTTTAGCTGTGACCAGTTCACTTCAGCAATGTAACAGGAGATGGTGTCCAAAGCCAACGTAATAAACCTGCCAGCCTTGCCTAACAAGCACACCAGCCACAGATGCTGACACAGTGTAAAATCAAAGCCACCATCAGTAGCAGTGGTGACATTATCATAGTAAAATATTCTGCAATTTACCAGCATGTTATTTGCTTATAAATGCTCCTTATAAAGTTCCTTGTAGCTGGCCACCAGAAGCATGTTACATCACATCAAAGCCGTTTATTTGGTTTAAATGACATTATACTGTGTGGTGGGATGGTGTCTGTCTGTGTTTCTCAGACTGCAGCCAAATCCTCCATTAGTCAGCTGAAACTGATCCGTCCTCTGGCTCCCTGCTGGGTCACACTGACAGTCTGTCTGCCATCAGTGTTCACTGCAGAGCCACTGAGATATTATTTATGGTTACTGGAGGAATGTAGGAAGACATAAACAATGGAGGGAATGAGGAGTAAATAAATGCATCAAACTAAGAAATATCATATGAAAACAAATAGAGAATGGAGGAATGAAGGACTGTATCTGGCTAAAAGATCACAGGAAGAGATGGAGGAAAGTGGCTTTAAAGAAAAATGTAGGAGCATATACGTAGGAACAAAGGAACAGTTGTAGAAGTGTAAGAATGGAAGGAATACACAAACTGCATGGACAAGAATGAACTAAGAAATGAACGACTGAAGGGAACAAACAAAGGAGGAAAGTAAGTGGGAGTGGAGTAAGGGATCTGCAAAGTAAGTGAAGAGAAAAGTAAGAAAGAACAAGTGAGAGTGGTTAGAGCAGGGTGGGCCGTGGTGAAGGCAGAATCAGATCAGTTCAATCTTAAAACCGCATAAAAGGTTTGTGACTGTGTATCCATGGCTTGGCCCTGAATTTTGACGTATGGCCATGAAACAGGAAGTCATAACTTCAGTGTACTTTGTCCAGTCCCTCCCTAAAAACATCTACATACTAATATTCAGTCATAGTCATAGCGCCACCTACTGGAAATAGGAAGTAAGTCTCCTGTGGCCATCATCATCTGATTTACGTGAAATTTTCACAGTGTAGTCTACACATGATGCTGGTGCCCTGATACGTGTGGACCGAAAGGGGGCTTAACATTGCTGCTTGCAGCTTTAATCATTATTTACCTCCCATCAGCCTGTTTAGTGCTAATTAAAGTATGCTAGCACACCAAACTAATTATGGATGGTGAAAACGGTTCTAACCCCGGCTGGGGCAGTTTGCATGTCCTCCCTGTGTCTGCGTGCTGCAGTTTCCCCCACCATGGTAAATGGTAAATGGACCTGTACTTGTATAGCACCTTTCTAGTCTTCAGACCACTCAAAGCGCTTTTACACTACATGCCACATTCACCCTTTCACACACATTCACTCAGTGATGGCAAAGTCCATCAAACAGAAAATAACTCACTCACACATACACATTCACACACCGAGCATAGGGAGCAATTTGGGGTTCAAATTGCGGCATGGAGGAGGTGGACGACCTGCTCTACCTCTGAGCCACAGCCACTCACAGAAAAACATGTATGTTAGGTTAATTCTCCAGCCAGTGCCCTTGACCAGGGTACTGTCTGTGGCTGATGACCAGATGAACACAGACTAAGAAAGGCCTTTTGACTGAGGGGAAAACACAAGGAAAAGAGAAAACAAAGCTTTGTAAGAAAAGGGGAATGACGGAAGAAAGGAAGTACTGAAAGAAGAAGGAACAGGAATTGAGAGGATTAGAGGAAGAATGAGATGAAACAAACAATAAATAAAAATAGAGTGGAAAAGCTGAAGACCCTCTGTAGATCAGATGAAACTAGGCCTCAGCTCTCAGAGGATGTTGTGCTCTATAATGTCTGCCCACATAAAGCGCTGTCAACACGTGGGCAGGAAGAATGGTTCCTGTTCTCCTGAAGAAAACACACACACACATACATTCAACATATACTTCTATAACCTTTTTTCATGGACTTTCTCTCCTTCTCAGATTTTCTTCTCTTTCTCTTCCCTTCCCTCCCTTTCCCTTCTCTGTCTTTTTGCTTGTTTATCTTCTTACCGGCCCCTTTCTTTTTCTGTCTTTATTCGTCTTTCTTTTACTTTTGAAGCCTTTGTGTGTCTCTCGATTCTTTCCCGATCCTCATTTTTACCTCCTTATCCTCTTGGTCTCTTTCTCTCCTGTCCCCTGTTCCCTTCTTCCCATCACATTTTTTTCACTGTATTTTCTCTTAATTTCCTAATTTTCTCCTCTCTTACTCTAAAGCTGTCTGTTTATTTCTCTCCCTGTGTACTTTCTCTGTAAGTTTGGTAAGTTTGTTTCAGTAGTCTTTGTTTTACAGAACTTGTAAATTCTGAAAGATGAACGATATGGTGGAGTAAGGGTGTCTCTCCTGTCACTCCAGAGGATGCTGGGAACTGATTGATGCTATTTTTAAAACTCCACTGAGACAATAAAAGAAAACCACAAGAGAGAAACAGTGAAGCTCAGTTTACAGACTGTTTGTCTGCAGGTGGCAGGTCATGGGTCAGAGGTCACAGGGTTTTTTTATGGAGTTTATTATGAAGCAGCTCTGTCACTGTTGATCGAGTAGAAATTTATTCAAAATGCAGGAACCAATGATGCTGAGGGGAGGAGTGGGAATATTGTTCACAGTAGGTCCATTTAGTCCTGGCCTATGTGTGTGTGTGTGTGTGTGTGTGTGTGTGTGTGTGTGTGTGTGTGTAAGCAATTACAACTCACATTATTGTTCAGCTGCTCAGAGACTGCCATAGGGCTGCGTTCACACTGCAGCTGAAAGTTGCCCAAAAGTACTTTGATCTTGTCATTGACTGATAGTTGAAGTTGAACTAGTAGTAGGTTAGCGTTGGTGGATATGTGTGCATTTTTTCCCCCTTTTTTTCTAGTCTTTTCAGTACATGCCGGTTGATTCAGAAGGATGAGCTGTATCAGTCACACTGACAAATACTATGTGAACACAACAGTCAGAAATTACACAGCAGTGTGAACACAGCCTGTCAGAGAGAGAGGGGCATTAGAAAGAGAGACTACTCTCTCTCTCTTACTGTGGCTCACTTGCTCTCTAGCTCACACACGCACGGTGTGTGTGTGTCAGATGTGTGACCTGTGTTGTGTGCGTGCAGTGTGGAGGACATGGAGCAGCAGAAGAAGCAGGACAGCGACTCAGGAGTCGGCAGCGACAACGGAGACAAGAGACTGTCTGCTACTGAGGTATTGAGTGTGTGTGAGATTCTGTGTGTCTATGTCCTTTTGTGTAATTGTATCTATATGCTATGTTGTCTCACCTTTAGAAAACCTCTCCTTTGGTGT
This sequence comes from Dicentrarchus labrax, assembly GCF_905237075.1. NCBI lineage: Eukaryota > Metazoa > Chordata > Actinopteri > Moronidae > Dicentrarchus > Dicentrarchus labrax. The sequence continues at coordinate 27,484,394 of NW_026136706.1, read as the reverse complement.
CTCTTTCGATCTCCAGGTGTTCAGCTCTCTTTTAACATCATTTTATTCTGTCATATGTACTACATCATTATATTTGTAATGTACATCATTATACTTAAAATCATTCGTTGGACACTGAAGATCCACCTTGTCAGTGACTAATTGTCAGTGCAGTGATATAACAGCTGATTATTTTTGTTAAATGGTAACAGAAAAGGCAGTAATAATCCTGAATGTGTCAGAAAAACCACGCTTAGTTCATTTATTTCAACACAGTTGTTCCAAACACGGAATAAATCGCTGCCATCTTGACTAAAACAAATACTGGCAGACTTATTAATTTGATATGATTAATCAGCTCGCTACAAACTCACTCCTCCCCTCTCCTGTCCCTTCCCAAACCGGCTGTGTCTAGTCCTGGTCGGAGCTGCTGTAAATCACCTGGCCTCTGAGGGTGTCAGAGGCTGTGTTTGGTCCCAGCCTCGTTCACTCGGAGGCTGATGAGCCTGTTTTCCCCTCTCCTCACTTTGGCCATGTGCTCATTCCAGCCCATGTTCCTCTCATTCTCCTGGCAGTCCTAAGCTCCGAGTGGTGTAAACAAACCTCCCCTGCTACTTTGAGCTTGCAGTCCAGGTACAGTCAGCTGATAGGACCACAAGCAGATTGGCAGCAGCTCGTACAGTTATGCAGTGCTGTGTTACAAGAGAAAAGGTTTGTGTTGCAACAGTCTCCTGATACTGATACAAAACGCAGGTCTCGTTTTACGTTTTTTTTTTTTCTGCAAATATCCAACTAATGAAAAGTGCTTCAACTAAGACTCTTCACGTCGACAGTTTACTCGACTACATTTGTTTCTCACTCAATAAAATTGTGTACATTTTACATGAGCAGTATCAATAAATATGATGTTAGAATGCTGTTTGGAGCTGCAGCTAATACTTTTTTTATTATTGATTAATCTGTCAATGATCTGATGAATGAATAATAATAATAAATAATAGTCTAAACTATATATGGCAGAAATTAAATGAAAAATGGCCATTGCAATTTCCTGGAGCCCAATGTAATGTCTTTTTGTGTCCGACCCAAATATTCAGTTTACAAGGATATCAAACAGAGGGACAGCAAATCCTCACACTGGAGAGGCTTGCACCGGAGAATGCTAATAGATGACTATAATGATGACTCAATTATTTTGGTTGTTGATCAGCTGATCAGTTTGTTGTTGTTGTTGTTTGTTGCAGCCATCAGATGAAGACAGCCTGAGTCTCAACGTGCCGATGAGTCACATCACGGAGGAGGAGGGAATCAGTAAAGACGACTCGAGTGAACACATCTGCTCCCTAACAGGTACACACACACAAACACACACACACACACAGCTGATGGTAGACAGGACGTGGTGGTTTTACAAAATAAATGTTTGATTATTTTCTCTCAAACAACTAGTTGATTAATCATCTCATAGGCAGTATATTAATACATCTGTCCTCACAGTGGAGCTGATTCATTATTTGTACTGAAGAATATTAGTAATATTTGATTATAGTAATATTGAGTAATATTACATATTCAGTTTAGGTTTGCTTGCTAGAACAGGAAATTTGAAGTAATACAGACTCTGTTTAACATCTATTGCAACATTTAACTATCAAATGTAAGGTCCAGTGTGTAGAATTTAGTGGGATCTAGCAATGTAATTATAGATTACAACACACTCTTCTCACAATCCCATTCACCATTTTCCCCCCAGGATAACAAAGTCATGACCCGCCTTATTCTACCTCTGATTGGCTAGTACTCGCTGCCTTCGTTGGTTAGGTTGGTTAGGTTTAGGCACGAGGAGTCAGATCGGTTAGTGTTAGAGAATGTCAGGGTAAGCTAGGTAAGAGGCAAAGTAGGGTGTGTCATGACTTCACCATCCTTGAAAAACAAACAAAAGTCACCTTCAGAGTATGAAAAACTACGGTGTCTACAGAACATATGAAAAACACCAAAGGCCCTATCTAGAGCCATGTTTGCGCCACAAAAATATCCACTCAAAAACAGCTCAGCCCAGCAACGTGCAGCTTGATTGGCATTCGCCAGAGAACACCAGAATTGGCAGGTCTGCCATTGGCACCCCGTTCTCTTCACAGATGAGAGCAGGTTCACACTGAGCACATGTGACAGATGTGAAAGAGTCTGGAGACGCTATGGTGAACATTATGTTAGGTGTTTCTATTAGGTACCAGGATGAAAATTCTCAAAGCCATTGTCAGACTTTACGCTGGTGCAGTGGGCCCTGGGTTCATCTTGGTGCAGGATAATGCCCGGCCTCATGTAGCCAGAGTGTGTAGGCACTTCCTGGATGACGAATGCATTGATGCCATTGACTGGCCCTCACGTTCCCCAGACCTGAATCCAATTGAGAACCTCTGGGATGTTGTGTATTGGTGCCTCCGACGCCGCCAAGTAGCACCACAGACTTTCCAGGAGCTCACTGATGGCCTGATCCAGGTCTGGGAGGAGATCCCCCAGGACACCCTACGCCGTCTCATCAGGAGCATGCCCAGATGTTTTCAGGAGTGCATACATGCATGTGGGGGGCATACACACTACTGAGTCACATTATAAGTTGCTGTGATAAAATTCATGCAGTTTGGATCAGCCTGTGATTTGAATTTTTTACTTTAATTTTCTGTGTAATTTGGATTCCTGCCCTCAGTTGGTTGGTGATTTTCGTTTCCATTGACCGTTGTTACATCATTTTTGTTCTAAATTACACAATGTTGTACAGTTAAGATTTTGAACTTGAATATTTTGTTCATCCAGATCCAATGTGTGATTCAAGTTAGGGCTGGGCGATATATCGATATAAAAAATATATCGATATATTTTAAAATGTGATATGGAATTAGACCATATCGCATATATCGATATAGTTCAAATTTGCGCTGTGATCCTTGCTCCAAGCAAGCTGCTGACCCGGAGCTCTCTGCACTGCTCCCACGCCCCCGCCACCACCCCTCCTCTGTCAATAACGTAATGTTTGTGTTTATACCCATAATTTAGACTGTAATGTTGTCAGACTGTTAGGTAAGCTAACAGCTGAGTAATTAACTGATGTTACAGGTAACTTAACGTGCTAACGTTACGTTAGCTAACGTTAGCTAGCTTTAACTTGTTAAGCTCGGCATGATTCATGTCAGCTAAACACGTTAATATTGAGTGTGGTTTTAGTCGGGATGGGTGCTTGTTCTGTTAACAGGCAGCAAATCTTTATCATACCATTAACGTTATGTTACTAACGTTACAGACACTTTTTGCTGAGTCAACCTAATGTACAGCTCAGTAATAGCGTTAACTTACGTTACGTTGTTATAACGTAATTGTACTTGCTTGTGTCATAACGGTAGCAGTTTTGGCGAGTGGTAACAGCCTTACTGCCTTCTGAAAATATTAATTTAAAAGTTATAATGCAGCCTAACTAACAAACACACACACACACACACACACACACCGAACACACACACACACACACTGTATATAACTAATATAATGTTCATAATGTATATATCTTTCATATTGTGTATTGTCTGAATATTTTGACTTATTGTATTTTGATGCTTTGCTTTGGCAATATTTTTTTAAAAAAACTTTCATGCCAATAAAGCCCATTTTATTATTTATTTTGAATTTGAATTGGGAGAGTGAGACAGAGGGAGAGCGAGCGAGAGAGAGACACTGAACAATTACTCTCACTTTGCGGAAAAAATATCGGGATATATATCGTATATCGATATTCAGCTTAAATATATCGGGATATGACTTTTGGTCCATATCACCCAGCCCTAATTTAAGTGTTCTCTTAATTTTTATAAATCAATTCTGTCCAAGCCTGACCTACAGCAGCAGTTTTGGGCCCAAACCTGGCGGGTCGTGTTTGGTCCAGTCGTTATGTTATTTTGGTACCTTTTCCATTAGTTGCCCAGCCCTGCCATCTGATAGTTTCAGGCCTAATATTTATGAAGTCGTCTTCTAACAGGAACCATTGTGCACTTTGCTCCTCTAACAACCATGAGCCATCAGCTGTGTGTCTGCAGTGTCTCCCAGTATCTGGGCTGTTGAACTCCATTAGAGAACAGCAGCAGCTCCCCAGACGCACAGTTTAAATAGACTTTAATCAGCCTTAATCAGGTCAGAGATGATGGTGGGTCACATTAACTCAGCTGAGATGAGTGAAAAGAGGGCCTTCTGGCTCATCTTTTTCTTACAGTCTCTATGGGTAAGGCTTGTCTACTTTTCAAAAAAATTAACAAGATATAAGATATAGATATATAAATATAAAACACTATATGCATTATAGAAGTGTGGTGTGCAAACAAAAAAAAACAGTGTTTAACTGTGCATGTGCAGTTACTGGAAGATAAGTTTGTACGAAGAAGTTATGCATAGCAGGTTAAAGTTAGCCGTCATTAATCAGCAGAGGTTGGAGGTACTGGGTGCTGTGGAGTCTGATGGCTGATTGCACAAACGAGACTCCAAACCGCTTTGAGGCTCAAGGCTGGATTAGTCTGTGGCTGAAAATGCTCCTAAGCCTCCTCAGCTCAGCGTAGAGAGGATGAGAGGGGTTGTCCATGATGGCTTTCAGCTTCCCTCTCATCCTGTTCTCAGTCACAGCCTCCACACTGTCCAGCTCCATCCCCACCACTGAATTAGCCTTCTTCCTCAGCTTGTTGACACCGCAAGTCCCGATGCCTCCTCCCAAGCACACTACAGCAAAGAAGAGGACACTGGCCACTACAGACTGGTAGAACATCCGTAGTAGCCGAGTGCACATGTTGAATGACCTGAGCCTCCTCCGAAAGAACAGCCTGCTCTGTCCTTTCCTGTAGAGGGCATCAGTGTGATCCGTCCAGTCCAGTTTGTTGTTAAGAAGAAGATATACTTTATTGATCCCCTAGGAGAAGTGTTACCCCAAGGAACTTGTAGTCCAACATCTCTACCCTCTCCTCCCTTATTGCAACTGGGGATGGGGGTGTGCTGGAAGTCCATCACTAGCTCCTTGGTTTTTCCTGTGTTGAGCTGTAGGTTGTTTCTGACGCACCATCCAATGAAGTTCTGTACTCCTCCTCCCTGTCATTTGTGATACAGCCGACAATGGAGGAGTCAACCAAGAACTTCTTTTGGTGGCACGCTCCCAAGTTGAAGCAGAAGTCAGAGGTGTAGAGGGTGAACAGGAACGGTGATAGAACAGTTCCTTGGGGTGTACCAGTGCTGCTCATCACCACGTCTCACAAGCAGCTGTGCAGCCTGACGTACTGTGGTCTGTCGGTGAGGTAGTCTGATTAAAGGTTTCATTTAACCAGACTTCCAGAGGTAGTTGTCTCCTTCAAGAAGACACTGATCACTGCAGATGCAGTGAGGACAACTTAGAAAACACAAATAAGTTTCTGGTTGTCCCTTAAAGGTCCTCTCCAGACATCTTTTCACAAGTTTAACTGCAGGACACAAGATGTCTTCTGCTTTACTGTAAAGTCCATTCTCAGTGTATGTGACCTTTAAGTTTCCACATTACACTTGTGCAAGTTTCATACTGGACACTGATTGGCTCAAAACAAGTTGAGATGTCACCAAACCCAGCAGGCACATCCAGGTGTTAAACTGAGGTTCAAGGTGAGAACTGAGAAGCTTTCCCTCTTCAGCAGATGAATGTGAAAAAAATTCCCCCATATTATAATAAAAACTAAAACTAATGGTGACACTAATGGAAACAAAACTTTTTAAACAATAAAAACTAAACTGAAATGATTTAACCCACTCTGGAAACTTACTGAATTGAAAACAAAAATTAAAAACTAATAAAAAAAAATAATTCTGCTCCATAGTAAATAGCGTTTGATTTCAGACCATGACATTCACAGTTCCCGTTTCCTCCATTGCAGCAGACCCAAACTCCGACTCGGTCCGTCTGATTGAGGAGAGCCCTACGGAAGCCCTGAGGGACCAGTTCAGCTACAGAGACTCTGCCCTCAGCACTCGCTTCGTCAACTACATCAAGGCAAGACTCCATGTTCTAGTGCCGCATACTGTTTATTATTAAAGATGGATGCGGTAAATGCTTCACTTCATGAATAATGCCACACTAAAGTCTAGTTATGTAAAAGTGTTATGTGTCACTGCACTACTTTATTCCACTGTTAGACTGCTTGAAGCCTGTGTCCGTTTTAAAGGAGCCTAAAGCCAAATGTCACTTTGTCAGTTAAAGCAGCAGTAGGTAATTTAAAAAAAAAATCCTGACAATAGTACAGCAGACAGATAATCTGTTAAAAAAATTTTTTTTTTTTTTATTATTGAATTATTGAATAATCAATTATCCGATGAATTAATTAATAGTCTAAACTATATAATGTCATAAATTAGTGAAAAATGCTCATCACAATATCCCGCAGCCCAATGTAATGTCTTTGTTATGTCTGACCAATAGCCCAAAACCCCAAATATTCAGTTTACAAGGATATCAAACAGAGGGACAGCAAATCCTCACACTGGAGAAGCTTGCAACACAGAATATCTGCCTCATGTACTACTGTCAGGATATAGTGAAAGTTTCAGTGAATGACAAAAAGTTATTTTTATAAAAGTTACCTACTGCAGCTTTAAGAAGAGTTAAAAGTTGTCAGTTGATTTGGTAAATGGACCTGTACTTGTATAGCGCCTTTCTAGTCTTCCGACCACTCAAAGCACTTATACACTACGTGCCACATTCACCCTTTCACACACATTCACTCAGTGATGGCAAAGTCCATCGAACAGAAACTAACATTCATACACATTCACACACTGATGCACGGCATCGGGAGCAATTTGGGGTTCAGTATCTTGCTCAAGGATACTTCGACATGTGGCACCAGGAGCCAGGGATTGAACCCACAACCCTCCGATTAAGGAACGACCGGCTCTGCCTCTGAGCCACAGTCGCTACCATGATTTGAAGGCCTAACAGTGCAGCGGTTAGACTGTCTTGTTCTAAATGGTTACTATTACGTTTCCACTTATGTAGAAACATTAACACTGACAACCAACAAAGAAGAACCCAGGAAGACGTGAGACAGTCAAAGAAATGGGATTTATTTACAATATTTAAGTGAAAAGGTAAACAACGAATGTAGGTTTGAACAATGTGGGGGGAAGAGGGACCTGTGGGGTTTTGCCAAATAAAACAAAGTACAATCATAAAGGGCCTACCTCAACCTTATCTGTGTGAAAAGAAAAAAGGAAACGAAAAGCCTGACTGTTTTGCCCAAAAAAAGCATCTAAAAATAATAAAAGTACAACAGTGGCAACAACACATAACCTGGTGTGACAACAGTTTCTTTCTACGTGTGTAGATGTAGAGGGTACCCCTAGTCCCAGCCACAAACCTTCCTGCCCAACAAAGCAAAGTCAGAGAGAGAGCAAAACAAGAGAGAGGCTTTTCAAAGGTCACTCCATCTCTGATTGGCCGGAGTGTGAGCCAATCCACAGCTCTTTTCACAGGCTGGCAGCCAGTCTTCCAATCTTCCACCTCTCACCTGCAGGACTGGGGAAGAGAGAGAGAGAGAGAGAGAGAGAACGAGACACACACACAAATCTATACACGTAACAGTTACGTCACAGTGAGCCTGTGAGTCACTGTGGAGACTCAGACGTGACCAAATAAGGACCAAACCTAAAACAAGGGGACAACAACAATTTCTAAAACCTGACAGTCCAGAGTTAGGACCAGGAAGCAGAGCTGTTGTCTTACACACTTCTCTGCGCTTTCTTCAGAACAGTCACCCACCCAAAACCCCATAGAGACTGTGTCTGTCCCCCGACCACCTAAATTATTTAAATTATTTAAAGAAATAAAAACAAGAGGAGTTGAACATAAAAACCTAATAAAAATTAAAACCAACTCCTCAGTAGCACAAAATAAGAGAATGAAATGTGGATTGTTAAATATCAGGTCTCTGTCCTCTAAAGCTGTTTTAGTGAATGAATTAATATCAGATTATGATATTGATTTACTTTGTCTTACTGAGACCTGGTTGTCCCACGAGGAGTATGTTAGCCTAAATGAATCCACCCCCCCAGTCATATTAATACTCACATTCCTCGAGGCACAGGCCGAGGAGGTGGAGTAGCAGCCATATATGATTCGAGCGTTTTAATGGACCCTAAACCTAAACTAAATTATAATTCATTTGAAAGCCTTGTTCTTAGTCTTTCTCACCCAAACTGGAAAACATTGCAGGCAGTTCTATTTGTTATAGTGTACCGCGCTCCTGGACCGTACTCTGATTTTATATCTGAATTCTCAGAGTTTCTATCAAGTTTAGTCCTTAAATCAGATAAAGTAATTATTGTAGGTGATTTTAATATTCATGTGGATGTTGACAATGACAGCCTTAGTAATGCATTTATATGATTAATAGACTCAATTGGCTTCTGTCAGAGTGTAAATAAACCAACTCATTGTTTTAATCACACTCTTGACCTTGTTTTATCATATGGCATTGATATTGAACATTTAACAGTCTTCCCACATAATCCTTTCCTATCTGACCATTATTTAATAACTTTTGAATTCATACTATTAGATTATAAGCCATTAGGCAAAACTTCCTACAGCAGATGTCTATCTGACAGTGCTGTAGCTAAATTTAAGGAGGAGATTCCTTCAGTGTTTAATTCAATGCCATGGCTGAATTTAACAGAGTCCTATAACGACTTTAGTCCCTCTGAAATTGATAATCTTGTCGATAGTGCTACAGGCTCACTACGATCAACATTAGACTCTATCGCTCCTATAAAAAGGAAATCATTAAAACATAGGAGACTAGCACCGTGGTATAACCACCAAACCCGCCAGTTAAAACGAATAGCTAGGAAATCTGAAAGGAAATGGCGCTCTTCCAAATTATCAGAATATCGCTCAAATTGGCAAGATAATCTTAAAATTTATAGAAAGGCTCTCCGTAATGCCAGAGGAGCCTATTACTCAGTACTAATAGAAGAAAATAAGAATAACCCTAGGTTCCTCTTCAGCACTGTAGCCAGGCTGACAGAGAGTCACAGCTCTATTGAGCCACATATCCCCATAAACTTAAGTAGCAATGACTTCATGAGCTTCTTCTATAATAAAATTATTACTATTAGAGAAAAGATTAATCACCAACTGCCATCAACAGTTATCAGTGGCTCTCCAAGTTCAGGGACTTCTGTCAGTGTAAACTTAGATATATATTTAGACTGTTTTTCTGCTATCGATCTTCATCAGTTAACTTCAATCATTTCTTCATCGAAGCCATCAACCTGTCTATTAGACCCGATCCCAACTAGGCTGCTTAAAGAAGTTGTTCCCTTAATTGGCACTTCTTTACTGGATATGTTTAATCTTTCTTTATTATCAGGATATGTACCACAGTCCTTTAAAGTAGCTGTAATTAAACCCCTTCTTAAAAAGTCCACTCTTGACCCAGGGGTTTTAGCCAACTATAGACCGATTTCTAACCTCCCCTTCCTCTCTAAGATTCTGGAGAAAGTAGTCGCCAAAGAGTTGTGTGTCTTTCTACACAACAATAGTTTATTTGAGGATTTTCAGTCAGGATTTAGAGTTCATCACAGCACAGAGACAGCTCTGGTTAAAGTTAATAATGACCTTCTGACTGCTTCTGACAATGGACTTGTCTCTGTACTTGTATTATTAGATCTTAGTGCTGCATTTGACACCATTGACCATAATATTCTTTTACAGAGACTTGAGCATCAAATTGGCATTAAAGGAACCGCACTAAGCTGGTTTAAGTCATATTTATCAGATCGCTCGCAGTTTGTACATGTTAACGATGAATCTTCAATAAATACTATAGTTAGTCATGGAGTTCCACAAGGTTCTGTACTTGGACCAATACTATTTACTTTATATATGCTCCCTTTAGGCAACATTATTAGGAATCACTCCATTAACTTTCACTGTTATGCAGATGATACGCAGTTATATCTATCAATCAAGCCCAATAAAATTAATCAATTATCTAAATTACAAACATGTCTTAAGGACATAAAATCCTGGATGACCTGCAATTTTCTGATGTTAAACTCAGAAAAAAACGAAATTCTTGTTCTTGGCCCCAAAAACCTTAGAGACTCACTGTCTAAAGATATAGTTAGTCTAGATGGCATTAACTTGGCCTCTAGCACCACTGTCAGGAATCTTGGAGTTATCTTTGATCAGGATTTGTCATTTAACTCCCACATAAAGCAGACCTCTAGGACTGCCTTCTTTCATTTACGTAATATTAGAAAAATTAGACACATACTATCACAGACAGATGCAGAAAAACTAATCCATGCATTTGTTACTTCAAGGCTGGATTACTGCAACTCTTTATTATCAGGTTGCCCCAATAAGTCCATTAAAACGCTCCAATTAATTCAGAACGCTGCAGCACGAGTACTGACAGGAACTAGAAAAAGAGATCACATCTCTCCTTTACTAGCTTCTCTGCATTGGCTCCCTGTAAAATGTAGAATAGAATTTAAAATCCTCCTCCTCACCTATAAAGCTCTTCATGGTCAGGCCCCTTCATATCTTAAAGAGCTCATAGTACCCTATTACCCCTCTAGAACACTACGTTCTCTGAATGCTGGGCTACTTGTGGTTCCTATAGTCTCTAAAAGTAGAACAGGAGCCAGAGCCTTCAGTTACCAAGCTCTCCTGTGGAACCAGCTTCCATTTGTGGTTCGGGAGGCAGACACCCTCACCACATTTAAGAGTAGGCTTAAGACATTCCTTTTTGATAAAGCTTATAGTTAGGGCTGGATCAGGTGAGTCCTGAACCATCCCTTAGTTATGCTGCTATAGGCCTAGACTATCGACTATCTAGATTGCCATTGCCAATACTGTTGTTGCTGTGCACCTGTCTCGCTCTCTCTCTCTCTCTCTCTGCCTCTCTCTCTCTCTCTCTCTCTCTCTCTCTCTCTCTCTCTCTCTCTCACCCCAACTGGTCGAGACAGACGACCACCCACCTAGAGCCGAAGGATCTGTCCTAGGTTTCTGCCTTTTAACAGGCAGTTTTTCCTTGCCCTTGTCGCCAAGTGCTTGCTCATGGTGGTACTGTTGGGTCTCTGTAATTAATGTTTTAAAGAGTTCGGTCTAGACCTGCTCTATTTGAAAAGTGTCCTGAGGTAACTTCTGTTATGAATTGGCGCTATACAAATAAAATTGAATTGAATTGAATTGAACACAAAGAGCTGTAGCAGGGTACTGAATTTCTGTACCTTTATGCTTCGTACCAAAATGCTTGAGACTGTTTCCTGTCATATGAGTGGGCTCCCAGATCTGAAGTACAATGCATATTACTGATAGGAAGGATGGACCAGAGTACGGAAAAGAAGACCCAAGTTTAAATTAAAGCTACAAGCAGCGTTTGGCGGGACCTCACACTCCACGCAACTTGGGGCGTGCTGCGGCAGTGTCGCGTGCCGTCGTAACACGTGCGGACCACAACATGAAAATCTGCCGTTAATCAGCTCAAAATCGCCACGCAAAATCGCCACTTCCTTTTGCCAGTAGGTGGCGCTATCACTATGTCTGAATATTGTCATTTACACGTGTTCAGGGCGGCACTGTACACTCAAGTTATAACGAATTCGTGTTTTGTGGCGGTCCATCAAAATTTCCCGCCACCACACAGACACGCCCCCTCACCACAGTCAACACATATCATCAACAATGTGTTTTGCATTTTATAAGTAAATTTCAGCTGGATCTGATCATCCTGCGAGGAGAGGAACGTGAAAGTATAAAACGTGATACTTCCTGTTACCAGTATGTGGCGCTATCACTATGTCTGAATATTGTCATGTAGACGTGTTCAGGGTGGGACTGTTGTCAAACAGAAGTTTCATTGAGATTGGATCATGTACGCTGAAGTTATGAGGACGTGTTCAGGGTGGGACTGTACACTGAAGATATGAGTACTATCTGTTTGATGGCCAATCGGTGGAATTCGACATGTCGTCACAGGCACATGGTTAAACATACAGTCACAAATAGCACAACTTTTGATAACCAATGTGTGTAGAATGAAGTGATCGAATTTGAAGTCAATCTGATAAAATCTGTTGGAGGAGTTAGTTAAAACAGAAGCCCTTAAATGCCGTAAATTGCATCACAGTTTGACATTCGATTCAACCTGGCCAACTTTGAGGGAACGCCGCGGACACGCCCTTTAACATACAGTCACAAATAGCACAACTTTTAATCAGCACCATTTTTTGACTGTACTGACTAATTTTGAAGCAGATCTGATAAATTTCCTAGGAGGAGTTCATTCAAATACAACGCAAAAAAACGCTGAAAATCATTGCAAAATGCCGAAAATGGCATCACAGTTTGACATTTGATTCAACCTGGCCAACTTTGAGGGCACGCCACGGACACGCCCTTTAATGTACATGCACAAATAGCACAACTTTTAATCAGTACAATTTTTTGACTGTACTGACCAATTTTGAAGCAGATCCAATAAATTTCCTAGGAGGAGTTCGTTCAAATACAATGCGAAAAATCACAGAAAATTACCAAAAAAATCAAAACGGCTGACTTTGATGCCACGCCACGGACACACCCTTTAATGTACAGTCACAAATAGCGCAACTTTTAATCAGCACCATTTTTTGACTGTACTGACCAATTTTGAAGCAGATCCGATAAATTTCCTAGGAGGAGTTCGTTCAAATACAACATGAAAAAATCACCAAAAATGCGCCCGGAATTCACTATGGCCAACTTTGAGGGCACGCCACGGACACGCCCTTCAACGTACTCGCACAAATAGCACAACTTTTGTTCAGAACCATTTTTTGACTGTAATTTTGAAGCAGATCCGATAAATTCCCTAGGAGGAGTTCGTTCAAATACAACGCGAAAAGTTCGCCGAAAGTGAAAACGAAAATCAAAATGGCCGACTTCCTGTGGGGTTTCGGGTATGGGTCCAAAGGGCTATTTTGGACGTCCCAGCATGTTACACGTGCCTACCGAGTTTCTTAAAAATCTGTGAAACGTTGCGCCGGGGCTGCTGTTTTTTTTATCCTGTAGGGGGCGCTACAAACACGATTTTTGGTATGTGAGCTTCAGGCACCACTCTACATGTGCTCTGTGAATTTCATATTCATAACTATTGCGGTCTCCGCACAGTGATTTACCATGCCACCAGACCGCCACCTAGTGGCGGATTGCTGACACATTTTTTAGCAAGCCTCAGGGAGCCATTGGGAAGCATCGTACCAAGTTTCATCTTAATCACACATACTGTTGTAGAGATATAAACTTCTTCATTTTAAAGAGCGCCACCTTGTGGCGATGGCCTGAAATTGTGCACGATGCCTAAGGAAGACATGTGGAACTATGGACCCAAGTTTGGTGTCAATCGGACATACCAATGTGGAGAAATGGTCAATTTAATTTTATAACCTGCTGTTTTTTTGAAATATCAAAATTCTTTTTTATTATGAGGGTCCTCAGATGCTACGTGGAAAAATGTTTGTGAATCAGACAAAGCGCATGGGGGGAACACGGAAAAGTAGTTTACGGACATTTTGCGCTCTAGCAGAGAAAAATTGAATGTGCGACAAACTATGCAGAAGGTATTAGCCTAAACACATTTTTTATGATAGAAGCGCCACCTAGTGGCCAACCCAAAAGCGACGCATAGAATACCCCCATTTTCACCAGGCCTGACAACTTTGCCAAATAAAATTGAGTTTTCGTATATTTTCAGGGGGGCAAAAATGCAGTCAAAGGGGGCTAAAAATAATAATAGGTAAGAAGAAGAAATCGAGCAAAAACAATAGGGACCTCCAGCGGTCGCTGGCTCGGTCCCTAATAAACTGGATTTTTTTTCATAAAGATACACTAAGATAAGATATTCCTGTATTTATCCCCCTTAGGAGAAATTCAGGTTGACACAGAAGCAATAGGGCAAAGTAAAGCAAAGAACAAACAATATCACAATAAAACTATTACTAATATTATTAATATTAGAAGATATAAAACTGTAAATGAAAGTATATACACTATGCATTGTTCAAGTAGGACATGGAGTGCAAAATATGAGCAGAAAGTTAAACTTGACTAAAACTAAAAAACTGAAACTAAACTAAAACTACTAAGTGGAAATTAAATATAAATAGTGCGAAAGGCTTGTGCGTTGTTGGTAGAGTTTTAAATCAGTCTTTGTCTGCGGGGGTTGGAGGTACTGGAGGTACTGGGTGCTGTGGCGTTGTGGAGTCTGATGGCTGATGCTACAAACGAGCCTCCAAACTGCTTCGAGGCTCGGGGCTGGGTCAGTCTGTAGCTGAAAGTGCTCCTGAGCTGCCTCAGCTCAGTGTAGAGAGGATGAGAGGGGTTGTCCATGAAGGCTTTCAGCTTCCCTCTCATCCTCTTTTCAGTCACAGCCTCCACACTGTCCAGCTCCATCCCAACCACTGAGCTGGCCTTCCTCACCAGCTTGCTAAGCTTGTTGGCACCCCCAGTGCCGATGCCTCACCCCCAACAGACCACCACAAAGAAGAGGACACTGGCCACTACCACTGAAAAGTGGACTCACCTGTTATTTTAGTATTAACTTCTTTCTTTAATAATGGCTGTTTTAACAGAGATAGAAACAGGACCCAAAAGAAGAAGAATGAAATGATTAAGACTTCCATTTAGTTAATGTCCCCACAGTGCTGCATGACAGTGGAGAATACTTTAGTTACCTATTTTGAATTTGTTTTCCTGTCCAGAAAAGCCCAAGATCATTACTGAACCACGGAGCTGCAACTGGGCTCGAAATATTTTGGGAACCTGTTTTTCTTTGGGCCCTTTGCAATCTACTCGGTTTAAACTGTGATTTTCCGGGCAATAGTGTGTTCAGCTGATATTGAATACTGCTAACCCTACACCAAACTTCTGTTTCTGTTGTGAAGTTTTAAGAATAACATTACTAAAGCAACAGGCCTGTTAATTCCAGCTTGTTAGAGGCATTATTGTGCACTGAAACAGAAGACTGTTCCTGTTTAAATCTGCACAGATTTTGATGCAAAGCTTTCAGTTTTCTTAACCAATGACTGCCGATTTCTTATGATTTGTCTCTTTCTGCACTTTCAGTTGTAAGTCTGGTTGAACCATTGTGCAGCATTTTGTTCTCCATGTACAAAATATTACTTTTTGCAAACCCCTCATACAAAATAACATCTATTTGTAAAGGGGACTTTCTACAACTTAAAAAATATTTGTCCTCTCAGCCATCTGTCTGTACCCAGACAAGGAGAGGGTGGAGGAGAAGAGACAGAGTTTGTTACAGGGTCCTTATTGTTGTGTTTGTGTACCAGGGGATAGTCATAACATCTCTGAATGTTGGCCAATGGCTGAGCGAGTCTGTGGATCAGGTGACAGCTGCTGTGTGTTTTTGTGTGTGTTTGTTTCCATGTGTGTTTCTGTGCAGGGTCGGACAGCAGCAGACTTGGACGAGCCCCTCAGGATAGAAGAAGACTCACACTGGCCAACAGAACAAATGTAAGTTCATTTATTTCTGTCTGTTTTTCTATGAATCAGCTTTTTTCTGGGTGGGAGGTCAGACATTACAATAGAACAATACATTATAAACAAAACAAAGAGAAAATAATTTATCGAAAATGTATGTATGTAAGGATTAGGCAGGTACAGAAAATACAGTTTCAACATTTCATACAAATAAAATTAGTATTAATGTGTATTTAATGTTCTATAGTTTCCATTGTATCAACACTGTATTGTATTGGTTGAGAACATTCAGGGAGTCATGGATTAATGACAAGTGTGCCTCACATGTAACTTTCACAATAATCTCCCCTGTGAGTGCAGCATATCTGCATTACTCATAATTTGTGTCTTTGGGGTTCCAGGTCAAAGGTCACAGGGGGCACAGAGCTCCACATTGACATGATCAACCAGTTGAAGGAGGCTGTGGAGCTGCTGCAGGACCCCAGCAGGTGAGAACCAGCACAGCACCTGAGGATCACAGAGTGGAGTTCAGTTAGAGCAGCTTTTGGTCTGAGTGTCACAGTACCAAAACTGTGCTATTTGACATTTTTATGTTTCTTGTCTCATGCAACAATTAGAATGTTATCTTACTGCTAAAACTAGTAGTAGAAACAAAATCCAGTATAAACTAAATATATTGTATATTAATTTTCATAACAAATAGCATTTTGTACTTAACACTTAAGAATAAAAACAGTCAGTGAAGACTTCCACCAAAGTTTTTCTTGAAAACTTATTACATTAAACTTTTTACACATAATCATTTTCAGCACGTCAGCTTGTTCTCCTTGAGGCCCAGTGGAAATGGGTAAAAAAAAAATGCCCCTATTTCGCAGTGCTAAGGAATCCTTAAAAAAATTGTGGATTCATACCAGCACATGTCACTTGCTACGTGGCACATGTCACTTGCTACGTGGCATCACATTTAATCAAAATCTGTAGGCAGGTTTTAAAGCTGTTTTTAAAGCTTTTTAAACTTTTTGTCATACATGAGACAGATAATCTGTGAAAAAATCAGGTTCCTCTGGCCCCTCCTAGTCCCCCTAATGGTACTGTGGCTGAATGAAAACAACTAATCAAAACCGATAAAGATAGTGTAAGTCTGATTCCCATTTTACAACCTGGGAATGAGACTCAGCTATTTTTCTTATACTACTGTCAGGATACAGTAAATGTTTTAGGAAATAGGACAGTTATTTATAAAAGTTACCTGCTGCAGCTTTAAGCTAACACACTGCCAGAGGGAATATAAAAAAAAATAAAAAATCTCCCTTGTCAAATGACTTGTTTTGTTTTTTAGCCCCACCAAGCACACAAGAACTGTAGATAATCAAAGAAAGAAGAGAATCTAATTCATAATGTGGTTGTTCTGTGTATCAGAGTGAATACAGAGCAGGACGATCCGTCTGGAGTCCAGCTCTACCCAGTGGAAATGGTCACAGTGGAAGAGTCACTTAAGTAAGCAAGTTTCTGTCTTCTCACCCCAACTGGTCGAGACAGACGACCACCCACCTAGAGCCGAAGGATCTGTCCTAGGTTTCTGCCTTTTAACAGGCAGTTTTTCCTTGCCCTTGTCGCCAAGTGCTTGCTCATGGTGGTACTGTTGGGTCTCTGTAATTAATGTTTTAAAGAGTTCGGTCTAGACCTGCTCTATTTGAAAAGTGTCCTGAGATAACTTCTGTTATGAATTGGCGCTATACAAATAAAATTGAATTGAATTGAATTGAAAAAATTCTGTCTGTGTGTGAGAAATAAATAATACTGTGGTCGTGGGAAATACTAATTTCTGTTTACCAGGCAGCAGTCTAGTAAAATATGGGGACATGTCAACCCTAGTTCTGGTCAACAGTTTAACCACTGTTCTAAATCAGTTCTAAAGGTGTGTTGAATTGAATGTAACCATAGCAACAGGGCTTCTGTTTCAGGCGTACAGCTTTGCCTTGTGAAGTTTAAGATTTAAGATGTAAGATTTACTTCACCTCTCCAGCTACCAGTCCACACTTTATACTGTGGTCTGTGGGACTTGAACCACTGGTTCTGTGGTCTGCAAAGTTAATCTTAAGCTTTCTTTTTCTTTTCTTTAGTGGGCAGGACAGTGATGACGGCTTCACCACACAAAAGGTACACAACTTTAGAACTTCTCTTACTTTTAGTCGAGACACCACTAAACAATAAGCTGTCATCAGCATGGCTATTTTAATTTACCCCTTAGTCCCACCCCTACTTACTCTGTGCTACAATACCAGTTGAGCAAGCATTAGTCAGAACCTTTCTCCTTTCCTGTACTTAAATATGTATGTTCTAGGCTCATCTATGTTGATAAGACAGGGGTAGGACTTAGCAACGGGTCAGTTGCTTTTAGCATGACTTGGTAAGAAACCCCCCCCCTCCCCGTGGCAGCAAACCAAACACAACAAACAACCACAACACTGCAACCCAAGCTCATCCTCGCTTCTCATCGCCGACTAAAGTAACGCAACCAGTCTCATACACCTAAAAATAAAACTTTTCACAACAAACCCACAAGACTTTTGAGCACTTGTAGCACTCCCTGGCTGGTTTGTTGTGGTCCTTGTGATCAGGTCCTTGAGCATACAGTCATAAATATTATGGGAGATTAGCTGTGACCAAAGGCATTATCCCCTCCAGGCTTATGCCTGCCAGAGATAACAAGTATCTGCAATCATTGCTGTTGATTATAGCCTCTATTTTGTACAACCACTGGGGGGTGCTGAAGGTGAACATTTTGAAAACCTTCACAGAGGCTGTAAATCTAACAGCTGTGTGTGTATATATATATATATATATATATATATGTGTGTGATAGAGATCAAGTAGTCCCTAAACAATTTTGTGTGTTTGTCCATAGAAATATAAAGCCTATAAGTATATAAGTAATAGCAAGTATTTAAGGTCATTTAAACGTTTGATGCGTTCTGTAGCAGCACACGAAGGAAGGTGGCTATGAGTTCCAGAAGAAGAGACAGATGATTCTAGAGAAGGCCAAGTTTGAGGCCCAGCTTGCATGCCGGGAGTATGAATGGCATATGTCAATCAAGGTAAACCTAGCACCAGACCATGGATGTCTCGTCCCTCAGAGCGAACGCACCAAACTGTCCTCAGTTGTGTTCCTTAGTAAACTGACGGGCTTGTGTGTCTGTTTGCTGTGTGAACAGGGTGGGAACATGTTTATTTACTGTGTGCATCACGTCCCAATGTACCACCATTCACTCTAAAGTCATTCAACAAATACGGTTAAATAAAGCGTTTGCGGAAATAGTTACAACACGTAGCTCTGTTTAAAACCACACATTTTTGTTTATACATTTCTGTTTGTGTACAAGTTAAACAAGTTATGGCATCTTAATTAGTGAGTAGATGTATGGGTAGGTGATGTTCTAACTTCTCCCTCTGCTTCCAGTCGTTATGCTAAGCTAGGCTAACCATTTCCTGGCCACAGCTTTGTACTTAACTCACAGACATGAGATATAATAAATATATTGTGTAATAAAAGAAAGCAAATAAGCCGATGAACCAACCCTTCGCATAGCAGTAAACATTACAGCTTAAACTTCAGTCATCAGTGATTTACAGAAACAAGAGAGAGAGAGTGTTAGGTTAAAAAACCACAGGAACAAGACTGCTTTGTTTGAAGAATGTCTCCCCAGATGGGTCTAACAATGTTCTGAATTAAAAGAATGAACACACATACAAACTGTATCAGCCTCTAGGAAAAAACCCACAAAATGAGCAACACACACTTGGTCAAGGACCTGAACTTGCTGACTTGTTATGACTTATAAACAGTCCTTTAGAATCATTTTTGACTTTGGTTAGTTTTGGATGACAGGCTGGCCTCGAAGTTACAAAACCATTCTGCTCTGTTGAAGACACTGAATCCTTATCAGCTACCTGGTATTAACCCATGATCTGTGTCTGGATTCATTATCTGAGTGTGCAGGCCTTTTCATTTCCTCCTAGTATTAACAAGCACACTC
The DNA here is from genome assembly GCF_905237075.1 of Dicentrarchus labrax. Classification (NCBI taxonomy): domain Eukaryota; kingdom Metazoa; phylum Chordata; class Actinopteri; family Moronidae; genus Dicentrarchus; species Dicentrarchus labrax. Next base: position 27,464,840 of record NW_026136706.1, on the reverse strand, counting down.
GTTATCTCCATTCTAACTGCATTGTGATTAAATGAAAATGGCCACTTCAGTGATTGGCTGTGGAGATGGTATGTTCTCATCAACTCCTAATGATGAGGAGTTTTGGACCAGTATACAACTGATTTTCCAACAATTTTCAGGATTTATATACTTAATTTAGAGTTTTGCCTGTTGAAAAGTCAGTTTCAGAACAGGACACCATAGTGGACACCTACTTAGTGATATTGTGTATCGTGAGACTTGCTCATGGTGGTACTGTTGGGCCTCTGTAAATAATGTTATAAAGAGTTCGGTCTAGACCTGCTCTATTTGAAAAGTGTCCTGAGATAACTTCTGTTATGAATTGGCGCTATACAAATAAAATTGAATTGAATTGAATTGAATTGAATTGAGAGTAACTTTCACTTCAAAATAGAGCTCATATCCCCACTATAGTGACTGTTGAGCATATATTTGGTAAATATATATATGTTAGTATATTATATATGTGTTTCCACATGTTCTTATTACATTCAAGTTATGTGGTTATATTGTGTTTGTTGCTGCTAGCACCTTTAATCTCATGTCATATTACATTGAATTTAATACAATACTGATATGAGGGGGTCAGTTGTATATAACGGGTGGTCATCAGCATAAAGGGATAGTTTGTGTTCACAATTTGCTTTCAGCAATGGAGGGGTTGGAACTCATGGCAACGGCTAATGGCGAGAAGGCGAGAGCAAAGAGCAAGCTTGGACATCATGGCTGACTAACTCGATTAGGAGGAAGTTAGAGAGAACATCATTTGTTAGGATAGATGTCAGTAACATCTTTAAAAAGGCTTTAAAATACTCTATTGGGAAGCCATTTGGTCCAGGTGCTTTATCATTCTGTTGAGAATTAATGTTTTGGAGCTCTTCCTTTGCTGATAAGTTACAACCAGTGTTAATCACAGTGAAGACAGGTGACCCAAAGAGAGCTGGAGCTTGTTTCGTGATACAGGTCCCCGGCTGATATCAATGCGAGCAAGACCCCATCCAGCTGTGGTCTCACCAATCTAATTTCATTCTCATATCAATGCATTCTGCAGGCATTTACACATGTATTAACATAAAATGCAGATACAGATCAGATATTAATACATGTGGAAATAGGGTCCCTGTGAAGGGGGAGAGATAATAAAAGATCCCCCTGCAAAATATTTTTTAACAAGCCTTGATCACCACTTAAATTCTGTTAAATTCAAGAGTCTCTTAAAGAATGCTGACACTGAATCAGTTTTTGTCTGCTGGTTGCATACGTCGACAGAGGAGGGAGAGATAGAATGGCAGGCTGCTACCTTCAAGCCAATGCGGAGATTACCCTTAGGTCACTGAACTCCTGTTTAAACTTTTTGTGTTCATTTTCTCTCTGTCATTTGTAAGTCTGTGTGTCTTTACAAAGTGCTCTGACATGAAGCACAGGACAGATCCACAATCTGTTTAATAATTTATATGTTCATTGTTATTAAATATGAAACTACTTCACCATGTTGTTTCCATTTCTGCCACTGCAGCGAGATGACAGATCTCCAGCCAGTGGACCTCCATCCTTCTCCAGCCCGGTGTTTGGACTGAAGCCCCGATCAGGTGTGTTAAGAGGGTGGGTCAGACACGTGGGCTTCCAGATCCCCAGCTTTATTCACGGCCTTTTTTTTAACAGTGTGATTGTGAAAACAGTTTCTACTCATCTACGTGATCATACTGATGTGGTGTACATCAAATATGGTTGCTCAGAAAAATACAGTCTGTTGCAGTTTTTCCAAAGAATTTGCACTGTCAGTAGCTCTGGCCGAATTGAAACCACCACTCATAGCAGCATGTTATCGCAATGACCTGACTAATGTCGGGGAGTTTTAAAAATGTATATAGACAAGATGTCTCCTCCTTCACTGTAAAGTCCATTCTCAGTGGATGTGCACTGGTGGCTTCAAGTTTCTACATCACGCTTGTATTTATGTATGTATTATAGATGTGATATAATACACAAACAGATTTTCTATGACCACAGAGAAACTTTCCACTTTCAGCAGATGAATGTGAAAACATCCTTCTAGTGTCAAACTCTGCACAGACAGCATTCAGACAGCACACTGTGGGAACAACAACAAACACTGATTTCTGACTCAAGGGGGACTTATATCATGAATATTTAATGTTACTGTTACTTTGCCACTAGGAATAAGTGACTATAATAGTGTATTTGCATTTTCAACAGAGTTCCTGTAACAGCTTTTATGAATGTGTACCTGAAAAGTGTTTCCGTGTAATGGCGATCCAGGACTGTGATATGAACATATCCTTTCTGGATCAGGACTGTTCTTTATTAAATTCGGAATGAGCCCAAACTGAAGCAGCAGCGGCGTTGAATGCAGCTTCATGGTCACTGCTTATCTGCTGTTTGTAGAATTGTGGCAAACTTAGTCCCATACTTTTATAGAGTAAGCAGCCATCCAGCCTTTGTTTGCTAACTCCTAATGAAGCTAACATGATGCTAACAGCATGTCCAGGTGATCTGTATTGTGAAATGCCACTAATCTTGATTTTTGTTTTTGTGCTGTTTTGTGTTATGTGTTGTCATCTCTCGGTTTTCCCCCTTTTCACATTTTCCCTTTTCTGATTTATCTGTTTGTTTGTTTGTTTTGATTCCTTTCATTTCTCCTCTCGCTGATCTGCTGCATGACTTTTGATGTTAAAATCATGAACTCATCTGATCTTACCTGCCTGCATTTGTGTCTCTTGTATCAATAACTGCCTCCCATTGATTGCCTGTCTTTATTCCCTGCCAACCAATCTTTCCGGAACTTTTCCTGGTGACATTGGTGTTTTCGGGGGGGGGTGTTTATCGTGGAATGAACTTTCTGTACTTTGATTCACCATGGTTCCCCACCTTCCTGCACTACACACACCACGCCCACTTCTCTGACCACTCCCACCTCCTGGTTGTAGCCCCGCCCTCACTGCCCTGCTCGCCCCCTCCTTCCTGTCTTGACCCCTCCCTCCTCTCACAGGCCTCATTCCTCCATAGAGATACACCTCGTAGCCATGACGTCGGAGGCATGCACAGCCGTGGTAGGTCCCGCCTCTTTCAACTAACCAGGCTCAGAGGATTACACTCACACACCTAGACTTTTTCTTTCTGTTTTCCGCACAGAGGGATTCACAAATGTATTTTTGTGATTTATATATAAATGACTCTCTCCACCAAAATATAACTCAACTAAACAACAATAATTTGTGAATCCTTAATTTTCGAATATTCGGACCCATCTGATTCTCTATTCCACCAAGGGTTTGTTTTATCTGCAAAGCAAAAGAAAGATTGGTGTTTTTTACTTGAGTTAGAGCTCCAATCAAGAAACTCACCAGAAGCATTCAAATTATCCACTGCTCAATGACTTTTCTCTTTAAAATAGTAGTAGTACATGAGACATAATCAGTGAAAAAATCTGGTTCCCCTGACTCCTCTTAGTGCTCCTAATGGCATTTACAAGAATCCATCGGGCCTGAACAAAAACAACCATTTGTACATTTGACGTACATTGATTTTTTTATTTGGCCCATGTTAACATGAGAGGGGGCAGAGTTTATGACCTATACTGCAGTCAGCCACCAGGGGGCAATTGAGATGGGGAGCTTTCAGGTCGTCCATCTTTATATATGTCAATGGTTGACACATGTACATCATGCTGATGAACTAGCATCAACTTGGTAACAAGTTTGCTAAATATGAAATGCCAAATTTCAGCATGTAACATTATGATGCTGAAGTTAGTGTGAGTCTAAGACAAATCATGCAACAATCATAAGCAGACACAATGTTTTGAGATGTCTTTAATTGCCTTTTCATTTAGGTCATGGCACAGTGGCATCCTCAGGACAAACTTTTTTTACATTTTGTAAACTAGGGCTGCAACTAACAACTAATTTGATAATCGATTAATCTGTCGATTATTACTTCAATTAATCGATTATTAATCGGATAAAAAGACAAAAACTAAATTTCTATACTTTCCAGTATTTTATTCAAAAAACAGCGTACTGGTCTTCTTGTTCCATGTTCTTTCAAACAAATAAAACAAAGCAAATGTTACAAAAATTGTTTTTTTATAAATTTTTTTTTACATTTTTCCTCAACACAAAAACCTTTTAAAGTCTTCCATTTAAAAAGGAGCCAAATGAATTGAACAAACAAACATAAAATAAATAATAATAAAATGTATAAAGTTCACTTCAGTTTGTAGCTGAACGGTTTCTGATTCAGATTTCTGAACTGTTCTTCAGCTAAATCACCTCCCTTTTCTAAACTGAAGACTTGAACAGGTTTTTGTTTTAAGAACAAATGGAAAGGCCTGCTATGTGAAATTTGTCAAAACATATATAAATTGTGTTTTTGTTGATAACTGTTAAAAACCGTTCAGCTACTAACTGAAGTGCACTTTATACATTTTGTTATTATTATTATTCATTTTATGTTTGTTTGTTAAATTCATTCACCAAAAATAAAACGGAAATGTAACTAATCAGATCAGAACTGGATCAGATATTGTTCAAGTTTCTGTTGTGAAGTAATAAAGGATTCATTTTAGACTGCCTCTGAATAATAGCAAGATATATTCCAGCAACTCCATAACGTTAGTTATACTAAAGTGTCTCTCCAACCTAAATAGATTTAAATAGCTTTATTGGTGGCCCGGCTACATTGATCCATTATGAAACGGACTGGATATATTTCTGTCTGTTACGTTTATTTTGAAATTGGTAACCTTGCGTTTTCTCCATCAAAACAGAGTCAAATCTGCTGGAGACCAACACATTATCAGCCCCGAGTTGCAACAAAGGGATACTCAAACAAAAGAGCTGGCGTGCTGAACTCGTGCATGCCTATTGCGACCCAAAACAACACAACAAATGAAGTCGTCGCACTCTTTCAAAGGTTTACTCCAGGCAAGGTAGATGGCGTCGTCATGTTAGCTGCACACGGCATGGCATTGGCTGGCTTGGTGCCACCACCAGAGACGTTGCCGCAGCGCATGCGGTGCATCCAGCGCATGCGCATAAGGTAGTTCCAACGAATCGATGACTAAATTAATCGTCAACAATTTTTATAATCGATTTAATCGATTAGTTGTTGCAGCCCTATTGTAAACATCGACAGGATAGTAAAGTTGTTCCTCAATTTCTCATCCCTCAAACAATTGTAATAGCAGGTGTATAATGAACACTGCTAGTGTGGTTGTAAATGTTAGTTATTTACCTTTTCGCTCCCCAATGTTATCTGGCACACACCCCAGTGCGTTGCAAGCTTTCCGACACTAGTTAATTTTATGAGTGAGCAAAGGTCTGTCTTTGCTCCAACTGCCATGGTCTTGCTGTTTGCTGTTGCAGCGATAACACATTTCTTTCCCTTTCATTCTCCCTCTGAAACGCTGTGTGTTTCGACATGAGCGGTTATGTATGAGTGTGATAACATTATGATTAATGGTCCATAATGGGTTCTAGCCTCAGGGAGAGTGACATCACCAGGAACTGACACGCTCACATCATCACTGCTACTGACCTAATTAACAACCTATCACCACCCTGTGTGAGTGTGTGTTGTGTGTGTGTGTGTGTGTGTGTGTGTGTGTGTGTGTGTGTGTGTGTGTGTGTGTGTGTGTGTGTGTGTGTGTGTGTGTGTGTGTGTGTGTGTGTGTGTGTGTGTGTGTGTGTGTGTGTGTTGTGACGTACATATGTGTGTAGTATCAGGAACACCATCAGTGTTTTTAAGCTTGTGGTCACTCGCCATTATTTGTGCGTACCTGGTGTGTGTGTGTGTGTGTGTGTGTGTTCAGCCTCTCAGCCCAGTAAACAGGCTCCATCTGACATTTATTTATCATTATACAACACAATATTGTACAACAAAATAAACATGCTACACATAGACAAAGATTATTACATTTATATAACAATAACATAAAATAAATTAAAATAAATAAATAAAACAATATATAGAGTTATTTATAGACATATATACATACACGTTTACAGCCAGGAAATAATTCTGTAGGTCATATTTTGAATTTGCGTCTGAAATGTATGAAATGTTTCATCTTCACATAAAAGAAACTGCACCCATCCACTTGATGAGTATGTTGATGGAGCAGGTCTCTTGAAGATGTGGGCACAACAGTCTCTGATTTCCTGTTGTTTGGTCAGCCTGAGTTCCATTTCGTCAAAAACCAGACATTAGCCAGGAGCAGCCTTAAGTCCAAGCTGGACCAGCATGCCAGCAGCCAATCCTGCTCTCTTCCTCTCCTCCTGGGGTAAAAGCACCCACTGTGGTGGACTGGTTCCATCCAGTTGATCTGGCTCGGTGGGTAGCCCACGCTTCTTTTTCTGATGACTGTAGACCATTTCTGTCACAGGTGATACATGTTTCAGAAAAAAAGCCAAAAACAGATAAGGAGTTGGAACAATTTTGGTTTAGCCTTTAAAAATCAAACCCAATCAGACATCATTCAATGATGTAAAAATAAAGCTGAAAAATACCCAGATCAAAACAGAAATATAGCAAGTTCAAAGGAGCTACTGGCCGCTGCATATATATGTGTTATCCCTCAAACTAAAGAGGGGAGAAATAATCATATTAGATGTGTGTCTCTTGCGCGAGCTTTACTCGAATGAGAAAAGACCGCGAATTCTCCAGGTATGTGGGCGGAGACTAAAGCAATCGATCTCAGAGTGCAGGACTGAGACCAGACTGACACCAGTCTGTAGATCACAGGTTAAGATTGGAAATACTTTAAATATTAGAATTTTAACACGTTAGAATTAAATAACAATGAAAAATAAACACTTAATAAATTTAATAAACATTCAGCTTTCCTTTACCCCACAACAGTCTAAAGCGTATCAATTCCCAACTTGTCACACTCTCCCCTACAAAATAAATATTGTCTCTACATTAAATCAATCAAACAATGAGAACTTGACACTGGAAATCCTCTTCTGTGAGATAATACGTAGGTCACAGTTCAAATTCGTCAGGTCATTCTAATACGTCAACAATCCATATTCACAGTCCCAATCTGTTGACTGGCTGCTGTATAAACAGTCCATAAAGTGCACATATTAATCAACATTGCATCAGTTTCAATGATCTGTGCAGTCTGCAAACAGTCCATGAAAACCGTCCATGAAACAGTCCATAAGTAGTTCATGGTTCTAGTCCAGCATGTCACCTCTGTAAACTCAGGTTTGCTGGGGTCCATACATACAGGGTGGCTGAAAGTAGTATGGCTGCAAGGGTGGCCACCATGGTACCAGTCCTGGTGCAGGATAGAAAGGTAGCTGCGGCTGTGGCTGGATGCTATGACAGGACGGGATACCCAGCTGATCGTAGGTGATGCGTCGTGGCGGGTGTCTTTCTCTCTGTGGTAGCTGATAGGTCAGTTCCTCAGGTTCAGCAACACTTGATGCAGGAGAGGCATCTCGAGAATCAGACGGATTCTCACCAGGTAAGTTCATCTCCTCAGCCTCAGGCAGGTTTTCAAGTGTGATGAGCTCCTCCAACTGATCACCAATGAGAGGCTGTGCTGGGATGGCAACAGGGACTGCTACTACAGCTGGCTGTGTCACTGGTTCAGGCTCATGTCCAGACTGTCTCTCATTAGTTACTGCTGGCGGTGTGCAGACCAGAATTGGCTCATAATGGAAGTCATATTCATCTCCACTGTCTTCATCAAACTCTGCAGGCTGTGACACAGACTCATGCCGTCTTTTCTGTTTACTTTTGTCATTTTTAGTTACTTCTGGTTGTGTCCCAAAAGGTAAGTGGTGACAGGACATGAGCAGGTTTCTATGCAGGACCCTGGAACGTCCATTACCCTTTTCTGGTCTCACTTAATAAATTGGCAGATCAGATCCCAACTGTCTCACTACTGTGTGGACTGTGTTTTCCAAGTAGTCGCGGAGTTTACCTGGTCCTCCCCTTGGTGTCAGGTTTTTTATCAGGACCCACTCACCTGGCTGTAGCACTGAACTCCTTACTTTAGTATCATAATACCTTTTACTCCTTTCAGCAGCTTTCTGAGCATTCTCATTTGCAATGGCGTATGCTTCCTCCATGCCTCGTTTCCATCTCTCCACATAGTCTGGCTGACTGGAACTTGACTCTGTGTACAGTCCAAACAGCATATCAACAGGAAGCCTAGGTGATCTCCCGAACAGAAGATAGAAGGGTGAGTAACCTGTCACTTCACAACGGGTACAGTTATAGGTATACACAAGTTTGTTCGGGGACTCTTTCCAGTTCGATTTCTGTGTTTCAGTCAGTGTTTTGAGCATTTGCAACAATATTCTGTTCATACGTTCCACTTGACCATTTCCCATCGGGTGATACGGTGTTGTTCTGGACCCAGCCATGCCACTGAGTTGAACAACTGAGTGAACAACTGATTTTCAAACTCTCTCCCTTGGTCATGGTGAATGCGGGAGGGAAACCCAAACTTGAGAGCAAAGTCATTGAAGATGAGGTTTGCAGCAGTTTTTCCTGACTTTGATGTGGTGGCATACGCTTGCACAAAACAGGTGAAATGGTCTGGTCCACAATGACAAGGATGTACTCGTATCCCCCTTTGCAGCGGTCGAGATGGAGAAAGTCAATACATACTAATTCAAATGGCTGTGTTGTCACAATGTTTGTCAAGGGAGCTCTAACTTCATTCAATTCAATTCAATTTTATTTGTATAGCGCCAATTCATAACAGAAGTTATCTCAGGACACTTTTCAAATAGACTAGGTCTAGACCAAACTCTTTAAAACATTATTTACAGAGACCCAACAGTACCACCATGAGCAAGCACTTGGCGACAAGGGCAAGGAAAAACTGCCTGTTAAAAGGCAGAAACCTAGGACAGATCCTTCGGCTCTAGGTGGGTGGTCGTCTGCCTCGACCAGTTGGGGTGAAAGAGAGAGAGAAAGAGAGAGACAGAGAGAGAGAGAGAGAGACAGACAGACAGACAGACAGACAGACAGACAGACAGGTGCACAGCAACAACAGTATTGGCAATGGCAATCTAGCAGGACCATGGCAGGAGGCTCCACCAGGATTAATAAGAACCTGCGAGACGAGAAAGCACAAGAACTCCGGGGAAGAAGTGAAATTAGTAGCATGCATTAATGGAACATGAATGAGTGCAGAAAGAGAGAGGAAGAGAGGAGCTCAGTGCACCATGGGAAATCCCCCGATAGTCTAGGCCTATAGCAGCATAACTAAGGGATGGTTCAGGACTCACCTGATCCAGCCCTAACTATAAGCTTTATCAAAGAGGAATGTCTTAAGCCTACTCTTAAATGTGGTGAGGGTGTCTGCCTCCCGAACCACAACTGGAAGCTGGTTCCACAGGAGAGGAGCTTGGTAACTGAAGGCTCTGGCTCCTGTTCTACTTTTAGAGACTATAGGAACCACAAGTAGCCCAGCATTCAGAGAACGTAGTGTTCTAGAGGGGTAATAGGGTACTATGAGCTCTTTAAGATATGACATCATGGCATGGCTTTTTCTGCTTGAGACAGGTGCAAGCTTTAGTAACATAGTGCTCAATGTCAGACTGCATATAGGGCCAGAAGAAGCGTTCACGTACTAGAGATACTGTGCGGTCAGCACCTTGGTGTCCCATGTTATTGTGCAGCTCCTCCAGCACTTTTCCTTTGTACTGTTCTGGCAGGACCAACTGTTTGTGGGCTTTGGTTTTCCTGTACATAATACCATCACTCTCTAGCACGGGATGGATGCATGGGTCAGATCTTTGTGCGTCTTTTAGCTCATCTTTTGGTATGGGACTGACTGATGCAGTGGTTACCTCGCTTTCGGCAGAGACTGACATACATACTGCTGAAAACGGCAGGGTTGTTTCTTGAACCTCAACTGCTTGGATTGTGGCAGCGATAACGTCAGGTGGCAATTCTTGAGAACATTCTCTCATTAGTGACTCTGCATCAAGCGACATCCTTGACAAAGCATCTGCATCACTGTTCTCTTTCCCTGGTCTGTACTTTATTGTAAAGTGAAAATCAGCCAATTCTGCAACCCACCTGGAAGTGGTTGCGTTCACCTGTGCAGTAGACAGGATATAGGTGAGTGGGTTATTATCACTATACACAGTGAAGGTCGGAGCATAGTATAAATAATCCCGAAACTTGTCAGTGACTGCCCATTTTAAAGCAAGAAACTCTAACTTGCCTGAATGGTAGTGGTAATTCTTCTCAGCTGCTGTCAACGAGCGGGAGCCATAGGCAATGACTCTCAGTTTGCCATCTTGTGTGGGTGGCTGAAAGGCGCTATACAAGTACAGGTCCATTTACCATTTGTTTCTGATACAGTACTGCTCCCAAGCCTTGATGTGATGCATCAGTGTGTACTATGAACGGCTAAGTGAAATCAGGGAACCCTAACACTGGTGGATGGAGCAAACAGTCAATCAGCTGTTCAAGTGCCTGTTGGTGCTGGTCAGTCCAATTGATTGGCTTGTTTGAGGGCACAACATGACTAATTTTCTTTGTTTTTGGTTTTCTTGTGTTTTCAGGGACCTCATTTGAATCTGCCTTCAGTAGGCCGTACAGGCAGCTGGCCTTTCTGGAGAAGTCTTTAATATACTGCCTGTAGTAGGTAAGTGGACCAAGCATTTTTCTGAGCTGGCCCACATTCTGTGGTCTGATGTCTTTCAAGGCCCTAACTGCTTCAAAATCGGCTGGGTCGACTCTGCTGCCCTCTGCAGAGACTATTCTGCCCAAATAACGGACTTCAGGTTTAAAGAGGGCACACTTACTTGGTTTGAGTTTGATGCCATACTCTCTGAGACGTTTCAACACTTTTCGCACATCATCCACATGTTTGACGAAACTTTTGCTGAAAACCAGTGTGTCGTCCAGATAAGGAATACAGACGTCATCCGGGAGCCCTTCCAAACATTCCTCCATACAACGTTGGAAAGCAGCAGGGGCGTTCATGAGGCCGAAAGGGATGCGTATCCACTCATAAAGTCCCCATGGGGTAACAAAAGCTGTCATTGTTCTGCTTTCTTCAGCAATAAATCCCTGGTGGTAAGCCTTCCCCTGGTCCAGGAGAGAGAACCAGGAATTACCACCCAGACTGTCCATGATGTCTTGGACCCGAGGGATGGGCTGGCGGTCAGGATGAGTCTTCCTGTTCAGGTCTCTGTAATCGATACACACGCGAAGGGTGCCATCCTTTTTCCTCACACACACAACAGGTGAAGAATATGACAAGTTTGACTTCCTGACCCAGCCCTGTGCTATTAGGTCGTGGAGGTAACCTTTCATTTCCTGGTACAGTGGCTTAGGTACTGACAGGTATGTGCGTTTGACTGGTTCTGGATCTTTAAGAAAGATGGTCATTCGCAGTCTTTCAATACAGCCAATATCATTGTCTGATCTTGAGAAGGAATGACACTCTTCTCTAAGCATCTGTTTAACTACCTGTCTCTGCTCTTCATTCAAGTGACTTACATCTACAGGTGGATCCCACTGTTCACTAGCATTACACGGGGTCTGGATGCTGGTGTGGTTCACTGTAGCTGAGGTTGAAGTTTTTTTTAAAATCTGGGCAGGTAACACAGTCATGATGGTTTGTACTGTACCAATTATTGTGCGTCCTGGCAAAACAATATCATGGTCAGCTGGGTTAGCAACATCAACTGTGATGACTGGGAAAGCACCTTTCTTGACTCTGACCAGTGTATCATAGAACTCAAGACCCTCTGGCCACTGGGGGTTCATATCTGGCTGAAACAGCATGGTCATGTCATCTTTAAAAGGCCGGGCAGCTTCACGACACTCGATCTGAACACTACTGTGCTTTGGTACTGCAACCATCTCTTTCTTTGTTTTCATTGCATACTCATCTACCTGTTCTGCACTAACAGCCTGTATAAAAGCTCTCACTTTTTTTCCTTGAGACTTGGGAAAGCTTTTCTCACGGCACTGTACTGTTTGGTCTTATCAGTATTTGCCAGGATGTGCTCAATGACATTAAAACCGATGATGGGATGCGACAGGTGAAAGCCTTTCATCACAAGCACTGGAGAGACAGACTTTTGTTTGGTCCATTTCTGAGATGAGCTGGAAGGTTGTCTCAATCCATCCCAGGTAAGGCATTTCAGTTCCATTTGCTGCAATCAATGTCAGATCTTTAGGTGAGTCCAGGAATTCTGAAACGTCTCTCAGTCTTAAACTCGGTAAGTATTCCTCTTTCCACTTTGCATCAATAATTGACACCTGGGACCCTGTGTCCCATAAAATTTGGAGTTGGTGACCATTTAGATAGCATTCAACAAGGCACTGTCTGCCAACTAGTGAAGTGACTTTGTGCAGCTGGCCGACTGGAGCTAAGAGTTGCAAATAATGTGCACTTTTGTCTTTGCAGGGAGATTTTCCATTAGCATTGTCAGTTATCAGGTGAGTAGATTTCCTTTTATGTTTATGTTCAATGTTGTTTTTGACATGCTCTGGAACAATACAGTGTCTTTTTACAGGATGAGCATTTCTTCAGTTTCTTTGGTGAGGCTTCCTTGCCACAATTTGCACATTTCTGGGACGCTTTACTGGCTACGGTTAACACTCGTCCCTCAGTGGTAACCCCCTGCCATTTAAAGGGGCCTCTCTTGACGGTCTGACTCCTCTGATTTTACATCCAGCTTGGAAATGTTCTCCACTCCCACATCGGTAGCAGCGTGTACAAATTTAATCTGATCTGGTCTGCTGGCAGACAAAGCACCTCCGTGGGACATGAGCAGAGTGGTTGGTGTACAGGTAAGGGGCATACTGGGGCCGTGTTGGAGCTGGTGCTTGGGGCGGGCTCTGGCTGCTATAATACTGCTGCTGGGAAAGTGGCTGGGCATAGGGCTGGGGCTGAAATGTAGGCTGCCGTAGGGTCTCTTTAATCTGGGCGATTTCTGCACTGAGACCCTTAAGAGAAGCAACGCCTGTCTTAAGTTCTGCTAACTCTGCCATCAATTCAGGTGGCACTCTTATATTAGCTTCTTTCACAGCGCACTTTGTAGATGGATGATCTTCTGACTGGACTACACTTGCACTTGTAGCTAGCTGTTGGGTGCTATACTTCTTTTTGTTTCTTCTCTCTGCCTCGTTAGCACAGGCAATGTTTAGCCTCTCTAACAAAAGCTCATCTGAGGTTTCAGTATCTAGCAGGAGGGGCTGCATTTCTATCCTGATGCTGTCATTCCGGAGACCAGTAAGCACTGTGTGTAAACTCATGCGCTGGACTAGAGCTGGGTCATACTTAAGTCCTGATTCTGACTCTTGGGATGCAAATAATACTTTCTGCCTTAGATCTAAAACTCGCATTACAAAGCTCTGAGAGGTCTCCTTGCTATGCTGTGCTTCTGATGCTAGCTGTTTGTAAAGCTCTGTGGCGCTCTTTTCTTGGAAGTGGGAACACAGAATGCATCTCAGTGTGGGAAGAGTCAGGTGAGGTTTTCCCTCCAAATAGCTGCGTTGTTGCGAGCCTGGAGAGATAGCTCTGATTACAGCATCTATAATCTCTATCTCGGGATAACCCCTGTTTAGTCCATTCTCAATCTGATGAGCAAGACTGGAAAATGTCAGCTTATCTCTCTGACCTGGTTCTCCTATTTGTCCGGAAACTTTGAAATTTTTATGCTGAGCACTGGCTAAGGATTGAATGCTCACTGGAGAGCCTGCGGTGGCTTGGTGCAGGGAGTCATTAACAAGGGCATTGACTGTAGTAGTCTGCATCATTCCCAATATTTGTGATTGGCTTGCAAAGCTCAGTTCATCCATTTCTTTCTGTGTCTCTGTCTTCCGAATGTGGTGTTCAACATGTGTCATCTCGCTATCACCACCACCCTTGAACATCTCTGCAATTTTGTCTTTCAGTAGCAACAACTCTGACATACCGTCGTCTTCTAGCTCTGCCACTTCCTCTCTTTCAAGGTGCTTAAGAATGTGAGTCACCAATGAAATGCAGGATTTTCCATTAATATCAGCTCTTTGTGCGCCTGATATGCTCAAAAAGTCACAGATTCCCAGTAAACTGTCTCTAGTTAGGGTCTGCAACACTCCTACTACCTCTTCCTGCAGTTCTTCCAGGGCTGACATGTTGACAGTGCAGGGGCCTTTAACTGCGCAGGAGTTGACACTGAACTGGTGGTTCCTTACTGTCCCTGATGAGCTCTAACTGGCATCAGGTAATGTGTGCTCGACCACCAGTTTCCAGTTCTCCTTGAACAGCTACACTTTCCTCACTGCAGCCTGCCTGGGTGTACATTGGGGATTTAGCTGGTGCAGAATTCAGCGTACAGGCTGTGGACACTGGACATCTGAGCAGCAATCCCAGTGGTGCCTCCAAAATGTTATCCCTCAAACTAAAGAGGGGAGAAATAATCACAAAAGATATTAGATGTGTGTCTCTTGCGCAAGCTTTACTCGAATGAGAAAAGAGCGAAGAGCGCGAATTCTCCAGGTATGTGGGCGGAGACTAAAGCAATCGATCTCAGAGTGCAGGACTGAGACCAGTCTTTAGATCACAGGTTAAGATTGGAAATACTTTAAATATTAGAATTTTAACACGTTAGAATTAAATAACAATGAAAAATAAACACTTCTAATAAATTTAATAAACATTCAGCTTTCCTTTACCGGAAACTCCTCACATCCACTTAATACACAGTGCAGCAACGCTCTCTACAGCATGGCAGGATTCAGTCACACGACTAGTGGGCCTACATGATCACATGACTAGTCACGTGACCTCTCGCTAGCATCCTCCTTGCAACAGTTTAGCAGTGCGTTGTGATGGTAGAGAGAAAATGCAAGCACCTCCAGTCCCTGAAGCTACCGGTACTTCAGATGATTTAGTGCCGAGACGTAGGTCCTATGGGCTTCAGCGTTCAGAGCGCTTAGTGCCTTCAGCGGTAAATATTGAGATATTATTTTTTGCCCATATCGCCCACCCCTAAGTGCTGATGCTTCCATGCAGGGCAGTGTTAGTGAACAGTTCGATGAATATTAAAATAATGTGACCATATGTCATGAAGACCTGGGGCAGATTTTGAAACAATGTGTTGAACTGTGCTCTCCAACGCCATCATCCAAACACCAAATGAGGGATATCTTTTTGAAGAATGGTGTTCATCACTCCAGCAGATTTGAGCATCCATCACAATGAGAACTAAAGGTGGAGGTACCAAGATATTTTATGTTAATTACTCCTTTCATTCATCAGTAAGTACTCATACAATAGTCTCATAGCATAATCTAAGTCCCAATGACCCACATAAATGTTTAGATCACTGCAAACACGTCATGTGCGTTTTTCATTAGGAGTTATTATACAGTGAGGTCTGCACCATCACAGCTAACCAGGACACTCTGCAAATCAAAGTGGGCGAGGTGGCAATTTCAGAACCTTCCAGCCAAAAACAAACAAACCATCTTTAACTATCTGCATGGCTCAGTACTAGTAGGCATGAGAAAATCTTTTTTTTTCATGATTTGGATGAATCGACCCTTTAATAACTACTGCTGAGGTGCTGTGAGCACTGGCTAAAAACAGAGGTGTGAACATGAAGCAGGTTGTTGTTTCGTCTGCTTCAAGCTTTAAAAATACAACATTAAATCACTGCTCAGAGCTCCCTGCACGTTGCATGACCTCAGAAGAATTGAACCTGCCACCAAAAGTGGCAGCACTCAACAGAAACTCATACCTCATAGATCTCCGGACAGAAACCGACAATCCCCACTGTGAGAAAATGTCTGTTTCTCACACTCAAACACACACAGATCAGCTCTCTAATCAGATATTATCTGTCAACTGTACCGTAGAGAGAGAGAGGGCTAAAGGCCTGCGTCAAGGTGTTGCTGTAGAATCTGTGGCAGGAAGCAGTAACCATGGTAACAAAGAGACTGTTCACACTGGAAATAGCTATGGTGGATAACAATAAGCTAATGCTTCCATTATGAAATACCATACAGTTACTGTCACTACACCTCACCTCTAGAACCACTATGAGCTTTGGCTTTTAGAGAAATATCTCAACAACTACCATGTTCCCCTCAGAATGACTTATAATCACGTTGGTAATCCTTTCATATAATCTAGTGCCACCACCATCTCCTGGTGTACACAACCCTAAACACTAGTAAAACGGGTAAGACTTGATTGTTGTTGTTTTTTTACCCCACCAATTCAGTTCAATTCAATTCAATTCAATTTTATTTGTATAGCGCCAATTCATAACAGAAGATATCTCAGGACACTTTTCAAATAGAGCAGGTCTAGACCGAACTCTTTATAACATTATTTACAGAGACCCAACAGTACCACCATGAGCAAGACCTTGGAGACAAGGGCAAGGAAAAACTGCCTGTTAAAAGGCAGAAACCTAGGACAGATCCTTCGGCTCTAGGTGGGTGGTCGTCTGTCTTGACCAGTTGGGGTGAGAGAGAGACAGCCAGACAGACAGGTGCACAGTAACAACAGTATTGACAGTGGCAATCTAGCAAGACCATGGCAGGAGGCTCTTGAATGTGGTGAAGGTGTCTGCCTCCCGAACCACAACTGGAAGCTGGTTCCACAGGAGAGGAGCTTGGTAACTGAAGGCTCTGGCTCCTGTTCTACTTTTAGAGACTATAGGAACCACAAGTAGCCCAGCATTCAGAGAACGTAATGTTCTAGAGGGGTAATAGGGTACTATGAGCTCTTTAAGATATGAAGGGGCCTGACCATGAAGAGCTTTATAGGTGAGGAAGAGGATTTTAAATTCTATTCTGAATTTTACAGGGAGCCAATGCAGAGAAGCTAGTACAGGAGAGATGTGATCTCTTTTCCTAGTTCCTGTCAGTACTCGTGCTGCATCTTAATGGACTTATTGGGGCAGCCTGATAATAGGGAGTTGCAGTAATCCAGCCACCACATTCTTCGACCCACCCTGCTCTGCCTCTGATTTGCTAGTGTAAAATACAAACAACAAATAAAATACAATAAAATATGTATGTATAACAAAAAATAGTGTTTAATAAAACGTATACTAGAAACTAGTATGGAAGCCTATTTCTGATAATGAAAAAAGGATTCTCTAGGTCAGTATAACTTCTGACTTTGAGAAACTTTCCCAATATCATTTTCATTTACTATGTCATTATTTTTAAATACACATTGTCACATTGGAATAAATGGGCCTCCATAAAAACAGTTATAAAATTATAAAAAAAAAAAAAAGATAAATCAATAAGAGGGATGAAAAATAAAATATTAATAATAAAGTTAAAACTGATACAATAAATTAACAATAACATTTTACAATATTTTTTTTATCACAAATATAATAACATAAGTAAACATAAATAAAGTACATAATGTCAAAAACATTCCTAGTTAAATGCCAGACTGAAGAGGTCTTGAGTTTACTTTTAAAGATTGGAACACTACCAGCTGCTCTCAGATCCTCCAGCAGAGTGTCCTAGCAGCTTGGAGCATAAAACCTAAAAGCTGCCTCCCCAAGGCTTTTAGTCATGCACTCTGGACTAACAGACTCATTCCAGAGGATCTAAGGGGCAGCTCTGGTTTATACGCTGTAAGCATGTGAATTTATAGCGGTGCAAAACCTTACAAAATTAGCTATACAGAGGTGTGAAAGCAACCAGATGTGGGCAGGTGTGGTTTATTGTACTTTTCTGTGATGTAGCGTTGAACTGTACTGTACTGCACAACGTGTGGAAGGAACATGTACACCAGATTCCACCACTAGTTGGTAGCACAAAGATGATCATTTGAGTGGGTGTTTGTCTTTAACAAATGCATGATGATCATGAATGTTAATGCCAAACTCTGCAGGCTGTGGGTGTGTTGGATCGCGATCTTGTAAAAGACCATCTGTGGTTGTATTTGTGAAGGAGTGACCTGGTATATGAGCAAGTTCCTGTATTTAGCAAGCCAGGAATAGATTGTTTGTGAAAAAGACGATAAAAAGACCCACAAGCGCCAACGCAGGGTTTTAAAAATATCTCCCAAAACCTTTTAATATCCCATCAGAGGAGCAGACACAGAGATAAGACGCTGCAGGCTCAGACTGATGGCAGGGAGAAGTTTAGAGAGTAATTTTACAAGCTCATTCAGCAGGTGTAAAATGACTTGACACAAAAGAGGGAACTAGAGATAAAACCATTTGCCCTTCATTATCGCCCCCTTCCCCTCTGTCCCCCACAGGCTGCATGTCAATAACTGACTCATAAAAATGCAGTAATTTCCTATAATTAAAATATAGTTTTTAGCTTTAATTTTACATAAAGTCTTGTTTTTTTAATATTTGATTTATTATAATACAAATAATCAGGCTAAAATCTGTAGAAGAGTGCTGTTATTATTATTTTAATCGGAAGTTTAAAAGTTATAGAACTGTAATTAAAGTCACCATCAGTAATTACTGCTGTTTTCAGTGATAAAAACATTATTTATTCAACGTTTTTGTTGTTAAAATGTCCAGAATTATACAAGATATCTGTCAATTAACATACAAATCCATGTAAAATTACAGCACAAATAAAAAACGTTTTTGTACTGTTAATTGTCAGTAAGTTTTTACATAATTTTAGAAATACATTAACTGTATTAAACTTGAATTTAACCTATTTAATAAACAAAAGAAAAACATTTTATGTGGAAAAAAATGATTTACAGTTACAGATTTCACATTTTACATTAGACCTGTAAATTCACAGGCCATATTTTGATGGATTTAAAAAATGCTGTTAATGTATAGTACATAAACCTGGACACATGAATAAAATTCCATAAAGTAAATAATGTGCAGATAGGGCGTGACTTTGAACATGGACAGGATCAGGTCTTTAGGCCCTCAGGGATTCAGGGTACTGGTATGTGTTTGAATATTTTTTCTATTAGAGACAAATAACACGAGGAGACTAGAGAAAACGCGCAATCATCAGCGAGCACAGAGAAGAAACACTACTTGAAGGACCAGTGTTTTGGATTTAGTGGCATCTAGCCGTGTAGTTGCATATTGCAACTACCTCCCTTCACCCTCTTCTTCCAAGTGTGTAGGAGAAAGTACAGTGGCTGCAGTAAAAGCCAGCGCCCCTATCTTGAGCCAGTGATTGGCTACTGTAGAAACATGGCAGTTCAACATAGGGGAATCATTGGAAGGCGAAGTGCCGTCTCTAGATAACAACAGCTTATAACGAAAATAGATCCTCCTAAATGTTACACAGTGGCCCTTTAAATGATCTGTCTTTATCAGTGAGGAGCAGCCTCTTTGTGTTCTTGAAGGTGAAGGGGCGTTGTCAAGTAAATACTTTGTTGTGCATGCATTACACTGCTTCCTAACTGGAAGTGAGTAAATTCTAGCAGCATGTAAAAATGTCCAGATATACTACAAGTGCTTTTGTTAGCCTTGTTCCTACATTGTAGAGAGGGCAGTTATTCAAATCAGTCATTTCTGGCAGAAAGCGAACCTCTCCCATGTACCCATGTTGACTGCTGACCTGTCTCTCCTAGCCAGTCCTCCACGCTTTGTTTTAGCAGGTTGGAGGTGTCTTAAATTGCATTCATAATCTTAAATTTAACGTGTTGAAAGCTGCAGAACCCTAGAGGACTCAATGTGTATGATTAATTCCAGCTGGAAGGAGATTATGATTTAAGAATAAAACCTCTTATAAATATTGCATTTTTGTTGCCTTTAGAACATTTCCAGAATATACACTTTTTGTGAAAATGCTGTGAGGATTGTAAGCTGTAGAGGTTCCACAGTGTTAAAACTATGCCTGTTTTTCACAGAACCCACTGTAGGGACCCTGTAGCTCTCTCCTGTGGTCACTCAGTGGAACTACATAGATACCAGCTGTGTTCAGCTGTACAAGGCAGATTTATGGGTGTGGAAAATGGGGCACTGAGGGGGTGAATGATTCATCCTTCAGCAGTGAGCGTGTGTGTATGTAGACTTCATGTGTATGGGTATGTGTTTTGGTTCAGTGTGTGTGAAGAGGCCAAGTGTGTTCCTCCCACACACTTCTTCACTGCTCTTCTCCCTGATCCTGTTATTTTACTTTTACCTGATTCCACTTATTCATTTCTGTTGCCATTGAGCTGTTCCTCTGGTTCTTATAAGCTGTGGAAAAAAAATAATTTGATGTTATTTTAAATTAAACATATTTAGGGAAATACATTAATAATCTTGATTTTCTTACCCAGCGTCAGATGAGAAGATCAAGAGCAGTATCGATCCTCTTATCTAGCAGATATCCCAAAATGCCAAACTTTTCCTTGAAGCAGGTTTTATTGAAAGAATAAAACAAGAGCGGCAAACTGTCTGTCTCTGTTTTAGTCTTGCCTTCCCAGAGAAAGTTTCATGAACCCTTGACTGTTTCTCTGTGTCGTTCTGCTGCATGTATTGTGCCTTGCTTAAAGGCACTAACAGTAGATTGTAGTTTTTGAAGGAGGGCACACTGTAAAAAAAAATTCAAAGACTCAACATGTCTTGCCAAAATAACTGTTGAAACAGATTTGTGTTGCAGAAAGCTGAAACCATTGGCAGAAAATAATGAAGCGCATTTTCTTTTAGTTCTGTACTTGAGTAGACAGAGGTGCTTTACTTGAATATTTCCATTTTATGCTACTTTGTACTCACCTGTTTGAGGGAAATATGCTACTTTTAGCAAAATTAGTAAAAAAAAAAAGTCAATACTTTCATATACTGTAAATACATTTTACTGATCATGCTTTAAGTGTTGAATGGGATGTACTTTAAGTACTTCTATAGGACTTTTACTCTGTAGTATTGGTACCTGTACTTAAGTAATGTGTATGGATACCTCTTCCTCCCCTAGGTGAAGTAATCTCGCACGCACGCACGCACGCATGTGACGCTAAGATGTTCATCACAGCTTTTAGCTTCAGTGTGGTTCATCAGACAGATGAATGACAGACGTAATCAGACAGACGTAATCACTGAAATGGATTTGAATGTACAGTCAGTCAGTTTGCTCTGCAGGCCATTACACCGGAGTGGTGAACTCTCTCCACATGATCGCTCATGTGACAAAGCCAGATCTAAAAGTGCACCAAGCTCTGACTGCATGAATGCATGGGAATGTTGCGATTATGTAAGCTTTCTGCATCTTTTATGGTAGAAAGGCTTTTTCTGTGTCACTGAATATCTGAGTACATATGTGGATGTACAGGAAGTCAGTTTCTATATGGATGTCCACTTTCTGTTATTCTTATGTTCTGCATCCAGCTGCTGATTCCGGCGAACCGACCACACTGAAGCTAAAAGCTGTGATGAACATCTTAGCGTCACATGCGTGCGTGCGTGCGTGCGTCCGTCATATCTACCTTACACCGCTGAACTGAAAAACACTTAAATAAAGCACTCTGAAGTTTTAGGAGGGCTGCTGAACAGTGGAGTCAGCTGATGATACTGTCCCCCATTCAGTGTAAATATTGTAGAAAGGCGTGTGTGTCAGGATCACCTGTAGTATTTCTAGTGAAGAATCAGACTGAGCTCCTGACATCAGGAAGGTCTAGAAGCAGTCATGATCTCTCAGCTCCAGTATCAGCTTGTCTAACTCTCCTGGTCTTGACACTTTTTCCTCCTCAGCAGTCAGGGAGTAGTTATGGCCCGAGAGGGAGAGGTGTTTTAGAGCTGTTGTGGTTCTTCTTAGGTTAATGTGCTGTTGCCGTCTCAGTCTAACACTGTCTTGTTGTTGTTGTTGTTGTTGTTGTTGTTGTGTTTGTTGCAGTGTTCCTGCGGAGCCACAAGAGTCTGGAGTCTGTTGATCCTCAGTTCACCATGAGGAGAAAGATGGAGCAGCTGCGAGAGGAACTGGAGCTTATGGAGCAGCTGCGAGATGTGAGACACTCTTCCCTCATCATTATTATCAATCATTAGAGTGTATGATTACAGGAAAATTCTGTCATTTCGGAGTTCTGTCCACCAGTTAAATTGGTTATGACAACAACGTATTCACCACGCTTCTTTCTGAAATATGACGATGTGACATCAAGACAGCCGAAACCAACAGATGATCACACAAAAAAAGAAACACATATTTATTATATTACACAATATTTCAATCTGGAGGCTGTGGGGACTTTACCGTGCTGGAGGTCCAGTATTGATGCGTTTTACATCAACGGGCAATATCTTTGTCTATGTGGCAGTGCAACTCTTGCGTCATTTCCTGTTTGTGCAAAACTGTTAAAAACATTACTGTATTATACAATAACTGGAATAAAACTGTGCATTGAGAGGTATTCGAGTACACAATACAGTATTGCAAACTATTGTTGTAGATTTTATGGACTGCCATTGTGCTACCTGTTTATATTGTTGTTTACTCCTCAGAGCATCGAGAGCAGACTGAAGGTTGTCCTTCCTGAGGACCTTGGGTCATCTCTGATGGACGGCGTTGTGCTCTGCCATCTGGCCAATCACATTCGCCCGCGCTCTGTCGCCAGCATCCACGTTCCCTCGCCTGCAGTGGTACGTCTCAGACTGTCAGCCTGACCTCTGACCTTTCCCTGAGATTAAGACTAAGTGCATAAAGTCTAACACTCCAGAGCTTTTTATATAGGATTTCTTTATCTTTATCTCTTTCTCTGCTATCTTTAAACAAGTTGCTCCTAAAACTGCCGATCAGGAAAATGTAAAAATAAATTCTGATAAGTTTAGTTTAGGAAGAGAACACTCTGTATGAATCAGTATTTGTGTGACTCTGTGCTTCCAGCCCAAACTCAGCATGGCCAAGTGTCGGAGAAATGTGGAGAACTTCCTGGATGCCTGCAGAAAAATTGGTGTACCGGAGGTAAGAAAAGGCCACTATACAATAACCCCCACCCTGTTAATGCTCTGACAGCAGTTGCGCCTCTATGAACTGGGGGTCGTATTCAAGTTTCTGCTCCAAAACCCACCACCAGTAAATATTCTGATATGATATGATACACTGAAGACTTCTGTTGAAAACTTTTGGCAAACTGAAAGATCTTCTATGCTAAATGTCAATTAGAACATGTTTATTGGAATTGATGTAAATGGTGTAGACCACACTGTCACAGCACAAGTTTGAGCTTTCCATCCTAAAGAGTTGTTCTTGTTAAATCAGCTATTGCTGAAGACACGCAGCTCATGACAGTTATGGTACTTTAAAACCCTTGGCACACGACTTCTCAGTGCTAACATAAACTAGTCAAATCTGATCCCATTGATCTGATACCAATCTCGTTTAGATTCAGTGTGACTGACTATTCCCAAGGATTTCATCATCTCAGATGTCTACCGAAAATATACCTCCATGAGTGTGTGTAAGGGATGGGACGATATACGATAAGTATTTTGAGACTATTTCGTGTTATCGAGATAATCATCAATATTCTCAGAAGTAACTTGAAAGAAGCTGTCTAGCTCGCTAATTTACAGTCCAATATTGATTTCCTGATTTATTTGTGAATTATCACAAGGGGGAGCCTACATCATTCCAAAAACCTAACCCTGTCACCATGGCTGAAGGCTTCCCCATTGTATCCCCACAACAAAGTTAAACCAAATGTGTAGAAATACTCCAGATTGCAAACTAAAGAATGACAAGGAGATAAGGTGCCTATCTGAGGTGTCCTATCTGTGGTGTAACCACCAAAGTATTTTTCTTAACAAAACATAAGGTAAAGTGTATTTTTGATAATTATCGCGATAATATTGTGAATTGCAATCGTTTTGGCCATGTTCATTGTGACATGAAATATGTTTGTCGTGCCATTCCTAGTCCCTATTCTAGGGAAGAAGGTACTCGTCCTAACAATCATAAAAATTATATTCCTTCAGTATTACAGTAATCCAGTGATAGTTGATAGTCCAGTGAACCATGGGTACACTGCAAAGAGGAGCTTCTAACAACTAATTCAGAAGACTTTTAATGGTGCTAGTTGGTAAAAAATCGTGGCTAAAAAAATGGGTTCAAGTTGTTGCCCACAACTAACTCACTGAATCCAACGTTATACTTCCTGATTACATTTCCAAAGCATCAATCAGTTGTTATACTGGTTTGTTGTTTATTAATCTATGGAAAGCTGTGGTTCTATGGCATAACCAGAGTGACTAAACAAACTACACAACCCCTCTGCAGCTGAAAGACATTCTGTTAGTCAGTCCAGGGATACCCAACCTGAAAACACCCCCAGTTCATATACAGATATACAGATAATGTAAAAGGAACCGTGAAGGTGTCCTGCAAAATAACTCTTCAGTCTCTTGAACATTATATTTGCTGGTTCTGAGGAATCAATTTGTTCACATGAATGACAATTAACATCAACATTAACAGCTGCATTATCTTCTAATTTATGTGGGTAAGTGAGGTACAAACTGCAGTTGAGGCTTTTTGCAGGACACCAATGTAAACCAGATCTGGGAGGAAGGCTGATGATATGTTTTTAACAGCAGCAGATCTAAACCTTTTTGTCAGCTGATCCTCCTGAGATCAGAACTGACCCAAATTATGTTTCTGTCTCTGAAATTCAAACTTGAGAACCCCTCAGCATTTTCCCAGGACTGGTTTAATGTTCCGACTTCCCTCCTGTTTGTTCTCATGCCTTTTAATGGGGGTTGTTAATGTCAACATTTAATATTGAATCATCACCGCTGTCATCGCTGCCTGTGGCTTCAGCTTCCTCCATCATGACAGAAGAACAAAGCAGCTTCAGTCTGAAACAGAGCTGTTCTGGGTACGTGTGCGTGTGCATGTGTGTGTGTGTGTGAGAGAGAGAAACTGCACATTTCCCGAAATTTCTAACTATTCCTGTAAAATGACAATAGGAATCAACAGAAAAAGTGTTTTTAACACTTACAGTATAGATACAGGGGCATCAGTGGTAGGAGACATACACTTTGTGGTTATTACGTTTTTAGGTCACAATTAAAAGAACATTCCGAGAGCTTCTTATTTCATAACAGTGCAGTATTTCCTGTTGAAACCAGATGAATAGGGAGAGAAACACACAGATGGCACTAAGAGACACAGGTAGTTTAACTGGTTAAAAAGGGACTGTTTAATCACACTGACAGCTGGTTGCTGGGTCTACAATGATAACATCATTTTGTTCATACAAAAAAAAAGTAAGGTCCTGAAAGAGAGAAACTATTATTCATTCTAATTCTGAGCCGTTTACCTGTACTGACTGGTTGACCTTTGACCTCCGTCTCTGCTGTTGCTTGCTGACTGTTTACAGCCACTGTGTGGATGTTGCTAGCTAGCAGGCTACCTGTAGCCTGAATGCTGACTATGCTTCTGCAAGCTAACGTGCTAAAAGCTTCACCTAGCTAAAGAGCTACTAGCTTCTGTGCTGGCCTGCTGCGTTGTTGGCTAAATGCGCTGGCTCTCCCATCAGCCACTTCACTCCTCATTACGGTCTGCTTACTGGGAGAGAAGAGAGCTCCCCTTTCAGAAACTTTCCTCATCCTCTCAGTAAGCATCCCTGCTCGTTGCCATGGTAATGCCTGCCTGCCCGCCCCCATCCCTCCTCACCCTCACCAGCTCACACTCTTGTCTGTGACCTTTGACCTTGTGTCCATTGGTTAACCCCCTGCCTTTTCTTTCTCTTTTTACTTTCTGGCTGGATCGCACCATCCTCTTTTTCCTCTTCTCTCTCCTCCTCTCAACTTCATCAACGTTTCCTGTTTTGTATATTCTTTCACATTTCATATTTACGTTTTCATTTTCTTCTCGGTGATTTCAAACTGCCTCTGAACTTTGGTTTTGGTTTTTCATTAATTTCTCTTGTCATCATCCTCTTCATCACATATCATGTCCTCTTTTTTCCTCTCTTGGTTTAACGTTTTTGCACTTTACATACAACTTTTCTTCCTTCCTCCTCCCATCTTTATTCCATCTTCATTTCCTAATTTTTCCCTTATCCTCCCCTCATTTCCCACATCCCTTATTTCATACTTCCTCCTTACTTCCCTTGTTTCCACCTCTTCCTTATTCCCTGGTTATTTTCTCTATGCCACTTTCATCCTTCTTCCTTCTTTCTTTCCTTTCTTCCTTCCTTTGTTATTTTATTCCCACCTCCTGCCCTTTGTTTGACCCTCCCACCCTTCCCTTTTTTCCGTCTTTCTAACGGGGGCGCCAGTCTTCCCTCTGTTCACCTTATGACATCATCCAGTGCCGCCTGCAGCCGGTTCGCGCCACAGTTGAGGCGCTGGTTGCCTTGGATACAACCTCTCTGGACAGGAAACAGGAAAAGGCAATCGCGACTCCAAACCCCACCTCCTCTGGGGGGTCAAAGACTCCCTCATTGGTTTCTGTTACCACTCAAACTCCGCCTGCTGCATGGCAAATCTGGGACCTTATTGGCTCAAGCCTGCTTCACGTCCTCTGCCTAGTTCTGCTATTCTTGGCCTATAGTTGGAGTGAGCTAACGTAACCGTTCCTGTCCGTCACCTGCCAGCTCCGTCCTACTTCTGCCCAGTCTAGTCCTCTTTATTTTTGCTGCGTTTATGTCACATGGGGAAAAAACCACATGCAAAAATAAACTACTGTTGATGTTCGTTAGTGTCAACATTTTTGTGAGCTCATAAACTTTACTGCACATCAACAAATATAGTATAGTGATTCATTAAAGAGTAACTACATCCAAAAATGTTACTTTTCTCAGATATAATACAACAGTACTTCTCATTTTGTTAAGAGTTCCCAGTGGATAAACACATGGGCCCAGTAAGACATGTCTTTAGTATAAAAAGATTATATGCTCAGTATAAAAAAAGGATTTGTGGAGGCATAGCCAATGATTTTTGCAAGATTATGATCAGGTCCATAATGACATATAAAAGATGGACGTTGTGTCCCCACTTCCTCCCACTGTACAAAAATGAAGCCAAAATATCCTGGATACAGCTGCTGCCATCTTTCACCACTCTGAGCCAGAGTCTGCGATGTAGCGGTCGGGGTCACTGCCGCAGTATGGAAGTCCCGCCCATATCCTTGGCAGACTTAATCGTGAGCATGACTCAGTTGTCATGACAATCAATCATGACAGGAAACCCCCTTTTTAGCTTCAAATAATAGAAAAATGAACACTTGAACATGGATCAGCCTGATAAGTTTTACCTAAAATGACAGAAACCCTCTTTGGTCAAATTTATTTGACTTGTACTTTGATTTTGTTTTGTGTTTGTCCCTTCTGCTAACATGGGGGCAGCAGGCTTTATATACTGCAGTCAGGTACCAGAGGGCGAAAGAGATGTTTTGGCCTCACTTTAGGAGAACTGTCATTTTATCCATTTTTATATATGTATGTTTCAGAGCTAGACTTCCCAAACACTGGTAGGAAACGCCCTAGCCAAGCTACAAGACCCACATAGAAATTCTCTCAAGGAGACATAAATGCTCCTCTAGCGGCTGTTAAAGCTCCATCACACTCCCTGTGTTTGGGACATGAAAGCCTGACAGTAGTTGCTCATTGCAGGTCAGCTCTGACTAAAAGAGGCCGAGCAAAATATAAGGGTGTACTTACTCTTTATGTTATACACTAAACCAGTGAAAATTCAAAAACTACTTTCATGACACTTCAATTGTCCCGTCTGGGATTAATAAAATTGATATAATCTAATCACCAGAACACAAAATCATCAGTTCATCCCATGTGGTATGAATGCACCTCTCCTCAACTTCTGCTCCTTGTTTTTTTCTTCTTCTTGCCCTTTTAGGAAAAACAACTCACAGACGTGTTTGTGTCTTTGCAATAAACAGAGACTGAAAGCAGGACATGTGGAACAGCAGGTTACTTAAAGTCACTCATGTCTTATGAACATGCTGTACAGCAGGGATAATTTGATCTGTGCAGGAATGAGAGGACTCATAACACTAGGATCAAATTCTTGTTTTGTTCATCTGTTAAAAACTATGAAAAAACAAAAACATGAGGCATATTAACACCATGTTGGAAGAAGAAAATGAAAAATTGTGCCAGTATTGATGTCTCCTTGAAAAAACAAATTCAGTGTTTGTGTTCCGATTTTTTATGTATTTCTATATTAATACTGTGCACAGTATACAGTTTGCTGAAATGTACCAACAGCCATTTGGCACCATCATGGAAGTCTAATGAACTAGTAACTATAACTGGCTATAGGCAGTCTTTAAGAAATTATAACAACTGGGTGTCAATCCATTTAGTAATTCTTTAAACAAAAATAAATGGTTTTAAATTGTTGCCAGTGTAGATTATGATGACTGGCTGTGTTTACATGCGCATGATATAAAAAAAATCACAGTAGTCACAAGTCACAAGAAAGTCTGAAGTCAGTACACTCAAGTCTGAAATTTGTGAAATTTTGGTATCATATATGTGTGAAATTTTGGTATCATATATGTCAACTGGTGCTCAGCAACATAACATCAGTTCTTCATGGCTACTGCAACTTGACTCGATGCTGCTGGATCGGAATAAATAGCGTTAACGTTGTTGATTCAGGAAATTAATTGATCGGCGGCACACTTATTAAATAACATACTTTTTATTTATTGGGACCTGGGGGAAGGTATTAAGTATTTTTGAGTCACAAGTCCAACTGATG
Organism: Dicentrarchus labrax; assembly: GCF_905237075.1. Lineage (NCBI taxonomy): Eukaryota > Metazoa > Chordata > Actinopteri > Moronidae > Dicentrarchus > Dicentrarchus labrax. Next base: position 27,436,188 of record NW_026136706.1, on the reverse strand, counting down.
TCAAGAGTCATTGGTTTTGAAATCCAAGTGGATTTGCAGGCCTGTTTTAATTTTGTCAAGTGGAGTCTGAAGTCATCAAATTTGGGACTCCATTCTGATTCAAGTTCAATTCATGTGACTCCAGTCAACAGCCCTGATACTAAGCCACATAAATTGCTGAAGATACACCCTCCACATTATTTTTCTGTGTGACTGGTCCCTTGCGGCTGCATCTGCAGCGATGCTTCACTCGAGAGTCGAGGTCTTGTCCATTCTCACCGCGAGACAAAGGCATCTTCCAGCAAAAGAGGACAGTGAAAGGATCTGTTGGTAGTCATATCCACATATTTCACTACAGTTTAAACTTTTCAAACCTTTTCAAAGTAAAAGCACTGTTGTAATCTTTTATTTAACATGACTTCACTTTTGAAAGGATCTCCAGAAGTGAGCGGGTTGAAGGGCGGTATCTTTCCTCTGCTCTCTCTCTCTCTCTCGCTCTCGCTGTCTCTCTCTCTCTCTTTCTGTCTCGCTCGCGTTCTCTCAGGTAAACAAACCAACCACACAAGCTTTCTGATTACCACTCTTCAGATTTACGTTTAAACTATATCGCATTGTAAATTAAATGATAGGAACATTTAGATTGTTCGTGCACATTATTCAGGGCAAAAGTGTATAGGGAAAGATAGGGCTGGTAGCAGCAGCAGCTCTGCAGCAGCTGACACGCTCTTGATCTGAACGCCACAGGTGTGGGAGATGCCACACGCTGCTGGTTTTTTACACAAACGTTTGGGAAGTCGTCTCTTTGGAAAAGGGCAGGTGATTTGATGAACCCATCTATCACTGTCTATCACGGGCAAACTTCAACCAATCAGATGGTAAATGGACTGTACTTGTATAGCGCCTTTCTAGTCTTCCGATGACATGGCACATTCGCCCATTCACGCACATTCGCCCATTCACACACATTGGGAAAAACCTTCAGTACTAATCTTTGCTCTTCTTTCAATGAAGAAATGCTCTCCAGTTCTGATCAAATTGATGCTAACAACATCTACGCTAACCTCTTTAGCAGCCCTCATTGTTGTTATCAAGCCAAAATTACTTCCCACAGACCCAGACCCAGATTGGTCTGATCCACTGTGGTTGGACACAAACACATAGCTTAAAGACTGGCAAGATGGATTCTTACGTGATTGTGATTTTGCGAGTCCAGCTGCCTGGCAGTGTTACAGAATTGGACCAGAATGAACTAACGTTTGTTAGACGGTTAACTTAACAAATACTGTGGTTGGCCAACAAACAATCTAAATAAAATATTGAAATGGGTCCTTTAGATGTTGGTCAGACAGAAATTATCCATGCCCACCAAATTATTCTGAGAACGCTGTGTTCTTTACTGCTTTAAAGAATTCAATCAGAAGTTCTGAAGACCTTCAATATGGCTGCCAAATGGTAATGCTGAAGCTGCCGTTTTATCACTGATGCACTAAAAACATGGTTTTCAGTGATGCAAACAATTCAATTCAATTCAATTCAATTTTATTTGTATAGCGCCAATTCATAACAGAAGTTATCTCAGGACACTTTTCAAATAGAGCAGGTCTAGACCGAACTCTTTAACATTAATTACAGAGACCCAACAGTACCACCATGAGCAAGCACTTGGCGACAAGGGCAAGGAAAAACTGCCTGTTAAAAGGCAGAAACCTAGGACAGATCCTCCGGCTCTAGGTGGGTGGTCGTCTGTCTCGACCAGTTGGGGTGAGAGAGAGAGAGAGAGAGAGAGAGAGAGAGCGACAGACAGACAGACAGGTGCACAGCAACAACAGTATTGGCAATGGCAGTCAAGCAGGACCATGGCAGGAGGCTCCACCAGGATCCATGAGAACCTGCGAGACGAGAAAGCACAAGAACTCCGGGGAAGAAGTGGAGTTAGTAACATGCATTAAAGGGACATGAATGAGTGCAGAAAGAGAGAGGAAGAGAGTAGCTCAGTGCACCATGGGAAATCCCCCCGATAGTCTAGGCCTATAGCAGCATAACTAAGGGATGGTTCAGGACTCACCTGATCCAGCCCTAACTATAAGCTTTATCAAAGAGGAATGTCTTAAGCCTACTCTTGAATGTGGTGAGGGTGTCTGCCTCCCGAACCACAACTGGAAGCTGGTTCCACAGGAGAGGAGCTTGGTAACTGAAGGCTCTGGCTCCTGTTCTACTTTTAGAGACTATAGGAACCACAAGTAGCCCAGCATTCAGAGAACGTAGTGTTCTAGTGGGGTAATAGGGTACTATGAGCTCTTTAAGATATGAAGGGGCCTGACCATGAAGAGCTTTATAGGTGAGGAGGAGGATTTTAAATTCAATTCTACATTTTATAGGGAGCCAATGCAGAGTAGCTAGTACAGGAGAGATGTGATCTCTTTTTCTAGTTCCTGTCAGTACTCGTGCTGCAGCGTTCTGAATTAATTGGAGCGTTTTAATGGACTTATTGGGGCAACCTGATAATAAAGAGTTGCAGTAATCCAGCCTTGAAGTAACAAATGCATGGATTAGTTTTTCTGCATCTGTCTGTGATAGTATGTGTCTAATTTTTCTAATATTACGTAAATGAAAGAAGGCAGTCCTAGAGGTCTGCTTTATGTGGGAGTTAAATGACAAATCCTGATCAAAGATAACTCCAAGATTCCTGACAGTGGTGCTAGAGGCCAAGTTAATGCCATCTAGAGTGACTATATCTTTAGACAATGAGTCTCTAAGGTTTTTGGGGCCAAGAACAAGAATTTCGGTTTTTTCTGAGTTTAACATCAGAAAATTGCAGGTCATCCAGGATTTTATGTCCTTAAGACATGTTTGTAATTTAGATAATTGATTAATTTCATTGGGTTTGATTGATAGATATAACTGCGTATCATCTGCATAACAGTGAAAGTTAATGGAGTGATTCCTAATAATGTTGCCTAAAGGGAGCATATATAAAGTAAATAGTATTGGTCCAAGTACAGAACCTTGTGGAACTCCATGACTAACTTTAGTATTTATGGAGGATTCATCGTTAACATGTACAAACTGAGAACGATCTGATAAGTATGACTTAAACCAGGTTAGGGCAGTTCCTTTAATGCCAATTTGATGCTCAAGTCTCTGTAAAAGAATATCATGGTCAATGGTGTCAAATGCAGCACTAAGATCTAATAATACAAGTACAGAGACAAGTCCATTGTCAGAAGCAGTCAGAAGGTCATTATTAACTTTAACCAGAGCTGTCTCTGTGCTATGATGAACTCTAAATCCTGACTGAAAATCCTCAAATAAACTATTGTTATGTAGAAAGTCACACAACTCTTTGGCGACTACTTTCTCCAGAATCTTAGAGAGGAAGGGGAGGTTAGAAATCGGTCTATAGTTGGCTAAAACCCCTGGGTCAAGAGTGGACTTTTTAAGAAGGGGTTTAATTACAGCTACTTTAAAGGACTGTGGTACATATCCTGATAATAAAGAAAGATTAATCATATCCAGTAAAGAAGTGCCAATTAAGGGAACAACTTCTTTAAGCAGCCTAGTTGGGATCGGGTCTAACAGACAGGTTGATGGCTTCGATGAAGAAATGATTGAAGTTAACTGATGAAGATCGATAGCAGAAAAACAGTCTAAATATACATCTAAGTTTACATTGACAGAAGTCCCTGAACTTGGAGAGCCACTGATAACTGTTGATGGCAGTTGGTGATTAATTTTTTCTCTAATAGTAATAATTTTATTATAGAAGAAGCTCATGAAGTCATTGCTACTTAAGTTTATGGGGATATGTGGCTCAATAGAGCTGTGACTCTCTGTCAGCCTGGCTACAGTGCTGAAGAGGAACCTAGGGTTGTTCTTATTTTCTTCTATTAGTGCTGAGTAATAGGCTCCTCTGGCATTACGGAGGGCCTTTCTATAAATCTTAAGATCATCTTGCCAATTTGAGCGATATTCTGATAATTTGGAAGAGCGCCATTTCCTTTCAGATTTCCTAGCTATTTGCTTTAACTGGCGGGTTTGGTGGTTATACCAAGGTGCTAGTCTCCTATGTTTTAATAATTTCCTTTTTATAGGAGCGATAGAGTCTAATGTTGATCGTAGTGAGCCTGTAGCACTATCGACAAGATTATCAATTTCAGAGGGACTAAAGTTGTTATAGGACTCTGTTAAATTCAGACATGGCATTGAATTAAACACTGAAGGAATCTCCTCCTTAAATTTAGCTACAGCACTGTCAGATAGACATCTGCTGTAGGAAGTTTTGCCTAATGGCTTATAATCTAATAGTATGAATTCAAAAGTTACTAAATAATGGTCAGATAGGAAAGGATTATGTGGGAAGACTATTAAATGTTCAATATCAATGCCATAGGATAAAACAAGGTCAAGAGTGTGATTAAAACAATGAGTTGGTTTATTTACACTCTGACAGAAGCCAATTGAGTCTATTAATGATATAAATGCATTACTAAGGCTGTCATTGTCAACATCCACATGAATATTAAAATCACCTACAATAATTACTTTATCTGATTTAAGGACTAAGCTTGATAGAAACTCTGAAAATTCAGATATAAAATCAGAGTACGGTCCAGGAGCGCGGTACACTATAACAAAAGCAGCTTTGTAAGGACCATGATTTAAAATGTGTAGTTTCAGGGTGACTACAGTTGATGACTTGAAGGTGGATTTTCGTGGTTGTTCCAATATTTCAGATAAGCACATGATTCCTGAATGGAGGTGTTTAGTGGCTCACCATTATAAAACTGCACAAACACTATAATTCTTTTCAAATGTGTGACTATCAAGTGGTGAGGAACAAACTGAAGCCATATTACAATAGTTATTGATTATTTAAGACAGTTAGATGTTTTTTTTTAGAATTTTGATTTGCCTGAGTTATTTAAAATGGTTATTTGAGTATATTTTGAAACTTAAAAAAATGTGTATTTTAGTTATACATTTATTTTTTGTCCTGCACCGAAATGAGATGACTTTTAATGTACATCAACTACTACTGTATCCTAATATGCAATCTGACTGTTTCTGGAGAACATTTGAAGGGCTAGATAGACACTAGATGAGCTTATGAAGTTAGATATATCTTAGTCTTGCGGTTTGATACACAGAGGATTAGAATGTCGCTCTGTTTGTAACCTTGAGAGGATTTAAATACTGAGGAATGTGGATATTTGCTATGCCCACTGCAACTTTCAAAAACATAATAATTGCCTGGCCATGTGAGCAGCTGATTGGCTGATGGATTAATTCACAGAAACTAAATTAATACAGATGTGTTGGCCTTTAATTATTGGTGTCAAAAGAAAATTTTATTTATGATATACAGAACACTAACCAGTGTAAGCTGAGTAACTACAATGTTCATTTTTGTTACTGTGAATGTGAATTACTCATGTGTTCTGTGAATTAATTCTTGCAGTAACTTTCAGTTGTTGACACATTCTCTGCACAGATTTTCTAACTTTGTGCTGATGTGAATGGATTTCATGTATGATATTTGTTAAAGACTGAGGTAATAAATGCAGTTAAGGGGGGGATGTCTGTTCTACGGAGTCATTGTTTGAGCCGACTTCAGGTGAAAGCTTGAGGACATGCTACCCACTGTCTTTTTAAACGTCATAACATAAAGCACCTTGTGTAACTCAAGTGTATGAAATGTGCTATATGAATAAACTTGCCACGCTTTAAAGAAATTTAATTTTATGCTAATTTGCTTTCTTGCTGCGAAATAGCTGAGAAGATGGATACCACTCTTGTATCTTGCCGTTAAATATGAAGCTACAGCCAGCAGACGGTTAGCATCCTGCACATAACCCCTTTAACTCTAGGTGGAACACAGGAAAGTGTTAATTAGTAACTTTTAGAGGTGATTGTTGTTTGTTTTTATTTTATTTATTTTTTTACCTTTGGACAGAGCCAGGCCACCTGTTTCCAGTATTAATGCTAAGCTAAGCTAACCGTCTGCTGGCTGTAGGTTCATATTTAATGTACAGACATGAAAGGGGTATTTATATTCTCATCTAACTCTCGGCCCGAAAGCAAATCAGCATGAATGCCAAACTGTTCCTTTCACAACATAATCCAGAACTCTACAGCACTGATTCCCAACCTTTTTCCTTAAGGGACCCTTGTTCATTGAGTAAACTGACTAAGTGACATATTTTATGGATATTTTACATTATATCCAATGCATAACAATAACTGTAGAGAACAACTGATAAACTGTACAATGAACCCAAACAGTGAACACAATATCTGCAGGATGTTTGTGTAAAATGAGAGATTTGGATGATTTTTTGTAACATTCACACACACTTAATCACCTTCTTTTTTGACAAATACAGTGTTCCTGAAACTTGGCCATTGTTCTAGTAGCTCTTTGGTTGTTTTAACAGCATATTTTTCTAATGCACAATGAGCCTTCACAAAGAGTCAATATAGCTTGTGTTCAGGTCTTCAAAGCTTAGCTTTCCCATTCCTTCCAAGGAGAAACTACAGGGGCCATGAAATATTCAATTTTATATTCCATTTCTGCCAGTAGATTCACCTAAATGTTGCACACCACAGTTAAATTAAAAAAAACTATCTATCTTTGAAAATAACATTTTCATTTAGTTTTCTTCACAGAAATGCAAATGTGTATAATATTATAAAAAATAAAAAAAACTCTTGGGGTGGTATCTGTGTCATCCTCAAGCTCGGGTCCTCTACCAGAGGCCTGGGAGTTTGAGGGTTCTGCGCAGTATCTTAGCTGTTCCTAGGACTGTGCTCTTCTGGGCTGAGGCTTCTGAGGTTGTTCCTGGGATCTGTTGGAGCCACTCCCCCAGTTTGGGGGTCACTGCCCCGAGCGCTCCTACTACCACGGGGATCACGCTCGCCTTGACCTTCCACATCTGCTCCAGCTGTTCTTTCAACCCTTGGTACTTTTCAACCTTTTTGTGTTCCTTCTTTCTGATGTTGGCGTCTGCTGGTATGACCACATCTATCACCACCGCTTTCTTCTGCTCCTTGTCTACCACCACTATGTCTGGTTGGTTGGCCAGGACCTGTTTGTCAGTCTGGAAGCTGAAGTCCCACAGCACCTTGGCCCTGTTGTTCTCAGCCACCTTCTGTGGTGCGGCCCATTGGGATTTGGGTACTTCTATTCCATACTGGGTACAGATGTTCCTGTACACTATTCCAGCCACTTGGTTATGTCTTTCCATGTATGCTGATCCGGCTAGCATCTTACACCCTGCTACTATGTGCTGGACTGTCTCAGGGGCATCTTTGCATAGTCTGCACCTTGGGTCAGATCTACTCTTGTAGATCTTGGCCTCTGTGGCTCTTGTACCTAGGGCCAGTTCTTGTGCTGCCATGATCAGTGCCTCTATGCTGTCTCTGAGTCCAGCCTTTTCCAGCCATTGGCAGGTCTTCTCGATATCAGCCACTTCTTCAATTTGGCGGTGGTACATGCCATGTAGGGGCTTGTCCCTCCAGGTTGTCTGCTCCTCTTCCTCCGCACTCTTATTGGGTTTCTGTTGCCTGAGACATTCACTTAGCAGTTCATCCTTTGTGGCCATTTTTCTGATGTACTCTTGGATTTTTGATGTTTCATCCTGGATAGTGGCTTTGATGCTCACTAGTCCTCGGCCTCCCTCTTTCCGCTTAGCGTACAGTCTCAGGGTGCTGGATTTGGGGTGAAACCCTCCGTGCATTGTGAGGAGCTTTCTTGTCTTGATATCTGTGGCTTCTATCTCCTCCTTTGGCCAGCTTATGATCCCAGCAGGGTATCTGATGACCTGCCATTCAGCTGACTTTTCAGGACCTGCCTTACTCTCTCTGGAGGTATTTGGTTGTGGTTGACTTCCTTGCGGCTTCCTCATGGTTTCCATTAGCCTGTGGGATACCAAGGTACTTGTAGCTGTCTTGGATATCACCTATGTTGCCCTCTGGTAGGTCAACCCCTTCAGTTCTGATCATCTTGCCTCTCTTTGAGACTATCCGGCCGCACTTGTCAAATCCGAATGACATCCGACCAGTATCTGGTGCTTGGCTCCTCTGGTGTTGCTACCAATTCCCTTCTGAGCCCCGCTCATGTATTGAGCTACGTGCTTACTCGTCTTAGCCGCGATGATGCCTGACAGGGCCTTCCATGTTGTGGAGAGACAGGTTATTGGCCGGTGGCTGGATGGGATGGGTCCCTTCTTAGGGTCCTTCAGGATTAGGACCATCCTGCCCTGGGTTAGCCACTCTGGGTGGCCCACCCAGGAAATAACATGAACCAGCTGCTAAGGGATGTTCATCTGTGCTGCTAGGCGTTCATGGAGTGCTGTTAGCTTCTTCAGCCAGTAGGCATGGATCATATTGGGGCCTGGTGGTGTCCAGCCCTTCATCTTTGACACTCTTTCTTGGATGTCTGCCATTGAGATGGTTACTGGTTCTTGTTCTGGCAGGTTGCTGTGGTCTGCTCTTAGGTCCACTAGCCATTGGGCATCTGGGTTGTGTGATGCCTCTTTTTCCCATATGGCCCTCCAGTATTCCTCCACCTCAGCTCTTGGTGGGTCTGACCTGTTGTTATTTCCTCCCTGCCACTGAGAGTACACCTTGGCTGGTTCAGTGGAGAACAACTTGTTTATTCTCCTGGCCTCTGCCTCCTTGGTGTATCTCTTCAACCGGTTGGCCAGTGCTGTTAGTTTCTGTTTGGCAGTTTCGAGTGCTTCAGGTATGGAGAGCTTAGTGTATCTCCTGGGTTTATTCACCGTGTTGCCCCTCTGCAGCTCATCCTGTATCCAAGAATTTCTAGGATTACTGTTGCTGTACTGTGTATCAGCTTATTGGTCTCAGTGATGGTTCCCATGGGGATTTTTCTTAGTGCAGCATTCACATCCACTAGCAGATCTTCTGCAGGTACTTTACAAGTCAGCTTCGGTATTCGTCGTGGGTTCCAGGTTTCTAATTGGGCCATGATCTTCATTCTCAGCTCTTGTACTGAGGCTGTTGGTATTTGTTGTGGCTTGGTACCCAACCTCTGATTGTGGGGGTGATGGTGGCATCCCCCCGCTGACCTGTCGTCCTGGCGCCCCCTTGCCATAGCATCATTGTTGTATCTTATCGATCTCTAGTTGTGATAGGAGTTTTCGATTGCAGATGTTAGAACACTGGGCTAACAGCTGTTTCGTTGTTAGCCTTGATTGTGGGTTTCGACGTAACCAATGGTCCCACATTCGTTGCATGTATCCCTTCTCTCTGGGGTTGCTCATATAGTAGCATTCTAACAGTTCCGTGTTTTCCGCCCTTGTCCATCTATGTCTTGTTCCAGTAGTAATTTCTTTCTTTCGCTAGTCAACGGGGCACAGAGTAACATGAAAAGAAATCGCTTTTTATACCACTAACAAGACTCAAAATAGCACCACACTTACAAGGTAGCATAATGAGGACCCCTATGTATAAACCACAGCATTGAGAACTTTGTAAGTGTACTTTTATTAGTTTATTAAAAAGATAGTTTAGAACAACAGTAGCGTTCGTGTATACAAGCGGGCGCTATCTTGGGAAAACAGTCAGGGGTTAGGTCATTCATGCAGATCAATGATCAAGACTTACAGCTGATGATGTGAACTAAAACAAACATAATTTGCTCAATATATCAGAAATAATCGCACCGATGTAAAACACAACTTGTCTAGTGTACTTACTCAGTGGACAACTGTCCATCTGGTCCCTCCGGTATGAGTCGCTGCCTCCAATTTATTTTCAGGACATGGAAAAAAGTACAGCTCTGTTTATCAGAGAGGGGAAATCTGTACTGACTGTACAAAACACTGCGTCTCTTGGGTGTCCCGACGCAATAGGTCCCACTCCGTGCAACACAGGCACTCCTCTTCGGTGGCCATAGCTTCACAATGTCCGCAGGTACACCACCAGTTTCCCGAAGTACGAGGCTGTGTTGCGGCATTGACTACCGGTAGCTCTCTCTCTCTCTCGTAGCCCTTTCACGGAGCTCCCGCAGCTCTTCGTCTGTGCTTTCTTCCAGCAACAGCATTTCACGCGAGATTCACTTCACATCTCCGTGGAAACGTTGCCAGAAGAAAGCACTGAGCGCATAAGAGAAGCACTGAATGCAACAGAGATTAGTGCTTCCACAGGATACACACTAAAGAGATGGCGGATTATTCAACTGAATTTGAAGACATCGACAATTTAATTCACTTTAATGGACGTCCTTATCTTTTCGAGCCGGAATATACAGACGAAGAGCTGCGGGAGCTCCGTGAAAGGGCTACGAGAGAGAGAGCTACCGGTAGTCAACGCTAAGATTTTCCCTTCTTGGAAGCAGTATGTAGCAGTGCGGACCTGGTATGAACTTGATAAAGTCTCAGTAGAAAGGATTTGTTTGCCCTTTTATTTATTTTTTCAGCAATAGTGAAGAAGAGACAGTGGGAGGTTTTGTGCATGCAGGCATTACAGAAACACATCTTACACATATAAGCATTGTGCCTAAATCCTCTGCTGCCCTTGTCCCTCTTCTGCCTCTATATCTGCTCCTTCACTCCTTACCTTTCTCCTTTCCTCCGTCTGACTCTGGTCTCCCAGGACAAGCTGTGTCTCCCTCACCACATCCTGGAGGAGAAAGGCCTGGTGAAGGTGAGCGTCACAGTCCAGGCTCTGGTGGACGAGGCCTCCTCCAAGCACACCCTCCTGACATGAGCAGCAGAGCTTCAACCAACTGACACGTACAACAAACACACACCCGAATGGAGAGGCTGACTCCATATCACATAATTCCATGACACACCTCTGTGCTCATTCTGAGTGTTTTTATTATATTTAAGGATGCTAAATGGTATTAAGGGATCAGAACCAGTCAGACATGGATTGGTTAACAAGTTCATGAGAGGAAACTGTTGGATGGAGTAGGAATACAGTTTAATGCCAAGCAGATAGACTGGTGGAAGAGCCAAAATGAACCAGCTTTTGACTGGTTCTATAGATGTTTAAGATGTTAGTTTCAGGGGGATGTGAGTGAAAATTCTTCAGGTAACCACAAGAGACACAAACTGTCAACTAAAGGGCATGATCTACAACTCCACTTTTTTCCCCCCTTTCCTTTTTTTTTTTTTTTCTGTAGAAATTCTTACACTGGCCGGTACCAAAAAATATAAAGCATTAGTAGGGCCACTGTGAATGCCTTTAAGAATAAAGTCAAAATATTTTGGGAAAAAAATCATATTATGAGAATAAAGCCGTATTTGGGCCTTTAAAAAAGGACCAATATTACAAGAAAGATTGAGATTGTTGCAGCCTAAAATGTCTGATTTCACCACAGCTTTACCAAAAAAAATGTGATGCATGAGAAACTTTTACTGTTTTTTTAACGAAAATTGGCGTTTTGCACAGGGGACTGCTGTGATTTGTGAAACTCACAGGAAACTACAATGATTGGTCAAATTTGCAGAAAAGTTGCATAGAATTCACAGGGATTGGTTGAGTTTGCATTAATTGTTGCAAAGGCAACATCACAACTTCCTGGAGGGACTAAAACATTTTCCAAGAACATTTGTAATATTAGTAGTAATTTTATTACAAAACTTCCTTATATTTGAGAATAATGCAGTAGTATTACAAGATGTGACTTTATACTTGTAATGTTATAACTTTCCTCTTCAAAAGTATGATTTGTTTTTCATAAAATGACAACTGTATTCTTGTAATATGACTTTTTTCTTGAAATAACAATTTATTCATATAATATTACATATTTCAAAATGCTGACTATTCCTAAAAATCTGCATTTTTTTAGCCCTAATACTCGTGTACAAAGATAGACGCAGGGACCTGCTGATATTTTGCAGTATTAGCTATTTTCTGGTGTTTTCCTGCTGAGCTTTCAGGTGAAGTGTGGACTGAGGATTTTAGTGTCTCACTTTCAGTTCCCTGAAGAGAATAAAACCTAAATTCTGTAAAGCCAAAAGTCTTAACATAGAGGGGGACCACTTTTAACCACAATTTCTATTTAAGATATTTATAATATAAGAGAAGCTGAGATAAGGTGTTTGAAATGTTATATACATTCAAAAAGATAAATATCCCCAAAATATTTTTCTCTAATATATTTTAGGTATATTGGTGTATGTTTTCTAAAAGTTTTACTATGACTTTGTTTGGAGCTCTCTGCATGTCCCTGAACCAGGTCTCAGTCTACATACCACTGTGGGGATACTACTCTGTTTATCAAGCCTCTCTGTTTGTTTTTTTATTTGCTCTTTTCTCACCTCTTACGGAGGGAAACGACTTCAGCAGTTAATGTTCACTTTGGATGTGGTTTCTTCATAATATTCAGTTTGCTAACAAAAAAAAGTCACAAAACAAAAGTTAAACACCAATCAATCACTATGTTCAAGTGTGTGTGTGTGTGTGTGTGTGTGTGTGTGTGTGTGTGTGTGTGTGTGTGTGTGTGTGTGTGTGTGTGTGTGTGTGTGTGTGTGTGTGTGTGCATGCGCGCGCAGGGAGGGAATTGCCAGTTGGCCTTTTGAATGATGTGGTGATGAGACCTGGTACAAACCAAGACTAAAGGGGCAGTAAGTAAATTTTGATTTTTATCGACTTCTACTGGCAGCTACAACAAATTGCAGCTTTCAGCAGCTGAAAGTGTTTTAACCTCTGAAGCTGGTTTGGTCTTTTTGTTTTAGCTGCATTCATTGATTATGACCACTAGGGGGCAGAAAATGGTGCTTTATGTGTGAGAATGATTAAACCAGATCTACAATTTTCCCCCCTTTCCTGTATCTTATGAATTTTAGTTTGAGTCATATTATGCAAGATAGCTTGTTGATTCATGATGTGTGTGTCTGTATGGACTGGACGTATATTACAGGAGGAGCAGAGGTAACTGGGGCTGCAGTTATTAATCACACATATGCCTCCTGAGCGGTGGAGCTAACCCCGCCTTCGGGCTTGAGTTGTCCCAGATTTTTCCAGGAAATTGGATTGTTAAACATATTTAAATTTTAACTGGTTATGAAACAGTCTCATTTCTTAAGGGGGCTCTCCATAAAAATGGGGAATATTTGAATTTCACTGGCTAGAAGTTAGTTTTACAAAATGTGGATGGGACTCCCCAGAGGGCATCCAAACTGTTTCGGGGGAAGCTCAGTTAGTGGGTGTGAAAAAAATATTAGTTATCAAAAGGATTTCACATGGAATTGATGGTTCAGAGATACAGTAGCGTTGGTGCATTTTACTGGTTTTCCCTGTGTCAGAAACTGATCTGAAATATTGTTTTATGTACTACTGTCAGGATACAGTAAAAGTGTCAGCATATATGACAAACAGTTGTTTTTAGAGAAATTACCTTCTGCAGCTTTAATGTGAAGAATTGTTGAAATATTTCAACATGTTAAATAAAATAAAGAGCCTGTGAATAATCTTTTCACTGGCTTAAAGTTCTTAACCAACAGTTTAGGTTTTGTCACATATTTACTTACTACCCCTGTAAAAGCCAAATCTTGGCCGGTCTTGTGCCGTCATTCCCCTAAACGCCATAAGGAGACCATACCAGGTGTCTAACACTTGTGAACCAGCAGGCTTGAATGAATTAAGTTTCATTTCTGTACATATTACAGCTTGGTATCCAAAGCTTGAGCTACTTAAAGATTTAGCAGTAAACACAAATAAATAAGTAAATAAATAAATGCTTCAATTCAATTCAATTCAATTTTATTTGTATAGCGCCAATTCATAACAGAAGTTATCTCAGGACACTTTTCAAATAGAGCAGGTCTAGACCGAACTCTTTAAAACATTATTTACAGAGACCCAACAGTACCACCATGAGCAAGACCTTGGCGACAAGGGCAAGGAAAAACTACCTGTTAAAAGGCAGAAACCTTCCACTGGATGGATTTGACAGTTGCCAAAACAAACATTAACACCCTTGTGATAAAACTTTAGCTGAAATATTTATTTTAATGTTCTATAGCCTGTGTACAGATTATTTATCACGACATCTGAAAAGCAGTGATGAGTTATGTGTTTGTCTGTTTCTTCATGTACTGTATATTTCACCATGAAACACTCACAGCAGCAAACCTTAAGCGCCCACACTTTTTAATCAGTTTCTGAATAATGCACAATATCATATATATGATTAAAACATGTATTTCAACACTATGGGCAGCTTGATTATGTATTGTTCTATATATGAGCTAGTGTTATCGGATAACTTCTATTTTTGTGCAACTAATTGTCTTCCTGACATTTCATTCATTCCTGAAGTGAAATCTTTTTGACTTCATGTAGAACGCCTGCTGAAACAGTCCAACCCATAATCATAACTGATTCATTATCACAACAGTGGGCAAGAATAATATCAGGATCAGGTCAGCCACCAAGGTGCAAAGAGCTAGAAAATATGGATGTTTGTAGATGGTAGTAGTTCATAATGTGTGTAAATTTTTCTTCATATGACTCATATCCACAGTTCTGTACACATCACATCGTCAGTGTTTTGGGAAAAAGAAATAAAACCCAACTAGCTGCTTCCCCAACAGAATGTGCACTTTAAACTTCTATATTTATATCTTTGTTCTGGCAACTGAGAAAATCTTCATCATCACCTTTAATCTGAACAGAGAGTAGAACTTTGACAAATGTGACACTGATGTAAATTGTGTAAATGTGTGCTAAATAGAACGTAAAGCAGTGTGGTTGTTTTTTAATTTAATTTGTACTCATTTTTTGTATATACATTGTCCAGAAACGGCCTGTACTCACATTTTTGTACTTTTCTGACTGGGAGGAAATGTATTTTTTATGTGACTTCTTTTTGTTGAAACTCTGATGTAACATAGCCTTATCGCTCTCTCTTTTTGGAGACAAAAGACTGTTTTACAGCTTTTGACTCTTTGTGAACCTCTGTGTAATTCGTTGTACAGCAACTCCATTTTACATGCATGAAATGTCCCTTTAATGTCGCCTTAACTGCTGTGAATACTGTATATACTGCACTGTATTTCTCATCACTTTATCAGTAAAGACGTCAACTGTCTAAACAATTTGACCTTTTTTGGATCAGAATCTGCTAAATCTGTTGATGTTAAAGGTAGAGCTTTGATCGAGCCCAAAAGAACAGGCCCAACCTAACCCGAGCCCCAAAATATCCTGTGTGCACCCAGTGGCGTATCCAGGACATTTTTACTGGGGTGGCCAAGATGGGACACGAAGCTAGCGTGGGGTGGCCATGGCATAGCGAAGTTTAATGCGTATACGTAAGCAGCTGACCACGGTTTGAATCCCGGTCCTTTGCTGCATGTCACATCCCCTCTCTCTCCCATGATTTCCTGTCTCGTAACTGTCAAATAAAGGTGTCTATGCTGGTAAAAAAAAAGGAAAAAAAGTCATATTCCATTTCCACCTATCACAGTCCTCAAGTATCTCTGGTTATTTTAACATGTCTATTTTTAATCAGTAATTATGTTCAGGATAGGGTACACATTTTCTAAGAGCCATTTCCTTGTAGTGGATTAAAGTCCTCGTCTCTTCACAAGTTAGAGTAGCAAAATTCAACTGCTCTTAACTCATCCTATAGAATAACATTTATCAGTCATCAGCTCATCATCCGTGTCACCTGTATTGTTACCTGTGTTTGCTTTACTAATTGAGGCGCCATCTTGTGGTTACACAAAAACACAGCAATCCAGGCAACAGAACAAACCAAAATGCTTAAAGATAGGACCTTATTAAAAAGTGTATCTGTAAGCAAAAGATAAACTAAGCTTGTAAGGAAAAAAACAATAATATTTGTTGTTCTTTACATGCTTAGTTTATGTTATTATTTAGCTTAGATATAATTTGTTGGAGATACTGGAATTTGAATTTTTTTGGTTTGTTGTTTGCCAGGTGTGTTTTTATTTAACCACAAGATGGCACTTAAATTAGTAAAGCAAACATAGGTAACAATACAGGTAACACAGATGATGGTCTGATGACTGAATAATGTCATTCTATTGGATGCCTTGTGATGTATGAAAATGTGCAAAAAGTGGTTTTCAACCCAGACAGTATTCATGTCCAAGGCCCTGATGAAGGTATAAATTGAAACGTTGGCTTTGATTCAGCATAAATTAAGACGTTTATTTAAATCAAACAGTTAAGACTTAGAATCATAAATGGTTAAGATGCTTCTTCATAAATTAACTTGTGATAAATAAACAATTGTAACATAAACCAAACAAATCTTAACTACAAACAAAGTATATACTATAAAGTAATGTTATGTAAATCTTCAAACTCTCAATTCAATTCAATTCAATTTTATTTGTATAGCGCCAATTCATAACAGAAGTTATCTCAGGACACTTTTCAAATAGAGTAGGTCTAGACCGAACTCTTTAAAACATTAATTACAGAGACCCAACAGTACCACCATGAGCAAGCACTTGGCGACAAGGGCAAGGAAAAACTGCCTGTTAAAAGTCAGAAACCTAGGACAGATCCTAGAGAGAGATGCACAATAGAGGATTCTAATAATAGTAACAAAGTGCAACAGAGGTAACAAGTTCTTGCTTTATAGGGTATATATATATATTTATTTTTTTACACTCACACAATCATACATGCATGCATACATACATACGTGTGTGTATTTATGTATTATGCACATTTTATTATGGTTCTTCTGTCTTTTACAACTGTTTTAACCATTGTTCTTGTGTAGTGATGTTTCAGACAGTTGTAATTGTATAACTGGAGTGACAAACAACTTGAATGTGAGCCTACATGGTAAATTCAAACTATCCAAGCATGACTTACCATCCTGTGCAGGAGGAGCTGACTGCTCTTCATCACTACTGCTGGTAGAAGCTGTGGCTGGCTCTGACTCTTTTCTTTTTTTTGAGGAAGAAGCTCTGAATATCTCTGCTTGTCTTCATAATTATTCTCTTAATATCCCTGGGAGAAATGTAATTCAATCACTCAATGCTAATAACTTATCTGTAACATGAAGAGGCACCCCAACCAGACACTGCTTTTTCATAATGGGTCATAAGCCTAAAAGGTTAAGAACTACTGGTTAAACCAAGCGTTTTATAATCTTATATTTTTTATGTAGTCTTAATCGGTACAGCTGTCAGATAAATGCCATGGAGTGAAAAGTTAAATATTTCCTTCTGATAGTAGTGGAGTTGCAGTATAAAGTCCATAAAATGTATCTTCTCAAGTTTTGGAACAAGTACAAACATTTCCAACAGTGCAGTTGGGGGATCAGGGATCATACAGAAAAGTACACAGAGTGGCCCCTTTCACTTACTGCACTACCTGATGGAGCTGGAGCTCAGTGCAGCTACTTTACTTATAGATGGGTTCTCAAATGATTACAGTTCCACTGAAATTACATCATTCCTCTAATGCATTTGTACAGCCGCATCGAGCTCTGTGCTCACATTAGTCAATCTCAAAAAAATACAACCGTGACACTGGTCTTTGGTTGAGGTAGTAGTGAGGCATCCCAGATACAGTTCATTAATATATATAAAAAAGATCAGCTGCTATAAATAAAATAAGCTAATCTGATGACCATTACTGGATTACTTAGTAACACTGAAGCTTCATTTTAAACCATCAGATTTGTCCATTAAACTGTAAAAAATGACAGTATGAAGATGCTGCAGAAACCTTTCTATAGGCACTGAGGTGGGCAGATGATGAAGCAATTAACATATTTTATCATGTCCTCATAATACCGTGTACTGGCAAGAACCTGGCAATATTATATGTATGTGTATACAGGCCCTGATCCAGTTCTTAGAATGTGCAGTTAGATGACGGTGTTCACTGTCAGAGGATAAGATACGGTGTCAATAATACAAACATTCTGTGTAAAATGAGAGCACACAAACACAGCTCTTAGAGAAGGCTTTTATATTGAAATTACAGGACTCTGTGCAGATACACATGATTGAAAACATTAACTAAAGTATGCTGATGGAGGATGGTCTCTATCAGTGGTTTTTGCAGCTTCAACTCATTGGGACCATCAGCGGTCCACCAGGCAGTCACATGCTGTGTAAGGACACGCTCCCTGGGTTTTAAGGCGTTCCACAGTGACGGGGTGAGGGCCGACTGGTGCTGGTCTCAGCGCTCTACAGCGGTTTGTGGTTCTTGGGTGACGTTAAATTCCATACTTCTGCTTCAGCTGCTCCACTAGTCCAATGTACTCGTTCATGGCATCCTCTTTGCTCTTTCCTGACAATTAATGACAAATCAAAATGCATTCAAGTTTATACATAAACACAAATGAATGAATAAATGAGCACTGCTCCTTTATTTACTTTAATCACTTCCACCTGGTGTGCAATTAAACAAGATATTAAACAAGAATATACCGGTAGATGTTAAAGAATATTTTATTGTAACTACTTGAGTTGAGTCAGGCAATTGTTTCTCTGGGTTGTACCAACACTGTGCTCACCAGACTGCACATTTACTCAAAAGTAAATGGCTGCATTTATGTCAAAAGGAAGTACAGAGATTTGACTACTGACAACAAAGTATGAAGAATATGAAGGAAAATCGGGAATTGGTTTAATAGTTGTTACAGCACAATCAATACAAACTTTGCCCATAAACTTTATACAAGTAACGCTAACTACATTAATCCAATCAATTTTTAACACCTGTCAAAAAATAATAAATAATAATATTTAGATATTTTAAGGACTTGGCATTGTAAATTGCATTTTAGACTTTTAAAGTCCCTGTGGCTTTAGGAACCTATGCACCTTTACACCAGTAGCTACTCTGTAGCTGACCTGTGCCTCCTCAAAAATCAAACTTCATGTCTGTTCCTGATGCTGGGGGACATTGTTGAGAGTGAAGACAACATGATAAAGTAATGGATGGTAAATGGACCTGTACTTGTATGGCGCCTTTCTAGTCTTCCGACCACTCAAAGCGCTTTTACACTACATGCCACATTCACCCTTTCACACACGTTTATTCAGTGATGGCAAAGCCCATCAAACAGAAACTAATTCATTCATACACATTCACACAGTGATGGCAAAGCCCATCAAACAGAAACTAACTCATTCATACACACTCACACACCGATGCACGGCATCGGGAGCAATTCAGGGTTCAGTATCTTGCTCAAGGATACTTGACATGTGTGCAGGAGGAGCCGGCAACCAACAACCTTCCGATTAGGGGACGACCCGCTCTGCCTCTGCGCTACAGCCGCCCCTGTTGAGGAATGACTTTGTAGTCTGCTCAGTTCACATCTCTGTCTTTAGTGAAGAAAGAACAAACACAGCTGGTGCACAGCAGCAGCACAATGTGGATAAAGGAATATAAACAGTTACTGTAGGGAATATAAAGTGTGGTAAGGCCTGATAACATGATACACTGGTAAACTGTTGCAGTAGGTATCTACTGCTGAACTGCTGTAACCCTTTGAGTCCACCGAAGATGTAATAAAGCCAAATTCCTCTCCAGTCAGCCTGACTATGTTGAAATCACTCACTGAGACTGCAACAGTCAATGTGATCAGAGCTCACTGTATAAGAGTGAAAACTGGCAGCTCAGTATCCTTCAGACCAAGACCAGATACAGATACATAGTGGACACATACTCCACTACTGAAAGTGTGTGAATATGAAAAATGATTTGCTTGCACCAGTGACTGACTGTGCTAAAGTCGCTAAACTCTGATGGTAACAGCGCTGTTATCTCTCCTCCTACTAACAAAGCCCAGTGTATTCAGCTAGAAGCTTCTCATTTGTACTGGTTTAAGTGACCAACCATATCAGTTTTCGATCATTTACGTCAATTCCTGAGTAACCTGACGGCAGGCCAAGAAAAAACTTGGCTGGAGTCGGGTCTGTATCGGTACCCTGTAAACACCCAACTCCAACATTCTTTACTTATACTTACATCTATGTCATATCAATAACTAAACCACAATAGTTAGCATTATAATTCTGAGTCAGAATTCCTTTAGAATTTGGATCAAGTAGTTTGTGAAAAGTAAGATGTACTGAATTTAGAAAGCTACACATTATTTCAATTTGTCAGTCAAACCGCATTAAGGACAATCTAAGTATGTGATCAAACTCAGTATCAGCAGGTATTAAAAGATTAGGGCTCACTCTTATATTTCCAGGCTCTCTGATAAGATGGTTTGTGAGTTGAACTTTGAACTATGACAGGATGCACACAAATGGATCAGGGGTTGGGCTTCAGCTCAACCGGAGATAACCCTGAAATCTTTCCATTCACACTGTCAATCTGCAAATGAATGCAGTGGAAGGGAGAACTATACGCTGACTTTATACACAGTAGTACAAGATTCTTTGAGTACCTGATTAGATGGGAGGGATGGGAATCAAGAACTAGTTCCAAATTGTCCGATCCCTCGGAAATGTATGACTCCAAACTTATCAGTTCCTTTTATTGATGCCAGCATGTTTTTCTGACAGTTGCAAAACAATAGTGTCAAACTTGTCTATGCTGCTGGAAACTTGCAACAAGGAGCAGTCATGGGGGAAAGGGAGAAATGGTCCAGAGCCTGGCTGCATTTCACAAAGAAAGATGTAATGTCTATAAAATAATCATTTCAACTAATGGTGCAAACACCAGCAATATACTGAACATATTTCTACCCTACATGGGCTTAAACTTTAGGAAGGCCATGTATTTAACACTCTGCATACAAGTTATACTGCTTGCAACTGAGCAGCACGTCTGTTACTGAGGGTAAAGATACGTTTATAACATTAGCATTGTTTTTCTTTGACTAAGAAAACCTAAATGAAAGCTGCGCAAATATTAGGGATAGAGATCGAGAACCGGTTCCAAATTAAATAGCAGTTTAACAGCGAAGCTTTGTCACATCTGAGTTACATGCAGGCCTTGTTTCTACACTGATCACACTCAATACAACTGTTGCACTGGTGATCAAAACCTGTGTAGGCCTACTTTTTTTCCCCACACAGAAAATTGATGAAGAATCAATGGGGAATTGATAAAGAATTGGATCAATAAGCAGAATCAATAATGGCATTGGTATCAATAAAGTCTCCCTTGTGAAGAAAAAGACTTTAAGGACAGAACCATCTACATGACTGAATGTGTACCTTTCTGCTTCTCCCAGGCGTCCCATTTAGCTTTCCCAGTGAAGTCAAACATCCCTGGACGATCTTTAGACAGAGGGAAGACAAAGTCAGATGTAAGTGAACAGGTTTAAAGGACAATTCCGGCGCAAAATGAACCTGGGGTTTAAAAATAACTATCTTTTTAATACTTAATAAAACTGTCTGTACACTTACAAAGTTCTGAATGCTTCGGTTTATACATAGGGGCCCTCATTATGCTACCGTGTAAGTGTGGTGCTATTTTGAGTCTTGTTAGTGGTATAAAAAGCGATTTCTTTTCACGTTACTCTGTGCCCCGTTTGCTAGCATTATAAGCTAATTAGCGGTTTGTGCTAAAACCGGTCACAGTCGATTAACATGTAAACATATCCCAGAGAACGGACCAACTCAGTACACATGTGTTATTAACCCCAGGTTCATTTTGCGCCGGAATTGTCCTTTAAGGAAATCAAACAAGTTAGCAGAAACAGGGCTCCAGAGCACGACCAATTTGGTCGCACATGCGACCATAATTTTTAAGAGTGCGACTAATCATTTTTCTAGGTCGCACTGGTGCACCTGACGCTGCCCGGGTGAAAACATAAATTTATTTCACAAGCGCATCATCTCTCTGTGTTCTCCTGTGACCGAACTCAAACACTCATGGTAGGATCATATCGTGTTCTAAACCAATAAGAGACAGAGCTCGGGCGGGTCTTTGCCTCTGATTGGCTGTGGTCTTGTACCGCGTTAAATTGTGTGTGTTTAAAAATTGCCGATCCCCGGTCCTAAGTTCGGCGACAGCATCAGACTCAGAACCAGAGGAGGAGAGAACCGAGTCTGGGATAGAGCCCGGCTCCGAGACCCAAATTAAAAAGGCCAAAATATATTCCTTCAGACAGGACTGGCTGAGACAATTTCCCTGGCTGAGGTTCAACAAAGGACGTAACGCAATGCACTGCGTGTACTGTCAGGAGTGCGGTCAGAATATGGCCGGAAATAGTGCATTTGGGAGCGGGTCAACAACGTTTCGTATCGAACTTTTATTTGGAAATGTTTTATTTTGCTTAGTGTTTCAGTTTGAAATTTAGTTTCAATTTCAGCTCAGTGAAGCACTTTAAACACTTTATTTTTCTTTTTATATATAATTGTGCTTCAAATAAAGACAAGCATTTCTCTACACCTTATTCTTGTTTAAAAATCATTCACATTATATCAAAGTTATGGAGAGCAATAAAAAGGTGACCTTATGGCATTAAAGGCGACGCAATGAAAAATTTGGGTGCACCTACATTTTGTGCTGGTGCACCTAAAAAAAAAAAAAAAGTTAGGCACACCAGTGCAACCAATGCAGAAAGTTAGTCTGGAGCCCTGAGAAACGTTCTGCACTGAAGGTGTAAAGCATGTGAGGTGGGAACAGGAGTCAGGTTGGCTCGTCACTAGAGGAAGAGGCTCCCTAAGTGGGTGCCAGGCCGAAGGGTGCTGCAAGATTCTGAATAATGTTCACCACAAACAAATGAGGAACCATGAACTAACTGTTTATATTTTTAATGTTTGTATCAAAATGGAAGGAATAAGCATTTCGCCATATGTAAAACTTATTAAAAAATCTGTTATGTATATGTTTATTAATATGTTTGTTTGGTACAGACCCCAACAAATCTCACATGCAAAAACAATCACTCCCACACTAATTATGAATCCTATCAAAAGATCTGTCAAAATAATCGCAATCTGATGTTTTTACCACATCATGCAGCCCTACTTTCCAGCAGACACTTTTTACAGGTGCACACCATCAGAGCAAGTGATGGAAGATTGTTGTGTACAGAGGTCAGAGAAATTTTCCCTACGGTCTGAAACCATTGACAGCTGAGAAAAACAATCTACAGCGAGAGCATATATGACAGCAGTGACTGTTTGCGGCAGGAGTCTCACCTGTGTTGACATCGCCCACAGAGGCCTGCTTGAACAGGGAGTAGACCTGCAGCATCTCCTCATCTGCCGGCTTCGCCTTCAGCTGCTTCACCTCAGCTGCTGCTGTGTCAAATTTAGCCTGCAGAGGAGAGGACAGCTTCAGAACAATACTGATCACATTACTACATTAATATATATATATATATACGATTTGACAATAAGCTACATCAACACAACAGTACGTGGAGTTAAACTGGACAGCCCCAATAACCTCTGAATAGTTCTACTTGTTGTTAAATTGAAATGTGAGCGGCAGCCAATGGGGGTGCATTATGTTGGCAGGATCATTTAAAAGGCAACCGGGACTACATTGTGCGTCTGCCCCATTTCTGATACCGTGGCGGCAGAAATTTAACAGCGGCGGGCCGCTGCACCAAAATCAACATAGAAGAAACACTGTATATATACATACACACACATAAACACACACACACACACACACACACACACACACACACACACACGTGTACATACATATATACATACAAATAATGTTATTATATACACATAAATATGTACATTTATATGTTATTCAGATATAAATGCAGGAATAGCTATTAGAACTCAAGTGGCGAACTAGAGTGAGTCAATGAAGTGATGCGAGTTACTGAAACAAAGTTATTAATCTGTATTCTCTGTGTAGAGTAGTGTTGTCACGATACCAAAATTATTGTTTCGATACCGATACCAAGTCAAGAATTGCGATTTCGATACTTTTTCGATACTTTTCTGTAGCAGAAGAAAATGGAATTATTTAAAATATGATGGTGATAAATTTGTCATAACAGAGGATCTAAATAGTTTGTGTGATAGTAACAATAACTTGTGACTAACTTAGCATCTCTATATGCAGTGGTTATAGTGATAACTGCTAACATTTACTTAACCATAACATTACCATAATTAATAATAGGAAATAATGAGTTAACCTAATGTTATTTAAGCTGTGATATATGGATTAATATAGGCTAATGTTTCCTGTACTTCAATGTCTGATTTCTTTGATGGTTAACTTTATATTTGAGTCCATCATTTCTTACAAGGCGTTTCACAAATACACCTCCTCCTCTGCGGTCTGTGCTCTTTAAATGCTGTAATAATCTAATAGAAATAAATCAGTGACAAACATGCACATGCTCTGATTATAATCATATAGCCTATAGATCATTTTAGCTGATGTTTGTGTGCTTTATTTTAGCAGCTTGCAAATGATTAACGTTATCTGTGAAAGTTGCGTTTTCAGAGATGTTGAATTAGCCATAGGCAGGCTGTTGGTCAGCCATGAGGATAATGCCCATAGTCAGCCTACTATTTCTCTAGATAGCCTCGTCAAACTACGGTGGTGCAAAATAGTGACTTCTCACAAAATAAAAAATATCCATAGCCTACTCATTTGACTTATTTAAGGGCATGAGCGTGGTCGTGTTATCTTTCACATACTAACCTCGGTCTTTAAACTCCTTGTACAACTCAGCGTGCTTGTCGGCCAAGTGTTTCTCCAGGTTGGAGGTGTTGGCTCCCTTTGTTTACATTTGTTTGTAGCACTGACGACAAACAGGTCTCGACTTATCGGTAGCTTTGCCCTCACTGTCAGCAAGGTAGTACTTCCATATTTCACTCCTCGCGTCATCTTTTTCTACCAGTCGTGGACCGGCGGCCACAGTATCACTTGTGCTCGCACATGCAGCCATCTCGTTACAGTGTTTGTCACATGACAGCTGCAGCTTCTTTGCTGCATGCGTGAGGAGAAAAAACACAGACGTCCATAGGGAGGCACTGGAAGCACGCGTTGCACACACCAACATGAAATACGTCTCTTACAAATCTGGAACGCGGTCATTCTCAAAAGTATCGATACTAATAAATTTAGGAATCGTGACGTTTTTAATTTCCGAGAATCGCGATACTTTTGAAGTATCGGTGCACCGTGCAACACTAGTGTAGAGTGAAAAGAAATGGAGGACAATGGTTGTTAATTCTGACAGAACATAGAATTGCGGACATTCAGGAAAAAAGTTCCTTTTTGAGCCCTGCTGGGCGTATTACATCAGTAGTTTCACATTTTGAGTTTGGAGGAGATACTGACAGTGAATAGGGTCAATTTGAACTTTATCCACCTCTGCTGAGCTATTGGCACTTACTCATGCAGAGCAGATCTCTTTTTACCTGACCCTGCATCACATGTGCCTTTTGTTTGTTAATTACTTTATGAGCATAGTTCCAAAATAAATATACGTCCACTGCTGCAATATCCTGTCTCTGATAAGAGAGGCTGGTAAAACAATCTGGACACAAACTGATTTTAGGCACCGCTTCACATGTCCCTGATCTCCTTCCACCCAGACTGTGAATCTGGAGATGAATGCAGTGCAACTGAAAGGAGGCTAAAGCCTTCACAAACAATGAGCCCATTGATTTAGTTGGACCCCTATAAACACGGCAAAACCCCACTGGCTTACTAAAATGATTAGAGGTTTGGATTAATAATACAGATTTTTTTTTCTCTGCTTATTGCCAGAGAAGCACTACATATGCAAATTATCTCAGGACACTTTTCAAATAGAGCAGGTCTAGACCGAACTCTCAAAACACAGGATAAAATAGAGCAACCTGCACTGGAAACATTTCACAGCTGCTGTTAGATCTAAGTTCACACTTTAGGCCAAAGTGAACAAGAAGAATGTTGAAACATCTGTGAGGAAACTTCAGAACACTTCAACAGAAATACAGCTGGATCAGTAAGAGGAGCAAACATGTGGTTGTGGAGACATTGTTACCAGTGTGGACAGGAGTCTTTCCCACCCTCAGGCAGTGTCACTAGCTAGATGGCTGTAGGGCAAAGGTCAGGGAGGAGACGTTGAATGCAAACACTATTTCCACATAGTCCTAACCTCTGATACTGCTCAGCTGTCAGGTGGACTATGTGAACGACTATGTGAACTAACATGTGACCGGGCATGCAGAGCTGCATATCAGCGGCCATGTTGATCTTCTTTTGATGCCCGATTTTCGTTTATAACCTTCAATTGTAGCCCACCTGCCAATACTAAAGGGGGGGTAGCTATCACATAATATTGTACTATCGACAGATATTATAAACCAAACACAGAAGCTGTTAACATTTAGCATAAACTGTTTTATGTATGCACAGATAACGGTAGAGCAGAGTATGAAGAATCAAGTCCCACCACTACCTCACTAGCACAGCTAGCTAGCTAACAGCAAACAGGAACAGTGTAACGTTACACCAGTGTACCGGTTAGAAACAATACTATTTTGTTTAGTTCCCATGTGCTCATATGCGGAACCAACGGCTCGCTGTAATTCTGTTAGCTCGCTATCGAACAGCAGCTAACGGCTTCCTCTGTCGCTTATTTCACGGTACGCAGCGGAATATAGAACAGCTCTTAAATTAGCAGCCAACTACTTCCATACACACCTGGAGGTCAGCCATCTTCAGTTACTGCTCCGACAAATCGGGATAACCGCTCCGCACACAGACGACTGGATGGATGGTGAAGAAACCAAGTCCGCTGTCCCTCCCACCGTGCAACTACTGCCGGTCGACCCCCGCCCCGCCCCCTCCAACACGCCCTCCTCCTCCTTCATACTATTGGCTGAATCAAAGACTGACATTATATTGCGGCCTTTCATGAGGTGGCGTGAAATATGCACTAATCAAACATATCATAGACAGTGTTTCCCAAACTTTTGCCTTAAGGGACCCCGTTTCAACCGCTAAGTAAACTGACAACCCTTGCTTCAGTGACATAATATTTCTTATTATATTCAAAACTGTACAATGAACCCAACTAGTGAACTCCTGAGTTGCTTTCACACAAAGCAAGAGGTTTGTGTGAAAGGAGTGATTTGGGTGAATTCTGAGAAAATACAATTCTCTGTCTGTATTATGTAATTTTAAAATCAGTTTTAACAATCATACAGACTTTTTTTAAACTCATTTTTCTTTCCTTAAAATCAGGAAGGCTTCATGACCCTCTGTGAGTGAAGAGGCTGTGCTTAACAAAGTCGACATCCAATTCAAGTGGCAGTAGCAGGGTGATGTATAGTGGCTGCGTCCCCTGTGTCAGGTGACAGAGATAATAGCAGCCACATCCTCTCAGCGGAGAGAGTCCTCCTGCTCTGAGATAACAAGGTCAGCTCGTCACTGTGTCTCCGCAGCTCTGCAGACACCCGATCTGTCGCCCTGCGGCTCTGGAGGCTTTTGGACAACTTTGAAAGCCTTTTACTTCAAGAAAACAGGGGAAGATGAGAGCACTAGATCTGGGAGTAATGGCAGGAGAGGCTCCATTAGTCTCCACACCACCATGTTTTGAGGAATCACTGGTGTTCATGCTTAAAGATCCCCTCAAGACATATATCCAATATTATCCACTTTTACATATGGTAATCACTAGTGTTCATTACTGTTTAACATCAATTAACACATTTGGAACATGATTGGTGGTGTTGATGGAGGGGTAATTGAGGTCATCTGATGGGACTTCTGGTTTTATGTCTATGAAAAAAAAAGGTTGGTAACCACTGCAGTAATCCATCCATACAGCTGATTCAGAACCCCTGCTGCCAGACCAAGAATGTGGATCACATGAGTCCAGTACTCAGATCTTCACACAAGCCTCCTGTGTGTCAGACAATTGAATTGGAGCAGGTATGTTAAATCAAGGACCAAAACCTGTCTGTTTGCCACTGCATTTCATTATATTAGATATAAGATAAGATAGACTTTATTGATCCCCCACTGGGAAATTTCGTTTGTTACAGCAGCTCAAGATACAACACAACATAAGAGATAAGAAAATACCATAATACAAATATAATAGAAACAGACAAAAACAGGTATGAGAGTTATGTACACTATATACACCTTATTATATACAGATGGGAATGATGGGACATTGCACAGTAACTTAACGTTACCTCCAGAAAAACGCGATTATGCGATCGCATAATTCAATAGATAATCAGCCAAAGTCCGCATATTTTTGCGGGGGCCGCATTTTTTCAAATACGCCGCTCTGATTTTCACGCAAAATATGCGGGGCTTGCATGATTTCATAACCCATGCATTTTCGTCGCAAAAAAGTCACATATATATAGCAGAAAGTTGAAAAATGTTGCGTTTACGTTACTTCACTCAAGAGCAGCCATTTTCCCCTGTTGCCATGGGAACGTTATGAAGTGACGTAATTACACGACGTGAACATCCAATCCAATCCAATCCAACTTTATTTGTTAAGCACTTTAAAAACAACCAAAGTTGACCAAAGTGCTGTACAGGAGAATAAATAAGACATCATAAATGTAAACAGTGATGATGATGATGATGATGAAGACCACTGTGAGGAATATAGACAGTGATGGTGATAACACTGGAAAGTTCCCGTGGCAGATAACACGGACGAAGTCCGATGGCGACGAGCTTGATGTCCGGGCTGCAGACGCTCTTTCACACAGACGTGCCCGGCGTTACACCACATGTTGTTTATGAGCACGGACAGTCCCCCTCCTTTCTTCATGCCGGTCGCGGTGGTGTCCCTGTCGGCTCGAACCGTCTGGAAGCCGGGAATGGTGATGATGGAGTCCGGTATCTGCTCGATGATTGCAGGGATGTAGAGTTTAAAGCTCCTCTTCTTCATCCTCCGGTTAACCCCCGCTCTGCAGCCTCACCGTCTCCTCCTCAGCTCCTCCGGTATGGAGGGTCTCTCTCCGGTCAGGATGCTAGGGGGCCTCAGGGCGATCATCTGGTCGCGGGTGAAAACAATGCGACTCCCCGTTGCCATGGAGACCAGCGTAAACAAAAAATAAAAAGTGCTCAAAAACGCCAAAAAAGTATTTAGGCGACATGAACAAAGTAGTAAGAGAGTAAGAAAGTAAGAAAAGAGTTCAAAATAGCAAAAACACACTAAAACTACAACAATGAAAGGAGCTGCCATGACAGGCTGCCGTTGTCGCCGGCGCCATTCCATGGAATCCATAACCAATCATCATCGAAAAGCTGCAAACCCCGCGATGAAAACCTTACAGTTGTAAGTATATTAGTAGTATGTAAATTTACGTTACAGTAAGAGATTGCACTTTGTGCATTGGAAGCACTTATTTTAACAGAAGATGTCTGTTTTGTATAGCTACCTCTGTAAAACAGGAAGCACACATTTTATTTTTATTTTTTTTATTCATTTTCACAGAAGTTGTAGCATATTCCTTTTGTAAAGCTACAGAACTTGTTTGACTCATCAATGTTTTGTAAGTTTGAGCCATGTGTTTATTAAGGTCTGAAATACAACAAGATGAGAACTTAAATATTCCCAGCACTTTCTGTGATGTAGTATGCTTGCTTATCATAGGAAGTAATAAGAAATGACTATTTACAGTAAGGTACAAAGACTAGTGAGATCAGGGTGTTGGGGGAATCACTTTTTTTTCTCTTTTTCATCAAACCGCAGTTTTTGCAAGTTCCCGCAATTTCATCGCATAGAATTGCATAAATATCCCGCATATTCCATCGCATTTTTTAAGAAAACGTGCCGCATATTTAAGGATTTTTGCCCGCGACAATCACAAAAAAACTCCGCATTTTTCTGGAAGGACTGATTGCACAATAAGATTATTGAATAGATACACACATTGTCTTGAAAGATGAATAACATATGCACAAATATTGCAGCAGGAGGTAGTGGCACAGTGGTGTAAACAGTGTAAAAATAAAATTAATAATAAAATTACACAGGACAAAAATATACAGCAAGTAATTCAAGCGAAATATGGGCTATAAATATTAAGAGTGTGTAGAATGTATGTATTAAGCACTGCAGTTTCATTCTCCTGTTTAATTTGTCTTAGCTTATTTTTATTGTCCATTTTATTTTGCTCTTTGTAAATCATAAATGTGTCTTTTGATAGTTTATTTTCCTGATGGCCTTTATGTCTTAGGTAAAGCTCTTTGCCTTCAAAGGTGCCTGGTCTTGTTCTGTCATCTTAACGCTAGATGTCTCCACCGGCCCTCCAACCCCTCTCATACTTCCTCTGCTGGTGTCTCACTCTGGGTTACAAACTGAGGACTGTAAGAAAAAAACAGCAGTTTCCCACAGATCAGGAGTGACAGGAGAGGACTTGGAGCAGAGGACAGGAGTGCTTTCGGTTGCTTATTCTAGTTCACTTTAATCAAACATTAATGCCAATCACTCCCTGAACCTTTGACTTCAACACTGGACTATACAGTCTGCACACACCATGACTGCCACTGGTGTCAAGGTAATCAAGTTTGATTTATTCTAATTTAACCATAGTTTTGTCTATTTGTAAGATGGTCATGTGTTTGTGTGTAAAATAAAGGTAAAAAGTAGCTGTCAAATGAATGGAATGTACTCAAGAAAAGTACAAACATCTTAAAGTTGTACTTGCACTTAAGCCAGTCTTCATGTGTTTTTTATCCATTACAGTAGGTGTTTTTCCTACTAGACATGTTGTAGGATATTCAAATGCTCTATAAAAAGCCTCATTACTGTTATTTTCAGGTTCAATGAAAAGGTCTGCTGTAGGAATTGAGTAATGTTCAGTCAAAGGGGAGGGTATTTCAAGGATAATCACCAAATGTACCAAGTGTAAACTAACAACAGTGATCAAACTCTGATCACTATAAACTACAATCAAAACGGACAACTCTATTTCTTCCCTTCTTGTTATAACTTCCAACAAATATGATAAAAGTTCTTCTTCCCCACCTTCTGTCTGCTTCCGTTAGGGGTTGCCACAGTGGATCAGCTGTTTCCATCTTTTCCTGTCCCCTGCATCTTCCTCTGTCACTCTAACCACAACCACATGCATGTCCTCCGTCACCACTTTCAGAGACCTCCTCTTTGGCCTCCTCTTGCCTGTCAGCTCCATCTTTAGCATCCTTCTCCTAATATACCTGCACATGTCCAGACCATCTCAGTCTCGCCTCTCTGGCTTTGTCTCCAAACCGTCTAACCTAAGCTGTCCCTCCTTACTTCCTAATTTTGCCTATCGTTGTCATTTGCATTGAAAATCTTAGCAGCTTAGCCTCTGCCACCTCCTGTCTTTCATCTCCAGACCACACAAAATAGTTGGTAGGGTAGAGTGAGTGCATCATCATCAGTTTTTTTTAAGTTTGCTATATTTATTGTTTATTAGAAAATGGATATTGACATATTTTACTATGATGATACTTGTATAAGGTACATTATCTGTACCGGAGCCTTGTTTCAGCCAAGTATTCAGCAAACCTAATGGCTGTTGATGAAAAATGTCATAGAAGTTTTCTATTCCTCCTTTTGCTGGGGACTTCCTAGAGCCCACTCAAAGACCCCAATTGGTCCCTGGACCCAAGTTTGAAAACAGCTGCTCTAACAAAAGTCTTGAATGTTTTACTGACTCTGCTATCTTCCACCTGGCCTACTGGTCCTCTGTACTTGTTTGAACAAGAGATAAGTATCGTGAGCAAGGTGACAGAGGAAGGTTTTTGAAGTCTTTTTAAGCAGAAATGACTCCTCCATGTCATTTTTAGGTCTACAGAAGCTCTTTACTACAGAGGAAACCACATCCCCACTCCCAGCAAGCCCTGGTCTGCAGCCTGATCATCCCTGTCCATCGTCCTCTCCGCCACAGCCCTGTGTGATGGCCACTGGCTTCAGACTTCCAGAGGACGCACGTTTGGCCTGTGGCGCTTCTGTTCCACAGAACCTGTGGAAAGTGTGGATGGGATGATACCAGTTGAGCGTCACATCCCGCAGCCTTTGTAGGACATGAACCCTCAGCCAACCTGCACTGCATCACCGAGCTGGGTCAGTCTGGTGTGGAGGGGGTGCAGGTGGGGATGGCCTGTTGTCGTGCTCTGGTTTCCCTGGCTGTGGTGGCTGCCATCTTTGGCCTGGAGTTCCAGGTGATTTCCCAGGTGAGCCAGGGCCAGGATTCAGCCTGTCGATGGATCCTGGGCTCAGCCCTGATGCTGGTGGCAGCATCCATGTCTGTGTCAGGTGTGGCCGTGTTCGTGGCTCTGCTTCAAGGGTTTGTGTCACCAGTGGGCCTCACACTCACCTTCTGGTGCCAGATCACCGCTATATTCTTCTTTCTCCTGAATGGAATGGCAGCACGCTACATCCATGTCATGAACACACAAGCTCCATTGGGTGGCACCCTGCAGAAATGCTGAGTGAGAGTCCAGTGACTGTATGGGGGTGAGGTGAATCAGTTCCTGAGCATTGTGGTGTAATGGTCAGTCTACGGACAGCTAAATCCCTCGCAAACTGCTTTGGACATGAGAGCATGAAGTTAAAAATTAAGGATGAGCAATTATCTGTATCTGTACAACCAACTAAATTATCTATATCTGTACTCAGAATGGACAGGGCTTAAACCAGACCTTATATTAATATGGGTTAATCAGAAGTTGCTATATTAATTTGAAAACAACCTACAGCCCACACTGTACCTACACCGTAGCCACAGTGTTGTTTCCATACAGAAGTATGAATCAGGCTTAGTAAACACCTGGTGGCGATTACATAATGATCTTCACTGTGTGATAACTAGTGTTGCCACAGTTACTTTGAAAAAGTAATCTGATTACTGATTACTGCTTTAAAAAGTAACTTAGTTACTTTACAGATTACTTGATTTTAAAAGTAACTAAGTTAGATTACAAATTACTTTATTAGTTACATTCAGCAGCTGCCGACAACACCCCCGCCGCCTCAATATAAAAATGACAACTGGTTTTGCCAACACTCACTTTATTGGAAGTGCATTTTTAACAGTAACGTCAACAATACATCTCCTGACATTTTAAGTCTACAACATACTGCCCGACCAACTTCTTCAACTCTGCCCCACTTACTGGTTTTACACCGAAGTCCAGCTTTTGTTGTTTGGTGGTGGGGGACCTCCTGCTCTCTGCTTCGTACCACCTGGTGGGACCTGCTCTGTAAGTTTGACTTTGCAGTGCTGCGACTCCAAATGTTTCTTCAAATTTGACGTAGTGTTTTTGTAGCTAGATAGCACTTTGTCGCCACCAGCACAGAGTGTACAACGAACCTTTATATTGCCATCTTTAGCTGACACAAACTCAAAATAGTGACTGTATTTCCAGCTAGCAAGCGCACATCTCTCTCCTCCCTCCATTGTTGTTTATGTTTGTGTCTGCGTAGCCTACACGTGAACTGTCCTCATGCTGAAAACGTGACTTGTCGCATAGGCTATGTGACTTCACTCCCAGAGACGCAAGAAGAAAGCAAATATATGTTTATTAAGGAAAATGACAAACATAGTAATGCACTGTGACTTGGATAAGTAACTTTAATCTGATTACCGGTTTGGAAATAGTAACGGGTTAGATTACTTGTTACTGAAAAAAGTGGTCAGATTGGAGTAAATTGCTAAGTGACGCGTTACCAGCATCACTGGTGGTGACAGCCAGTAAATTTGAACTGTAATCAGCCAATCACAAAAGAAGAGGGACAGACCACACTGATCAAAAATGTATCTCTTTTGTCTGGGTAGCCTTTTAGTAGTATTATTGTTAAGGTTAAACTCCAGGGAAATTGGAAGGTGAGCCTTTTATTTACAGTTTTATTTTATAAAAGCTTTTGTAAAATAAAAGTTGTTATATTTACAAGTACGGATATTGACACATTTCACTTTGATGATACTCATAGTTATTAAAAAGTACATTATCTGTAGTAGGTACTTTCAACAACATTTTAAACATTTTGTAAAACTTGAGAAGGATGTTTCTAGAAAATCTTAAACATTTGCAAATTTCTGATGTTTATAGGCACTCATTGCTTATCTAATGATTCTTCTCCTTTCGTCTGACTCAGAATTAATTTGAACTGTAAGACTTCATTTGAACTATGTGCGACAGGAAGTGTAAAAGGACCATAGATTGTAAGTGTTAGTGTTGAACTGACTGTGTTCTGTGGTTTTTAGCAGCACATAAACACATTTCTATAGCTGACTATTGTTTTTTGTTGTGTTGTAAAGTATATTCAAATAAACTCTTCATTTTCCATTGTTTCCAACCTGTCTTATACTTTTTGTCAATGCAACTGAACAGAACCTAAACTTTGTAAGACAGCAAACCAAACGGATGGAGCACATAGTGATGATATCACAGTTATAAAAAGGCTCACTGATGTGTTTTTATTTGCTTTTAAATAACAATAGAGCTTTACGACACAGAAGAATAAGATGTATTAGACTTTGATACTGATAATACTTGTCAGTGGGATCAATTCACGGTTGATTTCGGTATTTTCATTGGATTTGTTCAGTGGACAAGCAGTTTTGGCTTACTGTGTACATTTAGGAAACGTGTGTGTGTCACTGTCTCATCTGGCTGTAATAATCTTACTGTCAGCTAAATTATCAGATAAAGCCAGAAGTATTTTTAGATTAAAGGTCACTTGATAAGAGCTTGCTGATTAGTATCTCTAGTATGTCCATTGACCTGTTTACTGTCAGTGTTCATAGCTGCACAACAAGCCTCTTTTATTGCTACAGTAAGGTTGTGAGGCAATAATTTACCCATGTCCGTACTTATGAACTAAAACGTTTTCTTATTACTTTATTTATATTAGTTTAATTCTGATAGCAAAGCGACAAAACCAAACAAAAAACAGATTACACAACTTTTGAAGGACACCAGCAGTCTTTGTGTGATGTTATTCCCCCTGAGTATTCTCAGGAAGTACAGTCTCTGCTGGGCCTTTTTCAACAGCTCAGAGGTGTTCACACTCCAGGAAAGGTCCTCCTGGATATGGACTCCCAGGAAGCAGAAGTCTGCCACCCTCTCCACACAGTCCCCGCTGATGATTAATGGTGGGATCTCTGTTTTATTTCCCCTGTAGTCTATGATGAGTTCTTTGGTCTTTGAGGTGTTGAGGAGCAGGTTGTTGTCCCTGCACCATGTTGACAGCCGCTCCACCTCATCTCTGTAGGCAGACTCACCCTTCCCCCCGGAGATGAGCCCCACCACTGTGGTGCCATCCGCAAACTTCACCATGGTGTTGCTGTGATGGACAGGGGAGCAGTCGTGTGTGTAGAGGGAGTAGAGCAAGGGACTCAGCACACAGCCCTGGGGAGAGCCGGTACTGAGGCTTAAGGCGGTTGATGTGTGATGGCCCACTCTGACCCTCTCTCTGCAGTCAGAGAGGAAGCTATTGATCCACGTGCAGGTGGTGTGTGGAAGCCCCAGGTCCCCCAGTTTGACTGCTAGCCTGTGAGGGAGGATGTTATTGAATGCAGAGCTATAATCCACGAAGAGCATCCGCACATAGCTCCCCTGCTGCTCCAGGTGTGATAGTGCAGTGTGTACTGCTATGGCTATGGGGTCTTCTGTAGATCGGTTCGCTCTGTAGGCAAACTGGTGGGGATCAAGGCTGCAGGGCAGGGCAGCATGATGTGACTACGGACCAGTTTCTCAAAGCACTTCATAACCACTGGGGTGAGTGCTACTGGTCTGTAATCGTTGAGGCTAGAGATGTGAGGTTTCTTGGGCAGTGGGACTATGGTTGAGGATTTCAGGCAGGGTGGGACAGTGGACTGTTCCAGGGACTGGTTGAAGATCTTTGTGAAGATTCCAGCCAGCTTATCTGCACAGTCCTTCAGCACGCGTCCCGGGACGCCATGAGGACCAGCCGCCTTCCTCGGGTTGATGGCCCGCAGTGTGCGCCTCACCCATACCTGCCAACTTTTCAAAAAACCTCGGAGTGAGATTTTGTCGGGAGTGACCAAAATGATGCCGCGCACACAGCCACACAAGTTGGTGGCTCAGATATCAGAGAATTGGAATTCATTTGATGTTGTACCCATGTTGTACCCTGCATTCAGGTATTTGTGGGGAGGCCCAAAGCTGCTGATAGGGGCAGCCTACTGGAGATGGACAATATTGGTTACATTCTGAGAAGCAGACATAGCTGAAGGTCCACCCCCTGGAAATATTGGATTAAGTAGATGTGATTTCCTGCATTCTAGTGGATTTTTGGGTAGTCTGCTAAAGATGTGCAATACCTGAACTTCATTCATGTGATCTGATTCATGTTCGGCATCATGACTTGTAGGGCCTTCTAGACTTGAGCTGAACATTCAACCAGAAAACTATTGTTGTGCCTAAATGACTGCCTGTATCACAATAAACCCTTTTTCATAGACCAGTGTTTAAGATTGGACCTAGGTACCTGTAGGTTGATTGATATTTTGATTAGAATGGTATTAAACTGTGAGTAAATAAACAATGCAATGAGCTGATATTTTGAGCATGCAGTATACCACGAGGTTAACAAGGTGCTCTCCTGCTGCTTATTATGACAGCTTTCACCACACTAAATCATGTTCACGCGCACAAATAATTTATTTCAAGATTTGAAGTTTAAGAGAGTGAGTACTCAATTGGACAACATTTCATTGTTACATACCTAGTCTCAGCTCAGATCAAGGACCAACTTTTGATTTCAGAGGTGGGGGGGACACAAGTATTTTCTTTTAAGTTATTTTTTTGGCCTTCTGATGGCTTTATTTATAGAGACAGCTGTAGGGAGACAGTGACGGTGGGTGGAGAGAGAGGGGATGACACGCAGCAAAGGGCAGCAGGTTGGATTCGAACCTGCACCGCTGCAGCAACTCTGTATATGGTCTACTGACTGAGCTAACCAGTGGGCGCCCCCAAAACACAATAGTAGTTCTTCTAGTTTTCTATTGCTACTTTTACGTTTACTGTTCCCTTTTTTGGTTTGACTGGTAGTAAAGAATGTAAATATAAATATAGAAAAAAAACATTCTGGACACACACGCACATACGCACATGGACACCGATTCAAACATGAATGTAAATAAAACCTCTGATATTACCTGGGCAACTCCAGCAGACCGGTGTACAGGCAAGATGGAGTGACAGCGGGGATGGCCAATCACACAAGAAACGGCAGAGCCAATCAAGGAGCTTGTGGGCGGGTCTAAACTAAGGGTAACAGGCTTCAGCTTGAGCGGCCATTTTCCTCTTGGTCCTAGTGCTTGACGAGTCTCTGTTTACTATAGCGTAACATTATTTTTTGATGGTAAAAACTGCAGTGGACCAAAACGGCCCAAGATCGGATTTTTTTTTGGCGTGAGAAATTGGATGTGTGGTGTGAGTGCGTGTGAAAACAGGCAAAACCGTGTGTCACACGGCGAAAGCGTGAGAGTTGGCAGCTCTGGCCTCACCTCACGCTCCTCAATTGTGAGGTTTACGCTGCTGTGGGCCGAGTGGTGTAGTGGTGCCGTCTCTGGTGTTGTGGCCTCTAAGCGGGCAAAGAAGATGTTCAGCTCCTCTGCCAGCTCGAGGTCACCTTCAGCAGCTCCGAGGTTGGATCTGTAGTTGGTCAGATGTTGAACTCCCTGCCACACTTGCCTGCTGTTGTTGCTGCTCAGGTGGTCCTCTATCCTCCACCTGTAGTCTGCCTGTGTGGTGGTGTGCAAACAAGCTAATAGACAAATTTAAATGGTAAATGGACCTGTACTTGTATAGTGCCTTTCTAGTCTTCCGACCACTCAACCGCCTTTACACTATGTGCCACATTCACCCTTTCACACACATTCACTCAGTGATGGCAAAGCTCATCGAACAGAAACTAACATTCATACACACTCACACACCGATGCACGGCATCGGGAGCAATTTGGGGTTCAATATCTTGCTCAGGGATGCTTCGACGTGTGGCACCAGGAGCTGGGGATTGAACCCATAGCCTTCTGATTGGGGAATGACCCGCTCTGCCTCTGAGCCACAGCCCCCCCCCCATTTAAAGGTCCAGTGTGTAACATTTAGGAGGATCTATTGTCAGATATGAATATGATATTCATAGGTATGTTTTCATTAGTGTATAATCACCTGAATATAAGAATTATTGTGTTATTGTGTCTTTAAGTCATTATGATACATCATCTGGAAACCATGAATGTCTGGATAAGATCTTTATTTTGTTAATTTTTTTGTTTTCCACCTAGTAGATGTTGAGATATTTCACTGGGTAGGTGGATTTCACAGCAGCCCATCCAAAAGATATTTCATTCCAAGGAACCGGCAAAACAGCTAGCATGGCTGAAAATTGATAATTCCATTGATGCTGAGCACTACAAGTGGTTTGTCTCCTACAAACGTATGTGTGTAACAATCCTTAAACATGTATGTATTGTTTGCTGATTAAGCTAAATCTCTGTATTCTGTCTTTACATTGTAAAAAATATATTTTGGTTTATTGCATGTTTTAGTCTTGAACAGTTTGCTCAGGTCTCAATCAGCAGCTGGTCTCTGCCTCCTTTAGACCCAATCTGGACAACGTCATGCTCCATCTGTCCGGACTTGGGTGTGGTGGATGTTTTAATGAGCAGAGTGATGTTGGTGGGGCCACCCCCACTCTGGCTCATGGACCACACTGTCTCCTGGGCTCTACCTGCAGATGCAGCCTCCTCCTCCACCACCTCCTCTGGATCTCATTTTGCACCTGGATAAACATTTGCATTATTTCTAATTTTCTGTATTACTCATTACTTGTTACTCTTCAAAATACTTATTACTCCCTGCCAACAATAATTAGTTACACTACTAGTTATATTACTTTTCTGTTACTCCCCACAAAATGGTGTTTCCCCCTCAAAAAAACATCAGACTTACAATGATTAAAATCCAGTTTTGTTTGTTAAAATCAAAGTAATAGAAATATTTCCAGCTGCTTAATGTAGGCATTTCTATCTCCAGACATTACAATTACAAAAATGAGTTCAAGGATGTGACTGGATTGTTGGATTTCAGATCACTAGGTGGTTCCAATTATAGTAATTAAACTAATTATATTTTGGGGGAATAATTGTAATATTATTACTGAAATGTATTATTTATTAGTTACACTACTAGTTACAAAGGAAAGTAACATTATAACTGCAATATTATTATTAGTAATGCCTCAATGCCCAACACCAATCAGTTAATTATTTTTGAAATGAGGGAACTGCTTCCAAATATGTATTAGCACCATTCAAACAGCACTTAATAGCTAGAGAGAGGGGGACAGAGGGTTAAAGTGAGAAGGACAGAGACAGAGACAAAGGTGCACAACAACAGCAGTAGCAACAACTACACTAATAGTAGTGACTAGTGCTGTCAAACGATTAAAATATTTAATCGCGATTAATCGCATTACTGTCATAGTTAACTCGAAATTAATCGCAATTAATCGCACATTTTTATTTATTCAATGTCCCTTGATTTCTTTTTGTCCCATTATTTTTTCTCATTTTAATGCTCTTCTCAACATGGAAAAGTGGATCGGCTTGCTTTGAGCAAATGTTGTTTTTATTGAAAAATCATCCGTTGTGGCCTGGCTTTGACGAGGGGGCAGAGAATTCGCATCAGCTGTGTGCTTGGCCACCAAGTGGTATTTCAGACTGGACGTGCTGCGATGATAGCTCAGTTCACAACGACAAAACACACAGATCACTTTGGACTTATCAATGGAACCATTTGGCAACTTTTTAAAAGTAAACTTTCCATTCAGAATATTATTGGCATCCATTTTAGCGTCTCGCGCTTGCCATCCACTCAAAACGTACTACTACTCTTAAACAAGTGTGTTTTGTTTCTGGTCTAGCTAGATCTGGTGTGGTGTTGTAGTTTTTCTAACGTTACTATTTGTTGCAACAGCATGTGAAAAAAACTACAATATGTGCTAGGCCAAAGAGAACGTTAATCTCGCGATAAAAACATTTACGCCATTAAAATGGGTTGGCGTTAACGCCGTTAACAACGCGTTTCACTAACAGCACTAGTAGTGACTGATGATGATGAACATGAAGAAGTTGATGACGACAATGACAACAACGATGGGGGAAAATGAGCAGTGACAATAGTAATAATAGTAACCGTAGTAATGATAATAGTAATAATTAAAGCTGACAGCAGCGTTGAGCAGGACCTCGCACTCCACGCAACTCAGGATGCGTTGCAGCTGCGTCAAGTGCCGTCGCAACACGTGCGGACCACGACATGAAAATGTCACGTAAATCAGCTCAAAATCACAGGCGATGACCTGAAATTGTGCACGATGCCTAAGAAAGACACAAGTAGCTATGGACACAAGTTTGGTGACAATCGGACATACCAATGTGGAGAAATGGTCCACTTCCTTTTTTGACCAAAAATCCACAGGAAGTGTGATAACGTGCTTATTTTTTTTTTAATATCAAAATTTACTTACTTTTTTATTAGGACGGTCCCCACATGCTACGTGAAAAATTTTGTGCGAATCGGACAAAGCTCATGGGAGGAACAAGGAAAGTAGATTATGGACATTTTGCACTCTAGAAAAAAAAATTCTAGGCGGAAGTGGGCGGGGCCTACAACTTTGCCAAATAAAATTAATTTATTTTTCTTAAAACGTATATGATCAGGGGGGCAAAAACGCGCTAAAAATAATAGGTAAGAATAATAATAAGAAGAAACATAGCAAATACTTCCTTTTTTGACAAAAAAAAGGCGGCTCGCTGGCTTGGTCCCTAATTAAAGCTGCAAGCAGCGTTGGGTGGGACCTCGCACTCCACGCAACTTGGGGCGTGCTGCGGCAGTGTTGCGTGCCGCCGTAACACGTGCGG
Organism: Dicentrarchus labrax; assembly: GCF_905237075.1. Lineage (NCBI taxonomy): Eukaryota > Metazoa > Chordata > Actinopteri > Moronidae > Dicentrarchus > Dicentrarchus labrax. The sequence goes on along the minus strand of NW_026136706.1, from coordinate 27,395,422 downwards.
ACCACAACATGAAAATCTGCTGTTAATCAGCTCAAAATCGCCACGCAGCGCTTACTTCCTGTTGCCAGTAGGTGGCGCAATCTCTATGTCTGAATATTGTCATGTAGACGTGTTCAGGGCGGGACTCTTATCAAGCATTTGAAGTGTGGAGACGATTGGACAATGTACACCCAAGTTATAGCGAATTTGTGTTTTGTGGCGGTCCATCAAACTTTCTGCCACCCCGCAGACACGCCCCCTCACCACAGTCAACACATATCATCAACAATGTGTTTTGCATTTTACAAGTAAATTTCAGGTGGATCTGATCATCCTGCGAGGAGTAGAACATGGAAGTATAAACCGTGATACTTCCTGTTACCAGTATATGGCGCTATCACTATGTCTGAATATTGTCATGTTGACGTGTTCAGGGTGGGACTGTTATCAAACACGTGAAGTTTCATGAGTACTATCTGTTTGATGGCCAATCGGTGGAATTCGACAGGTCGTCACAGGCACACGGTTAAACATACAGTCAGAAAAAGCACAACTTTTGATAACCAATGTGTGTAGATTGAAGTGAACGAATTTGACAACAATTTGATAAAATCTGTAGGAGGAGTTAGTTAAAACAGAAGCCCTTAAATGCCAGAAATAGCATTACAGTTTGACATTCGATTCAACATGGCCAACTTTGAGGGAACGCCACGGACACGCCCTTTAACGTACAGTCACAAATAGCACAACTTTTAATCAGCACCAATTTTGGACTGTACTGACTCATTTTGAAGCAGATGTGATAAATTGTCTAGGAAGAGTTCGTTCAAATACAACGCGAAAAATCACAGAAAATGCGCACGGAATTCACTATGGCCAACTTTGAGGGCACGCCACGGACACGCCCTTCAACGTACATGCACAAATAGCACAACTTTTAATCAGATCCATTTTTTGACTGTACTCACAAATTTTGAAGCATATCCGATAAATTGCCTAGGAAGAGTTCGTTCAAATACAACGCGAAAAGTTTGCCGAAAGTGAAACTTTAAATCAAAATGGCCGACTTCCTGTGGGATTTCGGGTATGGGTCCAAGAGGCTTTTTTGTACGTCCCGGCACGTTAGATGTGCCTACCGAGTTTCGTACATATTGGTGAAACTTGGCGCCGGTGCTGCTATTTTCTTATCCTGTAGGGGGCGCTACAAAGACGACAAACACGATTTTTGGTATGTGAGCTTCAGGCACCACTCTACATGTGCCCTTTGAATTTTATATTCATAACTATTATGGTCTCCGCATAGTGATTTATCATGCCAAAAGAGCGCCACCTAGTGGCGTATTTTTTTTGTCCTTTTTAGGTGAGCCTCAGGGAGCCATGGGGAAGCATCGTACCAAGTTTCATCTTAATCACACATACCGTTGTCAAGATATAAACTTCTTCATTTTAAAGAGCGCCACCTTGTGGCAATGGCCTGAAATTGTGCAAAGTGCCTAAGGAAGATATGTGGAACTATGGACCCAAGTTTGGTGTCAATCGGACATACCAATGTGGAGAAATGGTCCACTTCCTTTTTTGACGAAAAATGTACAGGAAGTGTTAATTTTATAATGTGCTTGTTTTTTAAAATTTCAAAAATGTTTGAATTACTTTTTTTTCCAGGGCTGTCCCCAGGTGCTAAGTGAAAAATTTCATACGGATCGGACAAAGCGTGTAGGAGGACCACAAAAAAGTAGTTTAAGGACATTTCGTGCTCTAACAAAAAAAGAAATTATAGGCGGAAGTGGGCGAGGCCTATATGGAGAGATTCATAACTATTCATAACTATTACGGTCTCCGCACAGTGTTTTATCCTGCCACCAGAGTGCCACCCAGTGGCCTGATTTTTTTCCCTTTTTTGTTGAGCCTCAGGGCACCATGGACAAGCATCCTACCAAGTTTCATTTTAATCACACGTGCCATTGCAGAGATATAAACTTCTTCATTTTAAAGAGCGCTACCTAGTGGTGATGGTCTGAAATTGTGCACGGTGCCTAAGGAGGACATGAGGAACTATGGACCCAAGTTTGATGTCAATCGGACATACCAATGTTGAGAAATGGTCCACTTCCTTTTTTTACGAAAAATCTACAGGAAGTCTTAATTTTATAGCGCGCTTATTTTTTGAAATTTCAACAATGTTCCACTTACTTTTTTTACCAGGGCGGTCCCCAGGTGCTAGGTGAAAAATTTCGCGCGAATCGGACAAAGCGTGTAGGAGGACCACGAAAAAGTACTTCAAGGACATTTCGCGCTCTAACGAAAAAGAATTAGAGGCGGAAGTGGGCGGGGCCTATATGGAGAGATTCAGCTGGATCATGTACACTGAAGTTATGAGGACGTGTTCAGGGTGGGACTGTACACTGAAGATAGGAGTACTATCTGTTCGATGGTCAATCGGTGGAATTCGACACGTTGTCACAGGCACACGGTTAAACATACAGTCACAAATAGCACAACTTTTGATAACCAATGTGTGTAGATTGAAGTGATCGAATTTGAAGTCAATCTGATAAAATCTGTAGGAGGAGTTAGTTAAAACAGAAGCCCTTAAATGCTGGAAATAGCATCACAGTTTGCCATTCGATTCAACCTGGCCAACTTTGAGGGAAAGCCACGGACACGCCCTCTAACGTACAGTCACAAATAGCACAACTTTTAATCAGCACCATTTTTTGACTGTACTAACTAATTTTGAAGCAGATCTGATAAATTCTCTAGCAGGAGTTTGTTCAAATATAATGCCAAAAAACGCTGAAAATCATTGCAAAATGCCGGAAATGGCACAACAGTTTGACATTTGATTCAACCTGGCCAACTTTGAGGGAAAGCCACGGACACGCCCTTTAACGTACAGTCACAAATAGCACAACTTTTAATCAGCACCATTTTTTGACTGTACTAACTAATTTTGAAGCAGATCTGATAAATTCTCTAGGAGGAGTTTGTTCAAATATAATGCCAAAAAACGCTGAAAATCATTGCAAAATGCCGGAAATGGCATAACAGTTTGACATTTGATTCAACCTGGCCAACTGGCCAAGGACATTTCGCTCTCTAACGAAAAAAAATTATAGGCGGAAGTGGGCGGGTCCTATATGGAGAGATTCAGCTCCATTCACCGAACGCGTGGATATAAGTTTTTTGAATGCGCGAAAAAATATGCAAAAGTTATTGAGTAACAAAAAAGTGAAAATACTTTCCTAAATAGTAGCGCCACCTAGTGGCTGACCCAAAAAAGACGCATAGAATATAAAATTTTTCACCAGGCCTGACAACTTTGCCAAATAAAATTGACTTTTTGTATATGTTTAGGGGGGCAAAAACGCAGTCAAAGGCGCTAAAAATAATAGGTAAGAATAATAAGAAACATAGCAAATACAATAGGGACCTTGCCGGTCGCTGGCTCTGTCCCTAATGAAACCCAAAAAAGAACTAAATAGAAGATGAGGTGTGTTTGTCAGTAAGATCAGTAGTGAAAGTGGGTGTATTTGTGAGTGTGATGTATAATGAAAAGTAAATGTTGGATGTTAAAACACAACTACTCCGAATACCAGAAATGATAATAAGATAGAAAGAGAGCCCACGTCAGCCAGAGAGGCGGGGCTTTTATAGCTGGGAAACACCGGGCCCAGGTGCTTGGTCCAACCCACAAGTACCTGCTGCCTTAAAAGGAAGAGGAAACATTAGAGCCACTCAGGGGACTGTCACACCCCCCTCCATAAGAACGGGGTCCTGAAAGGAATCCCGACAGAAATCTTACAAACAAAATTACCAACAAAAGATTTACCAATATAACCCAAATACTCCCAAAAAGATAACACATACTGTACATTACCAACATTCCGTGTTTACAAGAAAAGCATAACATCTGTGGTGAACTAGTGGCCCGCTCCGGTCCAACATCCCCTGCAGCATGTTCCTGCCCCAGCAACCGGTGCACCTAGGAAGCAGTTTAAGAGGCTACCAACCAAGCAAAGGACAGTTAGGATATCACACCTGGGGAGCTCGGGACAATGCGTCTGCCACAACGTTGTCAGTCCCCTTGACATAACGAATATCTATGCAGTAGGACTGCAAAAATAGCGACCATCTGATTAACCTCTGGTTAGGACACTGTAAGGAGTTAATAAAGGTCAGGGGATTGTGGTCAGTGTAAACCACTACAGGTGTTCTACTACCACCAACATAAACGTCAAAGTGTTTCAGAGCCAGAATTAACGCCAGCGCTTCTTTTTCAATAACTGAATAATTTAACTGGCATGAGTTGAACTTTTTAGAGAAGAAGCTAAACATATCCACCCCCAGTTCATCAGTCTGCATAAGGACAGACCCTGCACCTACATAGTTGGCATCCACATACAGTTTAAAAGGTCTATCACAATGCGGGGCAGCCAAAACCGGAGCGGCACACAGCAGTACCTTTACCTGCTCAAATGCTTCGTGACACACTGGGGAGCAAATTTAGCTTTTCCTTTCAATAAATCGGTGAGAGGTGCCACAACGATTGAAAAGTTTCTGCAAAAACTTCTGTAATAGCCAACCAGACCAAAAAACGCATCAACTCTTTTTTTGTCGTTGGGGCTGGATACTGCTCTACAGCTTGAACTTTGGCATTTACAACCACCCGGCCGAGGTAGGTCACGGTCGCCCTCGCAAACTCACACACTCACAGAAATATTTAGGCCTAATTCATAAGATTTATGTATTTCAATTGCATATAAAATTTCCATCCATTTGAATTACTTAGATTTAACATAAACAGGCCAATAAACTTTATGTGCTGCATATTTGTCAGTCAAATGTAAATGAAACAATTAAGAATGAGATTTATGTAATAATACTAATAATGGGCGGCTGTGGCTCAGAGACAGAGCGGGTCGTTCCTTAATCGGAAGGTTGTGGGTTCGATCCCCAGCTCCTGGTGCCACATGTTGAAGTATCCTTGAGCAAGATACTGAACCCCAAACTGCTCCCGATGCCGTGCATCAGTGTGTGAATGTGTATGAATGTTAGTTTCTGTTCGATGGACTTTGCCATCACTGAGTGAATGTGTGTGAAAGGGTGAATGTGGCACGTAGTGTAAAAGCGCTTTGAGTGGTCGGAAGACTAGAAAGGCGCTATACAAGTACAGGTCCATTTACCATTTACCATAAATCCAGTGTGTTTTGAATAAACAATGACAGATTTATGTATTCATCATTAATAAATCCAATTTATTTCAAATACTTAAGAATGAGTGTTTGTATTCAATATGAATTACTCCAATGTATTTGAAATGCTTAGAAAAAGGTTTATGCACTTTATGCAATTTAAATGAAATGCATAAAGTTTATGTACTTGAAATAATAAACCCAATGCATTTGAAATCCTTAGAAAAAGGTTTATGCACTTTATGCAATTTAAATGAAATGCATAAAGTTTATGTGTTTGAAATAATAAACTCAATGTATTTGAAATGCTTAGAAAAAGCAATGCAAGTCAGATCAGCTTGTTTAACAATTCATTTATTAAGCTTCTCAAGGCATGTGGCAAGTTAGGGCACTGAAAAAACTCAAAGGCAGCAACACATCACACTACACCACCTCCATTCAGCGTGATAAAAGAGGAGCTGACAAGACATACTTAACCAGTGCTCATTCACATGTGTTGAAAAGAAGAAAAACATACACCAAAAGGAAATGCCCTCATTTCAGCATGCAAAAAATACAAACAAAAGTAAACCAAAAACATAAAAAGAAAATGTACTGTCAGGCCCATCACTGGAACATCTTAATTGTCAGTGGTTGGACTTTTGGTGAAATCTTGGTCGTGTCCAGTTCCATCAGGATTTTCTGGAACACTTCAAATGTGCTCTGTACTTGTATTATTAGATCTTAGTGCTGCATTTGACACCATTGACCATAATATTCTTTTACAGAGACTTGAGCATCAAATTGGCATTAAAGGAACCACACTAAGCTGGTTTAAGTCATATTTATCAGATTGCTCGCAGTTTGTACATGTTAACGATGAATCTTCAATAAATACTACAGTTAGTCATGGAGTTCCACAAGTTTCTGTACTTGGACCAATACTATTTACTTTATATATGCTCCATTTAGGCAACATTATTAGGAATCACTCCATTAACTTTCACTGTTATGCAGATGATACGCAGTTATATATATCAATCAAGCCCGATGAAATTAATGAATTATCTAAATTACAAACATGTCTTAAGGACATAAAATCCTGGATGACCTGCAATTGTCTGATGTTAAACTCAGAAAAAAACGAAATTCTTGTTCTTGGCCCCAAAAACCATAGAGACTCTAGATGGCATTAACTTGGCCTCTAGCACCACTGTCAGGAATCTTGGAGTTATCTTTGATCATGATTTGTCATTTAACTCCCACATAAAGCAGACCTCTAGGACTGCCTTCTTTCATTTACGTAATATTAGAAAAATTAGACACATACTATCACAGACAGATGCAGAAAAACTAATCCATGCATTTGTTACTTCAAGGCTGGATTACTGCAACTCTTTATTATCAGGTTGCCCCAATAAGTCCATTAAAACGCTCCAATTAATTCACAGCACGAGTACTGACAGGAACTAGAAAAAGAGATCACATCTCTCCTGTACTAGCTTCTCTGCATTGGCTCCCTGTAAAATGTAGAATAGAAATTAAAATCCTCCTCCTCATCTATATAGCTCTTCATGGTCAGGCCCCTTCATATCTTAAAGAGCTCATAGTACCCTATTACCCCACTAGAACACTACGTTCTCTGAATGCTGGGTTACTTGTGGTTCCTATAGTCTCTAAAAGTAGAACAGGAGCCAGAGCCTTCAGTTACCAAGCTCCTCTCCTTTGGAACCAGCTTCCAGTTGTGGTTCGGGAGGCAGACACCCTCACCACATTCAAGAGTAGGCTTAAGACATTCCTCTTTGATAAAGCTTATAGTTAGGGCTGGATCAGGTGAATCCTGAACCATCCCTTAGTTATGCTGCTATAGGCCTAGACAATCAGGGGATTTCCCATGGTGCACTGAGCTCCTCCCTTCCTCTCTCTTTCTGCACTCATTCATGTCCCATTAATGCATGTTACTAACTTCACTTCTTCCCCGGAGTTCTTGTGCTTTCTCGTCTCACAGGTTCTTGTTGATCCTGGTGGAGCCTCCTGCCATGGTCCTGCTAGATTGCCATTGCCAATACTGTTGTTGCTGTGCACCTTTCTGTCTGTCTGTCTCTCGCCCTCTCTCTCTCTGTCTCTCTCTCTCTCTCTCTCTCACCCCAACTGGTCGAGACAGACGACCACCCACCTAGAGCCTGAGGATCTGTCCTAGGTTTCTGCCTTTTAACAGTCAGTTTTTCCTTGCCCTTGTCGCCAAGTGCTTGCTCATGGTGGTACTGTTGGGTCTCTGTAATTAATGTTTTAAAGAGTTCGGTCTAGACCTGCTCTATTTGAAAAGTGTCCTGAGATAACTTCTGTTATGAATTGGCGCTATACAAATAAAATTGAATTGAATTGAATTGAATTGCTCTTGAGGTCCTTAGGGTAGCTTAAGTTAAGTGCATAAATCAGTCCGAAAAGTATCACGCATCCAAGGGTGACACATGGTAGGTTTTGCAGAACTTCCACACCTTCAAGTACAACACCAACATCTGCATATATCTTGTCTCCAGGATCAGCACCATCCACCCGAATGATGTAGATGCCCATTGTTGTCTGTGCAATCCCCAACTCAGCCTCTGCGCACTCGCAGTCCTGGAGAATAAACAAAGAAAATGAGTTGTGTTCATTCATTTTTTAAAAAGGCATGTGGTTTTAAAAACTTCGCAGGGAGTGTTCTCCAAAATGAGTAAAATGGATATGGCCCACCGAAACGACTTTGAGGGGCAATCCAAAGCTAAAGTTTTGAAGGATGCACAAGACATGTTTGTTTGGGATTAACTGTCATTGCTTCTTTCCAGCCCTCCCATTTGCTAACCGGTAGTACTACTATGGTTCTGCATCCCTACACAAGCGCTCCAACCACAAGTTACTACAACAGACAGTGTTGAGTGAAACTGATACAGGAACAAAATCCACTATTTTGCAAGCATGAGGGCTGAAAATGATTTCAGATAATGAATCTCAAATCAACTTGTGTTGTGCATCCTTAAAAATATTTTTTAGCTTTGAGTCCATTCTCAAAACTACTGTTCAGATCCAGATCCACTGATCCTCATTTTAGAGGAACACACTGAAGTGTTTGCTCTGAAACGTTCACACTAAAATGTAGTGTCGATATTAGTTTTAATTTGCCAGTAAAATTACCCCTAGCTGTACCAGATCTGACATGCTGTGATTCTGATTCTGTTCTATACTTGCACCGTCAACTGTTTTATACTTTACCAGGGTCATTTACAGCTGACAAGTTTGTCATTTGGCTTACAAATTCCATCATGCTCCACACTAACAGCTGCATAGGTTAATCTCTACAGTGCACACTACACACACATAGATTGTGATGAATATGTGAAAATTAACGCAACTACCAATGTAAATATATCCAACATATTTTGATATAAAGAAAGCAGGTTGACAGACACTTACTTGGTTCTCTTTGATGAGTGTCTCCATGTCTTCATTGAGGTAGTCACTGAGGCTCCTCAGGATACAGTCACGCTTGACATTTATGTCTTCATTCTGAAACAAACATACCAACAAGATCACAAAGCAAATTACATTAGCTACTGCATTGATTTACAGTTTAAGTAAAGTTGAAAAGCTGCCGTACTTGAATTTGATGGAGTCACTAAAAAATTAGAATATGCACTTTCTGATTGTATAATAAATGTTTTACATGAGAGAAAACATTTTGATTGTGTGTATTAAGCTTCTTTAATACAAACATCATTAAATGTCTCCAAGAACAAGAAGGTGGTGAATGTTTGGCTATGAAATCACAAACCCATATTTGCTACATTAAATTAATATAAATTGCAAATCAGTTTAACTATTAAAAAGAGAAAGGAGGGAACAAGGATGAAGAGAGAAAAAGTAAGAATGACAGAAACACACTTACTTTAGCTGTCAATGCCATTATGGCACGAATTTTCTGTCCTGCAGATCCTCCTTTGGCACGGAAAACCTTAATCAGGTCATCAGTGTATCTGTCCAGTTGTCCAATGAATTTTGATATCAGAGGGACAGTTGTTATACGCATGAACTCCAAATTGACCTGAAAGAGAGGAGAAAAGACAGGATATACCTGACTGTACTAAGATTTAAACAATGAATGCAAGTTGCATCAATGTTTGTGTGTTTGTTGTAAATGGGTTACTACACTTACTTCACCAACTTCAAACAGTGCTGGCCATCTGTTTCGGACCTCTGTAATCATTGGCTCCTGAAGAATTTCTTGTCGTCTGTACGAGAAGGTACGCTGCATCTTTTCCTTGATCACGGCCTCGTTGTTCTTTTTCTTTACCTCAGTCAAAAGAGCAACCCTTTCCACCTCTAGGCTTTCAGTCATTTCACCTCTTGGATGGCTTGGACAGAAATTAACCTCTGCCTTCCTGAGTTTCTTTATGTTCGCAGCTGGTTTCCCCTGACCTTTCCGTTTGTTCTTAAGTGAGTTGACAATGACTTCTGGGTGTCCAGCTCGGCCAAGCTTGGTGCGGAAGTTCATCATCTTGATCTTAATGTAGTGTTTCCATCCACAATAACCATTGTGAGTTCCTTTCTCATACAAACATGGGTGAGTCTTTACCAAGGCCTCAGCAACTTCTTCAAACTGTTCATCCCTTGGATATGCTGTGTACCTGATCATTTCTTCTGCAAGGCCTTCAAGAATATCAGATCTGACTTTTGGGGTAAGAGAAAGAAGAGTTCCATTTGCATTAAAATCATCATTTCCCTTCTGGAGCACCATCTCAGCACAATATGAAAACCGTGGCATGACAAAGACTTGAGGCCAAGAGCAGGACCAAGAGGGAGATGACAAAATGATGGTATCATTGTTGCTATGGCAGTCGACAGATGTTGAATCAGTTGGTTGTTGTGATGAGGAGCTAGTAGATGCATTGGGAGGAGTCGCTGGTATTGTGGACCAGATGTTTGTAGTGGGTGAATCTGAGGAGATCACTGAGCTGGTAGCCTCACAGGGCAAGCATACCACTTTCAAAGTACTTCGATGTTGAATGTCAGAAATTGACACAAGGTTCATAAAATCATTTCCAAAATCTACATCTTTGTATTGAAGCCTGAACTGCTCAGTCACACCAAAGAAAGTCTTAATTTCAAGAGCCAATTCATCCACAGATGTTGGCATTCCAGATTGAATGATTAGTTTTCTTGCATCGTCGTCACCTCCAAAAAGAACTCTGAAGCGAACTGGTTCTGCCATCCTGCTTTATCAATCTAGAGTGAAGGCACAAACACACAAAGATGACAATTATTAGTGAGTACAATTTTAACATGATTAAGTGTTATCCCCCACAAGTGTTATAGTTTGAGGCGGAGATCAAGGTTAATTAATAATTACTGTTAAAATTCAAATTCAAATCAACAGATCATATACACGCACAAGTGCTTAGCATGTACACATTTAAACAGCTGTCACAACAAAAGAAATGTTCAAGCTACTCAGTACTTGTACAAGGCACAATAACTTATCTAAATCAAACTTTTGATGACGATGTGTCTCTTCAGGGTTACCATACGTTTAGATCCAACTATGTAGGCCGCAAGTGGATAGCAGTCAGTCAGCTCCTCAAAGTGAACCAGGGCAACCTCTCTACCTGGTGACGTGGTCAACTCAAAGGCCCTAAAGTGATCTCTATACCAAGCAAAAAGTCGACGAACAATGAAACTCAACTCCTCTCCCATTATGCACATTTGTAGAATCTCAGCAAACTCAGGCATTCCAGCAGTTGAACCAGATGCAACAAACATTCCATTTCTGTAATTATTTCCCTTGAAGGTGACACTTTTTGCAAGATGAACTTGACTGATATCTGGATACTTCCTCCTTAGAGCCAATACAACCTCTTCATTCAAAACATCAACCTGGACTGTGGATACACTTGTAACTTGCAAATTTGATGTACTGAGACTGGATGAATGTATGTGATAACTGATCATTCGCTGGTGTTTGGATGCCAACGAAAGTGCAATGTTCCTGAAATTATTTGTGTGCCGGGCAACTTGTTTAAAAAAGGTATGTTTTGATTCGAATCTCATTGTCCATAAACCTACAAGAGGCCCATAGCACCTTATCAGGTGTGGATAATGCTCAAGATAGTGGTGCTTGGGTAAAATCTTTCCATCTGGGTCAAGCTCAAGTAGTCTCTGTCTGTGCTCTGACACACATCAAGATAGGCAATTGTCTCGTCAGTGTGAACAGGTGCTACAACTAATTCTACTATTTCCTTCATGTCCAATGTCACTTGCCAAACAAGTTCACCCTCTGGTATCAAGTCCCCAACCAGAAATGGAAGCAATCGTATTAAGTTCCAATTTTCGTGGGCATTGCCTCCTATTGTCTTCTTACTTGAATAGCTATTTGGTATGATGTGAGATCTATTTTTTTTGTCACTCCACTTATAGGGGAATTTGAGAATTAGTGTGTTCAGACATTCAAGACTGAAATACTTCTTAGAGATCAGAAAACTCAAACACAGTGCCAGTTCAAATGGGACAATACCCTCAAATAAATCATGCACTATATCTGGAGGATAGCCTGTGGTAACATGGAAATGTTTGAGATGTTCAGTTAAAACACACGCTCTCTTTACGCCAAAGCAATTTGTTTCAGTTTCCTGTGCAGACTTTACATGTGCTTCATGTGTTTCTTTGGTTCGAAGCAAAAATGCACCTGACTGAACATCCTTTCTTGGAATATCTACTTTAGCAGCAGTACAAAATCGACAAATATAATGTGCGGAAAAGCTCTCAACAAAACCAGCCAGTGAGTGGGCTCCCAAATTGTCAGCTATAACACTGTGTACTGTTCCTTTAACACACTTTCCAAGCTTTGAGATGAACACACCATGCTCTTCTAAAGTCTTGCAAAAGTGGCTCCAATATTTTACCATAGCCATATACCTTTACATCATCACTAAACCTAAACTAAATTATAATTCATTTGAAAGCCTTGTTCTTAGTCTTTCTCACCCAAACTGGAAAGCACTGCAGCCATTTCTATTTGTTATAGTGTACCGCGCTCCTGGACCGTACTCTGATTTTATATCTGAATTCTCAGAGTTTTTATCAAGCTTAGTCCTTAAATCAGATAAAGTAATTATTGTAGGTGATTTTAATATTCATGTGGATGTTAACAATGACAGCCTTAGTAATGCATTTATATCATTAATAGACTCAATTGGCTTCTGTCAGTGTAAATAAACCAACTCATTGTTTTAATCACACTCTTGACCTCGTTCTATCATATGGCATTGATATTGAACATTTAATAGTCTTCCCACATAATCCTTTCCTATCTGACCATTATTTAATAACTTTTGAATTCATATTATTAGATTATAAGCCATTAGGCAAAACTTCCTACAGCAGATGTCTATCTGACAGTGCTGTAGCTAAATTTAAGGAGGAGATTCCTTCAGTCTTTAATTCAATACCATGTCTGAATTTAACAGAGTCCTATAACGACTTTAGTCCCTCTGAAATTGATAATCTTGTCGATAGTGCTACAGGCTCACTACGATCAACATTAGACTCTATCGCTCCTATAAAAAGGAAATTATTAAAACATAGGAGACTAGCACCTTGGTATAACCACCAAACCCGCCAGTTAAAACAAATAGCTAGGAAATCTGAAAGGAAATGGCGCTCTTCCAAATTATCAGAATATCGCTCAAATTGGCAAGATAATCTTAAAACTTATAGAAAGGCCCTCCGTAACGCAAGAGGAGCCTATTACTCAGCACTAATAGAAGAAAATAAGAATAACCCTAGGTTCCTCTTCAGCACTGTAGCCAGGCTGACAGAGAGTCACAGCTCTATTGAGCCACATATCCCCATAAACTTAAGTAGCAATGACTTTATGAGCTTCTTCTATAATAAAATTATTACTATTAGAGAGAAAATTAATCACCAACTGCCATCAACAGTTATCAGTGGCTCTCCAAGTTCAGGGACTTCTGCCAATGTAAACTTAGATATATATTTAGACTGTTTTTCTGCTAACGATCTTCATCAGTTAACTTCAATCATTTCTTCAACAAAGCCATCAACCTGTCTATTAGACCCGATCCCAACTAGGCTGCTTAAAGAAGTTGTTCCCTTAATTGGCACTTCTTTACTGGATATGATTAATCTTTCTTTATTATCAGGATATGTACCACAGTCCTTTAAAGTAGCTGTAATTGAACCCCTTCTTTAAAAGCCCACTCTTGACCCAGGGGTTTTAGCCAACTATAGACCGATTTCTAACCTCCCCTTCCTCTCTAAGATTCTGGAGAAAGTAGTCGCCAAAGAGTTGTGTGACTTTCTACGTAATAGTTTATTTGAGGATTTTCAATCAGGATTTAGAGTTCATCACAGCACAGAGACAGCTATGGTTAAAGTTAATAATGACCTTCTGATTGCTTCTGACAATGGACTTGTCTCTGTACTTGTATTATTAGATCTTAGTGCTGCATTTGACACCATTGACCATAATATTCTTTTACAGAGACTTGAGCATCAAATTGGCATTAAAGGAACCGCACTAAGCTGGTTTAAGTCATATTTATCAGATCGCTCGCAGTTTGTACATGTTAACGATGAATCTTCACTAAATACTACAGTTAGTCATGGAGTTCCACAAGGTTCTGTACTTGGACCAATACTATTTACTTTATATATGCTCCCTTTAGGCAACATTATTAGGAATCACTCCATTAACTTTCACTGTTATGCAGATGATACGCAGTTATATCTATCAATCAAGCCCGATGAAATTAATCAATTATCTAAATTACAAACATGTCTTAAGGACATAAAATCCTGGATGACCTGCAATTTTCTGATGTTAAACTCAGAGAAAACAAAATTCTTGTTCTTGGCCCCAAAAACCTTAGAGACTCACTGTCTAAAGATATAGTTACTCTAGAACCTAACAGAGGAACACCAGTTAGTCAAACTAAGTTTCAGTACACCAGTGAACCACAGTTACCGTGCATTAACTTACCATTTCCTACACACAAAAAAAAAACTCTCAGTCCACTGAAAAATAATTACCTACACACAAAAAAAAATACTTGGAACACACTTCCAAACAACTGCATCTCACAACCAAAAACGCCGATTTCCCTTTTTTGGATACAATGAAATTATGCACGCGGGACCGCGCTATAGGGAATCCCCAGGGAAATCCTCACAAAGACTAGTGACGTCAACTATGACGACCACGCCATTCACAAATTTTGTCCGTGTCACAAGGCGCGAAGCTCAAACTAGTAGGCCTAAATATAGGATGGAACAAACAATGGCACAACAATTTAACCGTACCTACCCTTCAGCGCAAAACAGACCAACAAACAGACTACCGAAACGCGCCCCCACTTTGTCACGACCTGGCTCTGAAGCCGTGACAAAGACGAGGAGACGCAGTTGAAAGGACAAATTATAAGTAAGAATCCCGAAAAAGAACTAAATAGAAGATGAGGTGTGTTTGTCAGTAACATCAGTAGGGAAAGTGGGTGTATGTGTGAGTGTGATGTATAATGAAAAGTAAATGTTGGATGTTAAAACACAACTACTCCGAATACCAGAAATAAGAAATAAGATAGAGAGCCCACGTCAGCCAGAGAGGCTTTTATAGCTGGGAAACACCGGGCCCAGGTGTCATTCCGGCTATGCCGATTGGTCCAACCCACAAGTACCTGCTGCTTTAAAAGGAAGAGGAAACATTAGAGCCACGCAGGGGACCGTCACAGGTCCAAGAGGCTTTTTTGTACGTCCCGGCATACTACATGTGCCTACCGTGGCGCCGGGGCTGCTGTTTTTTTATCCTGTAGGGGGCACTACGTAATAAAGTATAAATAATAAATAATAAAGTAATTCAAAGAATTTTGATATTTCAAAAAATAAGCACGTTGTAAAATTAGCACTTCCCGTGGTTTTTTTGTCAGAAAAGGAAGTGGACGATTTCTCCACATTGGTATGTCCAATTGACACCAAGCTTGGGTCCATAGTTCTCCATGTCTTCCTTAGGCATCATGCACAATTTCAGGCCATTTCCACAAGGTGGCGCTCTTTAAAATGAAGAAGTTTATATCTCAGCATTGGAACATGTGATTAAAATGAAACTTGGTACGATGCTTGCCCTGAGGCTCACTAATAAATGTGTCAACAATCCACCACTAGGTGGCGCTCTGGAGACTTTAATAGTTATGAATATGAAATTCACAGAGCACATGCAGACTTGTGCCTGTAGCTCACATACCAAAAATTGTGTGTGTCGTATTTGTAGCGCCCCCTACAGAATTTTAATAAAGCAAAATGTAAAGCCCCGGCGCCACATTTCACCGATATGTACAACACTCGGTAGGCACATCCACCGTGCCGAGACGTACAAAAAAGCCTCTTGGACCCATACATCAAACCCAACAGGAAGTCAGCCATTTTGAATTTTGCCATCGGACCATCACCACTAGGTGGCGCTCTTTAAAATGAAGAAGTTTATATCTCTGCAACGGCACGTGTGATTAAAATTAAACTTTGTTGGATGCTTGCCCATGGCTCCCTGAGGCTCACCTAAAGAGGAAAAAAAATCAGGCCACTGGGTGGCGCTCTGGTGGCAGGATAAATCACTGTGCAGAGACCATAATAGTTATGAGTATGAAATTCACAGGGTACGTGTAGAGTGGTGCCTGTAGCTCACATACTAAAAATTGTGTTTGTCGTGTTTGTAGCGCCCCCTACAGGATAAAAAAACAGCAGCCCCGGGGCCACGTTTCACCGATATGTATGAAACTCAGTAGGCACGTGTAACATGCTGGGACGTACAAAAAAGCCTCTTGGACCCATACCCGAAACCCCACAAGAAGTCGGCCATTTTGATTTTCATTATCACTTTCGGCGAACTTATCGCGTTGTATTTGAATGAACTCCTCCTAGGGAATTTGTCAGATATGCTTCAAAATTTGTGAGTACAGTCAAAAAATGGTTCTGATTAAAACTTGTGCTATTTGTTCATGTACGTTGAAGGGCGTGTCCGTGGCGTGCCGTCAAAGTTGGCCATTTTGAATCGAATGTCAAACTGTGATGCTTTTTCCGGCATTTAAGGGCTTCTGTTTTAATTAACTCCTCCTACAGATTTGATCAGATTGACTTCAAAGTCGATCACTTCAATCTACACACATTGGTTATCAAAATTTGTGCTATTTGTGACTGTATGTTTAACCGTGTGCCCGTGACGACGTGTCGAATTCCACCGATTGGCCATCAAACAGATAGTACTCCTATCTTCAGTGTGCAGTCCCACCCTGAACACGTCCTCATAACTTCAGCGTACATGATCCAATCTCAAAGAAACTTCACGTGTTTGATAAGAGTCCCACCCTGAACACGTCTACATGACAATATTCAGACATAGTGATAGCGCCACATACTGGTAACAGGAAGTATCACGTTTTATACTTTCATGTTCTACTCCTCGCAGGATGATCAGATCCAGCTGAAATTTACTTATAAAATGCAAAACACATTGTTGATGATATGGGGGCGTGTCTGTGGGGTGGCGTGAAATTTTAATGGACCGTCACAAAACACGAATTCGCTAAACTTGAGTGTACGTTGTCCAATCGGCTCCACACTTCAAATGCTTGATTACAGTCCCGCCCTGAACACGTGTACATGACAATATTCAGACATAGTGATCGCGCCACCTACTGGCAATAGGAAGTAAGTGCCGCATGGCGATTTTGAGATTAGTTACGTGAAATGACCGTGCCAGTGACGACTTGTTGAATTCAGCGGATTCGCCATAAAACAGCACTCATAACTTCAGTGTGCAATGTCCAATCTCCAGTAAACTTCAAATATTCTGTAACAGTCTCACCCTGAACACGTCCTCATAAGTTCAGTGTATGTGGTCCAATCTCAATGAAACTTCACGTGTGTTACAACAGTCCCGCCCTGAACTTGTCGACATTACAATACTAAGACAGGGTGATAGCGCCACCTACCGGCAACAGGAAGTAAGCGCTGCGTGGCAATTTTGAGCTGATTTACGTGAAATTTCATGTTTTGGTCCGCACGTGTTACGACGGCACGCGACGCGGCTGCAGCACGCCCCGAGTTGCGTGGAGTGCGAGTAAGCTTATATTGTGAAAGAAGTGGCTGTGAACCAGCAATCAGATCAACCAACTAGAAGGACTTAGACTAAGGTAAATGTGAGGAAACCAGAGGTAAATGGTAAATTAAAAATGGACCTGTACTTGTATAGCGCCTTTCTAGTCCACTCAAAGTGCTTTTACACTCCATGCCACATTCACCCTTTCACACACATTCACTCAGTGATGGCAAAGCCAATCGAACAGAAACTGACACATTCATACGCATTCACACACCAATGCACGGCATCAGGAGCAATTTGGGGTTCAGTTCAGTCTCACTCAAGGATACTTCGACATGTGGCAGGAGGAGCCGGGGATCGAATCTTCCCTTTAAGAGGCAGAAACCTTGGACAGACCCCTGAATTTTACAGGGAGCCACTGATTTTACAGGGAGCCAGTTAATGGATCACCAACATGCTTACAATTCATTCGAAAAATGTGTTGTGGCTATGGCCCTGCAGGGCTCTGTGCAGGCCAGTCATGTTCTTCTTGATGTTCTTCCGTGCTTTATGTATGGGACCTGTTGGGGGTGGGGGTACTGTCATGTTTAAACAGAAAAGGGACAAGCACAAAAGTTGGAATGATGATGTCTAAGATATCATAGTATAATGTAGCGGGCAGCTGTGGCTCAGAGGTAGAGTGGGTTGTCCACTAATCAGAGATTGTCCACTGGCAGTTCAATCCCCAGCTCCTCTTGAAGTGTCATTGAGCAGGATACTAAATCCAAAATTGCTCCTGATGCCTACCGTAAGTGTAAGTGTATGAATGTGTGCGGATGGGTGAGTATGGCATGTAAGTGTACAGAACTTTAGGTGGTCAAAAGACTAGAAAAGTGCTACATAAGTACAATCATTTACCATTAAGATATCCCTCTTTTGGACCAAACCAGAGAAAACAGGGTTGTCCACATACTTTTGGCTATGTGTGGCTATATGGTGTAAAATCTTCTAATTTCAAACAAAACCATGTTACAACAAATATTTACTTTTATTATTAAATTATCCATCTTTACAATATACCCCTAATAAAACTGCAGTTGTACAAATCATTAAGGAGAAGTAATCACATGACATGACTCAATGATTATATATGTATAATATATTTATATATATATATATATATATAATATATAAACATGTAAAATGGCAAAAAAACAAACAAAAAACACTTATCCCTTTGATCCGAATAAGTAATAAATGAACAGATAATCATAAGCTAACATCTGGCCCTTTTGCGTAATTGGCCTCGGTAATGCCAAAAATGACAGATACAGTAACACTGGCTGTTGCTGTAAGATTTGCTAGTTGACAATACTGAGAGATGCAGACTTCACCACAAAACTGATTGAAACTAAAAACTAAAAGTCTAAAGGTGAGACAGTGAACCTGATTGGCTACTGGTTACTCGTTGGAATTCAGTCACTAGGGGTGGAGCTAATCAGCTCTAAACCAAAAAATTAACCTTCCATTGGGACACGCAGGCTATGGCATATTTTAGGTGAGTCCTGAACCATCCCTTAGTTATGCTGCTATAGGCCTAGACTATCGGGGGATTTCCCATGGTGCACTGAGCTCCTCCCTTCCTCTGTCTTTCTGCACTCATTCATGTTCCATTAATGCATGTTACTAACTCCACTTCTTCCCCGGAGTTCTTGTGCTTTCTCGTCTCGCAGGTTCTTATCGATCCTGGTGGAGCCTCCTGCCATGGTCCTGCTAGATTGCCATTGCCAATACTGTTGTTGCTGTGCACCTGTCTGTCTGTCTCTCTCTCTCTCTCTCTCTCTCTCTCTCACCCCAACTGGTCGAGACAGACGACCACCCACCTAGAACCGGAGGATCTGTCCTAGGTTTCTGCCTTTTAACAGGCAGTTTTACCTTGCCCTTGTCGCCAAGTGCTTGCTCATGGTGGTACTGTTGGGTCTCTGTAATTAATGTTTTAAAGAGTTCGGTCTAGACCTGCTCTATTTGAAAAGTGTCCTGAGATAACTTCTGTTATGAATTGGCGCTATACAAATAAAATTGAATTGAATTAAATTGAATTGAATTGAATATGTAGATATGGTACACCTCTGAGTTGAAAATAATTGACCCTTCCTAGGTCCCGCCTTTTTTTGGAACCTTAGTCAACTTTCTCCTTTTCTGTATTTTTATATGCTTTGTGCAAGGCTAATCTATGCTAAAAAGACAACCTAGAGGATATAAAAGTGACATACACAGTATAGCCACATCTTAAGATAGCAAGCTAATGTAAGCAAAACTGTAACTAACTAGCCAGCTAATCTATATCAGTCATAAGCTGTTTTATAACTAGGCAGCTAACTATATAGTTGATGATGGATGTAGATTAGCTCGCTAGTTAGCTAGCGATTCGTTAACATTAGCTAAGTTAATGTGTGACTATGTATACTGTATGTTGCGTTTATCTTTTATCCATCTTCAAAATGTGGCTGTCTTTTCAACATAGATTAGCATAGCATAGCATAGCATCACATAGCATATCTAAGTACAGGAAAGGCTTGCTAAACTGTTATTGGAGCACAGAGCAAAAAATAAACATGAGACAGATGATCTGTGAAAAAATCAGGTTCCTCTGCCTCCTTCTAGTTCTATAGTGTGATTAATGTACAGATTATCATTGTCATGTACTACCCTCAGGATATGATTTCAGCAAATCAAACAAAAAGTTTTTTTTTAAAATAAAAGTTACCTTCTGCAGCTTTAATTATTTAAATTGTTTTTCTAGTCTGTTAATTTTTATACTACTTTGAACAGTGCAGTGCAAAACAGGTCAGTGACAGAAACATACAGACTTGGCCTAATGGTCAAATAGCTGATGTGATTGAGTGAATCAAATTTCTATTTCTATTTCCATTTCTTTTTTATTGTATGCTGAAAGATAACAAGCTCCTGCATATGGAAATGGGAATCCCGTGGTGCCAATCTTAAATAAAATTTTTTTAAAAAGTTCTAAAATGTTAAAAGAAAAACTTGTGGACAAATTAGGCACTCATACAGGACTGGCCCCCTGTTCCTCTTCCCTGTCAACACTACAACATTCACCACCAAACTAAAAAGGACGGTAGCTAAGGTGTGCATATCTTACTTCTCTTGATTTCCGGGTATCAGTAAGTATATTCTACTAAAATTGAGAAATATTCAGCATTTGGAGTTAGTAAGAAGATGTTGTGCACATTCCGGAGGTGCAGTAGGTTCTTCCTCTTTTACTCATTTGCTGCTTTGAAAGCAGTTCCATCTTTCACAGTGACGTCCACACACAGCAGGAAGGTCCATGGTGTTCACGGTGCCTCTGGGGCTGGAGCTCAGAGATCTGTGTTTTTAAGCAATGCTGCAACAGCACATCTAAACTGTCTGCCCCATGTATGACAGAAGTATGCAGAGCACTGGCCGCTGTCAGATGTAGTACTCCTTCATGTAAGATGCAGTACTCCTTTGTATATTCAGATGTAGAACTCCTTCATGTATGTGTCATGTATGTCAGATGTAGTAGTCAGATACATTAGTCAGATGTAGTACTGCTTCATGTAGCCAGATGTAGTAGTCCTTCATGTAGCCAGATGTAGTAGTCCTTCATGTAGCTAGATATAGTACTCCTTCATATAGCCAGATGTAGCACCCCTTCATGTTATCAGATGTAGTACTCCTTCATGTAGTCAGATGTAATACTCCTTCATGTTGTCCCTGACAGAATTTTGGAGGTGCAGCTCCGTCCTGTTTCCCGTCTCTACATTATGGGGATGCTCCTTCTCCTTGATGCTGTGGTTGCTCCTGTGGGCCTGTCGCAGGTACAGTCGACGGGTCACAACAGCAAGGATGCAAACTGCAATGAACACCACCGCTGTCACCACACCTGAGGAGCAGCCAGGAAATACACAAATTAGCAGGAGCAAGTACAAAAACTCTGTGGTTGTCCTGCCCTACACTGTTTAATGTTTCCATGTTTTGAAACCAACTTCCAAATAACTTTCTAAGTCCCCCTGGCACAAGCTGCACCTGACAGTCCACAATGGCGACGTAAGTCGGACCTGCAGGCTCACGGGTGTGATACAAGTCACAGGTTGTCATTTTAACATATTTCACGATTTACTAACTAAGGTGCTGCATAGTTGCTGATTGGCGCCAAATTTTGCATAGAGACTCAGTGGCATTAGAACCATTAAGCAAGCATTAAGCATTGTATGCATTAATCAGATGCATCATCAACTCGAAGGTGTAAAATCAACGGTCCTATATGCTGCACAATGACCAGAAGAATATGAAACAGCAACATGAGTTGTGTGTTCATCGGACTGACCTATGTATGATATCACTTCCTGTTATGACTGCAACCTAAAGGTAGCTGTTCCTTTATAACTTGGGCATGTTTTGAATTATCTAAAAAGATTTTATAACGTTTGATCATGAGGGTCCATAGATTCTATGTGTCGATCTGGCTCCCTTCAAAAAGTAGGTTTTGTATATTTTGCTGTTTTGCAAAAAAAAGAAATTACAGGTGGAAATGGGCATGGCCTATATCACAGGGTGCCGCTCAATTTAGCGAATGTGAGATGTACTATATGGGAGTTATAGGCCAAAACACACTTGATAGTGGCACCTGCTGGTGGATGTGTAATTTTTTGTCTGAGGTACATGTAGCAGTCTATATCTGTCCTGTCAGTTTCACTTACATAGCTCTTAGGGTGTAGGCTGCAGTACCAGTGTTACCAACAGAAGAGTAACAATAACGCTCCTACTGGGCTCCTTGCTATGTGCTCCCTGGGGGCTTGAACTCCCAATTATATAAGTAGTGGTCATAGGGTTCTATTTGAATAAATCCTGCCCAGTGCCCAGTGTTATATGTGTCCTCACCAAATACAAAAAAAAATTATATATATATATATATATATGTATATAAAGCGCACTGAGCTTGCACTGGATAGCGATTCACTAAGATACCTAACCAATGTAGTCGAGGGAGTAGAATCTATAGTGCAAATGAGCTTGAGCTACAGACCAGTATAAAGAATGATGGCGGCAGATTAAGACTTATAGAAGAAGACAAATAAATAAGCACAAAAGAGGAACACAGACCTGCTATTACAGCCACATCATTCTGAGTATCAGGGCCATGCTGCTCCTTATCTTTATTTGTTGTTGCAGTTTGATCTGTGGAAGCAGAGGGGAGAATTAATTAACTTCATAAAATGAGTAAATACGCAGTGCTCTTTTCTTTCTGTTGCTCTACAACATATACTGCTCAGTGTAAAACAATAAGAAATACCTTTCATTATACAGACAGGTTTCAGGTTACTGATTTCAATTCACTCCTAAAATGTAATAATGACACAGATTATAACAAATGTCTCAAAGTCGTGCAGCATACTTCAGACCGTACCATATTTATAGACATTTTGCTCCTTAATTCAGGAATGAGTTTGTCATACAACATATTTTAAAAAATGATTAATCAACCAATAAAGACAAGAACATAATTAAGGGAAAAACCTTTCCTTCAATGCTTTTTTGTTACTTGTCGTTTTGGCCTGTAACTAATATATCTGAACCCACAGACTTTCATCATGCTGTAAAAAAACACAGCATGATTGCAGGGGCAGTGTTCCCAGCACTCTTCCCAGAAAGTAGCTGCTGGCTGCCAAAAAGTAGTTACGAGTTGCCTTGACATAAAATTATTGCTGTCTGCATCATTTGACTCCTTCCCGTCTTTAGCCTGAGAGGGCTGAGGGTGTGTGTTACCTCGCAGATTTTTGGATGTGATGGAGTCTGCCAGCGCTCCACAGTTTGACTGCATCAGTGGCCCCCGGATGGTGACCAATGAGCTCCCTCGATTCAGCAGCGCTGCTTTTAGAGGAGCCACATTATTAAACTGGACTGAGGAAAGACAGCCAATGAAACCCTTTGAACCTGCTAAAAGTACCTCCTCTTGGAAGTTGTCTCTTCCTAGACAGACAGACAGACAGACAAACAGATTAAAGTGAAAGGATTTTCAACCAATTAATCTTTGTCAGAAAGACACACACACATGCACATTATTATTGAATAGCTGCTATTCCTCCCTGCAATATTTTAAAATGATCCAGTGATAAAATTGTACTAGAAATGTACATATTTTGCAGCAAAGGCCTATTGAACAGTAGCATTGCTAACAAAGCAATGCTAACCTCACTGCCAGACAATGCATTTACTGTAGCTGCCTGACAACCAAGTGTGAATCTATCCTGACGTCACCCATTGGTACCGTTTTGAAGCCTTGAGTTTGCCCATTACCATGTTGTTTTTTTGGAGCCAGTGGCAATGATGTATAGTGAGTTGAGCTTCTGTCATTGGCTGAGCTCAGCCTGGTCACACATGATGTGACTGTTAACGTGAAAACAACAATGGCGGCTGCTAAAGAGGTTAGCGTAGATGCTGTTAGGATCAGTTCTATTTGAACTGAGTATTTCTTCACTGAAAGAAGAGTTAAGAACAGTACTGAGGGTTGAAGTTCGCCTGTGATAGATAGTGACAAGCCGATGGTTCATCCAATCATCCAGTTATTTTTTTTAAGTGCCTGTCCTTTTCCAAACAGTTTGTAACGAAGACTTCCCAGATGGTTCTACGTAACAAACCCTAAGTTGCAGTCGGGCTACATTAGTGGTGCTAATAAACCAGATATGGACATATTCTGTGCTATTCACTGGATCTGTTTAAAACATTGTATGGAGGAACAGTACAAACAGAAACAATAAACTGTTAGATGTTACATGAGCTGCAGGCAACACATTAGATGCCATCCCAAGTAAACAATCTGTGCAATGGAAAAACACTGTGCCACCGTGGCTCAACTTTTAAGCTGTGGCTTGGGTTATTTACCTCCACTACTATGGATAAACCTAATTAGTCTCAGGTTTGCATGATTACACTGTATGTGGCAGTCAAAATTAAATAAAAAATTAAATGCTGCTGTTGTGAAAAGGCCTTTAGGTACATAAACTATTCAAGAATGTATTTTTATGAACTTTCCATTCGTGCCAGCATCCTTGTGCACACATGTCACAACCTAAGACACAATTCTGATGGACTCAAATGCACGACTCAGGGACTGACGAAAATGTACAAAAGGGGTATTTATTGTCCAAAAAACAATCCAACAAAAAGCGCTCTCAAGGAGGGAAGAAATGAAGAAACAAAAGGCGCTCACAAGGAGGATAAAAAGTGCAAAACTAAAGCTCACAAGGAGATCAAAAACATCACACAAACCTTAATCAAAACATGAAAAAACTCTTGAACTCTGGCTGGAACGTGTGACAATACTTTTCACAAACTGAACAACATGAACTGACAAAGACAAAAGGGGACAAGGACTATTTATACCAGGTGTAAGTGAAAACAGGTAAAAACAATCGGGGCGGGGCAGACAATTACAAAGGAG
Organism: Dicentrarchus labrax; assembly: GCF_905237075.1. NCBI lineage: Eukaryota > Metazoa > Chordata > Actinopteri > Moronidae > Dicentrarchus > Dicentrarchus labrax. The sequence continues at coordinate 27,370,662 of NW_026136706.1, read as the reverse complement.
GGAAAATCACACAAAGGGAGGACGTCAGGGTCTGAAATGTGAGGGAAAAGGTGAGTACAAAATAAAACAGGAAGGACTAAACATGAAACACTAAACATGAACATGACTAAAATTAACACACTTGATGAGACACAACAACACACTATATCAGTTGTATAATAGATGTTAATTCACTTGCATTAAAGACCATTCTACTGCTGCAGCAGTGAGGATAGAAATGAAATATGCCCTGGTATTGATGGTGAAGTCTACTTATTTACAGTGCAGTGATCTTTGAGTACCAAGTGAAGAATGGAAAGAAAATGGCTGCAGGAAATGATACATTCCGTTGACTTGACTTTTCTCAAGGAAAGCTTAACAGGATGATAGGACTTACTGATGACTTTGCCCAATGTCAAGGATCTGATTAAGATCAGCTCTGCATCAGATGACAGCGTGTACTTTTTGTGGATGTCCTGGTCGATCTGGTGGAGTGGAAAGTAATCAAAGAAAAAGCCGGTTACAAGAAATCTAAACCAAGACAGCAATGCGACACTGCAATACATCAGAGATTGTGTTCTGGACTGCTTCACACAAACCACTATCAGCCCACAATTAGCTTTTAAGTGCTTCAGACCTTCCACTAACATGCTGACTCAGACGCTCAGCTCAATTGTTGTCGTCGCCATCATCTTCTTCATGTTCATCATCATCAGTCACTATTAGTGTGGTTGTTGTGCTGCTGTTGTTGCTGTGCACCTCTGTCTGTCTGTCTGTCTGTCTGTCTGTCTGTCTGCCTGCCCCTGCCTGTCTCTCACTCTCTCTCTCACCCCAACTGGTCGAGGCAGACGACCACCTACCTAGAGCCGAGGGGTCTGTCCTAGGTTTCTGCCACTTAAAAGGCAGGTTTTCCTTGCCCCCTTCGCCAAGTGCTTGCTCATGGTGGTACTGTTGGGTCTCTGTAAATGTTACCAGGAGTTCGGTCTAGACCATTCGAAAAGTGTCCTGAGATAAGTTCTGTTATGAATTGGCGCTTTACAAATAAAATTTAATTTAATTGAATTAATACTGTTTTTTGTCAGTGTTCAATGTTATTTAAATAGAATTATATAAATAATATTGGAATATTGGAGATGCTACTAATTTAATAGTATTACAGGCCTTTTTTATTATTGTCCCAGCAGTTATATTACATAAAGTTGTACATTTTACTTTAAATGTTATTCCTATTTCTTTCTTTATTTCTCTATTGCTTTCTCATAAATGGATTTACTCAAATTGTTTTGAATAATAATACTTGAACTTCCTGCTCAAGACTGACATACCCCTTAACAAACAGCAACTCAGATATGAGCCACGATCTGTTCCTACTGAATCCTATTGAAACGCCTCGCATTAACTAAAGAAAAAGATCATTGGAGGCCTGAGGATTGTATGCACATGGTGTGGAACAATATGTCTCACTGAATTTTCTTTAGTTATTTCCTTGACCTGTTGGTGTGGTATCATGGTGAGTGACCGTGCCGCAGAGTGAGAGGAGAGGCAATTAGCTAGTGTTTTGCTAACATTAGCAGAAAGTTGACTGTGGTTTCCAAAGAGGAAAAGGGTCAATTGGAGTAATTATGTCAAAAAACACAATTACACATGGCAGATTAACTAGTTACATTTTCTATATCAAGCACCAGACTGTCAACCAATAACCAAAACAACCATCAAAGTTTTGCTGATTAATTATTCTGAAGTATACTGTAAATTAACATGCGTTAAAACATTGACAATAATTTACTCAGTTCAATAACAAACAAAAAATTAAACTTCTCTGCTAATAACTCTCTAAAGACTGTTTGTCTTTGCTAGTCCTCTCCTGGTGTTTCTGTCCAAAACACTGTGTAACCAGGGCAAGAGGTGACTGTCATCTTTTTTAACAAGTCTGTCCAAAGGTTATCTGGAGCTTCACATTTTAATTATAGTACAGTAGAGTGTGGCTCTACCAACATGATGTTATTGAGATTATGGCTAAATTTTATTGTGTTGTTCTCAGAAACTTTCCTGTAGTAGAACCCGGTGCAGAATATGAACATACAAACACAGTTAATAACAGACAGGAGAGCTCATTGCATGTCCACATGAATGACTTAATATGTCCATTGCTCACCTGTACATAGAGGTCTTTGCCCTCACGGTGGATTCTGATTCGGTGGATTTGTCCGTCTGCCAGGCTGCTGAGGATGGGACTGAACACGTCTGGGGTCCTGTGTGTCTGCAGATGATACCAGATCTGCAGACTTCCTGCACACAAACATGAAAGCAAACCTTTGAATCCAATCTGAGTCCATCTGAGTGTGTGTTCTTGAATGTTAAGAATGAGAGCCGAGGTTGCAATTTTTTTTTTCTTCTAATGATTAAATACCTCAATAAAGCAGCTGCAGAATGAATGCACACAGGCTATATGTCTGTACCAAATACCATGATGATAACATGTTTTCCAATGCTTTGGTATGTCTTTGAAATAGCAGACTCTGCCTACTGGGTAAATACAATTACTATAAGTATTATATGTGTTACGACCCAGCTCGATTTGGGGAGCAGTAACATATAATTGGAATTGGAAAAAGAGATGGAATACAACAATTGACAGGTTCAGGTTAAAATCAGTAGTTTTAATTAATTAAGGAGAGTATGCTTGCACAATGAAATACAACAAAGGAGAGGCTATACAGGTGCTGACAAACAACTAGTACAAAAATGAAAAGGACTGGATAATACTGAAGAACAAAAAGAGATCAGCACCCATACGCTTACAAACTAGAAACAAAACCAAACTAGCAATTACTGAACAACTTAAAGGGTCACAAAAGATACAAAGGCACTGGCTGAATCCACTCAGATAGCAGCCAGGCAACACTAGAAAGTACAAACACTAACACAATGGTGTGCAAACAACAGCAAGGCGAACTGATCACTGGTTCACAGCCGCCCTGAACTGTGGACACAGAAGCTATTTAAGTGCAGCTGGGGTTAATTGAAGTCTCCTGATTGGTAGCTTCAGTGGACTTGCAGCCACACCAATCACTGAAGCCAGGGGACAGCAACCAGGAAGTAGGTGGTCTCTGCTCCAGAAGGACCAATCCTCAACAGGGAATCACATGGAACACCATAATGAATATACACTAAAGCGGCGGCCGTAACATATGTGAGTTTTTTTCTTTTCTTTTATAGGAATATTCCAGTCGTTCCTTTGTCCTTTGGTAGTTTAGTTTACACATTCATTGATTGTTTTTGTGAAGAACATTAATTAACACCCACAATTCAGCGACAACGGCAGCTCTCATGGCAGCTCCTATCATTGTTGTAGTTTTAGTGTGTTTTCAGTGTGTTTTTAGCTATTTTTAACTGTTTTCTTACTTTCTTACTACTTTGTTCACGTCGCCTAAATACTTTTTTGGCGTTTTTGAGCACTTTTTATTTTTTGTTTGCACGGGTCTCCGTGGTGACGGCGAGTCGCATTGTTTACACCTGCGACCAGATGATCGCCCTGAGGTACCCTAGCATCCTGACTGGAGAGAGACCCTACATACCGGAGGAGGTGAGGAGACGGCTGCAGAGTGGGGGTTAAACGGAGGATGAAGAAGAGGAGTTTTAAACCCTATGAACGTGGCTTCACGAGCAGATACCGGACTCCAACGTCACCATTTCCGGCTTCCAGACGGTTCGAGCCAACAGGGACACCACCGCGACCGGCATGAAGAAAGGAGGGGGACTGTCAGTGCTCATAAACAACAGGTGGTGTAACGCCGGGCACGTCTGTGTGAAAGAGCGTGTCTGCAGCCTGGACATCGAGCTCGTTGCTGTCGGACTTCGTCCGTGTTGTCTGCCACGGTGGCTTTCCAGTGTTGTCGCCATCACTGTCTATATTCCTCACAGTGGTCTTCATCATCACCATCACTGTTTACATTTATGATGTCTTATTTATTCTCCTGTACAGCACTTTGGTCAACTTTGGTTGTTTTTAAAATGCTTACGGATAAAGTTGGATTGGATTGGATTATCTACAGAGACCCAACAGTTCCCACCATGAGCAAGCACTTGGCGACTTGCTGTCTTGTCTCTTTATAAATGCTTGTCCTGTGAAAAGTCAGACGTGCCTACCGTTGTGAGTCAGGATGACAGCGACGTACTGCTGGCTGAAGGTGTTGACAGTCAGCAGCAGGGCTGGGCTCTGGGAGGTGATGAAGGTGAAGGCCACATCCTCTCTGGCCCTGCTGATGCTTTCTCTGCGAGCACTGGAGGCCTGGGAGCTTCTGTTCTGCATCACTGAGAAAGGCTCTTGGAAGGTAAAGGTCATCGAGGACTCTCTGTCGAAGGACACTGACACCACTGCACACACAGGGACACAGAGAGCACTCGCATTATGATGTGTTTACTGTAAATAATCATCCACTCCATGTATATCTGACATCGTGAGGTCCCAAAACATCAGGCTCAGGACAGCTTAATCCCTTAAGACTGCTGAACTCTTGAGCTCATTGCAAACTGGTGCACATTACCTCATACTACTTACTTATTGCTAACCTGTTTACATGTGTATGAATCTACGTATGCGTATGTGTATGTGTATATATATACTGTATATGTTTATGTGTGTATGTATATTTCTACTAAGGATCGACCGATATTGCTTTTTCAGGGCTGATACCCATAAGAATCAGAATCAGGATCAGAAGTCCTTTATTGTTATTGCCACAGATGTTACAACGAAATTGGTTGAGCAATCTATCCTCTGTGTATTTAAAAGAGATCTAAAAACAAATAAATAAATAACGATGCATACCTACATATGTAACCCACATCCATGTGCATACTCACCCACCTACAAGTAGTAATCACGGAAACCGATATTTGGAGCTGATAAACGTTTTCAATAAAAAATTTAATTTAAATGGCAAAATGTAGAATAACCAGTGGTGGAATGTAAGTGCATTTACTTAAGTACTGTACAATTTTGAGGTACTTTACTTGAGTATATTCCATTTTGAGGTACTTAATACTTCCACTCTACATTTTGGAGGCAAATATTGTCATTTTACTCCACTACATTTAGTTACTTTAGTCAGTTGTTAAACTTGATTAATTTAATTACCTTAATTAAAGTTATGAACATACTAATACCTCAATTATAATCCAATCATATAATATATATTATTTTGAAAGGGCTATTCTGCACTTACAGTGTATGTTCACGGATGTAATTTGGGGGGGGGACACAGGGGACATGTCCCTTGCATTTTTTCAAAAGGCCGTTTTGGTCCCCTGCAGTTTTTAGCATCCAAAAACAATGTTACGCTGTAGTAAACAGAGACACATCAAGCACTAGGACCAAGCCAAAAACGGCCGCTCAAGCTGAAGCCTGTTTCCCTTAGTTTAGACCGCCCACAAGCTCCCCGATTGGCTCTGCCGTTTCTCGTGTGATTAGCCGTCCCCGCTGTCACTCCATCTTGCTTGCACAACGGTCTGCTAGTTGCCCAGGAGTCCTTATTAATCTGCCACTGTAAATTGGGCGTTTGTTCTGCCTGGGTCACGTCAGTTAGAAGGATTGTAATATCAGAGGTTTCATTTACATTAACGTTTGAATCGGTGTCCATGTGCGTATGTGCGTGCGTGTAAGAGACTTCTTTAGAAGTCAAAGTGTAAGTTACTCAAAGAAATGCGTTACACCCATCCTGCAGCACCTTCACTGGCTCCCAATAAAGCAGCATATCCACTTCAAGATCCTCCTCATCAATTACAAAGCTCTCAATAATCTTGTCTTAAAGTGTCTTAAAGTGCTGATAAATAAAATGTATTATTATTGTTTTTATTATTACTATTATTATTATTATAACTGTAGAGCCTCAACAATTCAAAGATTTAAAAAAAGCTTATATTTAATGCCAAAGAGATACACTTATTTTCTTATTTTATGTTGAAAGGCAACTGTTTAAAAAAAACATCAACAATGAAAGATTTAGGGAAAAATACAATAAAACCTCAGATGACAAATGTGATTTTATACATCCAAACTCATGATGATTGTGAAAAGTTTTTTCCTCTATAACCGTATCATCAATATGATATGATACGTATCAATTGATGATTGTTGCACCCCAAATTGTCCCACTGTTCATGTCATGCATCAATATAAATATATAATAAAATAATCTCTCTATAAAAGCAAGAAATCTCTGTCTGTCTGTGTGTGTGTCTGTGTGCCTCAAATATCTCTGCAGATCAGGATCAGACTGACCTGAGACTTTCAACATGGCTGCTGTGTGGTTTAAGGGTGTGCAACGTCGGCTTTGTTTGGACTACAAAGATACCGTTAATAAATTATTTCATAAATGATTTACGAATTCCACTAGCATTGTCAACCATAGCCATGTGCACACCAGAGCCAATCACTGCAGAGCCCTAATGTGTAGGGATTGAGATCCTGACCCACCAAACATCCTGGAAAGTGACGAAGTTACGTTTTTCACTCTAAATTACATAATTATACATCATCACCAGCAGTAAACTGGACGCTGTCTGACTCCCTCACTCGAAAGACGGAGAATGTTTTCCAGTGGAAAGTCAACTGATGTCTCGGTCCGGAGGGCTGGTGGTCTTGGTGATTTTTGATCACAAACACTTTTTCGGCGGTGACAGACACTGTTTTTCGAGCAGAAATGTGACGAAGAGTCGGTAGGACAGGCGGGAGGACAGACACTTCTCCACGTACAGCGGTGGTATTTTTTTTCCTCATGTAAGTTGCCAAAGACAGTTACAGTTACTACGTTACCGTTGTTTGGTCCTGTAACGTTGCTTTGTGGGACATTTCTCTTTATTAAGTTGGGTGAGAGATCTGTGCAGTTATCAGACTGTCTGACCGTCATGCCCTCGCTCCACACTGTCAGCTTATCTGTTCACACTGGAGGCGATTCAAAAATAATGCGTCCCTGATACTACAAACCCCCCTCGCCGCATCTGAAACTTTCACACAGAGGAGGGTGCGGAGAATTGGCGCTGGATCCCCGCATGCAAACGGAAGTGTGAATGGGGCTACTGTCCCTGTCCCCACGCTCTGCTTCTTCAGACTTCCACTACTAATTTTGTATCCTCATCATTTTGGTAGCTTCAAAAAAATTTTTTGATGTGGAAACCCTTACTGCCATTTCGCTCTCTCTCTCTCTCTCTCTCTCTGATGTATGCTAGCCTATATTGTAGGGCTAAATAATATGGCCTGCCCAGTTAATTTAGTAGGCTATGCTACAAGTTAGTCTGTTTATGCTGCCAGGTTTCATCCCATTTCAGATGTAGTTCACTTTTTTCTTTCAGAATTTATATGCGCTGACCATGAGGTGTGGTACTTTAGTGGAATGGGGTTCAACTCCCTACAGTGTCCTTGCTAAAAGCCAAATTATATGAAAACACAATAGTTATCAATCTACACATTTCACAACAAGCCTAAATGTCCCTGACGTCCCACCTTCAAACACAACCTCATTTGGCCATCCATGAAAAAGCTACTTAACTTCCCACTTTTCTATAGCAATACATACTTCCTCCGGGCACTGCACTAGTAATAATAAATAATAAAATTAGTAGAAATATAAATAGCACAGAAGCTGCAGACATCCTGAGAGGCATGCTGCCTGAAGTCAGAGGTCTTTTTTATCAGGTGGAGGTCCTTGTGAGGCTGTTGTTGGTTGTTCCAACATCGTCTGCTGAAGCTGAGAGGAGTTTCAGCGCACTGAGGAGGTTAAAGACCTGGCTTTGCAACTGCATGAAGCAGAAACGCGTGAACAATGTGGCAGTTTGTCACATACACCAAGAAAGGGTTGATGCCTTGGACAGGAAGAAACTCTGCCAGGAATTTATCTCTGCCAATGATCGACGACAACATGTGTTTGGAAGCTTTGGATGAGTTGATTATGTTGACCCTTCTGTGGTCTTTGGGTCAAATTGACCCTTGTTCACTTTTCATTTACATCAAAAATAGGATTTTCTTCCATATAACTGCCTAAAAATGACAGTGGTTCTCTGTTACACTAATTTCAAATAAAATTGATTACTTGACTACTTACACTGAATTATGGACATTTTATTCAATTTCTCCCCACCTGTGATATTCCTGCCAGTTTGACCTGCCAACCACTGGGTGGTGCTATGTCTAGGTCTGTTTATCATATATTCCAAAAATAAGTGTAAAATTGGTGGTACTGAGTTGGAGTGAAGTTGACTAACAAGGTAAAACAGAGATTTGGGTGATCATGTTTTGCTACAAGCTTTACAACCAGTCAAACCAAAAAAGGGAACAGTAAACTTAAAAGTAGCAATAGAAAACTAAACTAAACTAGAAAACAGAGTGAACTGAAAGAGTTAATTTTATTAAAAATACTTGTGTGCCCCCCACCTCTGAAATCAAAATTTGGTCCTTGTGTATGTTTATGTCTACACAGTGGTATTGCTGCTTTTGCTTCTGAGTAGATCATGTTTAATTAAACGCTAATTAAACTTTTCAACATTATCTTCAATATGTAATATTGAATTATTACTCTACTACTACTCATGAAGGTATATTCTATTTTATTCCTATATTTTACATCTTCACTATTTATGTCTTTGTCTTTTCTTTTTCCTCATCTCTCATTTTACTCAGGTTTTCAAGACCGGGGCTTGTTGTCACACTTTTTACACTCTTATATATTTTTTGGAATCAGTACATCATATAAAAAAAAAAAAATGTGTACCAGATGAAAGACCAAAGTCTCAGGTATATATTTTATATTCATGTCATTTTCATTTATTGTGTCAGTGCAGAGTTATAAGCAAACAAATAGAGAGTGTGAACATGTGACATGTTGCCCCACCATCGGGTAAGTTGTCTGACTATATGGGGTAAGATGTCACACTGGATTTTGCAACTAATAAAACAAGGACAAAATTATTGTTGTTCTTTTTTACTTGAAAGTGAAAATTAAAGTCAGGCACAGAAAGTGTTTATCATTGAGCTTGAAAAAGCCATTGAACAAATGTTAACATAAAATGTTATGCAACATGCACAGGATTAAAGTCCTTAGGAACTGCTGGCACGTAGGCTATGGCTCTCAGACTCAAATGTCTTTTACCTTTCTCAAGCTCAAAATGCCAGATTGAATTGAATTACAATAAAAGAAAGTATTGGTTCATTATCAAACTTAAACCAGTCCTGAAATGTGGACATAGTTCCAACAACAACTGGAAGATCCATTCATAAAAACTCAAACAAAACCTGAGAAACAAATTTCCTCACTAGTCAGACTCATCATCCGCATCGCAGTTCTGGCATACGTAGACTGATTTGCCAGGGGTGCATTCTTCATGGGCCCATCCTTTGCATAATATTGTATTATATTATTGTTATATTGCATAATATTATTATAATAGTGCATAATATAATAATGCACTATAATAATAGTGTTAAAAAATTGCGAGTCAATATATGCAGTGCATTTTCATCAAAATATGCGTGTGACAACTAACCCCAGAATGACTGAGACATGTTGCCCCAAACTACCATGTTTGCTAACGCTAGCTCTAGCTTAAAGTTAGATTAAAACAGAACAATGACTGAGGTATGACAGGATGCCTTAATCTCTCCTCTAACAAGTCCACATGTATCACTGTTAGGTTTTTTATCTGAATGAAGCTTATTTTGTAATATATAAAGTTGATATTTTTTACTTTGGGTTGTGCAAAATGGTTGCTTGGTGCTCATCTCAGCTCACAATGTGCTATCCTCTTCTCAGACAAGACATGACGCCTGACCATGTAAAGGAAGAAAACTAGTATTCCACTTTTTAGTTGTGCCCCTTGGTGGAGAAGATAATTGCAATGTGACAACTTACCCGTGTCACAACAAGCCCCGGTCTCCTTTACTTCACTGTAATTGTTGTTGTGCATAGAACTTAAAGGAAAGGTCAAAACTCATGGTTATCTGGTCAGTAGTTCCAAAGAGCCTCACACAAGAACCACTTGTATGGGCTGATTTTTGTGTCAGTAGAAACTGAATCTGAATTGCTCAACTTGAATAATTGCATTAAAAAACTGAATTTGAATTGCATAATTTGAATTTGTATTGTTAAACTTGAATAACTGTATTGAAAAACTGAATCTGAATAGCATAATTTGAATTTGAATTTATTAGTTTGAAACTGAATTTGAGCCTCACTAAAAATTTAACTTTTTATGTACTTTCAAATTCAGATCTCTAAATTCAATTTCAGTTCTCTAAATTCAAATTCAGCTCTCTAAATTCAAATTCAGCTCTCTAAATTCAAATGTTGTAATCTCAACTCAATTTCAAACCACTAGATTACACTGTTAAGGTCACAGACGGGTCAAGGTGTTCAGTAAGAGCAATCAAGTGCAGATGCACAGAGCTCCTTTTTGGCTAAGCAGCACGTTTGTTTTGAACATTTCCTGGACCTGTAGACATTGGCTATCGAAAAACATGCTTAAAGGATGCTTATGCTTATTCCCCTTTTCACGTTCATAATTGTATTTTTTTTTTAATTTGATTTTGGTTTTGTGTGTGAACCATTTCATGTCGGACAGTTTTCACAACCTCGGTCAGTACAACACTGGACTGGCTGAAAGACTGTTCCTGAAAGAGGGATTGTACCAACTGTCTGTGGAGAGATGGCAGAAGTAGTAACTAAGTATTTTTAAGAATTTATGCTGTTTTTCATTGTTCGTGTAATGCTAGCACATGCTAACCGTTGTTAGCTACAGGAGCCTTAGTGATGCTAACGTAGTTATTGTTTGTTAAATATTTGTTAAATGTGTGCAAGATGAACATGAAACTTATAAGGTGAGGTTAATTTATTTAGCCAGCTGGTGCAGATGTCTCCATATTCTCCCCTGCTGCTATTTTTTATAGAGATTCACACAAAGTTTATGCCGTGAATCACCAAGCTTCGGGCTGGGGGGGGGTCCTGTGTGCTGCTGTATGTAAATTTACCGGAGGTAAAGATAGAGGTACTGTGAGAGAAAAATAGTCAAACTATGGTCAAGCCTCCTTAGAAGCTAACGTTAACAAAATACGGGGAGTGATGGTGATTATTTTTCATGATGCTCTTGTGTAACTTTGCACTGACGTGCTAACGTAATCTCAGCTAGCGTTAGCTTTTGTTAAATACTACAGTTAGTCATGGAGTTCCACAAGGTTCTGTACTTGGACCAATACTATTTACTTTATATATGCTCCCTTTAGGCAACATTATTAGGAATCACTCCATTAACTTTCACTGTTATGCAGATGATACGCAGTTATATCTATCAATCAAACCCAATGAAATTAATCAATTATCTAAATTACAAACATGTCTTAAGGACATAAAATCCTGGATGACCTGCAATTTTCTGATGTTAAACTCAGAAAAAAACGAAATTCTTGTTCTTGGCCCCAAAAACCTTAGAGACTCACTGTCTAAAGATATGGTTACTCTAGATGGTATTAACTTGGCCTCTAGCACCACTGTCAGGAATCTTGGAGTTATCTTTGATCAGGATTTGTCATTTAACTCCCACATAAAGCAGACCTCTAGGACCGCCTTCTTTCATTTACGTAATATTAGACAAATTAGACACATCCTATCACAGACAGATGCAGAAAAACTAATCCATGCATTTGTTACTTCAAGGCTGGATTACTGCAACTCTTTATTATCAGGTTGCCCCAATAAGTCCATTAAAACCTCCAATTAATTCAGAACGCTGCAGCACGAGTACTGACATGAACTAGAAAAAGAGATCACATCTCTCCTGTACTAGCTTTTCTGCACTGGCTCCCTGTAAAATGTAGAATTGAATTTAAAATCCTCCTCCTCACCTATAAAGCTCTTCATGGTCAGGCCCCTTCATATCTTAAAGAGCTCATAGTACCCTATTACCCCTCTAGAACACTACGTTCTCTGAATGCTGGGCTACTTGTGGTTCCTATAGTCTCTAAAAGTAGAACAGGAGCCAGAGCCTTCAGTTACCAAGCTCCTCTCCTGTGGAACCAGCTTCCAGTTGTGGTTTGGGAGGCAGACACCCTCACCACATTCAAGAGTAGGCTTAAGACATTCCTCTTTGATAAAGCTTATAGTTAGGGCTGGATCAGGTGAGTCCTGAACCATCCCTTAGTTATGCTGCTATTGGCCTAGACTATCGGGGGATTTCCCATGGTGCACTGAGCTCCTCCCTTCCTCTCTCTTTCTGCACTCATTCATGTTCCATTTATGCATGTTACTAACTTCACTTCTTCCCCGGAGTTCTTGTGCTTTCTCGTCTCGCAAGTTCTTGTTGATCCTGGTGGAGCCTCCTGCCATGGTCCTGCTAGATTGCCAATACTGTTGTTGCTATGCACCTGTCTGTCTGTCTGTCTGTCGCTCTCTCTGCCTCCCTCTCTCTCCCCCAACTGGTCGAGACAGACGACCACCCACCTAGAGCCGGAGGATCTGTCCTAGGTTTCTGTCTTTTAACAGGCAGTTTTTCCTTGCCCTTGTCGCCAAGTGCTTGCTCATGGTGGTACTGTTGGGTCTCTGTAATTAATGTTAAAGAGTTCGGTCTAGACCTGCTCTATTTGAAAAGTGTCCTGAGATAACTTCTGTTATGAATTGGCACTATACAAATAAAATTGAATTGTTCTTCTGCTTAGTTTAGGTGTGTGTATGTTACTGCACTAATAAATATATATACACACACACACACACACACACACACAGTGGGTACGGAAAGTATTCAGACCCCTTTAAATTTTTCACTTTGTTTCATTGCAGCCATTTGCTAAAATCAAAAAAGTTTTATTTCTCATTAATGTACACTCAGCACCCCATCTTGACAGACAAAAAACCGAAATGTAGAAATTTTTGCAAATTTATTAAAAAAGAAAAACTGAAATATCACATGGTCATAAGTATTCAGACCCTTTGCTCAGTATTGAGTAGAAGCACCCTTTTGAGCTAGTACAGCCATGAGTCTTCTTGGGAATGATGCAACAAGTTTTTCACACCTGGATTTGGGGATCCTCTGCCATTCTTCCTTGCAGATCCTCTCTAGTTCTGTCAGGTTGGATGGTGAACGTTGGTGGACAGCCATTTTCAGATCTCTCCAGAGATGCTCAATTGGGTTTAGATCAGGGCTCTGGCTGGGCCGGTCACAGAGTTGTTTTCCGAAGCCACTCCTTTGTTATTTTAGCTGTGTGCTTAGGGTCATTGTCTTGTTGGAAGGTGAACCTTCGGCCCAGTCTGAGGTCCTAAGCACTCTGGAAGAGGTTTTCTTCCAGGATATCTCTGTACTTGGCCGCATTCATCTTTCCTTCAATTGCAACCAGTCGTCCTGTCCCTGCAGCTGAAAAACATCCCCATAGCCTGATGCTGCCACCACCATGTTTCACTGTTGGTTCGACTGGTGCAGGGCTGCAATGATCGTTGACTTTGTGGAACTTTCTCCCATCTCCCTACTGCATCTCTGGAGCTCAGCCACAGTGATCTTTGGGTTCTTCTTTACCTCTCTCACCAAGGCTCTTCTCCCACGATTGCTCAGTTTGGCTGGACGGCCAGGTCTAGGAAGAGTTCTGGTCGTCCCAAACTTCTTCCATTTAAGGATTATGGAGGCCACTGTGCTCTTAGGAACCTTGAGCAGAAATTCTTTTGTAACCTTGGCCAGATCTGTGCCTTGCCACAATTCTGTCTCTGAGCTCCTTGGGCAGTTCCTTCGACCTCATGATTCTCATTTGCTCTGACATGCACTGTGAGCTGTAAGGTCTTATATAGACAGGTGTGTGCCTTTCCTAATCAAGTCCAATCAGTTTAATTAAACACAGCTAGACTCCAATGAAGGAGCAGGACCATCTCAAGGAGGATCAGAAGAAATGGACAGCATGTGAGTTAAATATGAGTGTCACAGCAAAGGGTCTGAATACTTCTGACCATGTGATATTTCAGTTTTTCTTTTTTAATAAATTTGCAAAAATTTCTACATTTCTGTTTTTTTCTGTCAAGATGGGGTGCTAAGTGTACATTAATGAGAAATAAAATGAACTTTTTTGATTTTAGCAAATGGCTGCAATGAAACAAAGAGTGAAAAATTTAAAGGGGTCTGAATACTTTCCGTACCTACTGTATATATATATATATATATATATATATATATATATATATATATATTATATATATATTAACCTCTATCTATCACATAATGTTAGTGTTTATACCTTAATTATGAGAACCAACACTGTGTTTTATGCTTGTCTTTACAGGTACAGTAGTGAGCAGTGACCTACAGTCTACACAGCCCAGTGAAGTTAAACATATTATATATTACATAATATTAACAACATTAGTCAAGCAGGTATTTCTAGTGAAGAAACACCCAGTAAATGTACCAAAGTAATCAGAGTAATAGTATAATGATTGCTGTAACCTCCCATCTGTTATATTCTTTATACACATTAGTTTACTGAGACCATGGAAACTTACCATAATGAGGCAGAAACCTGCCTGGAATACTTTATACTGTACAACATGTCAACATAACTGAAGGAATTACTCATCTAATAAAGTAACTTGTACTGTACTGTACTGTATCCATATTTCATAGTCTAATAGTTTAACTTGAAAGTATTATTACCAAAGTTAACCTTCAGATATGTGTAAAAGCTGCAATTATGTTTTACGTTTTATTTTATATATTATGATGTCATTTATCTTCCAACACAATAAAGTTTGAATGTGAGACAGTAATGTATTGTGTTGCTTAGAGTCATTAATACAGGTTTAAATTCCACATTTTCATATTGATAGATGTTACACGAATCAGGTTTTCAACTCTTGTACATCCAGGAAATCTTCATAAAACCTCTGTGAAATAACATGTTATTTATATAAAACCACACTTATTACTGAATTTAAAAATGACCAAAACTCATCTTAAAAGTAAAACACTTTATTTATGTTTCAGTCATATTCCAGTTACAGATGTTGCAATTAACAAAGCTATAACTTTTATGTTAACTGTGCAGATCATGTTCTCCATCAAGGTATATGGTTTCTAGTATACTGAAGTGTGAGCTGTTAATGGAGCTCTTTGGATACCCAGACTGTCCTGATCCTTCAGCTGTCTCTGTCCTCTGATGGGTCCAGGAACACCTGAGCTTCATCAATTCACCTGTAAGACAAGGCAGATTCAGTGTTACTTGTAAGGCAGCACATAATATACAGTATATTATAATACAGTATAATATAATACAAGTACAACAGCTCATTGTGGCTCACAGTACTCCTAAGTTATAAAATAAAATGAAAGCTGCAAGCAGCGTTGAACGGGACCTCGCAGCCGGCGCGCGTCAGGGTGTGCTGCGGCCGCGTCATGTGCCGTCATAAACACATTCACCATTAAAAGTTGTGCTATTGACGTTATTCCGTTGAACATCGTGGATGTGGCCTGGCGTCCCGTGTTGTGCATTTTCGATCCTTCGCCATAAAAAGAGGGATTCGTCATAACTTCTGCGTACATGATCTGACTGCAACGAAACTTCACATGTTTGATAAGAGTCCCACCCTGAACACATCTATGTGATAATATTCAGTAATAGTCAGAGCGCCACCTAGTGGCAACAGGAAGTATCACGTTTTATGCTTTCATGTTCTACTCCTAGCAGGATGATCAGATCTGTCCAAATCTGAAGTCGGTCCGATAAATGCCCTAGGAGGAGTTTGTTCAAATACAACGTGTGTAAATCGCCAAAAATGGCCACAAAATCCAAAATGGCGGACTTCCTGTTAGGTTTGAGGTATGGGTCCTTGAGACTTTTCTGCTTCTTTTATCATGATACACATGCGTAGCAATTTTCGTACATGTGGGCCTTACGTGTCTTGGGGGCTGATTCTGGGGGGCGTGGCTTAGCCGTTTGGTGGCGCCCGTGCACGGGGACAATGTCATATCGGTATTTTCGCTACGTTTGAATTTTGTGCAAATTTCCATGACTTTTTGAGCATGTTGCGGGGGTCAAATATGCGGTGAAAGAGGCACAAAATAATAACAATTAAAGCTGCAAGCAGCGTTGAGCGGGACCTCGCACTCCATGCAACTCGGGGTGCGCTGCCACAACACGAAAATGTCACGTAAATCAGCTCAAAATCGCCACGCAGCGACCTGTTGCCGGAAGGTGGCGCTATCACTATGTCTTAATATTGTCATGTAGACAAGTTCAGGGCGGGACTGTTGTAACACATGTGAAGTTTCATTGAGATTGGACCACGTACGCTGAAGTTACGAGGACGTGTTCAGGGCGAGACTGTTACAGAATATATGAAGTTCACTGGAGATTGGACATTGCACACTGAAGTTATGAGTGGCATTTCATGGCGAATCCGCTGAATTTGACAAGTCGTCACTGGCACGGTCATTTCACGTAACGCAGCTCAAAATCGCCACGCAGCGCTTACTTCCTGTTGCCAGTAGGTGGCGCTATCACTATGTCTGAATATTGTCATGTAGACGTGTTCAGGGTGGGACTCATCAAACACGTGAAGTTTCATTGAGATTGGATGATGTAGGCGGAAGTTATGAGGACGTGTTCAGGGTGGGACTGTACACTGAAGTTGAGTACTATCTGTTTATGGTGACTGGTCGAAATTCAACGCAACGCCACGGGCACGCCGTTTGACGGAATGTCGTAAATAGCACAACTTTAAATCATGAATGTCTTTAGATTGCGCTGATTAAATTTGAAGTAGATCCGATAAATTCCCTAGGAGGAGTTTGTTCAAATACAAGGTGAAAAATCACAGAAAATGAGCACAGAATTTAAAATGGCTGAGTTTGATGCCAAGCCACGGACACGCCGTTTGACGGAATGTCGTAAATAGCACAACTTTTAATCATGAATGTCTTTAGATTGCGCTGATTAAATTTGAAGTAGATCCGATAAATTGACAAGGAGGAGTTCGTTCAAATACAACGCGAAAAATCACAGAAAATGAGCAAAAAACTCAAAATGGCTGACTTTGATGCCACGCCACGGACACGCCCTTCAACGTACATGCACAAATAGCACAACTTTTAATCAGGACCATTTTTTGACTGTACTCACAAATTTTGAAGCAGATCTGATAAATGCCCTAGGAGGAGTTCGTTCAAATAAAACGCGAAAAGTTCGCCGAAAGTGAAAATGAAAATCAAAATGGCCGACTTCCTGTGGGGTTTGGGGTATGGGTCCAAGAGGCTTTTTTGTACGTCCCAGCATGTTACATGTGCCTACCGAGTTTCGTACATATCGGTGAAACGTGGCGCCGGGGCTTCTGTTTTTTTATCCTGTAGGGGGCACTACACAAATGACGAACATGATTTTTGGTATGTGAGCTTCAGGCACTACTCTACACGTGCCCTGTGAATTTCATATTCATAACTATTACGGTATTTGCACAGTGATTTTTCATTCCAAAAGAGTGCCACCTAGTGGCGCATTTTGTTTTTCCTTTTTAAGGGAGCCTCAGGGAGCCAGGGGGAAGCATCATACCAAGTTTCATCTTAATCACATATACCGTTGTAGAGATATAAACTTCTTCATTTTAAAGAGCGCCACCTAGTGGCAATGGCCTGAAATTGTGCACGATGCTTAAGGAAGACATGTGGAACTTTGGACCCAAGTTTGGTGTCAATCGGACATACCAATGTGGAGAAATGGTCCACTTCCTTTTTTGACGAAAAATCTACAGGAAGTTGGAATTTAATAGCGTGCTTATTTTTTTAAATTTCAAAAATGTTCAAATTAGCCTTTTTGCCAGGGCGGTCCCCAGGTAGTAGGTGAAAAATTTCGTGCGAATCGGAAAAAGCGTGTAGGAGGAACACTTAAAAGTAGTTTATGGACATTTTGCGCTCTAGAAAAAAAAAATTCTAGGCGGAAGTGGGCGGGGCTTATATGGGGAGATTCAGCTCCATTCACCGAACACGTGGATGTAAGTTTTTTGAATGTGCGACAAACTATGCAGAAGTTATTAGCCTAAACGCATTTTTTATGATAGTAGCGCCACCTAGTGGCAGACCCGAAAGCGACGCATGTAATATCCCCATTTTCACCAGGCCTGACCACTTTGCCAAATAAAATTGACTTTTCGTAGATGTTCAGGGGGGCAAAAATGCAGTCAATAGGGGCTAAAAATAATAATAATAGGTAAGAAGAAATCGAGCAAATACAATAGGGACCTCCAGCGGTCGCTTGCGAGGTCCCTAATTAAAGCTGCAAGCAGCGTTGGGCGGGACCTCGCACTCCACGCAACTCGGGGCGTGCTGCGGCCATGTCGCGTGCCGTCGTTACACGTGCAGACCAAAACATGAATTTTTCACGTAAATCAGCTCAAAATTGCCACGCAGCGCTTACTTCCTGTTGCCGGTAGGTGGCGCTATCACTATGTCTTAATATTGTCATGTAGACAAGTTCAGGGCGGGACTGTTGTAACACATGTGAAGTTTCATTGAGATTGGACCACGTACGCTGAAGTTATGAGGATGTGTTCAGGGCGCGACTGTTACAGAATATATGAAGTTTACTGGAGATTGGACGTTGCACACTGAAGTTATGAGTGCTGTTTTATGGCGAATCTGCTGAATTTGACAAGTCGTCACCAGCACGGTCATTTCACGTAACTCGCTAAAAGTCGCCATGCAGCGCTTACTTCCTATTGCCAGTAGGTGGCGCTATCACTATGTCTGAATATTGTCATGTACACGTGTTCAGGGCAGGACTGTTATCAAGCATTTGAAGTGTGGAGCCAATTGGACAATGTACACTCAAGTTTAGCGAATTCGTGTTTTGTGGTGGTCCATCAAAATTTCCCGCCACCCCACAGATATGTGTTGACTGTGGAGTCAACACATATCATCAACAATGTGTTTTGCATTTTATAAGTAAATTTCAGCTGGATCTGATCATCCTGCCTGGAGTAGAACATGAAAGTATAAAACGTGATACTTCCTGTTACCAGTATGTGGCGCTATCACTATGTCTGAATATTGTCATGTAGACGTGTTCAGGGTGGGACTGTTATCAAACACGTGAAGTTTCACTGAGATTGGATCACGTACGCTCAAGTTATGAGGACGTGTTCAGGGTGGGACTGTACACTGAAGATATGAGTACTATCTGTTTGATGGTCAATCGGTGGAATTCGACACGTCGTCACGGGCACACGGTTAAACATACAGTCACAAATAGCACAACTTTTGATAACCAATGTGTGTAGATTGAAGTGATCGAATTTGAAGTCAATCTGATAAAATCTGTAGGAGGAGTCAGTTAAAACAGAAGCCCTTAAATGCTGGAAATAGCATCACAGTTTGACATTCGATTCAACCTGGCCAACTTTGAGGGAACGCCACGGACTCACCCTTTAACGTACTGTCACAAATAGCACAACTTTTAATCAGCACCATTTTTTGACTGTACTGACTAATTTTGAAGCAGATCTGTTAAGTTCTCTAGGAGGAGTTTGTTCAAATACAACGCAAAAAATCACAGAAAATGCGCACGGAATTCACTATGGCCAACTTTGAGGGCACGCCACAGACACGCCCTTTAATGTACATGCACAAATAGCACAACTTTTAATCAGCACCATTTTCTGACTGTACTCACCGATTTTGAAGCAGATCCGATAGATTCCCTAGGAGGAGTTCGTTCAAATACAACGTGGAAAAATCACCGAAAAATCACCGAAAATGCGCACGGAATTCACTATGGCCAACTTTGACGGCACGCCACGGACACGCCCTTCAATGTACAGACACAAATTGAACAGCGTTCATTCAGCACCATTTTCTGACTGTACTGACCAATTTTGAAGGAGATCACAGAAATTCCCTAGGAGGAGTTCGTTCCAATACAAGCCCA
Organism: Dicentrarchus labrax; assembly: GCF_905237075.1. Taxonomy (NCBI): domain Eukaryota; kingdom Metazoa; phylum Chordata; class Actinopteri; family Moronidae; genus Dicentrarchus; species Dicentrarchus labrax. The sequence continues at coordinate 27,350,750 of NW_026136706.1, read as the reverse complement.
AAAAGTCAAAATGACCACAAAATGGACGCCATGAGTGAAAATTAAAAATTAAAATTGCAGACTTCCTGTGGGTTTTGGGGCACGGGTCCAAGAGGCTTTTCTGCTTCTTTTATCATGATACACATGCGTAGCAATTTTCGTACATGTGGGCCTTACGTGTCTTGGGGGCTGATTCTGGGGAGCGTGGCTTAAACGTTCGGCGGCGCCCGTGCACGGGGGCAATGTCATATCGGTAGTTTTGCTACGTTTGAATTTCGTGCAAACTTTTTGAGCATGTTGCGGGGGCCAAATATGCAGTCGTACAGGCAGAAAAATAATAATAATTCCTAGAAGAACAAAAGGGTCCTTGCACTTGTTAGTGCTCGGTCCCTAATAATTCCAAGGGTTACAATAGGGCCTTGCACTTGTTCGTGCTCTGTCCCTAATAATAATAAAGCAGTGTCTCTGGTGGGTCCCTTGTTGCTCTAGTGAGTTTGACTATTTCTCTCTCACAGTTGCTCTATTGTTAACTCCGGTGCACGTAGATCAAGTTAATTTACACACCGTAACACACACACACACCGTAAAACACATACACACATACCTGAACGAAGCAGAAGAACAACAAAGCTAATGCTAGCTGAGATAACATCAGCACGTCGCACGAAGCTTGGTGATTCACGGCATAAACTTTCACTGTGTGAATCTCTATAAAAAATAGCAGCAGGGGAGAATATGGAGACATCTGCACCAGTTGGCTAAATAAATTAACCTCACCTTATAAGTTTCATGTTCATCTTGCACACATTTAACAAACATTTAACAAACATTTAACAAACAATAACTATGTTAGCATCACTGAGGCTCCTGTAGCTAACAACGGTTAGCATGTGCTAGCGTTAAACGAACAATGAGAAACAGCATAAATTCTTAAAAATACTTACAGTTACTTCCTCTGCCGTCTCTCCACAGACAGTTGGTACAATCCCTCTTTCAGGAACAGTCTTTCAGCCGGTCCAGTGTTGTACTGACCGAGGTTGTGAAAACAGTACAACACGAAGTGGTTCACACACGAAACCAAAATAAAAGAAAATTCAAAAAATACAATTATGAACGTAAAAAGGGGAATTATATGTCTCCTTTAAGCATGTTTTTCGCTAGCCAATGTCTACAGGTCCAGGAAATGTTCAAAACAAATGTGCTGCTTAGCCAAAAAGGAGCTCTGTGCATCTGCACTTGATTGCTCTTACTGAACACCTTGACCCGTCTGCGACTTAAAAGTGTAATCTAGTGGTTTGAAATTGAGTTGAGATAACGACATTTGAATTTAGAGAGCTGAATTTGAATTTAGAGAACTGAAATTGAATTTAGAGATCTGAATTTGAATTTAGAGAACTGAATTTGAAAGTACATAAAAAGTTGAATTTTTAGTGAGGCTCAAATTCAGTTTCAAACTAATAAATTCAAATTCAAATTATGCTATTCAGATTCAGTTTTTCAATACAGTTATTCAAGCTTAACAATACAAATTCAAATTATGCAATTCCGTTTTTCAATGCAATTATTCAAGTTGAGCAAATCAGATTCAGTTTCTACTGACACAAAAATCAGCCCATACAATTGTACCAACAGATTGGTTTGAATGGTGGGAACTGTTGGGTCTCTGTAAATAATTTTATAAGGAGTACGGTCTAGACCTGCTCTATTTGAAAAGTGTCCTGAGATAACTTCTGTTATGAATCGGCGCTATACAAATAAAAATTTAATTGAAAGTGACACGTCACTTGTCACACTAAACAGTTTTCTTGTACTGTCTTCTTTATCTGACTCCTTTAAGCAAACCTCAGAGAAGAAAGTAAGCAATAAAAATGTGAAAATGTTGAGCCCCAGTATCATCCTTTGACTAAGCCAGCCGAGTACACTTTTCCTAACCTTTATTCAGATTGTCACCTGAGGATGTTTGTCATGTTAATGCAGCAATACTTGCTACATACAATAAACATGGCTCACTGTGACTACAGACTCATACTGAGCCAAACTGAGCTTCTGAAATTTGGCCTCCTACTGCTTAGAAAACAGAAAACAGTTTGTTTTGCCAAGAGACATCACAGCTGAAAATGTATACCGAACAAGCACAATTGGGTTCTGACATTTCATAAATTCTGAAAAACTCCTAGACCTCTGAGCTCAAGATATCTGAATGAAATTGGGTACTATTGGTACCCATGAGTCTCCCCTTCGCATGCCCACTTTATGCTAATCCCTTTATGCAGTTTTGGGGCAAAAACCAGGCATTTCCATGTGGTATAAATCTGTTATTTTCACCTAGCGTATTTCAACATTTGTGCATACGGAGGTCAATAAACAGTATTGGAATTGTATAAACTGGGAATGACTGGAAAGCTGAGACACATTAATTGGGTAATAACCTGATAATAATGAGGTAATAAAGGTTGTTTTCATAATATTATAGGCTTCTATCAGCAAAATACCTTCAAAATCACATGAAACTTTGAAGTCAAAATTGGTAATTACCATATTATAATGCCAAAATTAATCCTCACTTATGTTCCAAACATTCCCTTTTATTGCAAGTAATACTGTAAAAAATAATATGTTTATGCAGTGACCTGTTACCTGGAAACACTTGTTTCATGAATCTATATTCTATCTAATCTATATTAAATAATGCAAAAAAGTGACTGTGGTAAGTGTTGACACACTGAGGTATAATGATACCTGAAAACACAGGTGAAAACAGGTCAGTCATTGTGCTTGAAGGTAAAAGCATGTTCTACAAGAGTAGCGTCATGGATTTTAATTGAATATATTTATATTGTAGTTGTTTGCATTGTATAATCAAAATGAAATGATGAGTCAGTCTCACCTTCTTTACAGGTGGGTCCTCCAAAGGCTGACTGCGAGCAGTCGCATGTGTAGCCACTGCTTTTCTCAATACACTTCCCGCTGTTGTGACAAAGGCTGCTGGAGCTGCTGCAGTAACCTGGACAACCAGAGCTCACCCCCGGCACCATCTTGGCCCTCTCTTCCAGGTCAAAGGTCACACCGTTGAAAGTCAATGTCCTAATGCAGCCCAAGAAGCCTCTCTGCTGGGACGCTGTTCCACCTGGGACAACCATCAAACACTGACTTTATGATGAGAAATCTCATCTAAACTCATTATATCATAAAATGTAGATCAGGTTTGAGTCAGCTATTGTATTCATTACTTTAGATTTAAGCCTTTTGCTTAAATTTACAGGAAGTAAAAACACGTATATGTGACTATTTGTGAGATAGTTAAATACAGTTTCACATTAAGTATGTTTACATGCACTTAATTAACCAGGTTACACAGTAATCTTTCTCACCTATCCTCAACTGCATTAGCAAAAGATTTTGCCGTTGTCACAAAGTGCTTGCTCATGGTGGTACTGTTGGGTCTCTGTAAACAATTTTTATAAGGAGTACGGTCTAGACCTGCTCTATTTGAAAAGTGTCCTGAGATAACTTTTATTATCTATTGGTGCTATAAAAATAAAATTGAACTGAATAGAATTTAATCATCTCATATCCCATTGGCTATTTAACTCACTACTTCAGGCTGCAGCTAACAGTAAGTTACACATGTCATGTTATTGGTATGTAAAACTCCAATAACAGGGCGAATATTGATTTGTGGACAGTGACATGTCAATGACATTCTAAAGTCTTCTAAATCTTGCGAGAATAACATTAGCTCTCTGGCTCGTAGTTGAGCCAAAGGGTTCCATGAACGCAGGGAACTCAAAATATCTCCCATTGCCAAGTCGTATATAAAGTTTTTCCTTTTTACTGGAGTAGTGAACAACGTTTCAACGTTTTGTTGCAGGTATTAGTCAAAACAGAGTCAGTTGAAATTTAAATTTTTCTAACTGTGGTATAAGTGGGATAGTGCCCTCCAAGGCTTCAAAGGAATTGGATGGTGACGTGATGTGCATCTGATCTTAAATCCCTCTGTTCTCCAGTCATCAGCTGTCATACCTACAAAGAGCTGGCCACTGAGGCGTAAGTGGCGGTGTCCGTCAGCCGGAGCGTCCAGGAAGCGGAGAGGGAGCTGGTTGACCTGCAGCGAGGCTTCCTTCACATTACGCTCAGCCCTCACGTAGTGCCACTGCCTGTCATTCAGAGGGAGGTGGGACTTCACAGAAAGGACTGCTGGACCGTTTCCCACGTCAAAGGAGAAAGTAACCACTGAGGGAGCTGGTAGGTCACACACACACACACACACACACACACAGACGCGACAGCTGGGTCAGATCACATCTTATGCTTGTTTTTTTATGTATAGTCTATATTATCCCTGGCTGATGCAACATGATATAATGCTGCAGGGGGAGCTTGATGACCTCAATGGATTTATGAGGAGGCTCGGCTGACAGCTCGTCAATATTTCACCAAGTCTTTGATGCTGCAGGAACCTGCGGTGAAACATTATGGCTCCAAAGATCCTGAGAAAAATCCAGAGTTCCTTCCTCAGAAAAAACCTAATGTATAATATGTAATGTAATATAGGCAAATTCATCTGTGCAATGATAAGTTGGTTGTGATAAATGAAGAGGAAATTGCGTGCACAGTTTTGTAATTCTGATTATTTTTTGTGTACAACCTACTGTACAAAGCCAGTAAGGAAATCATACTCTGCTCCTAACGGATTCAGCATGATGTGCATTTCCATCTGAGAAAAGCAACTTAAGTTTCTGTGTGGTATTAATGGTAAATATACTTTAAATTATAGTCTTTATATTTTCTTTTATATCTTCATAATATTATTACTTAGTATTCTTTATTGTAATTTTAACACTGTGTACTTATTGCACATTACATTTCCCCCTATGCTGCTGTGTCAAATGTGAAATTTTCCCACAGGGGATCAGTAAAGGAACATCTAATCTTATCTTATCCTGTCTTATCTTTCTGTGTGGTATTACTGATTATTCACTCTCTCCACTGTCCTGTTTCATATGAATCTTATTCTGGCTGCTGGCTATGTGTTGATAAGTCACTCACAGCTGAGCTCCACTCGGATGAAGTCTTTATGACCCATGATCTCCAGAAAGACCCCTGAATTAGCAGTGGTCTTGAAGTAGAAGGAGATGTCGAAGGCGAGCTCGGCCCGCAGGGTGGGGAAGAGGAGGGAGGATGACTCCTGGTAGAAGGATGCTGCGTTCCAGATGGACTCTGAAAGAAAATAAAAAAGGAGTACAGGAGCAGGCGTCCTGGTGGAAGGCTGACAGCAAGGCAGAACCTTCAGTCACACATTGAAGGGGAACAAGCAGTTAACAAAACCACATCATAACTATTCAAGGGTAAAGTAAGGAGTCCTGGAGTCGCCAGCATTAGTGGCTAGTATGGCTGATCTGGAGGATGAGGCTGTGCTTGTACTCAGAGCATCTGAGGTATTCTATTATTTGACTCAGCCCCTCATAGGGATTGACGTCATCTAGAGAACCAATCACAAAGGTCAGTCACCCTCATATGTGCATTAAATCACACACATTATATTTTCAGTCTGAACTCTTCAGTCCTATGCATGCTCACATGCTAACCTCACAAGATAACCAGCTGCTCCATGTTGAATGTACAGTAAATCACAGAACATACACAGGACATAGCCATAATATACAAATATAATAAACAAAAAAGAGTTGTGTGCAACTGATCTGCTGTTAACAAGGCACATAAGTTATGTAGTCATAGATAATTCTACCAGCTGGTACTGCAACACACTGGAAGAGACAGTAGTTGTAATACAAAGGAATAATTTGAATGTATTACATATGCAGAATTTACAAGAGGGGAAACTTAAGTAAGAATTTATTGTAGACAATGTTTCACAACTCACCAATCAGAGCCGAGAAAGATATAAAGACGCTTTGGATTGAAGGGTTAAAGATAGTTACTTGTTAAGTCTCATTCCCAGCATCCATATTGGGACAACCTGGGAATGAGATTCAACAGTCAAATATGTTTCTTGGCTCTGACAGCTTGTTCACATCGCCCGTGTGTGCATGGCGGAACATCTTGATTTTTATTTTGATGCCCATGTTAACAGATTAGAGCAAGTCTCACACATATCTCAACTGTGTCTGCAGCGACGCTTCACTAAAGAGTCGAAGTCTTGCCTATTTTTACTGCGAGACAGCTTTCTGGTTACCACTTCACATTTATGTTTAAATGGTAAATAGACCTGTACTTCTATAGTGCCTTTCTAGTCTTCACTCAAAGCGCTTTTACACTACATGCATGCCACATTCAGACAGCGAACCATCGAACAGAAACTAACACATTCATACACATTCATACACCGATGGACAGCATTGGGAGCAATTGGGGTTCAGTATCTTGCTCAAGGATACTTCGACATGTGGCAGGAGGAGCTGGGGATTGAACCAACAACCTTCCGATTAGAGGACAACCCACTCTGCCTCTGCACCACAGCCGCCCGTTCAAACTACATATATATGGCATTGTAAATTTAATTCCTCTTTACGAACGTTATATAAAGTAAAGTGTATGAAGAAACATAGGAATGGCTCTGTGTTAACACAGCACGCTTGCCAGACGCTGCTGTGCTGCTCAGTCGACCCATGTGAACGAGGTTTGAATTGTAGTTTTCATCCAAGCCTGGAGGATTCTTGCAAATACCATTAGCAGCACTAGAACGAGCCAGAAAAAAATATTTTTTTCACAGATAATCTTTCTCATCTACTACTGTCAGGATATACATCGACCTGTCCATCCCAGCTAGGTTGCCTAAAGAAGTCTTACCCTTAGTTGGCACTTCTTTACTAGATATTATCAATCTGTCTTTATCATCAGGCTATGTACCACAGTACTTTAAGGAAAAATAATTAATCCCCTGTAAGATATTAGTGCTGCATTTGACACCACTGACCATCATATTCTATTAAAAAGAATTTAAAATCCTCCTCCTCACCTACAAAGCTCCTCATAGTCAGGCAACTTCATATCTTAAACAACTCAGTAGTACCCTACTACCCCCCTAGAACACTGCACTCTCTGAATGCAGGGCTACTTGTGGTTCCTATAGTATCTAAAAGTAGAACAGGAGCCAGACACCCTCTCCACATTTAAGAGTAGGCTTAAGACATTCCTCTTTGATAAAGCTTATAGTTAGGGCTGGATCAGGTGAGTCCTGAACCATCCCTTAGTTATGCTGCTATAGGCCTAGACTGCCAGGGGACTTCCAATGTTGCACTGAGCTCCTCCCTTCTTCTCTAACTCCTGGTGGTGCCTACTGCCATGGTCCTGCTTGACAAACACTGCTAATATTATTATTATTATTATTATTATTATTATTATTATTACAATAGCTCAACAAATGGAAACATACTTCTTCAGGAAAGTGCTATGTGGATGGTGCAGATCGGCACAAACACACACAGCATTTAATTTGTAAAATACCAATAGAAATAAATAATTGAAATATTGTTTGGTGATTTATATGATTGCATCAATCAACATCAATATTTTATCTGTATCTCAGATTATAAATGCTCATATTACATAATTGACACAACCATGTTTGCATTGTTATGCATTTGAATGGAAATAGTTTATTTATATTTTGAGTGTTATTATTTATTTCCTTATTGCAAAAATAAGACAAGAGGGCACTGTATGACCTTGTCATCGTCTATTATCATCTATTATCATGTCTGAATGTTTGATGGAGCCACAGTGCCACCTTTTGGTAAGATTCTGGTATAGCATAAGGTATCCTCAAAACGGACTGTTTTATAAAAGTGTATTATTCCAAATGGTAAATGCCTGACACATAATTTTGTAACAAGAATTAAGCTAACGCTATACGAAATATGTACAATCAATTAGTGTTGCTTCATATGCATGTTTGTGACTAGTTCTGCTTTTATTTTTACATCAGGTAATTTAAAACATGTAAACTATGTATTAAGTCATGATTTCGAAACTTTAAAACACGATAGAAGTAAGTTAATAAAGTTACGAATATCAAAATATCACTAAAGGAAGTAGTTAGCCTCTCCGGATACGCCTCCAGACTAAAACATATATATATAATATAGACTACGGTCACTCTTATTCTCTTTTTATTCTCTTCTTACTTTTACACTTCCAAAACTCTCTTCTTAAATTTGCTTTGGATCCATTCGTTATTTACTCTCGTTCTACTTTTAATTTCCGTACTTTACTTTACTTCGTTTGAGACACGTGTTGAATTTTTCCTCACGTAATAGTTCGCGGTGCTGAAGTACTTTTTAGTACTTTTATTTTGAAGGCTCAAGACATGAACAAAGTTAATTCTTTTATACGATTTTTTTGTTTATAAATATTGTCAAGTATTGTCGCCTTATTCACAGAAAGTGAATTTAATTTAATTCTTGGATTTACTGACTACAGAGGATTTGCCAGGCCAGCGTTTCGTCCTACAGTTATTTTAGACAAGAAGCTGGATTAATTCATAATCAAAGCCGAACTGAGGAACTTTTCTTAAGACATTTATCATAAGCCAGAAGGACATCGCAGTGGTTGACCGCTCAAGGACACGTATAAACGTTTCAGCCGGACAAAGACATTATTCTCCAGACTATCTGCCTCCAACGCACTCAAAGTGTCAAGCCGCGCTGGGCCTTGGACTGGAGAGCTAATTGGTATCGGTGACGAGACGTTCTTGGACCTGTGATTCTGAACAGCAGCAGAGCAGTACATAGGAGGAGAAAGATCCTGAAGTCCCTCCATCTCTACAAAAAGTAGGCTGAAACCCACATACACTGCTGAGGTCCCACACACTTCCCAAGAGTTGGTGTCTGTCTGAGAGCTTTGATTCCCATAGTTTAAGCTTAGAAGAATTTTCGATTAGGGCCTCGTAGTTTTAAAAGTTACTCCTGTAATATTTTAAATGTACTGCTATATCGCAATATCCAGCATCGCTCCTGAATCACACAATATTAATAATTCATTTACTGTCCACATATTCTGTTACTTGTTGTTCTTTGTTTGAATTGTCATTTCATGCTATTTACTCTTCATTAATTTAGTTAATAAACATATATAACCATATGTCCTTGTCTGTGTAGGTTGATTTGATGTGGGGAAATCGATGAATCGTGTAAAAGAAATCACTATTTCAGAATATGAGATTGAACATAGATTTTGAAATTGAATAAACTGATTTGATTAGGTTTGTAGAATAATTTCCTCCGGATTATTCCAGTAACTAAACAACGGAGGTGGTGCCCCATTTACGAGTGTATTATTAATCACCAGTGATATTACGTAATATTACAAAAATTAGACACATCCTATCACAGACACATGCAGAAAAACTAATCCATGCATTTGTTACTTCAAGGCTGGATTACTGCAACTCTTTATTATCAGGTTGCCCCAATAAGTCCATTAAGACGCTCCAATTAATTCAGAACGCTGCAGCATGAGTACTGACAGGAACTAGGAAAAGAGATCACATGTCTCCTGTACTAGCTTCTCTGCACTGGCTCCCTGTAAAATGTAGAATAGAATTTAAAATCCTCCTCCTCACCTATAAAGCTCTTCATGGTCAGGCCCCTTCATATCTTAAAGAGCTCATAGTACCCTATTACCCCACTAGAACACTACGTTCTCTGAATGCTGGGCTACTTGTGGTTCCTATAGTCTCTAGTAGAACAGGAGCCAGAGCCTTCAGTTACCAAGCTCCTCTCCTGTGGAACCAGCTTCCAGTTGTGGCTCGGGAGGCAGACACCCTCACCACATTCAAGAGTAGGCTTAAGACGCTCCTCTTTGATAAAGCTTATAGTTAGGGCTGGATCAGGTGAGTCCCGAACCATCCCTTAGTTATGCTGCTATAGGCCTAGACTATCGGGGGATTTCCCATGATGCACTGAGCTCCTCTCTTCCTCTGTCATTCATGTTCCATTAATGCATGCTACTAACTTCACTTCTTCCCCGGAGTTCTTGTGCTTTCTCGTCTCGCAGGTTCTTATCGATCCTGGTGGAGCCTCCTGCCATGGTCCTGCTAGATTGCCATTGCCAATACTGTTGTTGCTGTGCACCTGTCTGTCTGTCTGTCTGTCTGTCTGTCTGTCTGTCTGTCTGTCTCTCTCTCTCTCTGTCTCTCCCTCTCTCACCCCAACTGATCGAGGCAGACGACCACCCACCTAGAGCGGAAGGATCTGTCCTAGGTTTCTGCCTTTTAACAGGCAGTTTTTCCTTGCCCTTGTCGCCAAGTGCTTGCTCATGGTGGTACTGTTGGGTCTCTGTAAATAATGTTTTTAAGAGTTCGGTCTAGACCTACTCTATTTATAAAGTGTCCTGAGATAACTTCTGTTATGAATTGGCCCTATACAAATAAAATTGAATTGAAATTGAATTGATTAATTACCTTTCTTATTAAATAGTAGCGTAACCCCTACAGCAAGATAAAAATAAGATAGATAATAAATAGATAATATGAATATGAGTATCCAGCCTGCGAATCAAAGCCTCCATTTGCATCCAGAACTCCAAACTGCAGCTTTAATACTGAAGTGATCACCTACTGTCTCCATAACAACGCAGGGGGCCAATTCGGTAGATGGCCTCCGAGCCTGTCCTGTTGGTGTCCCCGATCACGATGTGGCTCATTGGTAGGTGGTCTTTATAGGAGAGGACTCCTGTGTCATTAGCCCTGTGACAGAAACAGAGTCTTGATATAGGAATGTATTCCTCCGCAGAGTAAACACATGAAAACAGAGCGATACATCACAATGCATACAAGTGCCTGTGGGAAAATGCAAATGAAGCTCCCTAATGTGAAATCCCAGTGAGGACTGGCCGGGATGAAGATTAACAGACAGTATGCAAAGGGATTCAGAGAGTGTAAGACACCAAACCTGTGCTACCCTGTGCTTGGAATGATGATTCTTTTGAGCATAATTTTAGTAATTTATGAACTGTAATTAATCATTTGGAAGCAAATATGAAACAGAATGTTTTAAGGTGAAAATAGCCTGTAATGTGTTTTATGAGTGTTTAATCTCAAATGGGTCCAATCTGGAGAAACATCCAGGTACTGTTTAGTTGCATAAATGATCAAATACACAAAATTTCTGTGTTTTCTTGTTCATTTTTCATTCTCAAGCTACTGTCATACATCACAGCCCTCCCTGTATAGATGCTTCAAATCAAAAGCCTTCCAGCAGCTCTCTCTCTCTTTCTCTGTTTCTCTCTCTGTCTATATATCTATATACATACATATACTGTATGTACACATACAAGGTACACAAAGCATAATGTAATATATAAGGCTGGCCTGCCTGCTTCAAAGCTTTGACATTGGCATAGTAATTGATGTCAAAATCAGCAATCAAAACCTTTCTTTAATGGATATCCCAAAAAAAAAAAAAATATGAATCCATTATTATTCATTATGCATGAACATATACAGTTAATTATTCTCAGACGAGGACATTTAACCAGCATACTGGTTACAACTACTAGCATGATGTCAAAAAGTCTGGAATGAATTCAGAATTACAGTAATAACAACATCCTGTAGTATAAGTAAATGATTGCAAGTTTGCCATTTTCTTCGTAATATAAAAGACAAAAAAAAGGAAAATCCTATGTCCGCTTTATGACAGAGAGCTTCCCCACGAAGCTTTGAAGCCCAGAAGCGGTATTTGGGACAGCCCTAGTAGTATACTGTAAATATTTTTTACTTTTTTTTTTTTTTTAGATTTATGCAGATTGCAGATTTTTTAATACTTTTGATGAACTGACTGCAGTTTTGGTGGTTTGTAAAGGTTAATTCCAGCTTTGAGAGTTTTCAGAGCTGTGCAGTGGAGACAGGATCAGGCACAGTTACTGTTTTATGTTTTTGTTGTGTATGTGTTACGTACCATGTGTCTATGTCAGCATCGCAGTTGCAGAAGTAGTTCATGTCAATGCAGTTCTCCTCCAGGCTGCAGGAGCACTGCTGGACTCCAGGCAGGAAGCCTCCCCAGTAGCTACGCCTCTCTCCTCCCTGGTCCACCCACCAGGACAGCGGGCGGCCATCTGCAAGCAAACACCACACAGTCAGAGAAATAGGCTAAGGTCCTGGATTTCACTGACACCTTCAATAACACCTGAACGCAAACAGCAAAGACTTGGAATGCCACAGTGTGGGCCATGTACAAAAGATGTAAATGGTCCTGTACTTGTATAGTGCCTTTCTAGTCTTCCAACCACTCAAAGTGCTTTTACACTACATGCCACATTCACCCTTTCACACACATTCACTCAGTGATGGCAAAGTCATCGAACAGAAACTAACATTCATACACACTCACACACTGATGCACAGCATCGGGAGCAATTTGGGGTTCAGTATCTTCCTCAAGGATGCTTCAACATGTGGCACCAGGAGCCGGGGATCGAACCCACAAGCTTCCAATTAAGGAACGAGCCACAGCCGCCCTTGATGTGTGTATGCCTGCTTATTATACACTGAAAAAAACATTTACTAGGGGTCAGAATCACTTTTTTCAGTGAATATAGTATCAGGTCAATAAAGTTAGACTGTATTTTAAATCCAGTTTCTAATTTTTGTCCTTCCCATTTACTGTAAGGGTACTGCTCACCTAGAGGACAAGGTGCTAAAAACTAAAGAGAAGGAACCTCTGTGTTTATGGCATAAAGTGTTTATATATAACATATATACAATTTTTGCTTCATATGAAAGCAAAAAAACCCCCAACAAAATATGCATTTTATCACCTTAAGCCAAAGTGAGGAATTTGATGATAAAAAAAGACGTGGAAAAACTGTGCTTTTATTTCTAGCACAATTGACTACTACATAAACTTTTGACAAGACTTTCTAAAAAGACCATCAGGCACCTGCAACTCATTAACATATAGCCACTAACCAAGATAGCCAAAATCACACCAGTTCTTAAATGTCTACAGCGGTTGCCAGTAAGCTACAGAATTGATTTAAAAGTTGTATTACTTATTTATAAATCTTTACATGGAGTTGGCCCTAAATACATATCTGATATGCTTGAGCAATATTACCCTGTGATATCCCTTAGAACTCTGGGGAGTGGACTGCTAGTGGTGCCCAGGGCAAATCTGAACAAGGACAGGCAGCTTTGAGTCATTATGCGGCACAGAGCTGGAACGAATTCCCTGATGGTCTTACGAATGCTGCAACCACTGCAGTTTTTAAATCCAGACTGAAAACCTCTTTATTCAAGTTCTTTTACCTAAATGTTTCTAAAACACAAGGTGTTATTATTATTATTCAGTTTTATTTATTTTTGAATATGTTTTTATTCACATTTATTTACTTACTGCATGTTTTGTTTTTGAACTGTGCTGTTTTTATCTTTGAACAGTGTGGTTTCATCTTTGAACCATGTGGTTTTATATTTGAACTGTATTGCTTTTAACTATGTACAGCACCTTGAATCTCCCTCTGTGTATGAAACTTAAATAAAAAATAAAATTGCCCTGCCTTATTTGTAAATTTAGTTTTTTGTTGTTGTACCCAGAACTCTTTCATCAGAGAAAGACATTAGGGAAACAACTCCAGTGGACTAAGTTCCCACTTATCTTTTTTTAAATCAGTGCAATTATTGGACTTTGCGGTAAAATGCCAGAGGGGAAAGAAACACGTGTGTCGGCAAAACCGACTGGAATTAATTAGTGTAATTATTTGAATTAAAAAGTTAAACTGAGATGAACAGAATGGTCAGTATGACATGACTGTGTTGTTGTACTGATGAAATTGTTAGGGTTAACCCTGCTATAGAAATAGTCTAGTCGGTCAAATTTAATTTATATATTTAATATTACACCTGCTTAGATGCTGTTTCACCATTATTGTGCTTCTGACACGTAATTAATACTACACAGAATTCTGTAGCAGCAGCCTGTCACCTGCAATTCTGCAAAAACTGTGGCTGTTCCTTTTTGTTCCGTTCTGCAATATTTAAAACTAATGCAAAAAATTTGGAGAATGACCACTGTCTTGTTTTGTAGTTTTTGAATGATAGCAGCCAGCATCAAGTTCACTGACAAACTGTCATAACCCGGCTCCTAGGCCATGACAAATACGGAGGAGGACACAACAGTTGGCATAGTAACTTAAACAACTGAAGCAATAAAGTACAAATGTGGAGTGTGTCAGTCAGTAACATCAGTAATGTAAATGTGGTTGTGTGAGCAATATGAGGTGTAAATGATGTCAAGTAAAAACAAAGCAGAAATCAAACAAAAGCTAAGAACGTGCTGCTGCTGGAGGGGATGCATCCTTTAGAAGGGCCTGACCCAGGTGCTCCAAAACCGGTACGCTGCTAATGGTACCTTCACGGACACACAGGAAAAACAGTAACTTGTCCACCACATCAGTACATCAACATGTTAGACAAGGACCATCACAAAACGCATTTTCTGTGACAACTACTTTATAATAAAAGTCAACTTGCATTCTGTGTTTAAATGAAGTTTTATAACTAGGTTCGGGAACAAAGACCACGCCCTGCAATCACCTCATATCCACTCAAACTTACTTAAGCACAGCTTATCTGTTCACTCATTCCTTCGTTCCAGGGTCACCTCTCCTTACCCGTTAACATTTATTTAATGATAATTAATCTTTTATGGCAAATTCTTAAAATGTTTATGTAATATAACTTTTTTATTTTCATTCAAAATACTGGTTCGACTCTTTGTCCAAGCAAGCAAAGAAACCCTGCAACAGTTAATCGTTTTATTTCAGTCATCATTGTAACATTAGTTTTCTGACATCCATCCACATGCAACCCTCACATCCACAGAGAACTCCTAACTGCACTCAGTCCAATCGAATGCAAACAGCCAGTATCTACCCGCTCGAAAGAACGCATCGCAGTACAATCCACCTTCCCATTCCCCACATAATTCGTTCAGCATTCCCGTTCCCGTTCGGATTCATCGATCCGACAACCGACCTTCATTCCTCAACCTTCATTCCTTGACCCTACCCTCATACCTCATCCTTCCACCCTACCCTCTTCCCTCGACCCTACCCTCATCCCTTCATCCCTCATCCCTCATCCCCCTCCCCTCATCCCTCAGTATACCACATCTGTTCATTTTCATTCATTATGTGCAAAAACTTTCATATTTCAGAAATTTGATGATATGGTTGTTGTTAGTATAAGGACCAGTGTGCCTGATTTAGTGGTATCTAGTGATGTAGTTGCAGATTGCAACTCCTACACTTCCTCCCCTTCCAAGCACGAAGTAGAGATTATGGAGGCTGCAAAAAACGCAAAAAGTCTTATCTAGAGCCAGTGTTGTTTGGTTTGTCCCTTCAGGGCTATTGTACAAACATGATGATTCAACATGATGGACTCCATGGAAGGCGACCTGTGGCATCTGTAAATAAAATGCCTCATTCTAAAGTAACAATAACACAACAGTTCTTAAAATCAGCTGATTATACACTATTGAAAACATAATTATGCATATTACATTAATTTCTGCCAATAATAATCATACTGTAAATATATAAATGTTGAAATACTTTCATCTGTGGCCATTTAGTTGGCCTGATGTGGCACGCAGGCTCCAATTCAAGACCACTGCCTTAGATAATGAAAAACTCTTTAATGTGGTATACATACAATATTTAATTATGGCCTGTTTCAAATAAAAACCTGGTCCTCTCTTAGCATGGTTACTAAAATGAACTTGATCATGCCCAATAATAATTAGAAAAGGCTGTGGGTGTGTAGGAAATGATATTCGTGTCTACATGGCTGACAGCCTTTGACTGTCCTCCACAGCACAGTCTGTGTCTGTGCTCAGACAACAAAGGCAACAGCTGAAAATATCCAGCTGTGGCAGAGAGTGTCAACAGTTATAAACAGCTTGTTCTCTGTATCTCTTTGATCTGCTGTGATAATTAAATTGTTTGTTTGTGTTCACAAGGCTCAGAGGGAATGGTGGAATCCGGGACTTCATGAATGTTTCATGATTTAGGAGCATATGTGCAATGTTTGGGACACCAAAGGCTTTTAGAGCAATTCCAGTTGAATATGCACAGAAAATATTGAGATTGCTTCAGAAAAGAACAACAACACTAAAGTGAGTATTCGTTCATGAGGTCAGGCAGGGGTTCTCTCTAACACAATGGGATGGAGGAAGAGAGGAGAGAACATTCAGTGGTAACGTCACCTTCAGAGGAAAATAATTTTCTTAAACAGACAATATTACCTTTGGTGTTGAAGAGGCGGGACTTCCTGCAGTTGTAAACCACTTCCTGTTGGCACTGCTCTGACCCCGTTATGATGGTGCGCAATTGTTTGGCTGAGGCACTGTAGTTTAACATCATGATGTGAGGTTTCTGCAGAGACGAGCCCTGGACTCTGACCGGAGCTGTGATGTTGTGAGTCAGCACTGTCCACACCCTCTCCTCTAAACACACACACACACACACACACACACACACACACACACACACACACACACACACACACACACACAAAACCTGATATAAGTAAGCCTGGTAGCATAAACCCACACCTTCTCCTCGATATACAAAAACAGGTTTTACAGTCAGTACGCACAGATTGTTGTCCTAATACTTTTTACTTAAAGTAAATTAAAAGATTTAACATGTTTTCAAACTATTCCTAAAAATTCTGTAGAAAGAACACAGAAATTGCACATTACAGTACACCAATAGTATATTATGTTATTGCTGTCATGCTGTTATACCTGGTTTGTTGATGTAATGTTACACGTAAATTAGCCAACATATTCTCTAAACAACTGGATAGGTCAATTGCCCACGACTCATCATCACACATTCACGTTGTAAAAGAGTTGCAGTTTGGTTGGTTTGGGCACCAAAACTACTTGGCTAGACAACGTTGGACGTAGTAAACTACATGTAATTAAACAAATAGTTTAATTTTGCAGCAGCTTGCTGGTAGTTTGTGTAGTTTTTTGTGTATTGAAACTACAAAGTACAATTTTGTGCCATAAAAGGAAAGATTTTACCATTTTTTCTCTACTGTAATTAACCCTCCCTTGACTAGTCCCACATCCTTTTAATTTAATGCTGGCCGCTGTGATCATACCAGAGCAATGCATTCGACAGGCAGCCACCACCACACACTTGACATTTGCGTGGTGCAAAAGGACAGGTGTTGCTCCGAGCTCACACAGCATCACCAAGGATAAATGATGACTGTGTTCTCATTAGATATTTTTCTTTTTAAGCAAGCTGTTATGAGATATGATTTTTGTTTTGCCTGCTGTTATCATCACATCATTTATTGTGGTGTACTGCAAATGTCTGTAATTAACAAAAGAAAAATGTTTCCTGTCATTCTGTTTCATACATTGGATCCATGATACCCGATTGTTGTAGTCCATACATGGAGTAAATACATTTCTATCAGAGATACACTGATGTTGTTTTGGGGCTAATCATTAAATTTCTCTGTATCTTTCAAGTATTCTTTCATTCTGTTTTTGTCTTGTATCCCTGAAGAACATCTATGAACATGCATTTTTAAAAACAAAACCAACAATTAAACACTATTCGATCATTCTGGAAAAGCCATGAGCTCATCCTTCAGACAGCTTGTTTAAAAAAAGCAACAACCTAGTTTAAATGATTCTTTTGCAGTGTGTTTCTCATGGACAAACTTTACAAAACACATTGACGTCACACAAATGAAGTTCTGAACTGTCGGCAGGAAGCATATCGAGTGACCGTAATGATTTCTCTCTGGACAGTGAAGTGTCAGCGCTGCAGATCGATGCGGTAAGATCTGTGAGAGACTCTGAGTCCCGCTGGAACTCTGAGAGAGTAAAGGTGACAACATGGACTGCGGTGAACTCACCTGTCATGTTGCAGTAGACCAGTGCTGGCCCCAGGGGGCCACTCCCATCTGGATCTATGGAGTAGAAACCAGAGGAGCTGCCAATCAGCTTGTAGGCCTCGCAGGATGATTCGTAGATGGCTGGAAGGAGCAGACAGATTTTTCTTCAGGTACAAAAACAACAACAGCTCCCTGTTCACGGCAAGAAATTTACAGCTTATCATTATCTGTTGAGCTGATACTAAAAGGTGACCTTAAACCACTGCAGAACACTGACTTCTCACACAGCACAGGACATCCTGTTAAAACCCCATACCATCAATAGCAAACACAATTTTCGAATTTCCTCAAAAATGGCAGCCTGTGAAACAAAGTCATTGTCAATTGATGTGTGGCAGCTCCTTTTTGTGTGTAGAAAGAGAGAGAGCATTAAATGGGAGCAGAGTAGAGTAAAAAAAAACAGTGAAGTTGTCAATCTGCACTGTAAAAACAGATGTTAATTATATATAATTATTATATATATATATATATATATATATATATATATATATATATATTGTATTAATTGTTTACATAAAGATTTTAAAACTAACTACATTTTGTAAGTTAAAAAAACATTATTGATTTATTAGCTAATCTACATCAATAATTAACTTGCTAGTTAGCTTGCATTTTACGACAGAACAAACACCAGCAACCATATAGCATATCTAATTAAAGATTCCATATAAACTGGGAAGTCTAAACATTTAGTGACACCAATCAATTTTGTATATTGAGTTCTCATCATACTCATCCTCACACTCTGATCATTTGTCACATTTCAAACGTGTAAAGCTGCCGCTGATGTTATTTAATAATTAATAACAAAATTGAGGCTTTTATTGGGGTGGCTGTGGCTCAGAGGCAGAGTGGGTCGTCCACTAATTGGAAGGTTGATGGTTCGATCCCCGGCTCCTCCCGCCACACATCGAAGTATCCTTGAGCAAGATACTGAACCCCAAATTGCTGTCAAAATGTGTGAATGAGTTAGTTTCTGTTCAATGGACTTTGCCATCGCTGAGTGAATGTGTGTAAAAGTGCTTTGAGCGGTCGGAAGACTAGAAAGGCGCTATACAAGTGCAGGTCCATTCACCATTACCATTTATTGTGAAACATGAAGTATTGACACTGACTTTTGGGGTTAGATTTGCTGCATGGCTGCAGCTTTTGTCCAAACTGGCGACCAGGCAAGTGGCAGGTCTTACCATCAGGAGCAATATTAATCAATGTCTTGTGGACAGAAGGAGCTGGGACCAAATACATTTTATTACATGTTCAACAAAACGTGATACAGGAGAATGACGGAAATGTGGATTATCATTGCACTTTTTCTTTCTTTTCTTCTGACCCAATATGTTAGGGATGCACGATAACTTTTTTTTTTAAACCGATACCGATAACCGATAACATTCAGCTCCTAAAGGCCGATACCGAAAACTGATAACACACACACATATACATATATATATATGATCATGACCTAAGATCACGACATTAATACTATGAACAAAGCCAAAAACACTTTTGACTCTTTAAATGGAGATATTGGCAAACCTATAAAAAATAAAATAAAGGCCCCTTGAACTGATGCAAATATGCATTGGGATTACAAACTGAAAAAGTGCATTCTAGAATTAAAAAAAAAATATATATATATATATAAGGGGTGTCACGATTCTCCAAATCCTCGATTCAATTTAATTTTCGATTTTAAAGTCTTGATTCGATTTTTTGGCCTTTTCCTATTCTGTTTTGGCGGGCTTTTATTTTGAAACCGCTTTTTATTTTGAAACCGTTCCAACCGCGAGGTTGTAAACAGAACCAACATTAAACAGAGACGTAAAATGAAACAACACAGAATGATGATTTGATTGTTTCAGCACACTCCGAAGAGACCCAAGGTTAGTGTTCACGGAATATGTACTTATCAATGTGCATTTTAAGCCTTAAAGTAATTTTGGACTGTAACTAGATCATCTTTTCACTTGCTAGGCTAAGTTATTGTTAATTGACGTGAATGAACGACAAAATACTTCCACACTGGTGATTTCAGAGTAGCAAGAGGGGCTTCAATTCCGTTCGGTTGATGTGTATTTTTTAACTGGCTGCAGCCTAAAGTTCGAGATTGAGATATAATTTCGATCGACTTCGAAATCGTGACACCCCTAATACATATATATATATATATATATATATATATATGGCGATCGATCGCATCATACTTAGCTGGAAGGCACACATCAGAAAAGTAGCGGCGGCTTGGCAATGTAAACCGTGGCTCCAAGTGATTAATCAGGCGAGAAAAGTGCCTGGCTGACCGTCAAGTGCCTTCATTTCCATCCTCATATGCTTTCAAAACTCTGTCGAAGCAATGGCTACGTTTCAGGTGACTTATCAGGTTTGACGTATTGAAGCTCGTGCTACTTTTACCTCCTCGTGGAACTTGCTTGGAACATTTGTTACAAATAACAAGCAACCTGTCTTCTTCAGAAACTTTGAAAAAGTCCCACACAATCGACGCCATGTTGTCTGTTTTCAAACGTAAGCACGCTGTGCTGCATTCACGGTGTGACGGAAATTCCCTGTTCCCACGTTTGCTAGTCGTTCTTTCAGCCTTTTTAAGTTCATGTTTCTATTATTTATGTGTAACATGTAGAAAAATACTGTGGCTATCAATTCAAGTCAGCAACTACCAAAATTGTGACCGAGTTAACGAGTTATTTTCCGACATGAGGGGGTACTCTTGAATTTTCCCAGTCAGAAAGAGTTTTTCTGATTATGCCAACGTCACTTGAACGCAGCATTCACTGCAGGCCATTCAGGTCTCATAGTGGGAGTGGGGCACTGCCGTGCTGACAAAATTATATATGTTATCGGCGCTATTCGTCATGATCGGACTTATCGGAATGACGTAATAATTTCCTGTTATCGTGTCTATATCAATATATAGTAAAGAATAAGGAAATATTTCATGTTTTTTTTATTATATGGGCTGTGTATGTGCCAAAAGTTACTGACAGACAAAAAATGTACAGTTTGTTACAGAAAAACAAGAATAAGAATACATAAGTTAGGAAAGGTGAGTTGAAAGAGAACAAAACTTCACTGTTTTCATTGGTGAGTGCTAATACGTGTAAGATGTAGAAAACAGTGGGCCTCATGCACTAATGTTTTCTTATTTTTTATTTGTTCTTGCATAAAGCAATGAGAAAGAGGATCTGTCTGGTGCCACAATGTTGACTCAATTCAATTCAATTCAATTTTATTTGCCAATTCATAACAGAAGTTATCTCATGACACTTTTCAAATAGAGCAGGACCAGATCGTACTCCTTATAACATTATTTACAAGGACCCAACAGTACCACCATGAGCAAGCACTTGGCGACGGGGGCAAGGAAAAACTGCCTTTTAAGAGGCAGAAACCTAGGACAGACCCTTCGGCTCTAGGTAGGTGGTCGTCTGCCTCGACCAACATGTAGCTTGAAATTTAATTCATGTCGTTTCTTTGACTTCCTGCCAGTGCAATCTGATCTTTGCTGCTTGCTGCGAGTGGGTTGTGGCTTTTGTCAAAAATTGACCAGCTCTATATTCTACGTGGAGATACACTTGTGGCGCTTCTGGTGGAATTTTTGAGCATTGTCTAGAATGGACTGAGCCGAAATGTGTCACGGCCATGCTTGGTGGAATTTGGGGTAAATGACACTAAATCCTACACACCAGAGATTTAAAGCTTCTCTGCTGCGTTTTGGAATTCTGGTAGAGCTATGGAACATTTTCTTCTTTGTTTACTTTGTGCACACAAAAAAAGTTGGAACTTGAGTGACACAATAAACATTTCTGCAGTGGTTTCACACTATTCCACTGATCAGGTGTCAGTTATGCTACGATGCAGCAGGAAAAACAGCATAAGACAACGAGCTAGTAAATATGGATCTAAACAATGCTGGATATAAATAAACACTTAAAATAAAATAAAAAGGAAAAAAAAAAGACATGCATTCAGCATGTTTGGAGCTCAAGGATACACACAGTGTGTTTTGGTAAGTAACACTGTATGAGCCTATTTTTAATTCAAGACATGTTTTTTTGCTGTCACATTCCCTCTGACATGCGAGGACAGCTGCACCTGCCTGCATATAAACAGGAAATCAGCATTCTAGGGGCACAGGAAGTTCACACGGACTCCTACAGACGGCTCCACGCTGAATAACAAGGTGATGTCAAAAGCTGACACCAAAGAGGAAAAACTTTAACATATAGCCTATGTGTCAGTCTGGAGCTTTAACTCTAGTTTTTACAACTTGGGCCTCATTTTTGTTGTTTTGACCATCTATTTTTACTGCTGCTTTGTTCACAGATAGGGGACTATTAACAGCATTTGCACTCCCTTTGGGTTTGAACTCCAAATAAAGTAGATCATCTGGATAAATTGTTGGTTTCCTAACCTGATTATGGTTCTTCTTTTTAGAGATGTCACTGTGTTCCCAGACATCAGCTTGTACATGGTGACTACAAGGTAATTAAGTGTACAAAAGTATTGGTCTCATTTTTTGACAAAAGATTAAAGTCTTTAAATGTCCTGCCATTGGTTTAGCTCTGAGATCACATTGCATTTGAATTATCCTAATCTTTATCCTTCTCTCTTATGGCTCAAGGATCTTCTTTCTTTACACTTTTTCTACAAATACAGATACACCCAGGATATACAGGATGAGGATGAGATGCAGTGCGATACCATTTGTTTCAGTACATTTCATTAAGATAATACTAAGGGTGCTAAGGATCATAATATATGTATATATCTCAACACTCTGAGGTGACAATAAACATCACAATCTTATGATCTGTTTCTATGACATTTCCCAGTTACACTACTGAAAATGCTCAAAGCCTACAGGATTTAACTCAAAGGAGGGAAAAGCGACAGCTTTAAAATCAGTCACTCTTCTCTAACTCAATCATTGCACATCAGTGTGTCAAACTATGACCCAGACAGCAGACGACAGAAACAGTGTGTATGTAAATTACACCAAACTGCAGTAGAGACTCACACTTGTGACAGGTGGCTCCAGAGTAGCCAGTCCCCGAACAATCACAGGAGAAGGAGGTCCAGGACTGCCAACACCGACCTCCATGTTCACACAGGTTCGGAAGACACCTGCAACAGAGGACAGCATTTGTTAGGAACTTGACCTGTTTATTCATCTACATAGTAAAAACAGACAGCTGGATTTATATTTTACACATGGGGTTAAAGGTCGGGTAAGAGATTCAATGTAATGTGATTTGAATTCAATACACTTTTTTCAAATAAAGCAAATATCTCCACACAGTCCACTAGCTTTCTGCTGTTTGTGTGTGTGAACTAAAAAATACATGGTGGTTGTACACAGCCCTAGCTATGTGAATGAAAAACAAACAAAGTGGACTGGACAGAGCCACACAACACTAACTTGTTATTCTAGCCAGGATTTGCATGTCAGGTAATGTTAAATTACTCTGATTGCCAGGATATGCTGTTGTTGTAATGTTAGCTATAGTAGCAGTAGAGTTGTGAGTATTGCTGTCTGTCTTTAGCAGCAATAATCCACAACGAGCAAATCTTAATTACAGTACTTGCTGTTTGGACTATATCAGGGGTCATCAACTATATTTGTCCAAGGGCCAGAATTTTTCTCTGCAGACACTGTAAGGGCCAGATGCTCGTAAAATAAAATAAAATTAGTATTGTATCCTAGGTAATATGTTATTATTTGATATACTAATTTTCATTCCAAATATCTGACAGCCTCTGTCAGTGTTAACAAACCCATATTATAATATTATAACATTTTATTATCTTCTATAGTATTATAAAAGATTACGGCCAAGTGTTTAAAAAAGACATAAAGAGGGCACCCGGTTAGCTCAGTGGGTAGAGCTGGCGACCCATGTACCAATACTGACATTTCCCAAATGGTTGTTTCGTCAGATATTTTGATGGCAAATATTTCAAAGAGGAGCCGCTGGCCTTGATTACACTGGAGAGCCTGACCACCTGGCCGCTATTATCTTTGGTAAGCTGGAGGAACTATTTCAATGGGCTGTCATTTGAAAAAGTCAACCTGGTTGTCACAGATGGTGCTCCTGCCATGATGGGCAGAAACAGGGCACTAGTGAACAGAATTAAGGCTGTCGCTCCCAGCATTAACGCACTTCACTGTCTCATTCACCAAAGCGTGCTGTGCGCAAAATTAAGTGGCGATCTTAAAGAGGCTATGGACAAAAAAATGAAAATAATTAACTTCATCAGGGGGAATTCAAGCACACAGCACCGTTTATTCCAAAAATTTGTGCAGGAATCTGAAGCCTCTCATGACGAACTCTTACCCCATAACGACGTATGCTGGCTTAGTAAGGGCAAAGCACTGGAGAGTTTCGTTGAACTCAAGGATCAAGTAGTGGATTTTTTAATGCAAAGTCAATCAAAAGTGGCAGCTGACCACCTGCGCATCATGCAAGACACAGAATACACGTGCAACGTTGCATTTTTAGACGTGTTTTCCCATTTGAAGGCACTAAATCTACAACTACAGGGGAAAGAAAACCCTGTGTTGAATATGGTGGAAAAACTCGATGCCTTTGGAGACAAACTTGATCTCTTCGACGAAGATTTGTTGTCGGGGAGGCTGCTACACTTTAGCACACTTAAGACAGTGGGTGACAGTAAGGTCACAGAGAACACGAAGACATTTATCACACAGCTGAGGCAAACATTTCTCTGCCAGATTTGATGACTTTGCCACTTCCAGGGATGTCATTGGATTTATGCGTGACCTGTTCACTATCAGCCTAGGTGAAGAATTCTCTGCTAACGTGAGGAAGGTGATGCTGCTGGACGAGGCGGTTATTCAAAGTGAACTGATTGACATCTAGGCCGCTGGTGACATGAAGGCTGCTCTCTGTGGTGCTGAAAGCTTGAGTGCCTTTTGGGTGGCTTGTCCCCAAGAGTATGACACACTAAAGACATTGGCCATGTATGTGCTCACCATGTTCGGATCAACAAACACCTGTGAAGCTGCGTTCTCAATGAACTCTAGAAAAACGCATGAGAGGAACCGACTGTCAAACCAGTCTTTGGAGGACTGCTTGCGCATAAGCCTGACAGCTGTCAAGCCCGATGTTAAAAAGATAGTGTCGAAGGGGAAATGTAACTTCTCCCATTAAGCAAACGTGAGTATTTTAGTCTTGGGATTTTCTTGGTTTTACTTTATTTGTGTTTATTTGTTGGATCACAGGCTACTTTGATTTGATGTAAAGAGTAACATTTCTAAAAACTGTGGCCTGTCGCTTTTATATGTCATTAGAACTATTTGCTGATGTGCAAGGCTTGCAATTACCATGCTCTTCTCTGATATGTTGATGGTTGTTATTGAGACACCGCAATTGTGCGCAAAGCCAAAGCCAGGACAATTTTGACATTTGTGGAAAAATGAGCATGTGCAACAATAAAAGATGTTGAATGAGAGCAACAAGTTTATCGTAATTTTTGATTGAAGGCAGGCTAAGGCACAAGCTACTTTTCAGAAGGCGTTTCTTTCATTTGATTTAAAAATAAATAAACATAGAAACATACTTTTTCCTCTTCACTAGGCTATTCCTGAATTCAGACTGGTCTATATCATGGTATTTGTCATGGTATTGGATTTCTCAACCCACCTTTAAATGTTCTGTATGTAACATTGAGAAAACCATTGTTAATAGTGACACTAGTGGCTGTTAAGTGAACTGCTGTTGCTTGTGCTTGTGCTTGTGCTCTGTACACAGCTACTAATGCTACTAACTAGCTTGCCATTTACAAATCACACCATCAGCCCACACCATAAAGCAACCAATGCCAGTCCCACACCATGCAGCCAAAACACAGCAAGCCACACAACCCCAGCTTAACTGAACTATAGTTAGCTAGTTGGATGTCCCTGCCTTAAATGACTCTCTGGCTCTTGGCTAGTAGTGGCTTGCCTCTCTCTCTCTCTCTCTCTCTCTCTCTCTCTCTCTCTCTCTCTCACCCCAACTGGTCAAGGCAGACGACCACCCACCTAGAGCCGAAGGATCTGTTGTAGGACCTTGTCATCGTCTATTATCATCACAAGAGATTTTTCTTTTTGGTTTCTTAATTCCACACTCATCATATTATTTTAATTCTTTCCCAGTTCAGAAAGGTCTCTCTCTCTGACTTTTTTGACCCAGGAGGGGAGGTGAGACTGTGGCGCCGACAGTCTCCTGCACAGAGAGCCTGGTTCTTTTCAGATTCACAGATGGTATCCCTAGGTGTCAATTTGTTTTATCCTCTTCAACAGAACACTGACTCCTCCATAGATCAGAACAACACTTCACACTTAGGTTCTGGAAACCGTTGTTTTCTTACAAGAGATGTGTGATTATTTAAATGCCTTTTTAGTTGTAAATCCCTATGGAATGGACATGGAATGTGTTTGCACCTCCTTTGATCTAAATTGTACCACCTCCAGAGAGAGGTTCCTTCAAGGTAATTTATGAGAGGTCCATTTGTTGGAGGACATTCCAATCCATATCGGTAACAGCACCGGCATTGATATAGATTTAGTTCTGTTGGAGTATTATTGTAAAATTTCATCTTCTCAAAATCACCAGATTGCCATCCAGCATGAGAAGGTCGCAAATGTAATGCTTTTCTGATGTTCACATTCCCAGGTTGGACTAAGTTACAAAATCATGTGTAAAATGTCTGAATGCAACAAAAATTAAGCTAACACTATACAAAATATGTACAATCCATTGGTGTTGCTTCATATGCATGTTTGTGACATTTTAACTAGTTCTGCTTTTATTTTTACATCAAGTAATTTTGGTTATGTTATGTTAAAATGTAAACTATGTATTAAGTCATGGTGGGTTCTGTGAATGGTGAATTATGATTTCGAAACTTTAAAACACGATAGAAGTAAGTTAATAAAGTTACGAATATCAAAATATCGCTAAAGGAAGTGACGCGATTAGCCTTTCCGGATACGCCTCCAGACTAAAACATATATAATATAGACTCCGCTCTTCTTATTCTCTTCTTACTTTTACACTTCCAAAACTCTCTTCTTAAATTTGCTTTGGATCCATTCGTTATTTACTCTCGTTCTACTTTTAATTTCTTAATTTCTGTACTTAACTTCGTTTGAGACACGTGTTGAACTTTTCCTCACTTAATAGTTTGCAGTGCTGAAGTACTTTTTAGTACTTTTATTTTGAAGGCTCAAGACACGAACAAAGTTAATTCTTTTATACGTTTTTTTTGTTTATATATATTGTCAAGTATTGTTGCCTTATTCACAGAAAGTGAATTTAATTTAATTCTTGGATTTACTGCCTACAGAGGATTCGCCAGGCCAGCGTTTCATCCTACAGTTATTTTAGACAAGAAGCTGGATTAGTTCATAATCAAAGCCGAAGACCAACCACTCTGAGGGACTTTTCTTAAGACATTTATCATAAGCCAGAAGGACATCGCAGTGGTTGACCGCTCAAGGAGACGTATAAACGTTTCAGCCAGACAAAGACATTATTCTCCAGACTATCTGCGTCCAACGCACTCAAAGCGTCAAGCCGCGCTGGGCCTTGGACTGGCTAATTGGTATCGGTGACGACACGTTCTTGGACCTGTGATTCTGAACAGCACCCGAACAGTACCAGCTAGAGGAGAAAGATCCTGAAGTCCCCCCGTCTCTACAAAAAATAGGCTGAAACCCACATACACTGCCGGGGTCCCACACACTTCCCAGGAGTTGGTGTCTGTCTGTGAGCTTTGATTCCCATAGTTTAAGCTTAGAAGAATTTTCGATTAGGGCCTCGTAGTTTTAAAATTTACTCCCGTAATATTTTAAATATACTGCCGTATCGCAAAATCCACCATCGCTCCTGAATCACACAATATTAATAATTCATTTACTGTCCACATATTCTGTTACTTGTTGTTGTTTGTTTGAATTGTCATTTCATGCTATTTACTCTTCATTCATTTAGTTAATAAACATATATAACCATATGTCCTTGTCTGTGTAGGTTGATTTGATGTGGGGAAATCGATGAATCAAGTAAAAGAAATCACTACTTCAGAAATATGAGATTGAACATAGATTTTAAAATTGCATAAATTGATTTGAAACTGATTTGTTTAGGTTTGTAGGACCTTGTCCTCGTCTTCCTCTACAAGAGACGCTTTATCTGTCTCTTAATTCAACAATCATCATATTATTTTGATTTTGTTCCACCAGGAGAGTTTTCAAGGCCTCCTCTTTCCCTTTGACCTTTTTGACCCAGGAGGGGAGGTGAGACTGTGGCGCCGACTGTCTCCTGCACAGAGAGCCTGGTTCTTTTCAGATTCTCAGATGGGATCTCTAAGGTGTCAATTTGCTTTATCCTCTTTAACAGAACACTGACTTCTCCACAGATCAGAACGACACCCTACACCTAAAGTGGATCGTGTGTGATAATTAAGTGCTTTTGATTGTAAATCAGGGTTAGATATCCCTGAAATATGTTTACATCTCTTTTAGTCTGACAGGTCCATCTCCAGAGAGAAACTCCTCTGGAATCCACATCCGGCATTCTGACACCCCTTCCTCTAAAGTGTGAATTACGATGTTTTCTTTTGATAGTGGACATTCCAATCTAGGAAACAGTAACAACAGTTGCACGGATATAGATTTAGTTCTGTTGGAGTATTATGGTAAAATTTCATCTTCTCCTAATTAACAGATTGCCATCCAGCATGAGAAAGACGCAAATGTAATGTTTGTCTGATGTTTCTGTCATCAGATTGGACTAAGTTACAAAATCATGTGTAAAATGTCTGAATGTTTGATGGAGCCACAGTGCCACCTTTTGGTAAGATTCTGGTATAGCATAAGGTATTTTCAAAACGAACTTTGTTTGATAACTGTATAGTAATACAATAAGTAAATGCCTGACACATATTTGTTATAACAAGGATTAAGCTAGCACTATACGAAATATGTACAATCCCTCAGTGCTACTTTATGTGCGTGTTTAATGATTATGATTTAATGATTTTAATCAAGTTCCACTTTTCCTTTACATTAAGTAATTTCGGTTATGTTATGTTAAAACATGTGAACTATGTATTAAGTCATGGTGGGTTCTGTGAACGGTGAATTATGATCTCGAAACTTTAAAACACGATAGGAGTAAGTTGATAAAGTTACGTATATCAAATTATCACCAGAGGAAGTGACGCGCACGGTCAGCTCCTCTCGTCCAGTTCCGCCTCCAGAATAAAAGCTATAAGAGATAGACTCCGGTCACTCTTCGCTCTCTTTCTGCTCTTCTCTCTCTTCTCCCCTCTCGCTCTTACTTTAATTCAATTTCCGTACTTTATTTTACTTCGTTTGCAACACGTGTTGAATTTTTCCTCAAGTAATAACTTGCTGTGCTGAAGTACTTTTCAAGTACTTTTATTTTGAAAGCTCAAGACACAAACGAATTTCTTCTTTTATATTTTTGTAGTCTTATCGTCAAGTATTGTCGCCTTATTCACAGAAAGTGAATTTAATCAAATTCTTGGACTTTCTTGGATAATTCGCCAGGCCAGCGTTTCATCCTCCAGTTATTTTTAAACAAGAAGCTGAATTAGTTTACAATCAAAGCTGAAGACCAACCACTCTAAGACATTTATCATCAGCCAGAAGGACGTCGCAGTAGTTGACTGCTCAAGAAGACGTATAAACGTTTCCAGCCGAATAAAGACATTATTCTCCAGCCACCGTGCCCCCAACGCTCACTAGCGCACACGCCGCGCTGGGCCTTTTGGAGAGATTGCCACTGGAACCAGGGACGAGACGCAACTTCCCTCAGCCTGTTGGACCAGTGACGCAAAGCCGCAGTTGAGCTGAAAGCCAAGGACCTGGAATCCTTCCAAGTTCCATCTACAAACAAAGTAGGCTGACTCTCCGGTACACGGCCGGATTCACACACATGAAAAAGAGCTGGTGTCTGTCTATAAGCTTTGATTCCCATCTTTTAAATTTAAGAGAAATTTCGATTAGGGCCTCTCAGTTCTAAAATTTACTCTCGTAATATTTTAAACTTACTGCCACATCGCAAAATCCACCATCGCTCCTGAATCACCCAATATCAATAATTCATTTACTGTCCACATATTCTGTTTTTTGTTGTTATTTGTGTCTACATTATCATTTCATGCTATTTACTCTACGTTAATTTAGTTAATAAACATATATAACTGTATGTCCTTGTCTGTGCGGTTTTGTTTGATGTGGAAAATAGATGAATCGTGTAAAAGAAATCACTACTTTAGAATATGAGATTGAACATAGATTTTGAAATTGAATAAATTGATTTGAAACTGATTTGATTAGGTTTGTAGAATAATTTCCTCCGGACTATTCCAGTAACTAAAGAACGGAGGTGGTGCCCCATTTACGAGTGTATTATTAATCACCAGTGATTAATTACCTTTCTTATTAAATAGTAGTGTAACCCCTACAATGCCCTGTTTTGTTTTAAATCACCCAGAACCTTGTAAGGCCTATGCTGACATAGACATAGACTCTCTGTGTTTCCAGCGCAACACAGAGTGTCTGACAGCAGCTGCCCATAGCTGGTTAGCTCTGTGGTCAGTCTGTCAATCACTGCTGTTGCTGTTGAGGCCACGCCCCCTAAAGTCACTGTCCTTTGTGGGCCTTTGAAGGTTTTTTAAAATTTGCTGAGAGGGAGGGAGCTAGCAGAACAGAAATGTTACAATTTGTAGTGTAATAAATAGACACAGAGAGAAGGGGAGATTACAGTAAGTCCCATAAAGGTTCTCATCCTCTTGGAAAAGGCACAAACCTGTGGTCATGATCCCAAAACAAAACAGAGAATAAAACCAACTCATAAATCTGACAGCCACACATGTCCTGACATCAACTGATCACAGCACTTGATGCAGTTTTCATAATACTTGAAACCAAAAGATACAGACCCTTCACAAACGACTTACAATCGTGGTTGAATGGAAAAAGTTAAATTAATTTCTCACTGTATAAGATAATATATAATAGACAAATAACAAGAATAGTGTCAAATACCCACAAATAAAATATGATTGCAGAAGTGCCAGAACATTAAAGCCCAACTCATACTGGATTTTAAGGCCAATTGACAGTATATATAACAGACAGAGCTTCTGGGTCTGTGAAGTAAAGCCAACGCAAAAATGTCTTAAAACCTGCATTCTATGTAAAGGCCAGCAATAAAAAACGATAAAATACACTCTTTTGAGCCAACTTCTTACTTGATTTATGAGCTCAGTAAACAGTTTCCTGAGTTTATGGTCTCATTCTCTAGTTTCTTCTTCTCTCTAGTCTCTAGTCTTCTTTTATATAGCATGATCTTTATTTAGTAAATGATGGTTGAAGTATGCTTTTGGTTGTGGATACCATAAGATCACCTGGCAAGCTACTTATACCTGGTCAACCCCCTCCGGTCCTGTTTGTCTCAGTTTTCTCATCCACCCTCCCTTTCCCTTCCCTTCATCCATTCACCTCATTCCTTCCCACTTCCCTCCGTCCTCTCTCCCCTCATGCCTTCCTGTTCAATCGGTCCATACCTTTTCTACATCTCATTCTAGGTACTGTCTGGGAGCCTGTAAGCAGCTTGGATGAAAACACACCTGAGATGTAACACTGAGTCTTCCTCTGCCTAACCTTCTGGCTCCCAGCCTGACCCAACAGATGACATCCTTTTCCACCTCCTCCCCTGCACATCAATACATCTATCCTTATCATCGAAACTTCATGAATTTCCTTTACCTTTAAATGAAATATTGTTGTGGTGTGGTCCTTGCTAGTTAAATGACTTGTTGCAATGACTTTTTGGTTTCACATGGGACAGGAACCTTGGTCAGATGGCTGAAAGTTCTGTGTTGGGAAATTTTTGTCGACCGACTTACAGAGCAACCTAGGGAGTGACTGATTGCAGCTAAAAGTATTTACTGTAGTGTGATGATGATGATGATGATGACGAACCAGGATTTCCTGGATGGAAGGATGGCACCAGAAGAAAATGAAGTGACAAACTTACAACAGAAAGGCCTCAACCCGACCAAACCCTATACTCCCACATTCCAAAAGGTACCCTGGAAGCTCACAGCACTGTGAACTTATCAAATGAAGAACAAACTGGGTACACATGGAGTGTCTGGAGTTTTTGAGTACATAATCAAGATCTATTCTGCTTTCTTTTTCTCCTGGCTGCAGTAATTTAATCCCATCTAGCCATTAGAGCATTAGCAATGTGTCCTGTATCATTGAGATTTCCCTTCACCGGCGCAAAGTAGCACAAACAAAGACAAACAGATCCAGACCAAGAGTACACAAAAACAACACAACATGGGTGAAAAATTGTCAAAATAAGGTCATTGAGACTTTAGTTTTGCTGTAATTCAATCAGCCCTCCATATCCTTTACTTTGAAGTAACGATGTATCATACAACTGAGATCAGCTTTTATCATTCTTTCATTTCTGATAGCACATCATCTCCCCTGCTGATACAGCACACCAACACACTGTTGATGTACAATCTGAGCCACATAAAGCAGTTAGCTTCAAATCTGAGATGAGAAACAGAGACAGTCTCCCCTCAGGGCAGTTTACAAGAGAAAATGGCAACTAAAGTGTTTGTGTCCTTTATATAAGTGTTTCAGACAACATGCAGATGCTTGTGGAGCTTGTCAGATCCAGCTCAATTCTGTGCAGGATAATGAGGGACTGGTGCCACACAGGACAGGAGGGAGCAGCTTGTTAGAAGATTCCTGTGCCAGGAGAGGTGTTACCAAGCCCCCGCTGCAATGTTATTGGATGATCCTGTCAGCGTGCCTGTCTCTATCGGACAAGCTGTCAATGATTCTAAGCCTGCTCTTTAGAAAACATACCACACCATTAACAAACTAATAATGCAGGCTCAGATAACTCCCTGCGACTGTGTCAGATGTAGAGAGCCCATTTTGACTGGTAAGGGCACGGTTGCAAATGAGCGAAAGTAGGTGAGTGACCATCACCAGTTTTGGTGGTAACACGTGACCGTAATCACATTACATCAGTCTGTAATGCAGTAATGTAACTGTCTTCAATTATCTGCATGTCGTGGGAGTAGTTGTCTCCACCACCATTGCTGTCATTGCAGTCAGCTTCTCCCGGTTAGGATTCCTTCAGTGTTTATGGTTCAGGAGGTTTCTACCGGGAGCCCAGTGATCCACAGAGGTCTCCTCCTCTCCAAAACAAACAGACCAGCTGATTACAACCGCTAAAAACACTGAATGAAGCAGTTCCACCTTAAAAATCACTGCTTCTTTCACGCTGTTGGACAGACAAAGGATGTCCCAGAGGGTGCAGATGTCATTAACTTTTTGATGAAAACAAAAATCTGTGATGCAATATTCACAGGAATAATCTGCTAAAAATTCATCAAAATGGCTAATTTTACACAAACTTCCTGTAGTTATTGTGTTCACTGTTTGGGTTCATAGTACAGTTTATCAGTTGTTCTCTACCATTATTATTATGCATTGAATAAATTATGAAATCCATAATATGTGTCACTTAGTCAGTTTACTCAATGATAGAAAAAGTCTCTCTAAAGGTTGGAAACCACTGCTGTAGCTAACTGGGGTCTTAATAAACTAAACTAAACATATTGACAAAAAGAGAAAGAAAGGCAGCCTTATTTTGTGCAATTCTGCTATGAATGGAGCGTAAGAAGATAAAAATATGGAGCCACAGATGGCTGGAAAGACAATGGGCCCTATCTTACACAAGCGCATCGACATTCACCGCTGGCTATCGAGGTGGTGTCCAGAAAACGATGTAGGCTTCATTGATAACTGGCAGCCTTTTTGGGGAAAACCTGGTCTGATAAGGAGAGACAGCATCCATCCAACTTCGGATGGAGCGGCTCTCTTATCTAGAAATATGGCGAAGTTTATTTCTAAAACCTGACAGTCCAGAGTTGGGACAAGGAAGCAGAGCTGCTGTCTTACACACTTCTCTGCACTTCTACTAGAACAGTCACCCACCCAAAACCCCATAGAGACTGTGTCTGTCCCCCGACCACCTAAATTATTTAATCAAATAAAAACAAGAGGAATTAAACATAAAAACCCAATAAAAATTAAAACCAACTCCTCAGTAACACAAAATAAAAGAATGAAATGTGGACTGTTAAATATCAGGTCTCTGTCCTCTAAAGCTGTTTTAGAGAATTAATATCAGATTATAATATTGATTTACTTTGTCTTACTGAGACCTGGTTGTCCCACGAGGAGTATGTTAGGAGTATGTCGGCACCGGCCGAGGAGGAGTAGCAGCCATATATGATTTGAGCGTTTAATTGACCCTAAACCAAAACTAAATTATAATTCATTTGAAAGCCTTGTTCTTAGTCTTCCTCACCCAAACTGGAAAACACTGCAGCCAGTTCTATTTGTTATAGTGTACCACGCTCCTGGCCCATACTCTGATTTTATATCTGAATTCTCAGAGTTTTTATCAAGTTTAGTCCTTAAATCAGATAAAGTAATTATTGTAGGTGATTTTAATATTCATGTGGATGTTGACAATGACAGCCTTAATAACGCATTTATCTCATTAATAGACTCAATTGGCTTCTGTCAGAGTGTAAATAAACCAACTCATTGTTTTAATCACACTATTGACCTTGTTCAATCATATGACATTGATATTGAACATTTAATAGTCTTCCCAAAAAATCTTTTTCTATCTGACCATTATTTAATAACTTTTGAATTTCTATTATAAGATTATAAGCCATTAGGCAAAACTTCCTACAGCAGATGTCTATCGGACAGTGCTGTAGCTAAATTTGAGGAAGAAATTCCATTCCATGTTTAATTCAATGCCATGTCTGAATATAACAGAGTCCTATAACAACTTTAGTCCCTCCGAAATTGATAATCTTGTTAATAGTGCTGCAGGCTCACTACGATCAGCATTAGATTTTATCGCCCCTATAAAAAGGAAATTATTAAAACATAGGAGACTAGCATCGTGGTACAACCACCAAACTCGCCAATTGAAGCAAAAAACAAGGAAATCTGAAAGGAAATGGCGCTCTTCCAAATTATTAGAATATCGCTCAATTTGGCAAGATAATCTTAAAACTTACAGAAAGGCCCTCCGTAATGCCAGGGTAGCCTATTACTCAACACTAATAGAAGAAAATAAGAACAACCCTAGGTTCCTCGTCAGCACTGTAGCCAGGCTGACAGAGAGTCACAGCTCTATTGAGCCACATATCCTCATAAACTTAAGTAGCAATGATTTCATGAGCTTCTTTTATATTAAGATTATTACTATTAGAGAGAAAATTAATCACTAAATGTCCTTACACCTTAACAGCTATCAATGGCTCTCCAAGTTTAGGAACTTTAACTAATGTAAACTCAGATATATATTTAGAATGTTTTTCTGCTGTCGATCTCCATCAGTTAACTTCAATAATTTCTTCAACAAAGCCATCAACCTGTCTATTAGACCCGATCCCAACTAGGCTGCTTAAAGAAGTTGTTCCCTTAATTGGCACTTCTTTACTGGATATGATTAATCTTTCTTTATTATCAGGATATGTACCACAGTCCTTTAAAGTAGCTGTAATTAAACCCCTTCTTAAAAAGGCCACTCTTGACCCAGGGGTTTTAGCCAACTATAGACCGATTTCTAACCTCCCCTTTCTCTTTAAGATTCTGGAGAAAGTAGTCGCCAACCAGTTGTGTGACTTTTTATATAACAATAGTTTATTTGAGGATTTTCAGTCAGGATTTAGAGTTTATCACAGCACAGAGACAGCTATGCTTAAAGTTAATAATAACCTTTTAATTGCTTCCGACAATGGACTTGTCTCTTTACTTGTATTATTGGATCTTAGTACTGCATTTGACACCATTAACCATGATATTCTTTTACAGAGACTTGAGCATCAAATTGGCATTAAAGGAACCGCACTAAGCTGGTTTAGGTCATACTTATCAGATCGTTCTCAGTTTGTACACGTTAACGAATCTTCCATTAATACATAACAGTTAGTCATGGAGTTCCACAAGGTTCTGTACTTGGACCAATACTATTTCCTTTATATATGCTCCCTTTAGGCAACATTATTAGGAATCACTCCATTAACATTCATTGTTATGCAGATGATATGCAGTTATATCTATCAATCAAGCCCGATGAAATTAATCAATTATCTAAATCACAAACATGTCTTATGGACATAAAATCCTGGATGAGCTGTAATTTTCTGATGTTAAACTCAGAAAAAAACGTAATTCTTGTACTTGGCCCCAAAAACCTTAGAGACTCACTGTCTAAAGATATAGTTACTCTAGATGGCATTACCTTGGCCTCTAGCACCACTGTCAGGAATCTTGTAGTTATCTTTGATCAGGACATGTCATTTAATTCCCACATAAAGCAGACCTCAAGGACTGCCTTCTTTCATTTACGTAATATTACAAAAACTTTACACATCCTGTCACAGACGGATGCATAAAAATGAATCCATGCATTTGTTACTTCTACGCTGGATCACTGTCCATTAAGATCCTCCAATTAATTCAGAACGCTGCAGCAAGAGTACTGACAGGAACTAGGAAAAGAGATCACATCTCTCCTGTATGTACTAGCTTCTCTGCACTGGCTCCCTGTAAAATTTATAATATAATTTAAAATCCTTCTCCTCACCTACAAAGCTCTTCATGGTCAGGCCCCTTCATATCTTAAAGAGCTCATAGTACCCTATTACCCCACTAGAACACTACGTTCTCTGAATGCAGGGCTACTTGTGGTTCCTATAGTCTCAAAAAGTAGAACAGGAGTCAGAGCCTTCAGTTACCAAGCTCCTCTCCTATGGAACCAGACACCCTCTCCACATTTAAGAGTAGGCTTAAGACGTTCCTCTTTGATAAAGCTTATAGTTAGGGGTGGCTCAGGTGAGTTCTGAACCATCCCTTAGTTATGCTGCTATAGGCCTAGATTGCTGGGGGATTCCCCATGATGCGCTGAGCTCCTCTCTTCCTCTCCCTCTCTTTCTGCACACATTCATGTCCCTTTAATGCATGTTACTAACTTCACTTCTTTCCCGGAGTTCCTGTGCTTTCTCATCTCACAGGTTGTCATGGATCCTGGTGGAGCCTCCTGCCATGGTCTTGCTTTACTGCCATTGCTAATATCACTGATATTACTGTTATTATTATTATTAGTATTATTATTGCTACGGTTACTGTTGTAGCTATTGTCGCTGCTCGTTGTCCCCCATCGTTGCTGTTGTCGTCGTCGTCTTCTTCATGTCTGCCTGTCTCTCTCTGTCTCCCTCTCTCTCTCTCTCTCTGTCTCTCTCTCTCTCACCCCAACTGGTTGAGGCAGACGACCACCCACCTTTAGCCGAAGGATCTGTCCTAGGTTTCTGCCTCTTAAAAGGCAGCTTTTCCTTGCCCCCGTCGCCAAGTGCTTGCTCATGGTGGTACTTTTGGGTCTCTGTAAATGTTATAAGAAGTTTGGTCTAGACCTGCTCTATTTGAAAAGTGTCCTGAACACACAACACATTTGCAGACAGAGGCAGACTATGTGGATTTAAAACAGTTACTTAGTAGAATGATGAGTGCGAACAAATAATTGAGAAAATGTTTGGTGTTAGCTGTTTTTCTTTTATATGTAAAGCAGCTGTGGACAACAGATACTGTGAGAATCACTCATCCTAATTATAAATCACCATACTAACCACCAAAATACAGTGATAATACAGTGGTATTTAGGTGGTTATCATTTGAATAGGCCTCCCACCTTTTTGTCCCTGTCCTCTCACCTGTGCAACAGCGTGCTCTCCAATATTAAGGGCAGGGAAGTATTGAACTGTCGAAGCATTGCTTGCACTGGATGTTGCACCACCGATAGACCTTTTCCACCAACAAGGAACTAGCTCCCCTCTTATTTGCGCACCTAGTTCTGAACTGTTCGGAGCATTTCAAGAGCTAAAAGCTCTAAAAACACTGGAGATGTTTGTGAACTTTAGAGAGAACCCAGTCCCACCCGCCCCCATCATCCTGTGTGACTCCCCAGTTGACTCTGTGGAGTCCTTCCGCTTCCTGGGTACCATCATTACCCAGGACCTCAAGTGTGAGCTGAACATCAGCTCACACAGTGAACGCTAAATATAATATCTGTCAGTGAACGCTAAATATAAATTAGTTTTACTCGTTACAGCGGTTATTTACCCGCTTAACATTTAAACGTAGACTAGTTCTACTTAAACACTTGGAGTTTCTCCCTCTTTTAGGGACTTTTCACTACTTTCAAAGTTTTTCATACACTCTAGTTTCATTAGCATTAGCAGTTAGCTATGGCTTCTCCCTCTCCCTCTCCTCTGTCCTGCTCAGTGTGTCAGATGTTCAGTTATTCCTCTGCCTCCTTTAAAGATAATGGTACCTGTATTAAATGTAGTTTATTTACTGCGCTGGAGGCGAGGCTTAGTGAGTTATAGGAACGGCACCGCACCACGGAGATATCTTTAGCCGCTATAGTTAGCCAGCCCCCAGTAGCCGGTGCGGGCCGACCAAAGGTAGCTTCTGTTAGCTCTGTAGATCCCCCGGTAGTTCCCGAGCAGCCGGGAAGACAGGGAGGCTGGGTGACTGAGCGAAGGAAGACTAGAACGGCGAAGCCCACAGGTCACCACCAACCGCTTCACGTTTCTAATACATTTTCCCCACTCAGCGATACACCCGCTGAGGAACCAACTCTGGTTATTGGCAGCTCCATAGTCAGAAACGTGAAGTTAGCAAAGCCAGCGGCCATAGTCAAATGCATCCCTGGGGCCAGAGCGGGCGACATTGAATCAAATTTAAAACTGCTGGCTAAAGATAAACGTAAATACAGTAAGATTGTTATCCACGTCGGCGGTAACGACACCCGTTTACGCCAATCGGAGGTCACTAAGATTAATGTGGAGTCGGTGTGTAACTATGCTAAGACAATGTCGGACACCGTAGTTTTCTCTGGACCCCTCCCCAATGTGACCAGTGATGACATGTATAGCCGCATGTCGTCATTCCACCGCTGGCTGTCGAGGTGGTGTCCAGCAAACGATGTGGGCTTCATTGATAACTGGAAGCCTTTTTGGGGAAAACCTGGTCTGATTAGGAGAGACGGCATCCATCCCACTTTGGATGGAGCGGCTCTCTTATCTAGGAATATGGCGAAGTTTATCTCTAAAACCTGACAGTCCAGAGTTAGGACCAGGAAGCAGAGCTGCTGTCTTACACACTTCTCTGCGCTTTCTTTAGAACAGTCACCCACCCAAAACCCCATAGAGACTGTGTCTGTCCCCCGACCACCTAAACTATTTAAAGAAATAAAAACAAGAGGAGTTCAACATAAAAATCTAATAAAAATTAAAACCAACTCCTCAGTAGCACAAAATAAGAGAATGAAATGTGGGCTGTTAAATATCAGGTCTCTGTCCTCTAAAGCTGTTTTAGTGAATGAATTAATATCAGATTATGATATTGATTTACTTTGTCTTACTGAGACCTGGTTGTCCCACGAGGAGTATGTTAGCCTAAATGAATCCACCCCCCCAGTCATATTAATACTCACATTCCTCGAGGCACAGGCCGAGGAGGTGGAGTAGCAGCTATATATGATTCGAGCGTTTTAATGGACCCTAAACCTAAACTAAATTATAATTCATTTGAAAGCCTTGTTCTTAGTCTTTCTCACCCAAACTGGAAAACACTGCAGCCAGTTCTATTTGTTATAGTGTACCGCGCTCCTGGACCGTACTCTGATTTTATATCTGAATTTTCAGAGTTTCTATCAAGCTTAGTCCTTAAATCAGATAAAGTAATTATTGTAGGTGATTTTAACATTCATGTGGATGTTGACAATGACAGCCTTAGTAATGCATTTATATCATTAATAGACTCAATTGGCTTCTGTCAGAGTGTAAATAAACCAACTCATTGTTTTAATCACACTCTTGACCTTGTTTTATCCTATGGCATTGATATTGAACATTTAATAGTCTTCCCACATAATCCTTTCCTATCTGACCATTATTTAGTAACTTTTGAATTCATACTATTACATTATAAGCCATTAGGCAAAACTTCCTACAGCAGATGTCTATCTGACAGTGCTGTAGCTAAATTTAAGGAGGAGATTCCTTCAGTGTTTAATTCAATGCCATGTCTGAATTTAACAGAGTCCTATAACAACTTTAGTCCCTCTGAAATTGATAATCTTGTCGATAGTGCTACAGGCTCACTACGATCAACATTAGACTCTATCGCTCCTATAAAAAGGAAATTATTAAAACATAGGAGACTAGCACCTTGGTATAACCACCAAACCCGCCAGTTAAAGCAAATAGCTAGGAAATCTGAAAGGAAATGGCGCTCTTCCAAATTATCAGAATATCGCTCAAATTGGCAAGATGATCTTAAGATTTATAGAAAGGCCCTCCGTAATGCCAGAGGAGCCTATTACTCAGCACTAATAGAAGAAAATAAGAACAACCCTAGGTTCCTCTTCAGCACTGTAGCCAGGCTGACAGAGAGTCACAGCTCTATCGAGCCACATATCCCCATAAACTTAAGTAGCAATGACTTCATGAGCTTCTTCTATAATAAAATTATTACTATTAGAGAAAAAATTAATCACCAACTGCCATCAACAGTTATCAGTGGCTCTCCAAGTTCAGGGACTTCTGTCAATGTAAACTTAGATGTATATTTAGACTGTTTTTCTGCTATCGATCTTCATCAGTTAACTTCAATCATTTCTTCATCGAAGTCATCAACCTGTCTGTTAGACCCGATCCCAACTAGGCTGCTTAAAGAAGTTGTTCCCTTAATTGGCACTTCTTTACTGGATATGATTAATCTTTCTTTATTATCAGGATATGTACCACAGTCCTTTAAAGTAGCTGTAATTAAACCCCTTCTTAAAAAGTCCACTCTTGACCCAGGGGTTTTAGCCAACTATAGACCGATTTCTAACCTCCCGTTCCTCTCTAAGATTCTGGAGAAAGTAGTCGCCAAAGAGTTGTGTGACTTTCTACATAACAATAGTTTATTTGAGGATTTTCAGTCAGGATTTAGAGTTCATCATAGCACAGAGACAGCTCTGGTTAAAGTTAATAATGACCTTCTGACTGCTTCTGACAATGGACTTGTCTCTGTACTTGTATTATTAGATCTTAGTGCTGCATTTGACACCATTGACCATGATATTCTTTTACAGAGACTTGAGCATCAAATTGGCATTAAAGGAACTGCCCTAACCTGGTTTAAGTCATACTTATCAGATCGTTCTCAGTTTGTACATGTTAACGATGAATCCTCCATAAATACTAAAGTTAGTCATGGAGTTCCACAAGGTTCTGTACTTGGACCAATACTATTTACTTTATATATGCTCCCTTTAGGCAACATTATTAGGAATCACTCCATTAACTTTCATTGTTATGCAGATGATACGCAGTTATATCTATCAATCAAACCCAATGAAATTAATCAATTATCTAAATTACAAACATGTCTTAAGGACATAAAATCCTGGATGACCTGCAATTTTCTGATGTTAAACTCAGAAAAAAAACGAAATTCTTGTTCTTGGCCCCAAAAACCTTAGAGACTCATTGTCTAAAGATATAGTCACTCTAGATGGCATTAACTTGGCCTCTAGCACCACTGTCAGGAATCTTGGAGTTATCTTTGATCAGGATTTGTCATTTAACTCCCACATAAAGCAGACCTCTAGGACTGCCTTCTTTCATTTACGTAATATTAGAAAAATTAGACACATACTATCACAGACAGATGCAGAAAAACTAATCCATGCATTTGTTACTTCAAGGCTGGATTACTGCAACTCTTTATTATCAGGTTGCCCCAATAAGTCCATTAAAACGCTCCAATTAATTCAGAACGCTGCAGCACGAGTACTGACAGGAACTAGAAAAAGAGATCACATCTCTCCTGTACTAGCTACTCTGCATTGGCTCCCTATAAAATGTAGAATTGAATTTAAAATCCTCCTCCTCACCTATAAAGCTCTTCATGGTCAGGCCCCTTCATATCTTAAAGAGCTCATAGTACCCTATTACCCCACTAGAACACTACGTTCTCTGAATGCTGGGCTACTTGTGGTTCCTATAATCTCTAAAAGTAGAACAGGAGCCAGAGCCTTCAGTTACCAAGCTCCTCTCCTGTGGAACCAGCTTCCAGTTGTGGTTCGGGAGGCAGACACCCTCACCACATTCAAGAGTAGGCTTAAGACATTCCTCTTTGATAAAGCTTATAGTTAGGGCTGGATCAGGTGAGTCCTGAACCATCCCTTAGTTATGCTGCTATAGGCCTAGACTATCGGGGGATTTCCCATGGTGCACTGAGCTACTCTCTTTCTCTCTCTTTCTGCACTCATTCATGTCCCTTTAATGCATGTTACTAACTCCACTTCTTCCCCGGAGTTCTTGTGCTTTCTCGTCTCGCAGGTTCTCATGGATCCTGGTGGAGCCTCCTGCCATGGTCCTGCTTGACTGCCATTGCCAATACTGTTGTTGCTGTGCATCTGTCTGTCTGTCTCTCTCTCTCTCTCTCTCTCTCTCTCTCTCTCTCTCTCTCACCCCAACTGGTCGAGACAGACGACCACCCACCTAGAGCCGGAGGATCTGTCCTAGGTTTCTGCCTTTTAACAGGCAGTTTTTCCTTGCCCTTGTCGCCAAGTGCTTGCTCATGGTGGTACTG
Organism: Dicentrarchus labrax; assembly: GCF_905237075.1. Lineage (NCBI taxonomy): Eukaryota > Metazoa > Chordata > Actinopteri > Moronidae > Dicentrarchus > Dicentrarchus labrax. The sequence goes on along the minus strand of NW_026136706.1, from coordinate 27,307,995 downwards.
TTGGGTCTCTGTAATTAATGTTAAAGAGTTCGGTCTAGACCTGCTCTATTTGAAAAGTGTCCTGAGATAACTTCTGTTATGAATTGGCGCTATACAAATAAAATTGAATTGAATTGAATTGAACATCAGCTCCCTCACCAAGAAAGCCCAGCAGAGGATGTACTTCCTGTGGTAGCTGAAGAAGTTCAACCTGCCAAAGACAATGATGATGCACTTCTACAATGCCATCATCGAGTCCATCCTCACCTCATCCATCACCATATGGTACGCTGCTGACACAGCCAAGGACAAGGGCAGACTGCAGCATATCATTCGATCCGCTGAGAATGTGACCGGCTGCAATCTGCCATCCCTCCAGGACCTGTACGCCTCTAGGACCCTGAGGCGTGCAGGGAAGATTGTGGCTGACCCCTCCCATCCCGGTCACAAACTCTTTGAACCACTCCCCTCTGGCAGGAGGCTGCGGCCCATCAGGACCAAAACCTCTCGCCAACAGTTTCTTTCCATCTGCAGCTGGCCTCATTAACAAGGCCCGGAACCCCCACTGACACTGACTCTTATACCCACCCTGTATGTATGCATTACATTAATGCACTCCCGTCTTCAGTACAGTCTTCTTCTCTTTTCTTATCTTTCTTATCTTTATTTATTTATATTTTTAAAAAGTACTTTATTCTTGTGTGATTTTTGTGTGATTTGTATATTTTTGTGTGATTTATATATTTTTGTATGATTGTATATTTTAAGCACCATTGCACCAAGACAAATTCCTCGTATGTGTAAAAACCTACCTGGCAATGAATCTGATTCTGATTCGAATTCTGATTCTAATTTGGTGGAAAAACACTGTAACACCGGTCGGTTCTGCAGCCAAGATCAGTTTTATATCACAGTTCTCTAGTCAAGACTACAGTAATGACAACATGTAAAATACCACTATAGTTAAAACAAGCTCCCCACAGTTCAACAGATCTATTGACATGTAATGGTTGCCCTGTGAGAAATCCAAATACGAAACTGTTGAAACTGCAGATAACCGACCATAATTTCTGACTTTCCAGAAATCCAACTGATCTTTACAGCCCGATAATTCTGGCAAAACTTCAAACAACAACTGATCTAGCAAAAATGTTGCCTGATTCTAAAACCACTGGGTGACCAATCTGGGAATAAAATTGGGCTTAATGTTTACAGTGTCTGTGTTGTAACATGCTCACAACAATGTTAACATGTTGACGCTAAGCAGGTACAAGGTTTACCCTGTCTGTCATCTTAGTTTAGCTTGTTAGCATGATAATAAGCACTATTGCAAAATAAAAAATGACCTGATGACCAAAACCCCCTGAACTGATTCTTGGATACCAAGTACAACACACTGGTTTTGTCCTTTAAATTCAAGCACAGGAAGGCTGTTTTTTGGCTCCTTCCAAAAAAATCTCTTTTCAAATGATTAAACCTGATTTATCAAAAGAAATGCAAATAATCCAGTCACTGAATTTGGATGCAGTTACTAGTGAATCAAATATCTAAAGTATCTTTGAGAGCTGTTCCTAGTTTTCCAAGTAGTCAGCTGTTAATGGTAACACGCAAACAACTTCTTTACCTGTCTCTAATGTTGCAAGTGTCAAACTGAAGCTCATTATAATTTCCAAGCAATCCTTGCTGGATGTGATTGAGGTTGACTGGCTGGCTGTTGATGGCTATGAGGCGTATGCAGCCCTGGAAGGCCAAAGTCGGGGTCTGAAAGCCTGTTGGGGGACAGCCTGGGTGGAGAAGACACAACCAGCACAAAGATCATGTTAGAGGACAACAGAAAGCTTTCAAGTTATTCCAATACTGTTTGTAATAAGACAGATAAACCAAAGTATCTTTCCAGCACAACCACACTTTGAGCTTCCTCTCACCTCCAAAGTAGAAGCTACCTCTGGCTTCCAGTTGCTCCCACTGTTCAATGGTGGATGCCGCCTCGTTGTCCAGAGTCAGAGTGATCTGTAGACTCCTGGTATCCAGACTCACAGAGTGCCACAGTCCATCATTGACTCTGTGACCTAGGGACAGAGGGAAGCAGTTTACATCAATAAGGATGAAAATATTTTAAAATTTGTCTGTAGTACAAAACAAAAATCTAATCTGCGATTTTCTGATGTTAAACTCAGAAAAAAACTTAATTCTTGTACTTGGCCCCAAAAACCTTAGAGACTCACTGTCTAAAGATATAGTTACTCTAGATGGCATTACCTTGGCCTCTAGCACCACTGTCAGGAATCTTGTAGTTATCTTTGATCAGGACATGTCATTTAATTCCCACATAAAGCAGACCTCAAGGACTGCCTTCTTTCATTTACGTAATATTACAAAAAATTGACACAAATGTAATGTTAGTCTGATGTTTCTCTCTTCAGGTTGGACTTAGTTACAAAATCATGTGTAAAATGTCTGAATGTTTGATGGAGCCACCTTTTGGTAATGTTTTATAATTGTGTATTATTCCAAATAGTAAATGCCTGACACATAATTTATAACAAGGAATAAGCTAGCACTATACAAAATATGTACAATCCATCAGTGTTGCTTTATATGCATGTTTAATGATTATGATTTAAAGATTTTAATCAGTTCTACTTTTCCTTTACATCAAGTGATTTTGGTTATGTTATGTTAAAACATGTGAACTGTGTATTAAGTCATGGTGGGTTCTGTGAACGGTGAATCATGATCTCGAAACTTTAAAACACAAAGGAGTAAGTTGATTAAAGTTACGGGTATCAAAATATCACCAGAGGAAGTGACGTGCGCGGTCAGCTCCTCTCATCCAGTTCCGCCTCCAGAATAAAAGGTATAAGGGATAGACTCCGGTCACTCTCTCTCTTCTGATCTCTTCTGTCCTTCTTAGATTTTCTTCCTTCTAATAGTGTTGGATCCACTCGTTATTTACTCTCGTTCTTAATTTTAATTTCTGTACTTTACTTTGTGTTGAATTTTTCCTCAATTAATAACTTGTGGTGCTAAAGTACTTTTCTAAGTACTTTTATTTTGAAAGCTCAAGACACGAACGAATTTCTTCTTTTATATTTTTGTAGTCTTATATATATATATATCGTCAAGTATTGTCTCCTTATTCACAGAAAGTGAATTTAATCTAATTCTTGGATTTATTGACTACGGAAGATTCGCCAGGCCAGCGTTTCATCCTCCAGTTATTTTCAAACAAGAAACTGAATTAGTTTACAATCAAAGCTGAAGACCAACCACTCTAAGACATTTATCATCAGCCAGAAGGACGTCGCAGTTGTTGACTGCTCAAGAAGACGTACAAACGTTTCCAGCCGAACAAAGACATTATTATCCAGCGACTCTGCCTCCAACACACTCAAGCGTAAAAAACTACGCGCTGGGCCTTTGAATTGAAGGGCCACTGGGACCAGGAACGAGACGCAACTTCCTTCGGCCTGTTGGATCAGTGATGCAAAGCCACAGTTGAGCTAGGAGGAAAGCCAAGGGCCTGGAATCCTTCCAAGTTCCATCTACAAACAAAGTAGGCTGACTCTCTGGTACACGGCCGGATTCACACACGAGAAAGAGTTGGTGTCTGTCTGTAAGCTCTGATTCCCAAGTGAGTTTTCGATTAGGGCCTCGTAGTTCTAAAATTTACTCTCGTAATATTTTAAACTTACTGCCGTATCGCAAAATCCAACATCGCTCCTGAATCACTTAATAGTAATAATTCATATATTGTCCACATATTCTGTTACTTGTTGTCATTTGTTTGCATTATCATTTCATTCTATTTACTCTACATTAGTTTAGTTAATAAACATATATAACCATATGTCCTTGTCGGTGCAGGTTTGATTTGATGCGGGGAAATCGATGAATCGGGTAAAAGAAATCACTACTTCAGAATATGAGATTGAATATAGATTTTGAAATTGAATAAATTGATTTGAAATTGATTTGAATAGATCTGTGGAATAATTTCCTCCGGATTATTCCAGTAGCTAAACAATGGAGGTGGTGCCCCATTTACGAGTGTATTATTAATCTTCAGTGATTAATTACCTTTATTATTAGTGTTAAGTCCAGGCTCTTGGGGAAATGTTTCACTATACCCTGCTTTCTCAGAATCTATTAAAATCCAATGATGTCTGTCCTCCTCCCACAGGACTGCGAGAGCCTGGGCCCATGTGACTTTCAAGATTCCAGCCGTGAGAACAAAAAACATGGCGGACATTTCCCTCATTTTAAGTGAAAAAAATCTATATTTTGAGTTAGTTTCTGCATAAAAATGTGTTTTGATTACATTTCTAACGAGAAATATATATTTTATTTTCATAATATTCACTCAGTGAATGTACATAATCACTTGCTTGCTCGTTGTTGCGAAGATTTTTCAGATCTCGCCAGAATAATGTGAAACTGAAACGTTTTGGTTGCTATGGACGCTGCTATCGCCTAGCATAGCTGTGGCCCCAGATTCCACATAGGACTCCCTTGTGATTTCGCTCCGTCTGACGGATCAAACCCTCACCCACTACATGTCTGAGGTTGATTTGCTGATCAACACATTATTCCGTGGCAGCAGGAGAAACTAATGTTGACAAAGTGATGAGTTACGATCGGATGTTTGTCTACTGTGTTTAATTTTGAAATCTACCGGATCCTCTGTGCATTTAACTTCCAGTGTGGTGCAATCTCATTGATGGGTTTTGACACGTCATGGCGCCACGAAGAAGAAGAAGAAGAAGAAGAAGATGAAGAAGTCCTTTTAGCTTGCTTGTTGGAATCATTGTTAGCTGTTTAAATATTTTCACTTTGTAAGAATATGGACTGGCTGTTATTTGTGGTATTACTCCTCGATCATGATATTTCAATAAATAGCCAGGCAGTGTTTCACTGATGACTGATTTCTTATGACATACACAGTGCTGCCACCACATGTCTGGTCTTAGTAATAACTTATTTCTGGTGTATGATCAAGTTTTTCTCTGCATGGTGGTTAATTAATTGTATTTATATTATTGGAAGTATGCAATATCTATCTATCTATCTATCTATGTGTGAAGGAGAGAGATGATATGTCAAGCTTTTGCAAACACAGCATATGTTCTCTGGTTTGCTACAAAGTGGGAGTCTTTCAGGCTTTTGAATTTTTTTTAATATACTGTATAACAACATACACATAACTTATGGAACAAAACAATGGGATTGAACATTTCCTTAATTTGTGGTGTTCTCCTCCGTCACCCACTGTGGCGGTCAAGTTTTCCCACTGTAATAAAAAGAGATTGTTATTCATTTAGGTCTTTATATCAGCCATGAATTAAATTCAAAACATGACAAGGTTAAGGGCAATGAGGAACAGCAAGCCACCCCTTCATTCAGTAGGTTTATAAACTTACAGTAACCTGATAATAGTAAATTACCTGCCTATGGTAATATTTTGGTTAAGGTTTGAATATGCATTACCTATGGTGTAGCCATTTATTTGAAATCATATACCTCTGCTCTGAAGGTATCGTATTGTAAAAGACCTCTGCAATTTGCTGCACAATAATAGTCTTGGAAATTTGGTCATTAAAGACCTCCCACGTGTGTGTTACTTTAGAATCCCAATGTCAACATCTAATCAAAATTCAATAAAGAAAAAGGAAATCCTTACTCAGAATAAATTGGTGATTATGTCTAACATATGTCTCTCCATTATGACAGTCAGGTTTATCTGCCTTAAGCACCACATAACTGATAAAATACACAAATACTGTGAAACTTGAACTAAAAGCTCAGTGCCAAAAATTGTCCGCCCTCTTACGGGCCTGATGTGATAGCACATTTTGATAAATGAAACTCAGTCTCAGTTAGTTGCTTTGCGTAGTAGATCTCCGTTCCCTTGCACTGCTTAGCGTGTATGTTTAAACTTTAGGCAGCATGCAACATATCATTATTAGGGACCTCGCAGGCGACCGCTGGAGGTCCCTATTGTTTTTGCTCGATTTCTTACCTATTATTATTATTTTTTTTAGGCCACTTCGACTGCGTTTTTGCCCCCCTGAACATATACGAAAACTCAATTTTATTTGGCAAAGTTGTCAGGCCTGGTGAAAAATTTTATATTCTATGTGTCTTTTTCAGGTCGGCCACTAGGTGGCGCTACTATTTAGGAAAGTAATTTCACTTTTTGGTTACTTAATAACTTTTGCATATTTTGTCGCACATTCAAAAAACTTATATCCACGCGTTCAGTGAATGGAGCTGAATCTCTCCATATAGGCCCCGCCCACTTCCGCCTATAATTTTTTTCCGCTAGAGTGCGAAAAGTCCTTAAAGTACGTTTTCGTGGTCCTCCTACACGCTTTGTCCAATTCCCACGGAATTTTTCACCTAGCACCTGGGGACCGCCCTGGCAAAAAAAGTAATTTGAACCTTTTTGAAATTTCAAAAAATAAGCGCGCTATAAAATTAAGACTTCCTGTAGATTTTTCGTCAAAAAAGGAAGAGGACCATTTCTTAACATTGGTATGTTCGATTCACATCAAACTTGGGTCCATAGTTCCTCATGTCCTCCTTAGGCACCGTGCACAATTTCAGACCATTACCACTAGGTGGCGCTCTTTAAAATGAAGGACTTTATATCTCTGCAACGGCACGTGTGATTAAAATGAAACTTGGTAGGATGATTGCCCATGGCTCCCTGAGGCTCATCAAAAAAGGAAAAAAAATCAGGCCACTGGGTGGCGCTCTGGTGGCAGGATAAATCACTGTGCGGAGACCGCAATAGTTATGAATATGAAATTCACAGGGCACGTGTAGAGTAGTGCCTGAAGCTCACATACCAAAAATCGTGTTTGTCGTGTGTGTAGCGCCCCCTACAGGATAAAAAAACAGCAGCCCCGGCGCCACGTTTCACCGATATGTACAAAAAAGCCTCTTGGACCCATACCCGACACCACACAGGAAGTCGGCCATTTTGATTTAAAGTTTCGATTTCGGCGAACTTTTCGCGTTGTATTTGAACGAACTCCTCCTAGGGAATTTATCGGATATGCTTCAAAATTTGTGAGTACACTCAAAAAATGGTCCTGATTAAAAGTTGTGCTATTTGGGCATGTACGTTGAAGGGCGTGTCCGTGGCGTGGCATCAAAGTCAGCCATTTAGATTTTTTTGGTCATTTTCTGTGATTTTTCGCGTTGTATTTGAACGAACTCCTCCTAGGGAATTTATCGGATCTACTTCAAATTTAATCAGCACAATCTAAAGACATTCATGATTAAAAGTTGTGCTAATTACGACATTCCGTCAACAGCGTGTCCGTGGCTTGGCATCAAAGTCAGCCATTTTGCATTCCGTGCTCATTTTCTGTGATTTTTCGCCTTGTATTTGAACGAACTCCTCCTAGGGAATTTATCGGATCAACTTCCAATTTAATCAGCGCAATCTAAAGACATTCATGATTAAAAGTTGTGCTATTTACGACATTCCGTCAAACGGCGTACCCGTGGCATTGCGTTGAATTTCGACCATTCACCATAAACAGATAGTACTCAACTTCAGTGTACAGTCCCACCCTGAACACGTCCTCATAACTTAAGCGTTCATGATCCAATCTCAATGAAACTTCACGTGTTTGATAACAGTCCCACCCTGAACACGTCTACATGACAATATTCTGACATAGTGATAGCGCCACCTACTGGCAATAAGAAGTAAGCGCTGTGTGGCGATTTTGAGCTGCGTTACGATTTTCAGCTGCGTTACGTGAAAGGACCGCGCCGGTGACGACTTGTCGAATTCAGTGGATCCGCCATGAAATAGCACTCATAACTTCAGTGTGCATTGTGCAATCTCCAGTAAACTTCATATATTCTGTAACAGTCTCGCCCGGAACACGTCCTCGTAACTTCAGCGTTCATGATCCAATCTCAATGAAACTTCACGTGTGTTACAACAGTCCCGCCCTGAACTTGTCTACATGACAATATTAAGATATAGCAATAGCGCCACCTTCAAGCAACAGCTGGTAAGCGCTGCGTGGCGATTTTGAGTTGATGTACGTGACATTTTCGTGTTGTGGTCCGCACGTGTTACGACGGCACGCGACGCGGCCGCAGCACGCCCGAGTTGCGTGGAGTGCGAGGTCCCGCTCAACGCTGCTTGCAGCTTTAATTTAGTTTTGATTCTAAACAATTAATCCATCCAGTTAATCTCATGGTACCTACATGCACTAAATTATAATTCATTTAGATCTATTCATTTAGATAAATTAAAGGCAAGCCACATATAGATGGCTATCCCAAATACAACCCGGTCAGTTAAGTGGCTGAAGCAATTATGGATGTTAAATGGACTTGCACTTATATAGCGCTTTTATAGTCTCTGGGATCACTCAAAGCACTTTTACAATGTTCATCACTACCACCCTTTTACACACACATTCATACAGCACTGTTTGCAGACAGCTTTGGAGATTGGATTCCCACGCATTCACACACCCAATGACACACTGGGGGGAAAGTGTGGGTTCAGTGTCTTGCCCAAGGACACTTCTACACACTGAGCCACAGCTGCCCACAAATACAAGCCAAGGCTTTTACTTGAAGTTTTGAAGTACTAAGAATTAGGCTATACCAATCAAAACTATGATAAATTGTACATACTAGAGTGAACAGGGCTCCCATTCCACCAACTTCATTTGGATCCCCTGAAAAAATATCAAAGTTGGGGGGTTAAGGGGTTTCCAGTTGGGGTGCTTCAATTCCACTGAGTACATCTAAGACTTTTAATTAGTGTAAAGCTAACCTTCAGCATTTTGCAGCGGTCCCATGGTTACATTCTGAAAGAGCAAAAAAAGTACTTGAGTTTGAGCTCATACATCTACATCATCAGTGTATTAAAAAATTATTTTGACAGACAACACATGATATATTTATGACTTAAGTATATCTGGCTAAGGCAAAAGAATCACTGTATTTGAAGTCTGATTTGAAATGGTGAAATGTAAATCTAGGAAAGCTTAATAACCTTTGGGTGATTTTTTCCCCCTCAGTTTCTTCCTTGTAGACATGTCTGATGCTGCAGAATTCTTCTGCTACATGTCTGATGCTGCAGTATTCTTCTGCTTCTTTTTATTGTTTGCAGACATATCTGTTGAAATTAAGGAAATGTATCCGTGAAGAGCTGTTATTACAATGAATACTGGTCTAAATACCTCTATTCCAATGACAAATATATAATGCGCTACTGTCTGTCTGTCTGTCTGTCTGTCTCTCTCTTACCCCAACTGGTCGAGGCAGAAGACCACCCACCTTGAGCCGAAGGGTCTGTCCTAGGTTTCTGCCTTTTAACAGGCAGTTTTTCCTTGCCCTTGTCGCCAAGTGCTTGCTCATGGTGGTACTGTTGGGTCTCTGTAAATGCTATAACGAGTTTGGTCTAGACCTGCTCTATTTGAAAAGTGTCCTGAGATAACTTCTGTTATGAATTGGCGCTATACAAATAAAATTGAATTGAAAATTGAATTGAATGTCACATTACAATTGGAAAGATATAGATTGTAATCTTTTGCAGGGCACTCATTGAAATACATGGAAATTGTTTAACCATATGCTGTATGGTCACTTCTTCACTCTACCAAGGGTTATAGACTACAAGATGTACAAACAGGTGACCAATTGAAGGAAAAGCCTGGAAGATGAGGGGAAAAACAATTAATGTAGTTCGTCCCACACAGATTACCATTATCCTATAACCTCAATATTGATGGGAGTTGTGTCTCCCAGACCGATAATGCTTCAATTCACAGGGCACAGGCTCTAACAGAATGATTTACTAAGTATGAAGATTCTGTCAATCTGATTCAATGGGTTTTACAAATCCAATGAAGCTGGGACAACTGTAAAACGAAAATAAAAACATAATACAACGATTTGCAAATAATTTTCAACCTATATTAAATTGAATACTCTACAAAGACAAGACATTTAATCTTCAAACTGAAAAACTTGTTATTTAGCTAATATTAACTAATTTTTAATTTGAGGCCTGCGAGATGCTCCTAAAAACCTGGGACAGGATCAAGACTGGGAATGTTTGGAACATTCCACAGGTGAACAGGTTCATTGGAAACACGTGAGTGTCATGATTGGGCATAAAAGGGGCATCCCCGGAATTCATTCACAAGCAAGTCATCCTTGGTTGTGAATGACTGAGCTTCTGGGGATGCTATGTGACAGTGGGAATCACTACTGTAAACGATATAACCACGTGGGCTCAGGAACACCTTGGAAAACAATTGTCAGTTAACACAGTTTGTTGCTACTACAAGTGCTGTCCACATTTAAAATAGTTTTTGGAAATCATGGACATCGTGCTCCTCGCGGCTATGTTCAAAAGCCATGGGGGTGTGGGTGCCCGGGTAGCTCAGTGGGTAGAGCTGGCGACTCATGTCCCGAGGCTGAGTCCTTGCTGCAACAGCCCAGGGTTCAAATCCGACCTGCAGCCCCTTGCTGCGTGTCATCCCCTCTCTCTGCCCCCCTTTCCTGTCTGTCTTCAGCTCAAAGCCCAAAAAGAATATACTTTACAAATTTTTTTTTTAAAAAGCCATGGGGGTGTGTTAGTGTCCATGGCATATCCATGCCCCATGACATTCAAAATGAGTGAATCTTTGCAACAATACAAACAATAAAGCTTTTCAGTTTGAACATTAAATATCTTGTCTTCGTTGTATATTCGTTGAATATAGGAATTTCACTGGAATAGGGGTTTGTATTATCATCAGGGGCCTAATTTATAAATGTATAAACACATATAAACAAACTGAGAAATAAGAAACTGATTATGATGACAGAAATCTTGCAATAAGGGATGCACACATTTCTTGGGTATGTTGCCTGTTCTCAGTACAGCTTTGAGAATTCACTGGTTGCTCTGAAATTAAAGTTGACACTGTTCGTTGATCATGTACAACAACTGAAGGAGTAACTGGTTCATTATCAGCTGGATCTAGACTTTCAGCATTATGCTTGCAGTGAAGATGTTTTCTGAAGCCTGAGAAAGTGCAAAATCTGTGACGGCATCCATTCTGGTCACACACCAATTGAAACTGCTTACCAGGAAAAAAGGCATGGGAAAGTTTGAGATGGCGGACCAACTGCTGAATGCTGAGAAAAGGGGATTTGCACACAAAGCATCTAAACATCACAAGTTCCGATGAGGAGCTTTGCCCTGAGGTCCTTGACTGGGAGTTTCATGAGAGAGCCCGATGTTAATGTTGTAGATGGTGGTCTGCACAAATGTCAACATGCTGTTTAAGGCCTGGTCATAGGAGACACCAAACACATAATGTGCCTTGAAAAGTTCATCAAAGGCTGAGAGGGAAGACCTGGCCTTGCAGGGAAGGAGCACATTATCCATCACAATATAGTATTCATGGATGCTGTTTCTTGTCGTCCCAACTGCCAGGATGTAGGGCTGCCTCCGCTGGTCCGAGTGTTCCTGAAGGCTGCGACATGACTGTAAAATGACAAAAAGTATTACTACACATAACATTTTTATTGATTTTATTTTCACAAGGCCTCGACATGGAGAAGACACTGAAAAGAAACTGGTGCATTGCAAAAATAATTACCTCCACACCATTCATTCTGAAGAATTAAACAAGGAACTTCAACTGAACTCTATCCTATAAGAAGTTGTCGCAAACTGTTGTGTTTACATATCATCACTTGCAATTTATTCTGGTATTTGTGGGACATCACTTGTCTAAGTGCTGGAGTTTTGGAAGAGATTTAGATTCAGATATTTCCTAACTGAGGATTGTTCTATCCAGTATGCATGTTGAACAGTCATGCTACCGCATCGCTACCTGTGAGAAAATTCCCTTGTATCAAGTGAAAGGTACAATAATTAGCCAAAACATGTCTGTTTTGTTGGGTTACACTACACCATATTGGATGGTTTATAAAAAAATAAAAAAATCAGGATACACTTACCTTATGTAACTTCACTACACGATCCACAGCTTCCTGGATACTGATTTTGACAGCTCCCTTCTTACCACTTGGAGGTGGTGGCAGGAGGTAGACCAGCAGGAGAAGTGAGGCCATGTCACTATCCCAACCTGAAAAGGGAGAGCACATGCTTTGAGCATGAAATACACCTGATGAAAGCCCATGACACTACATTAAAGGTTCAAAAAGTTCTTGTCAATAAATAGTCAGCATCTAAAAAGGTGGCCAAATACAAACAGGTTATTATTTTATATCACTTACCTGGCACTTCATCATCCTCATCAGGGTTCTCCTCTGCAGACTGAATGAGGTAGTCAAGAAGGGGTGTCTTGCTGAGGTTTTTGGCTTGCTCTATTACTTTTGCCTTCAGGAGTGTTCCCCATTTCTCAAGGAGTTTTGAAGAAGTCTCAGCTCCAAACAACAGCTCAAAGTCCTGCAAGACCTAAAGGGGAGAAATCATGTGTAGGTTTATTTGATGGTGGTAGTGTTCACAGTTCACCTCGCGACCCTATTTGCATTCTAGTCAGCAATCTCGCTCCCCGGTGTCGGAAAACTAGTGCCCACCAAACTGCAGAGCCACAGTTTGGGTGGGGCTGCTATTGGCTCACAAGCTGTTTCACGCAAATGTGGATGCCTCTGGATTGATTTTGTCGTGTCCCCATTTGGATGTGGACATGGGTAGTGTGAAGGTTCCTTGTCTGGTAGACACCGGCTCCATGCTGTCTACAGTGCCATCATGCTAGCGATGTCGCTTCCCAGGGTGTTCCAGGGAAAGTGAAGGTCAGTGGTAAGAGGGGTTGGCAGATTCCTAGTGGTGTAATGAAAATCGTGGCTGCCACATGTTCTGAGCAGTACTCCGGGTCTGCGGTGCTGTTCGAGCCTTCAGAGGTTGGTTTGCCTGCTGGATTGCTTGCTTCCCCTTCTTTGGTTCGTGTCATCAGGGGCACCGCCTACATACCTGTCATTAATGTTGGCTGTAATGATGTGGCTTTGTACCCCCACACTGTTGTCGGCACACTGGATTTTGTGAATGTGGTCAGCCTTCCTTCAGGGGTCACTGAAGTGCCATCAGGTGTGGCCACTGTGTGCAGCAGGTGGCGAGTGTGGATTTGTCACCGTTTTCTGTGGAGGAACAGGGTGCAGTGAAGTCCCTGCATAAACATTACTCCTCAGTCTTTTCCATCAAAGACACTGATCTGGGCTGTACTAATCTCATCTCCCATGATATCCCTTTGGTAGATGATACTCCAGTGAAGCAGCGCTATAGGCGCATCCCAGCCTCAGAATATGAGGTTGTGAAGGAGCACATCAACCAGCTACTTTCATCCCAAGTAATTTGTGAGAGTAGCAGCCCCTATGTGTCCCCTATCGTGTTGGTACGGAAGAAAGATGGCAGCATGCGCATGTGTGTTGACTATAGGCAGCTCAATAGGAAGACGCGGAGAGATGCCTTTCCTCTGCCACGTATAGAGGAGTCTCTGGATGCATTGTCTTGTGCTTGCTGGTTCTCAACCCTGGACTTGACCAGTGGTTATAACCAGGTGCCAGTCACTGAGGCTGACCGGCCAAAGACTGCGTTTTGTACCCTTTTTGGTTTGTTTGAGTGGAACAGAATGCCTTTTGGGCTCTGTAACGTGCCCAGCACCTTCCAGAGGTTAATGCAACGCATCTTCGGTGACCAGCAGTGTCAGTTCTTGCTGTTATATCTTGATGATATTGTTGTGTTTTCCTCTACTGTGGAGTAGAGGAAAATGGAGAGTGGTGTTGGAGCGACCTCAGCGTGAGGGCCTCAAAGCCAAGCTCAGCAAGTGCTCATTCTTTTGCAAAGAAGTGAACTATTTGGGTCACGTGATCTCGGCCAACGGTGTCTCCACGGATCCAGGCAAGATTGAAGTGGTTGCCAATTGGCTGATGCCCACTACTGCCTCAGAGCTTCGTTCTTTTCTTGGTTTTGCCAGTTACTATTGGTGCTTCATGGAAGGATTTGCTAAACTGGCAGCTCCTCTGCATAGGGCTGTGGCTGAATGTGGTGGCACTAAGACCAGCAAGAAGGCTGAGCAGTGGCTTTCTAGGTGTTGGACTGATGAGTGTAACCAGAGCTTTGAAATACTGAAAGCTAAGCTCACCACAGCACCAGTGTTGGCTTATGCAGACTTTTCTCTTCCCTTCATTCTGGAAATTGATGCAAGCCATGGTGGCTTGGGTGCAGTCCTTTCTCAGGCTCAGGCAGGCAAGGTGAGGCCTATAGCCTATGCTAGCAGGGGCCTGCGACCCACCGAGAGGAACATGGTAAACTACAGCTCCATGAAACTTGAGTTTTTGGCCCTTAAGTGGGTACTTGTTGGGTAATAAATGTGTTGTGTAGACTGATAACAACCCCCTCAGTCATTTGTCTTCTGCTAAGCTGGCTGCTACTGAGCAGAGGTGGGCAGCCCAGTTAGCTTCTTTTGACTTTGAGATAAATTATCGATCAGGGAAGAGCAACACCAATGCAGATGCTCTCTCCCATCAGCATCCGTCTGGTCCCCAGGACATCGCTGTGATGCTTCCAGGCACTGCGATGCCCAAGTCTTTGCAGCAAGCTCTGGGGTTGGGAAAGGCAGAGGCCACCCAGGCTGCCATTGCAGCCTTGCCCCAGCACACTCTTTCCGAACTCCGTCTTGCTCAGCAGTCTGACCCTGTGATACAGGAACTGTTGCCTTTTTGGAGGGAGAACCAGCCTCCCAGTCGTGAGGAGCAGGCACGCCTCTCCCAGCCCATGCTGGTTTTGCTCCGGCAGTGGGATCGCCTACTTGAGAGGGACGGTGTCCTGTATCGAAAGGTGTGTCGTCCTGATGGCGCCGAAGCCATGTTTCAGCTGTTGTTGCCAAAAGCATGGATAGATGAGGTTCTGACCCAGGTGCACCAGGAGCATGGTCACCAGGGGGTGGAGCGAACATTGGCGCTCCTTCGGTCCCAATGCTACTGGCCTGGTATGTCTTCTGAGGTGGCTCAATGGTGTCAGAGATGTGAGCGGTGTCAAGTGGCCAAAGATGTTAACCCAGAAGCACATAGCTTTATGGGGCATCTTTTGGCCTCCCGCCCTAATGAAATCCTTGCCATCAATGACACAACTCTAGAGCCAGCCCACAATGGTTTAGAGAATGTTTTGGTGCTTACAGATGTTTTTAGTAAGTACACTGTGGCTATCCCTACTCGGGATCAGCGGGCTGCTACTGTGGCCAGGGTTTTGGTGTCGGAATGGTTTTATAAGTTCAGCGTCCCTGCTCGTTTGCATTCTGACCAGGGCCGTAACTTTGAAAGCACCCTCATTCAGCAGTTATGTGACCTGTATGGGATCGTAAAATCACGCACTACCCCATACCATCCAGAAGGAAATGGTCAGTACGAGCGCTTCAATCGGACGCTCCACAACTTGCTGCGTACTTTGCCAGTGTCCCGGAAAAGGGATTGGCATGTGTGTCTGCCTCATGTGTTGTCTTGTTATAACACAACTCCCCACCAGTCAACCGGAGAGTCACCCTTTTTCTTGATGTTCGGGCAGGAACCCAGACTGCCGATTGATTTCTTGTTGGGTCGAGTTGAGAGTCCTGTGGGTGGCTCTATCCATGAGTGGGTTCAAGAGCACCAAGCCCGTTTGCATGTAGCATTTGAAGGAGCACGAGAGCGCTTGAAACATGCTGCTGATCGGCGGAAGTGAGTTCACAATCAGCATGTCAGAGATCTGCCATTGCAGGAAGGGCAGCTTGTGTATTTGTGTGACTTAAGCGCTAGGGGGCCCCAGAAGACCCGGGATCAGAGTTCTGTGAGGTTTGAGTTTTGTGTTGAGAATGCCTAAAGAAGGCGGCGCAGTGTATACTATTGTGCCAGTGGACAACGAGACCAAGGTCAGACGGGTCCACCGCACTATGCTGAAGGCTGTTGTAAGGGTGGACTCACCTGGTCATTCCTCTTCTCATAACTCTCCCTCCAGGGAGGAACCACCCCCAGCAGAGGAGCCTTCATTTGAGTATAACTTGTTGGTCTCAGACCAACAATCTTATGTGGCCACTTCTGCCATGCCCTCCACCAGATCAGCTGCGTCCCAAGTGCCTGCAGCAGCTTCGGGAGCATTAACATCTCCAGCTCTTCCTTCTGTCACTTGGCCTGATTCCAGTAACATGGGCCCACGCCAGACCACACGTCAAACGGCTGGTCAGCATTCAAATGTGCATCATTTCCCACGGTCCGCTGGAGATGCTCATGCTGCGAATGGGTGTGTCCCTAAACAGGTATGTGTGTCACTATAGTAATCAACTGCAGTATTTACAGTTAAACGTAGTGACGCTAATGGTATGTATTCTATCATTAGGTGTAACGTGTGATCAGCTGATTGGGGTCGCGGCTGCTTTGTCCTATTTCAAACGCTGCTGCTTTGCTTTGCCTAGTCTCCACGCTGCTTGGCTGCGGGGCTGCTCTTGCTCCGCTCTGTTTGGCTTCATCAGTATGGCAATTTACAATGGTGACCCCAAACATGTAAACTCAAACTATATAAAGGAAAATTAGAACCACAAGAGTCAAACCATACAGTTTTATACAAGCATATTTTTAAAACCAAAATTTTGCCCAGGCTGAGGCTGAGACGGGATACATTGGTATTCCCATGACATTTTTTTCTTGCCAATATGGCACAAGGCTGAAGTTCATTGGCTGTGCTTGTCATTTATCAATTATCACCTGCTATTTGATAATCTGTTTTCATAAGCAAAATGTCTACAGTCAAATACTATGAATTCATCTTCAATAAATCATGCACTTACCCATACTCTTCCACCATATCAGCAACAATGATGTTGACAAGATCACGGCATGTCCGGTCCTTCATCTCTTCTCTCATTGCATATTCTTCATTGCAAGTATCTTCTCCCCTGCAGGCTTTTGTTCCAGAACTCTCTTGACAAGCTTGACAACAGGAAAAAGAAAAAATTTGATCAGCATACAAAAAATTGTTATGCCAAAACATCCAAAATTTACAACATAAAGAGAAATGTTCTACAGAAAAACACCTGCTCTTTGGCCTGTGAAGAACTGTCATCAATATGCTGACTTTGTGGGGACTTCAGAATGGCGTCATGGGTGCACTGTCTTTTTGGAGACATCAGAAAGGAATCATCAATGTGCTGTCTTTTGGGGACATCAGAGAAGTATCACGTTCGGATGAGCGTGACGATAGTGACAAGGTGTCTGTGCATGAGGATGGGACAGGAGAGTCTGAAAAGAGGGAACACAATATTTTTAAAAACATTTTCAAGAGACCTCTTCATCGACCTCTGTTCTAGTGTCTTCCAGCACATATATGTCTGTCTCAGTGGGTATGCTGAACTTCACTTTAGCTTTGAATACAAAAAAAAGTTAAATGAAGCCTGGAATGTATTTCACTGAGGTAAATAATGAGCTTTCAAGCTCTTTTATTATTGTAGTGTACCTGAAGATGAAAACATTACATAATCCATGGAGAAGCCCATCTCAATTCCCTATACAATGGCCGCTCTGTGGTAGCTATCCAGAGTAGTTAAAGGCCATTTCCAGTCATAATCAATGCTTGTCTCTGAAATCCCGTTACCTACGACCAGTTCATCTCATACCATCCATACACCCAACTGCAGCGTGTGGACGTTTATATTCAGTTTTGTTCAAGAAGCGATCATTTTGTCAATGTTAACGTATGGGCACTCTGTTCACTTTTTTTTTTTTTTTTTTTATCGTTTTAAAAAGATAATTTTAACCACCCTCACCCGGAAATGAATAATGCTGACACCGTCGTAAGTTTGAATTTGGTTAAAATTATCTTTTTAAAACCATTTTTTCTTTTCAAAAATGAATGGACAAATGATGAAACTTGCAACCACAATACAATTTTTAAATATGTCCGGTGTCCATACGTTAATATTGACAAAATGATGGATTCTTGAACAAAATTGAATATAAACATCCACACGCTGCATTTGGGTGTATGGATGGTATGAGATGAACTGATCATAGCCACGTGCCTCGTTAGCATTAGCTAAAAAGGTTTAGCGTTAGCTAAATTGAAGACACGTGCCTTGTTAGCGTTAGCTATTAAGTTTGACATTAGCTAAAAACGTTAGCATTTTTAAGTTGGTTATGAGAACTAAAACACGAAGAAATGCTGAATATTCTGCATTCAGGGTTTCTGCAGTTTTGAACAAGTTAAATTCAAGACATTAATGAAATTATTATTTATTATTATTATGAATTAAATTTCAGACATACTAATGCATTTCTCCAAAAAAATATATAAATTAAAAAAAAATGTAAAAGGCAACAGAGGAAGCGGCAAATGAATCATCATGAATCATGAATAAAATCCTGCAGAAATCCTGTGCATTATTCACTTGGTACTTTCTTACCTACATTCCCGTGAAGCTGATGTAAGCACAAAAATGTCTTCGCTCACTCGGAGCAATTCGTTGGCGATATGGCTTCACTCCTCTCTAGTCAACCATCACCGTCTCTGCCAAAACAGTTTGCCGTAGTGTGGAAGAGGACAAATGGTAACATGTGTCTGGATTCAACCAATGAGAAGGCGCAGCGACCTTATGACGAATCGAAACCTAAACCTACATGCAGCCGGGAAAGTTTCAATCAACAGTTGGACTCTCAGGGAGTCCATCATCCTAAAATAAACACTTGAATAACTCTACACCAGCATTATACTTAGAGACAACACCAAAGAGCGTTTCTGGTACCCCCCGAAAAGTGTACTTAGTGCCTATTTGACACCTAAGTGTATAAAATTCTACTCTGGTCATCAAAACTCTGGGATTTTAACACTTTGGCATTTACTGTGCAGAAAAGTTTTGCAGCGTACGAAATTTGCCCTTGTTTTTTCATCTGTTAAATGTTCATCTGCAATTGTCAGTCATTGGAATTGTTTGTTAACTACCAGTTTCCTCCTGCTTCCAGTCTTTGCAGTAAGTTAGGATACACATGGCATGGGTCTACCTCTGTATAGGACGCAAAGATAAAATTGATGTCAACCTCCTGACAACTAACTCTGGGAGGAAGAGAACAGGGATTTCATGAAATATCAGTTTGTCCTTTCACATTTTGCAGCTGCACGACATAACTCTAATATGCTTGAGGCTCCACATTACAGCAACAGGTAGCCTTATCATTTAAGCTGTAAGCCCAGAAACCTGGTAAGTAAATTGCCCCAGCTGGTCCGTCACACCTCTCACCAAGGGAAACCAGAGGGACAAAAAAAAATCAATCAGTTTTCAGTGTTGCTGCCATTTATGAAACTCAATTCACTTAAATTCAGTTTTATTTGTATAGCACCAATTTATAACAGAAGTTATCTCAGGACACTTTTCAAATAGAGCAGGTGTAGACCGAACTCCTTATAGCTGCCCAAACTCCTTAAAGCAAGTTCAAACTAGATCTCATTGTATAGTTTTGATCCATCGCTTGCTGTGCAGACAAGATTTCCAGTTATTTCCTTTATCAGATGGACAACATATTACACAGATGTGAATTAATAATTTACCCCCTCTGAGCTTTGTGCTCTGCATTAAAATCATAAAAGTCGGTTCACACAAAGAAGAGTATCCTAAGATTATCACCTAATGTGATTTAAATGTAATGAGCACATGAATTTGTACCCAAAATTACCCTCAGTAATTCTGCCTCAATAATTATCTACCTAGAAGAGGAGGAGAAGACAAGGACTCATAGCAGATACATAAGACTAAAAGCTGGTATTGCAGGCTTCTGGATACTGTGAATACATGTCTCACATATTTCAAATATTGCAGAATACAATTGGTATTTTGATTTGTATTTGTTTGGTTGAGCGTGTTTTCTTTTTTATTTTATTGTCATGTATCTGGTCAGCAGTGATAATGATATTTTGCTCTTTATGCAAAGAAAAAGAACGTTTCAGTGAGTCTGTGACAGGTTGGTGAGTTTGAGTGACTGACAGTGTGTTTGAGGTAGGATCATAATATTTTTAAATGTTTGTTGCTTGAGTGTTCCTTAAATTAATATTTAAAATTTAATATTAAAAAATATATAAAAAATATCAGTCACGCATAATTCTTAAAACAAGTACTATGAATTCAATAAGTGTCATTCACCTTCATCTGACCGCTGTCGTACCAGTGATTTCAAGCTGAGCTAATGACTCAGATCGTTCACCAAATAAAACGTGGATAAGTCAAGTGGAGAAAGCAAGAAAAAAGCTCCTGCTGTTGCCTCAGTTTCTTGTCATGTCATTATCAAGCACAGACTTTATTGTCAAAAAGACAATTTCTGACAGCAAATTTCTCATAATAATCCACACAAGCAAGAAAACAAACCATATGGAAGAACTGCTGGAGCTTTTGATCATCACATGATATGAAGTGCTCAGACAATCTATACCTATGATGAAGATCATACGAAACAGTCGAAAGCCCCAAAAAGCAACTAAATGGTCTCTGGGGGAATTTCTTAAAATTTGGCACAAATGTTCACTTGGACTCAAGGATGAAATTATTATATTTTGGAGGTCAAAGGTCAAAGTCATTATGACATAAAAAAAAGTTTTTGGCCATAACTTAAAAACTCATGACCATATTTCACAATGAATTGATGACACTTTACCATGACAAACACGTTTTTGGTCATAACTTAAGAATTGATGCAGTAATTATTACACATGTTTATTAAGAGATTTTTAACCCATAGGTCAAAGGTCAACTTCACCGTGACATCATAATGTCCTGGAAAACACGTGTGGCTGTTATTCAACACCATAACTCAGGAACAAAAGTGGAATTTGTAATCATATTTCACAACTGATCAGACACTAGATTGGTGACAAGGTCACTGTGACTTTAAGGAGCATTTCACCCGTGGAAACATTAATATTTATTGAAAGTGGGTTATATATGTAGTCAAAATGTAACATACATTTTGAATTTAGTGCCTATTTGAGAGAGAAAAGACAGAAAGTTACTTTAGGACGCATTTGTATTAAAGACAACTCCCACAATGCACAGCTCCGCAAGCCGCTCCCACTAACACTACCAAGGACTACAACAACGTGAATGTTAACCATTTATTTACAGAAATATATCAACAACAACAAAAATAAATATGTTAACAATGACAGTTATAGTTCCTCCTGAGCGTCCTCAACTTCTTGGTGCCCGCAGTACTGGCCATCTGGAGCTGGATATTTCTGTCGGATAGCCTGCACCACATAAGCGGGTAAAACGACACGATGGCCTCGACCCAATCTCTTGCCTTGCAGGACCCATTCCAGAAAGGCTGTTAGGCGATATTGTCTACAAGACATTGAGCACACAGTTAGCGATGCATGGTCTTTGTGTTTAGCGTGCCACAGTAGTTAGCAATGCAACTGCAATCTGTTTGTGCAGTAAAGAAGGTAGTTCAGTTGGCTGACGTTACGTATTAACCGGGAATAACTTTGTGATAATAAGTTGTGTACATACATGCCACGTTGCTATAAGACAGAAAATAGAAACACTCACTTTACAGTCAGACGTCCATGTGTCCGTAGGCGCACAGCGAGAGCACAGGCACCAGCAGTCCGCCCCAGCTCGAGCCAGTCCGGGCTCCTCGTCCGCGACAGGCAGGTCCTCTGCCTCGGCTGCAGAAGCCTCAGCTGCTCTTCGCTATATTGCGGCTCATAAAGGTAGCCACGAACATCTGATTCGACCATCATACTTTCGAAATTTCTTCCATATTACATTGATTAACATAGTCGTAACGTCTCGCTCCACAGCGCCTCCGCTTAGCTTCCAAACAAGATGGCGGTTATATTTTTTAGTTTCTGCAAGTGAAGTCCCACCCACTGATCTGTAATAGGTCTGTAGCGTGAGTGAAACAAAAATGAGGAAGTAGTGTTTGTAGTCTCACCCCCTCTACAGAGATATGAGACTTCCTGCTTCCAATGACGCAAAATGACGATTTTTACATCATTGGAAGCAGGAAGTGCAACACTGAAATCCTTATTTCTCCCCTCTCAGGGAAAGTGAGGGAATGATGCACGACCATTTAAAAATATGACTGGGGTTCTAATGATACAAAGCTTAATGCAAATGGGTGAAGTGTCCCTTTAAAAATGTATTTTTTGCCATAATTTAAGAATGAATTAGCAGATTCCAGATTTCACACACATGTTGACTGTGATGACAATGACTAAACAATTTAATCTCATTCATTCTGAATTTCACCTGACTGCAAACAGCGTATTGGAGCATGAGTGAGTGACTTTCATGGAGAGGATTCACAATTAAAAGTGCCAGGAGAAAACAAAATCACCACATTTAGTATAGCTGAGCTAATACCTATAGCTAATGTGTACCTGTCAATACATTTATGATAATCCTTCATTAATCAGTTCAAACATGTAGTATATTTACTACAATCTTAGTGATAAATTCTCTTTATACCTTTTATGTTATTCCTTCACCACATATCATGTCTTCATCACATATTTTATATTATATTGACTATGAACAGATGTGGATGTAAACTGCAACTTGACTGGTTGGTGGAGGAATATAACTCTGGGGTGGTAATTCTAGTTTGCATCGGGTGGCCTGGTGCACCGGCACTGGGCTCCTGGTGGCAGTGTGGGACATGGTCTGAAACAAGGTTGATTTCTATTAATATTATTAGTAATAATATACTAATATATATAATAAACGAGCTAACGGCATTAACGCGGAGCCACGCAGAGTACCGGGAGTCTGATGTGTTTCACTGAGACATGGCTGCACAGGGACATATCTGTCCAGAACGTATCTGTCAATGGCCTCCACAGTGTCCGGGCAGACCGGGATTGTACCGAGAGCGTACCGACAGCTCTGTGGCCCGGATGCTGAACTGCTGGGCGTTGGACTCCGTCCATATCATCTACCGATTTGAAAGTGTGACTTTAAATTATATATATTCTTAATATATGTATGTCTATTTCATATGGAATATGTAACAAAAGTAATTTCCCCCTGGGATTATTAAAGTATGTCTGATTCTGATTCTGAATAATCATACAGTATTATGTTATGGGTATTTTGTTTGCAGACACCTCCTTACCGCCTTTCCCTCTTGTATGTTTATAGAAATATAAATATATATGTATACTCATGCATATACATTTAAAGGATATATGGAAAAAAATATTCCCCCCCCAACCATTTTAACAAAAAGGGAATTA
Source organism: Dicentrarchus labrax (assembly GCF_905237075.1). Classification (NCBI taxonomy): domain Eukaryota; kingdom Metazoa; phylum Chordata; class Actinopteri; family Moronidae; genus Dicentrarchus; species Dicentrarchus labrax. The sequence continues at coordinate 27,284,765 of NW_026136706.1, read as the reverse complement.
AAAAAATTTTTTTTTAAAAAAAAAAATTTTATATAAATTTTGGCCCCTTTTCCCCCTTCAAACCCTCCTCCCTTTTTTTAAAAATTTTTCCAAAAATTTTTTTTTTTTTTTTTTTGATTTTTTCCCCTTTTCCTTTGTAGAGCCAGGCCCTCCCCCTTTTTACCCCAACCCCCCCCCCCCCCCCCCCCCACAAACAACAAACAAACAAAAAAAAAAAAAAAAAAAAAAAAAAAAAAAAAAAAAACCCAACTCCCCCCCCCCCTTTATAAAAAAAATTAAAAAAAAAAAAAAAAAAAAAATTTAGTCCAACGTTCAAATTAATGCAACCAAAGAAACACTGTAACTAGCATATCAAACTGGCCATAGCTGTCTTGCTTTGAGAATTCTACAATGTTTCATTATTCAATTTCATTTCAACACAAAAAGTAAAGGCGTGTGACCTATTTTCCACTTATATGTGGACAGTATTTTTTGTTTATGGTAGACACGCAGATCATATCAAGTGTTATGCTTATCCACTGAAGCTTCATTCAAGTCATAATATCAGCATTTTAGAAAATAGAACTGTAATGCTAACAAAATTCTCAGTCAATGCAATTATGCCAAGTACAGCTTTATGTCAAACACGAAAAATAAAGGTGTGGCCTGTTTACTTTTGTATGAGGTAATTATTTTGTTCATAGAAGACACACAAACACACACAAAAAACATACTAGCAGTGAGCAGATCACATAACATGAGAAAAGTTCACGACCTTCCCCGCCAAGGGAACGCCATCCTGACAAATACAACAAGCTGAGGTGTGTCCAGTGTCCATTACATCCAGGGATTCATCAAACTGTAGTGAAAAATATTCACAGTGTGAATTCTTTGAAGTCTTTTAGTCCTAGTCGATCCACATCCCCTGACATTTCCTCGACCCTCCTCGCCAATGTACTGGGGCCAAGCTGGACACTGCGGAGTGCGGTTTTGATGTCGTCTTTGTTTTTGAAGCCGTTGAAAACCGTCTCTGCAGTGATGGCCATTGCCTCCTTGAATCAATCGCCATCTGTAAAAGGCTTCTTGTGTTTAGCCAAAAGGTGACTTATACGAAATGAAGCTTCAGTCGCAGCCTTATTTTGAGCAGCAGGTTTTATGAAAAGCGACTGCTGGGCCTTCAAACTCGCTTTCAGCTCAGCACCTTTCCTAGCGAGGATTGCGCTCTTGGCGGGGAAACTGAATTTGTCGTGGTTGGTGTTGTGGTGCCGCTCAAAATTTCCTCTTTTAGACAGCGCTAGAGTTTGGTGGCACAGCATACACACACACTTGTCTTTCACCATTGTGAAAAGAAATTCCTCTTCGCATTCTGGATGGAAATTATACGTTTTCAACTTCTTTCTTGGAGCCTCCGCCATGCCAGCTGACAACATTGCAGTCTATCGGCTATCACCTGCTACTGCCATATATTGTAGTTTTGCGACAGTTAATGTGCCAGTATCCTTCTTTGATCTTATTGGTCAATTTAATGCAGCCTGTTACGCTGAAAAAATACAGCGACTGGGTAGAGAGAAATAGAGAGATAGAGAGAAAGAGAGGCGCTTGCAAAACTGAACATTAATCAGCCGTAATGTATCTGTGTAATTATTTTTCTATTATTTTCAGGATTTACAGGGAATTTTTCAAAGATCTACCAGTCGATCGTGAACGACGGGGTTGGCGACCACTGCTGTAGAGCATTTATGAGGTCAGGCACTGATGTTGGCCGAGAAGGCCTGGCTCGCAATGTCCATTCCAGTTCATCCCAAAGGTGCCTGATGGGGTGGAGGTTTACTCCCCTCCATTCCATGCTTGGCATTGGACTTGACGATGTAAGGCTTGCATGCAGCTGCTCAGCCATGGAAACCAATTCCATGAAGCTCCCGCCGCATAGTTTTTGTGTTCACATTAATGCCAGTGGAAGTTTGGAACTCTTCAGCTATGGAATCAGCAGTTCATTGGCGTAATTTTACGTGGTCTTCTGCATCGTGGCTGTGTTGCTGTTGTTCCTTAACGCTTCCACTTTCTAATAGTATCACTTACAGTTGACCGGTAAAATATACAGAAGGGAAGAAATTTCAATAACAGTCTGTTATTGTAAAGGTGGCATCCTATCACAGTACCACGCTTGAAGTCACTGAGCTCTTCAGAACGACCCATTTTGCATTACAAATGTTTGCAGATAGAGACTGCATGGCTAGGTGCTTGACTTTATACACCTGTGGCAAGGGGTCTGATTGGAACACCTGAATTCAAGAACTAACAGGTATGGCCAAATACTTTTGTCCACATAGTGTATATAATCATGTTTGATTCTATATATATATATATATATATAATCAAACATGATTATTTGTGTTATCTGAACATAATGTGGATAGCATTTTGCTACAGAGGAAAATGCTAGCTAACGAGCTAATCTACATTAATCATTAGCTAGCTAGTTATATCTAATAATAGCTAATTAGCTCGCCAGAGTTTACGTTAGCTGGCATATGCCACTTTTGGCTGGTATCACGTGTAGTTATGATATAGATATGTGAATTTATTAATTAAATATGAACAAATTTCAAACCACTGTTCTCACACAAAATTGCAGTTTTCATTTTGTATTTTTTGTCTAATTAATATATATGGTTTAGCCTCCGCTGTCACTAGGACATTCATTGAGCACTCTCTGTCTTCTGTGTGTGTGTGTGTGTATTTTGCTTTTCTCAACAACCATTCGACTGATCGTCTTTACACTTGGTGGGTGAATTTCTGGGGACCCAAGGAAGTGTAGTGTCGAATTTGGTGCTATGTGACAGTTTGTCTCTATTATAAGCTTAGAATAGACAGTTTGCATATACAGTTTGCAGTGCGTGTGTGTGTGTCCTGACCAGCTGAGGCCTCCAATTGCTGTCCGAAGTTGTGGAGAGTAAGGAGTAGCCGGCTGTTGCTGATCAGCAGCTCCAGTCTCTGGTGCTCTGGGCTCAGCTGCGTGGAGAGCAGTAGCCCGTCAGGGTTCCAAGTCCTGAACTGGAAGCGGATGGAGAATCCCCCCATGATGGCAGATGCCACCGGCAGCGACAGGAAGCTGCTGCTGGAGCTCAGAAAGGTGCAGGCCACCAGCTGGGGCTGCGAGCATGAGAAAGTCACCTTGCCCTGGAAGACATCAATGGATCATTTGTGTTCAATTCAATTCAAACTTCTTATAACATTTACAGAGACCCAACAGTACCACCATGAGCAAGCACTTGGCAACAGGGGCAAGGAAAAACTGCCTTTTAAGAGGCAGAAACCTAGGACAGACTCTTCGGCTCAAGGTGGGTGGTCGTCTGCCTCAACCGGTTGGGGTGAAAGAGCGCGAGAGAGTCTAGGCCTATAGCAGCATAACTAAGGGATGGTTCAGGACTCACCTGAGCCAGCCCTAACTATAAGCTTTATCAAAGAGGAACGTCTTAAGACTACTCTTAAATGTGGAGATGGTGTCTGCCTCCCGAACCACAACTGGAAGCTGGTTTATCGGGAGAGGAGCTTGGTAACTGAAGGCTCTGGCTCCTGTTCTACTTTTTGAGAATATAGGAACCACAAGTAGCCCTACATTCAGAGAACGCACTGTTCTAGTGGGGTAATAGGGTGCTATGAGCTCTTTAAGATATTAAGGGGCCTGACCATGAAGAGCTTTATAGGTGAGGAGGAGAATTTTAAATTCTATTCTAAATTTTACAGGGAGCCAGTGCAGAGAAGCTAGTACAGGAGAAATGTGATCTCTTTTTCTAGTTCCTGTCAGTACTCGTGCTGCAGTGTTTTGAATAAATTGGATCGTCTTAATAGGCTTATTGGGGCAGCCTGATAATAAAGAGTTGCAGTAATCCAGCCTAGAAGTAACAAATGCATGGATTAGTTTTTCTGCATCTGTCTGTGATAAGATGAGTCTAATTTTTGTAATATTATGTAAAAAATAACTACAAGATTCCTGACAATGGTGCTAGAGGCCAAGGTAATGCCATCTAGAGTAGCTATATCTTTAGACGGTGAGTCTCTAAGGTTTTTGGGGGCCAAGTACTAGAATTTTGTTTAACATCAGAAAATTACAGCTCATCCAGGATTTTATGTCCTTAAGACATGTTTGTGATTTAGATAATTGATTAATTTCATCGGGCTTGATCGATGGATATAACTGTGTATCATCTGCATAGCAATGAAAGCTAATGGAGTGATTCCTAATAATGTTGCCTAAAGGGAGCATATATAAAGTAAATAGTATTGGTCCAAGTACAGAACCTTGTGGAACTCCATGACTAACTGTAGTATTTAGTGAAGATTCATCGTTAACATGTTCAAACTGCCAACGATCTGATGAGTATGACTTAAACCAGCTTAGTGCGGTTCCTTTAATGCCAATTTGATGCTCAAGTCTATGTAAAAGAATATCATGGTCAATGGTGTCAAATGCAGCACTAAGATCTAATAATACAAGTACAGAGACGAGTCCATTTTCACGCCAATCAAAAGGTCATTGTTAACTTTAAAGGGGACATATTATGCAAAACCAACTTTTTAATCATTTGATTATGTACATTTGGGAATCTGGAGGGCCTATCAGCAGCAAAGTGTGAAAAAAATGACTCAGTCATGTTTTTGTGGGCTGCCTCAGTCAGAATACAGGAGATAAATCACGAAGCTTCAGAAGTGTGTAGTTTGTGACGTGACATGCTCTGCCTGTTGCCACCCACCTCTCTTTACTTCCTGTTGACTATCGGAGCTCCGCCATTGCTACTATAAAAGGCAAGCTAGCGTAGAACAAGCAAGTCCAGCCAGCCCAGCCAGCAGCCTGCAGCCTGCAGCCTAATGTCTGGGCAAAGGCTTCAGCAGACAAACTGTTCAGTCATTGGCTGCACAGCCCAACACAAATTGACATATGCAAATTTATGTAAATGTATGTAAATTATTTTTTCACAGCAATGTCCGACTAGAGTCAGAAAAACCGGAAGGTGTGTGTGAACCTTCGTGTCGGACTGTTTTCACAACCTCGGTCAGTACAACACTGGACTGGCTGAAAGACTGTTCCTGAAAGAGGGATTGTACCAACTGTCTGTGGAGAGACGGCAGAGGAAATAACTGTAAGTATTTTTAATAATTTATGCTGTTTCTCATTGTTCGTGTAATGCTAGCTCATGCTAACCGCTGTTAGCTGCAGGAGCCTCAGTGATGCTAACGTAGTTATTGTTTGTTAAATGTTTGCAAGATGAAGATGAAACTTATAAGGTGAGGTTAATTTATTCACAGAAAACCTCCGAGTGAACAAACTGTAGCGGCTCATCAGCTGTTAGCCCGTTGAGCTAGCGCTAGCTTTGTTATTCCGAAGCCATTTTCCTGCTCCGCTCAGGTGTGTGTCTCTCTGTGTGTGTGTGTGTGTGTGTGTGCTGCTGTATGTAAATGTACCGGAGGTAAAGATAGAGCTATCGTGAGAGAGAAATAGTCAAACTGTGATCAAGTCTACTTAGAAGCTAACAAAATACAGAGAGTAAGTTATGGTGATTATTGTTCATGATGCTTCTTGTGTAACTTTATACTGACGTGCTAACGTTATCTCAGCTAGCGTTAGCTTTGTTGTTTCTCTGCTTTGTTCAGGTGTGTGTGTGTGTGTGTGTGTGTTACTGTGTGTGTGTGTGTGTAAATTAACTTGATCAACGTGCACCAGAGTTAACAATAGAGCTACAGTGAGAGAGAAATAGTCAAACTGCAGGGATTTATTAGTTTAGTAATATTCTGTAACTTTGATTAGCACCCAGCAGCTGGGGTTGCTCACTAGGCTTTATGTGGAGTCAAACCGCGACGAATAAAAGTTTTCTGATCCATTTATTTAGTGTTACTGAAGTACTGCTATTACTGACGATATAAGTGTAGGTCCAGTGTAACATCCTATACTCATATAATCTCCCATTGTATTATAAACACTGAGGCTCACTGCTAAATGTCTGTTATTGCACCGGGAACTTGTTACAACATCAGCTACAGTCAGTAAATGTCCTGTGTGTGTGTATCTGCTGCCATTAGATAGACATTGTGTTGGTAACCTCAGACTGTTTCAACAACACATCACTACAGTTAGCTGCAACAAGGAACCCACCAGAGACACTGCTTTATTATTTTATTTTCTAACATAGGACTACTTTGAGCCACAATGAGCTGTTGTACTTGTATTATATTATACTGTATATTATATTACACTGTATATTATATGCTGCCTTACAAGTAACACTGAATCTTCCATGTCTTACAGGTGACCTGATGAAGCTCAGGTGTTCCTGGACCCATCAGAGGACAGAGACAGCTGCAGCATCAGGACAGTCTGGGTATCCAAAGGAAGACTGATGAAGATGAACACTGACTGCAGAGCTCCATTACCAGCTCACACTTCAGTATACTAGAAACCATAAACCTTGATGGAGAACATGATCTGCACAGTTTACATAAAAGTTATAGCTTTGTTACTTACAACATGTGTAACTGGAATATGAATGAAATATAAATAAAGGGTTTTACTTTTAAGAAGAGTTTTGGTCATTTTTAAATTCAGTAATAAGTGTGGTTTTATATAAATAACATGTTATTTCACAGAGGTTTTATGAAGATTTTGAAAGAGTTGAAAATCTGGTCATCTATCAATATGAAAATGTGAAATTTAAACCTGTATTAATGACTGTAAGCAACACAATACATTACTGTCTCACATTCAAACTTTATTATGTTGGAAGATAAATTACATCACAATATAAAATATAAATGATAGAATATTCAGTATACAGTATTTTTAATGCAGCTTTTACAAATATCTGAAGGTTAACTTTGGTAATAATACTTAGTTAAAATATCAGACTATGAAATATGGATACAGTACCGTTAACAGTTGGTTACTTAGCAGTTTTTCAACCCCATAAACAATTTACTTTATTAGATGAGTGATTCCTTCAGTTATGTTGACATGTTGTACAGGATAAAGTATTCCAGGTTTCTGTTTCCATGGTCTCAGTAAACTAATGTGTATAAAGAATATAACAGATGGGAGGTTACAGTAATCATTATACTATTACTCTGATTACTTTGGTACATTTACTGGCTGTTTCTTCACTAGAAACAACTGCCTGACCAATGTTGTTAATATTATGGAATATATAATATGTTTAACTTCACTGGGCTGTGTAGACTGTAGGTCACTGCTCACTGCTGTACCTGTAAAGACAAGCATAAAACACAGTGTTGGTTCTCATAGTTAAGGTATAAACACTAACATTATGTGATAGATAGAGGTTAAATATATATTTTTTATATATATAGTTATAGTTAGTTTATATATTAGTTATATGTATGTATATGTAGTTAATATAGCAGTATTTACCTGAGGAAAACGTCACAGAAAGCTGTAATCCTGATTGTTGATGTTGTTCATTTCTCTGTGATTTCAGGTCAGACTCCCGCTCTAACATGTCCGCTGGTGAAGTTTTTGCTTTAGAAGCAGTTATTGAATTAATATTGACGGTAGAAATGCAGCTAAACTCAGTAGCAGTGAGGAGCTACCTGCCGGCAACGAAGGGGGCGGGCCGGAGCGTCATCCGCGTGAGCCGCGTCATAATGCCGACCAATCACAGCAGACTGGGCTTTTCGGGAGGGGGGTCTTAAAGAGACAGGCGCTAAAACCGAGCGATTCAGACAGAGGCTGAAAAGAGTGCTCAGCTATAGGCAGTATGAGAAAAATAATGTCTTTTTTGAACATTAAAACATCTAAACCTATTGTAGGAGAGCCACAAAATATAATTATGAACCTGAAAAAGGGGCATAATATGACTCCTTTAACAAGAGCTGTCTCTGTGCTGTTATGAGCTCTAAATCCTGACTGAAAATCCTCAAATAAGCTATTGGTATGTTAAAAGTCACACAACTGTTTGGCGACTACTTTCTCCAGAAGCTTAGAGAGGAAGGGGAGGTTAGAAATCGGTCTATAGTTGGCTAAAACCCCTGGGTCAAGAGTGAGCTTTTTAAGAAGGGGTTTAATTACAGCTACTTTAACGGACTGTGGTTCATATCCTGATAATAAAGAAAGATTAATCATATCTAGTAAAGAAGTACCAATTAAGGGTACGACTTCTTTAAGCAGCCTAGTTGGGATCGGGTCTAATAGACAGGTTGATGGCTTCGATGAAGAAATTTCTTTTGAAGTTAACTGATGAAGATTGATATCAGAAAAAACATTCTAAATATATATCTGAGTTTACATTAGTAAAAGGTTCCTGAACTTGGAGACCCAGTGATAGTTGTTGAGGGCATTTGGTGACTAATTTTCTCTCTAATACTAATAATTTTATTATAAAAAAAGCTCATGAAGTCATTGCTGCTTAAGTTTACGGGGATATGTGGCTCAATAGAGCTGTGACTCTCTGTCTGCCTGGCTACAGTGCTGAAGAGGAACCTAGGGTTGTTCCTATTTTCTTCTATTAGTTGAGTAATAGGCTACTCTGGCATTACGGAGGGCTTTTCTGTAGGTTTTAAGATTATCTTGCCAAATTGAGCGATATTCTAATAATTTGGAAGAGCGCCATTTCCTTTCAGATTTCCTTGTTTTTTGCTTCAGTTGGCGAGTTTGGTGGTTGTACCACGATGCTAGTCTCCTATGTTTTAATAATTTCCTTTTTATAGGGGTGATAAAATCTAATGCTGATCGTAGTGAGCCTGCAGCACTATTAACAAGATTATCAATTTCGGAGGGACTAAAGCTGTTATAGGACTCTGTTATATTCAGACATGGCATTGAATTAAACATGGAATGGAATTTCTTCCTCAAATTTAGCTACAGCACTGTCCGATAGACATCTGCTGTAGGAAGTTTTGCCTAATGGCTTATAATCTAATAATATGAATTCCAAAGTTATTAAATTATTATTATTATTATTATTATTATTACTATTATTATTATTATTATTAATAAATAATGGTCAGATAGGAAAGGATTATGTGGGAAGACTATTAAATGTTCAATATAAGTGCCATATGATAGAACAAGGTCAAGAGTGTGATTAAAACAATGAGTTGGTTTATTTACACTCAAACAGAAGCCAATTGAGTCTATTAATGATATAAATGCGTTACTAAGACTGTCATTTTCAACATCCACATGAATATTAAAATCACCTACAATAATTACTTTATCTGATTTAAGGACTAAACTTGATGAAAACTCTGAGAATTCAGATATAAAATCAGAGGACGGGCCAGGAGCACAGTACAAACAGAACTGGCTGCAGTGTTTTGGTAGAGTCTTGGTAGGGTCTTTATAAAGAGTTCGGTCTAGACCTGCTCTATTTCAAAAGTGTCCTGAGATAACTTCTGTTATGAATTGGCGCTATACAAATAAAATTGAATTGAATTGAATTGTTTTCCAGGTTGGGTGAGAAAGACCAGGAACAAGGCTTCCAAATGAATTATAATTTAGTTTAGGTTTAGGGTCCATTCTATTCATCATTTTGTATCAGTAATGGTATATGCCAAACCGATTATCGTGATTATCTAAACCATTTTCTTTGGAGGTCAAAGGGACAGTGAATGCACCTGCATTGAAAGACTGCTTGTGTTATAGTTGGGGAAATCCAATTCCTTGTGTCAAAATACTCAAATTTGCTTAGCTCTGATCCTAACAAATGTCTTCTTGAAATGTCTTCTGATTCTTTGTTATCAGCAGTTAGCAGGCTTCTCATTTTTAGATGCTACTATCACCATTTGTGATGAAAAATATCACTGGCAGCAGATTATACTAACTGCTTGATTTTTTTGAATGTCTGGACACTGATGTCACAGTGTTTACAGATTTCAGCAATTTACTTAGTGAGTACGACATTAATATGACTGACATTATGGGGGGGGGATCAAATTTGAGATCAAATTATTTTCATCTGATATGTAGGACAAAACAGCAGATTCATTAAATCAGGACAGTTTTTGTTTTCTTTCTTTCTTTTCATTTGAATTAATTATGAATATTGAATTAAAATGGGATAAATAAAGTATCTATCTGTCTCTATCTCTTTCTTTCTTTTTACAGTGCAGTGCTAAACTGAGAACAAAACCGGAACCTGACCCTCTAACCTTAACCAAACCCTAAGCTATAACTGCAAGTTCAACCAAACCAAATTCAACCTAAACTTTAACCCAGAAAATAAATTGAACCAAAAGTTGCATTTTATGCTAATTAGACAAAATAACTTTTGAGAAATGAACATTCAGTTATATATGAAAGCATAAGTGTAGTATAAAGAGAATATGGAGGTGATGGGGTGGATGGATGGCACAAACAAACACAGGACTTTAACCCAGGAGACCACTGTCCATGTCCCCTTTTAAACATGAACTTCTTTTAAGTTATGAAGGTTATGTAAATTAATTTAACCTAAATTATGACAGACATGTAACGTAATTTACAATCTTTCCCTAAACCTAACCAAGTAGTTTTTGTGCCTAAACCTAACAAAACTGTAACTTTTTGTAACGTTAATCACACAGGTTTTATTTTGAAAGTCTAACCGTATGTTGCATATATATTCTTGCTAATTTAACTTATGTATAGGGGCAAATTTAATATGGAACCAAACATCTAAGAATTTTAAAATGTAAAAGATCTAACAAACATCTAAAAAAGATCATCTCTGAAATTCCTTCTTACATTGGAATAATCAATGTGGTTCAGAAACAAAGCAACATCAACACTGACTCCACAGCTCAAGGGATCAGTTTGAAACAACCTGATCTAACTTTGATGTCGGATACAATAGACAAAAAGAAAAACACACTTATTGAGAGGTCATATCAGGTGCATCGTCTTATTAAACCCAGAGCATACAGGGAAGCACAGAACAATCAGAGCTCTCTGACTCTCAATGTGACTCCCTCCTACCCCCATGAGAGAGAAAACCCCATTGAACTCCCATCACTGCTCTCTCTCTGAAGGCATAAACAAAGACTTTTAAAGGTAGTAGATGAGATGTGGATTGTGGACTAAATGTAAGGCTCTGCCCTGAATCTATTCACACATTCACACCTAATGACATAATGGGATCAGATCAGATGTAATGACAGTTTGTGTTCACGCAAATCTCCTCTCTCCACTTACTGATGAAGTCATTAGCTTACAGTTTTAGGAACATTTGAAACCCTGCAGCCTGAACTCATTGTTGATTTTCAGATTTGATCTTTTTTTTCAGAGTAGGGGGATTATGGGCACTCTTGGCCATTATTTCTATTCAGATTTACCCCCAAAAAATAAAACACCAGTGATATGTTTTTTATAATGAGCAATTACTCTGTAAACACATCTAATAGATACAAGTCAGAGGTGACAGGAAGTAGCTTCCAAAATCAGTGTCTTGCTCAAGGACACTTCGACATGTAGCAAGAGGAGCCAGGGATCAAACCACCAACCTTCCAATTAATGGACGACCCGCTCTACCTCTGAGCCACAGCCGCCTGTTGTACAGTGTGTGCACAATTATTAGGCAAGTTGTATTTTTGAGGATTAATTTTATTATTGAACAACTACAGTGCTCTCGGTCAATCCAAAATGTTAAAGAACCTAAACCTGAATGTTTAAGAAAGTAAAAGTGAGGTTTTGTCTTTCTTAAGAGAATATATATATATATATATATATATATATGTGTGTGTGTGTGTGTGTGTGCACAATAATTAGGCAACTATTAGTGTGCAGAATTATTATGCAACTAAATGAAAAAAACGAACATTTTCCCATCTCACTTGTTTATTTTTATCTGTTAAAGTGAGAATAATAAAACAACTCAAAATTTACAAATAAACATTTCTGATATGTCAAAAAAAAAAAAATCAGTGACCAATAAAGTCACCCTTCTTTTCAATAACTGTTGACGATCAACTTTTTGTGCAGCAGCAACCACAGCCTCCCAGACACTGTTCAGAGAGGTGTACTGTTTTCCTTCACTGTAAACCTCCTGTTTAAGCAGGGCCCACAGGTTCTCAATAGGGTTTAGGTCAGGTGAGGAAGGGGGCCATGTCATTATTTTTTCATCCTTAAGGCCTTTACTGGCTAGCCATGAAGTGGAGTACTTCGATGCATGCGATGGAGCATTGTCCTGCATAAAAATCATGGTCTTCTTGAAAGATGCAGACTTTTTCCTGTACCACTGCTTGAAGAAAGTGTCTTCTAAAAACTGGCAGTAGGTTTGGGAGTTGATTTTGATCTTCAACCCGAAAAGGTCCAACTAGCTCATCTTTAATAATACCAGCCCACACCAGTACCCCACCTCCACCTTGCTGGCGTCTGAGTCGAAGTGGAGCTCTGTGTCCGTTACTGATCCAGCCACGGGCCCATCCATCTGGTCCATCAAGAGTCACTCTCATCTCATCAGTCCATAAAACCTTTAAAAAAATCTGTCTTATATTTCTTGGCCCAGTCTTGACGTTTCAACTTGTGTGTTTTGTTCAGTGGTGGTCGGGTTTCAGCCTTCCTTACCTTGGCCATGTCTCTAAGCACTGAACACCTTGTACTTCTGGGCACTCCGCGTAGGTTGCAGTTCTGGAATATGGCAGCACTGGAGGATAATGGGTTCCTGGTAGCTTCACGTTTGATTCTTCTCAAATCTTTGGCAGTTGATTTGCGTCTTTTTTTCTCAATACGTTTCTTGTGACCCTGTTGGCTATTTGCAACAAAACGTTTGATGGTTCGGTGGTCACGCCCCAATATCTTAGCAATTTCAAGAGTGCTGCATCCCTCTGAAAGACTTTTTACAAGAGTCCGTTAAATCTCTTTTTTGGCCCATTTTGCCTGAGGAAGAGAAGCTGTCTAATAATTATTCACACCTTGATATAGAGTGTTGATCTCCTTAGGCCACACCCTCACTCATTACGCAAATACACATCAACTGGTATGCTTAAATCCAATAAGCACTCAAGTTTATACAGCTTGAAGTTGGAAAATATGCATAAAAATTATGATATGGCCAAAATACTCACTTGCCTAATAATTGTGCACACAGTGTATACTTTTATGCTCAATTTGATGGTCAGTCTCATTCACCACCCTCAGTACATCTTTCTTCACTGAATAATGAGTCAGTTAATCTTAAAATTTAGTAATTGAAAATTTTCATTCAACACTTACTGTAATGCAGTTAAATGACCATCTATATGTAAAGGTGGAGAATAAAGTGGAGTTGAAGTCAAACTCACCACGCTGTAAATCTGTGGCTTGCGTCTCTTTGCCAGGTCAATGATGTTGATTCCGTTGTAGTAGAGGTTTTCCATGCAACCATGGAAGTTCTTCCTGAGGAATGTGCCAGGTTTACCAGGCAGCGGGATGCCTCCAAAACTCAGCTTTAATGAGGAGATAAAGCAGAAAAAGTATAATGCAAAAACTAACAACATCACAATAAAGCTCACATTTATGGGGGGCGTTTGTATGATAACTATGATGGTACCGCCTTGTTTTAAAACCAAAATGTGCTTGAAAATCGCTTTTTCAGCTTGAATGATAGTAGCATTTTTGTTCACACAGTATGTTACATGAACTTAAGTAACACTGACAAAAACAATTTCTTGGCCATGTATACAAGTAAATGTGTTTCTAGTCGGCTTTTTACATGTAAATGTATTAAGGATGGTAAGAAGAGATGTATATTGCATTGGCCTCAGTGATAGATGCATATCCCTCACATGTACATGTATGTGCGGGACAAATGACTATAGAAACAGCATTCCTTTGAGAACTAAAGGAGTGATAATAAGCAAACTGTTCCTGTATTTTAAATAATTCCATGTGAAGTCTGACTAAAATAAGTGCTAAGAAGCCTCGAGAAGTCTAAGTAAGTCTGTTTCCAGTATTTATTCAATCTAAATACATTCCTGCTGGGAAGGAAAGCTCTGCTCTTTCTGTCAGGAAGCAGCATCTTCTATCTCTGTGCAGTTAAAGTAAGAAAGCCACGCTTGCAAAATAAGGCTGGGGAGTAATCTGATTACTGATGTACAGCATGTACAAGCATGTTTACAGTTCGGTATGGTGGATGGCCCTAGCCAGCTTGAGTCCCTGAATTAATACTGCTGATTATTTTTTCAGCTTTTACACAGTGTAATATTTAGCTTCAATTCTCTGTTTTGGGTGCATATAGTCTACTGCTAGTTATGTGTGTGGGTGACTGCTCAAAAACAACAATGGCAGCTGCTAAAGATGTTAGCGTAGATGCTGTGAGCATAAGTTATATCAGAAGTGGAGAATATTTCCTCACTTCACCTAAACTTGAACAGAAAAGAACGGCACTTCCTGACTTCCTTGATGGTTCTGTGGAACAAACCATCTGCTGCAGTCAGGTTACATTCTTCATACTGATTAAACTAAAGTGGCATATTAATATTAACACTTGAAGCATTCCAACTGTAACATAATTGACAATAAGAACATAAATGGGACTTTTACTACATCCAGAATTCTGGACACATAACTCCTCCAACTCCATGTCACACTGAATAGTGATTTAATGTGAACGACTGGCAGGATGGACTGACCTCATAGTCAACCTCCAGTGAGTCTCCTTCCCCTTGGGTTTGGAAGTGCTGTGTGTGGGAGTCCACTGTGAGGTTCACCTGCTTGTTGAAGCGCTCAATGATGACAGAATGCCAGTGCTGGTCATCTAGCAGACTGCCAACTGTGACGGCAACACAACTGCTGCTGAACCTCTGCCTAGTGTCATCTGACAGAAACACAGAAAGACAAAAAAACAGCATGTGAAAAACAACTCAATCAACGAATGAAGAATAATTTCTATAACCGATGAATACATTTTTGTTAAAACTTCCAAGATTTACTTGGTCCAGCTTCTCAAATGGGATGGTTTGCAGAGGTCGCATGACTTGGGCTCAAGTCAGATTCAAGTTACAAATCTGGTGATTCTCCACTTGCCAAAATAAAATAAAAAATCACTAACCCAAAAATGACTTTATATCCAAGCTTTTAAATGTAGAATTCCCTTATTAACAAATATGTGCACACTGAAAAATGAGCAGAAGCTGAGTATTTGGATTAAAACTGACGAGTGGACTGAAATGTTTATATTTTCTACCAGTACAAGCTGTCCCTACTTGAAGACAGGTGACCCTAGCTGCTGTTAGTTAGGAGTTAATTTTGTCTACTAGTTCACAATTACATAATTATTCCAAACCAATACTTTAACGTTCATCGTTTTGCAGACGATACAATTTTACATGCCCCAGTTGTAAGCCCAGGCTCTGCCTCATCACCAGTCTAACTTTGATGACCAAATATACAATATTCTCCACAGACCAAAGACTCTGACTATCCTGCCATTAAAACTTTAAATAGCACCCAGTTCACTCTGACACAGACCTCCAGGACTGCCTTTTTTTCATTTACGCAATATTACAAAAATTGGACACATCCTGTGACAGACAGATGCAGAAAAACTAATCCATATATTTTTTACTTCAAAACTAGATTACTGAAATTCCTTATTATCAGGTTGCCCCAATAAGTCCATTAAGATGCTCCAATTAATTCAGAACGCTGCAGCACGAGTACAGACAGGAACTGGGAAAAGAGATCATATCTCTCCTGTATTAGCTTCTCTGCACTGGCTCCCTGTAAAATTTAGAATAGAATTTAAAATCCTCCTCCTCACCTACAAAGCTCTTCATGGTCAGGCCCCTTCATATGTTAAAGAGCTCATAGTACCCTATTACCCCACTAGAACACTGCGTTCTCTGAATGCAGGGCTACTTGTGGTTCCTATAGTCTCAAAAAGTAGAACAGGAGTCAGAGCCTTCCGTTACCAAGCTCCTCTCCTATGGAACCAGCTTCCAGTTTTGGTTCGGGAGGCAGACACCCTCTCCACGTTTAAGAGTAGGCTTAAGACGTCCCTCTTTGATAAAGCTTATAGTTAGGGCTGGCTCAGGTGAGTCCTGAACCCTCCCTCAGTTATGCTGCTATAGGCCTAGACCAGGGGTGTCAAACTGATCCGTAAAAAGGGCCGGTATGGCTGCAGGTTTTCATTCTAACCATGCAGCAGCACACCTGACTTGGTTCATTCAATCAACTGAACTGTCTTCACACAGTCAAAAACTTGCAGCCACACCCACGCTTTAATCAAGGGTGGATGTGGCTGCAAGTTTTTGTTCCAATCACGCAAGAGGACACCTTAAATGACTGTGTGAAGACAGTTGAATTGATTGAATGAACCAAGTCAGGTGTGCTGCTGCATGGTTGGAATGAAAACCTGCAGCCACACCGGCCCTTGAGTACCGCCTTGAACACTTCTATGTGATAATATTCAGTAATAGTGAGAGCGCCACCTAATGGTGAAAGGAAATGTATTTTTTGTACTTTTATTTATATCTTCAAGCATATTGACCAGATCCAGCTGAAATTATGTGAGAAGTTCCTTAGGAGGATGAGGATCACATATTATGAATCTTAAGAATTTGCATCGAACCATGTTGCCATGGCGACGCGGCAAAAATCAAAAAAATTCACACTTTTGGGGGGACTAAACATGCCTGAAAACTCATGAAACTTTGCACAGAATTCGGTGGTTCCGAACGCCGAGGTATTGTCTTGGTCCCGTGGATTGGTGTTGCAAAATGTCTTAGCCACGCCCCCAAGAGTCAGCCCCCAAGACATGTATGACTGACATGTATGAAAATTGCTACGCATGTGTATCATGATAAAAGAAGCAAAAAAGTCTCTTGGACCCATACCTCAAACCCAACAGGAAGTCGGCCATTTTGGATTTTGTCGCGATTTGCACACGTTGTATTTGAATGAACTCCTCCTAGGGAATTTAATGGACCGACTTCAGATTTGGAGACAGCCATCTAAACACATTCACCATTAAAATTTGTGCTCTTCAGTTTTTTTTGTCATGTTTATTTGGCAAAATGGTCAGGCCTCGGAAATTTTTTTTTATTCTATGTGTCACTTTCAGGTCGGCCGCTAGGTGGCACTATTATCATAAAAAGTGCGTTTAGGCTAATAACTTCTGCAGAGTTTGTCGCACATTCATAAACCTTGTATCCACGCGTTCGGTGAATGGAGCTGAATCTTCCTATATAGGCCCCGCCCACTTCCGCCTATAGTTTTTTTTCGTTAGAGCGCGAAATTAAACTACTTTTTCGTGTTCCTCCTACATGCTTTGTCCGATTCGCATGAAAATTTTCACCTAGCACCTGGGGACCGCCCTGGCAAAAAGAGTAATTTGAACATTTTTGAAATTTCAAAAAATAAGAACGCTATAAAATTCTAACTTCCTGTAGATTTTTTGTCAAAAAAGGAAGTGGACCATTTCTCCACATTGCTATGTCCGATTGACATCAAACCTGGGTACTTAGTTCCCCATGTCTTCCTTAGGCACCGTGCACAATTTCAGGCCATCGCCTCTAGGTGGTGCTCTTTAAAATGAAGAAGTTTATATCTCCATAACGGCACGTGTGATTGAAATGAAACTTGGTACGATGCTTGCCCGTGGCTCCCTGAGGCTCGCTAAAAAATGTGTCAACAATCCACCACTAGGTGGCGCTCTAAATCATTTTGAGCTGATTTACATGAAATTTCATGTTTTGGTCCGCACGTGTAACATCGCACTCCACGCAACACGGCCGCAGCACACCCTGAGTTGCGTGGAGTGCGAGGTCCCGCTCAACGCTGCTTGCAGCTTTTAATTATTAAAAGTTGTGCTATTTGTGCATGTACGTTGAAGGGCGTGTCCGTGGCATGCCCTCAAAGTTGGCCATAGTGAATTCCGTGCGCATTAATTATTATTATTATTATTACAATTATTATTATTACTACAATTACTATTATAACTATAATCACTGCTCATTGTTGTCATCATTGTTGTCGTCGTCATCATCATCTTCTTCATGTTCATCATCATTATCACCATCAGTCACTACTATTAGTGTAGTTGTTGCTACTGTTGTTTCTCTCTGTCTCTGTCCTTCTGTTCTTACCTCCGTCTCTGTCCTTCTGTCTTTACCCATTCTCTCTTTCTCTCTCTCTCTCTCTCTCTCTCTTTCTCTCACCCCAACTGATCGAGGCAGACGGCCACTTACCTAGAGCCGGGGGCTGGCCTGAGGTTTCTGCCTCTTAAAAGGAAGTTTTTCTTTTGCGCCGTTGCCAAGTGCTTGCTCATTGTAGAACTTTCCAGCAGGTGTAACTATTGCTTTATATATATATATATATATTAAAAGTGATAGATGTTATGATTATGTTCTGGGGTATTTGAGGAAATAAGTGTGTACATTTACCACCTTATTCCGAATGCAGGCATATTTTGTGTTATATTTCATATATGTTATAATCTTACCAGGTTACAGGTTTGTTTTATTATCATTCCTGGTCTCCAGACAGTGTCTGTGTATGCGTAATTAGTCACAGTGCGCAGGTGGCTCGCCTTTAGGTTGCATTTTCATTCAATTGATGGTCAGGACTGGTACGCCTTGCCGGTGAGTGACTATAAACTAGCATTGCTAGTAATTCAAATCAAGATTTAATATCACATGAATGATTGTATAATTTCATTGGTTAATTCTGGGTTTTGTGTTTGTGTTTTTGTTGCAGGTTTACCACCTAACTAACTAACTAACTAACTAACTATCGAGTTGTATCCGCCGTACTTGCCCTGAAACCCTTCCAGAGGAGAGTTCATTGAGCTATAGCAGGTAGCTTAGTAAAAGACTGGACACTCATGGTGGGATCTATTGAGTCTCTCTAGACCTGCTATATTTTGAAAAGTGTCCTGAGATAACTTTTGTTATGATTTGGCACTATACAAATAAAACTGAATTGAATTGAATAACATAAATATATCTGCTGGAAAGACCTTTTTTCTGTTTGTCAGAACCACACGTGCATCAGTGTTTAATTTGTCTGAACACCTTTCAGTAAAACAAAAGTCAAAATTGCAATTTACAGTAAAGGACAAACTATCTGAAAAAAACAATCAGTAAACATGGCTGAGGTACTAAAAGCTAGCATGGCTATACTTGATCAGTTTTTGATATTCTGTCATATGAATATTTCTGGGTTCAATACATAGCCATATTTAATTTTAAGAATACCATTTTTATACCAAGGTTTCACATTCTATTCTCTATTTCACTGTACCATTAAAACAGTAAGAATAAAAGACAGTGAGTCTAAAGAGCACCATTTGCAAGCTACAGAATGAGCATTCACCAAAGAAAGATTGCAAGTGAAACTCATAATTATCACCTAAGACATCATAATTATGAGATCTGTCTTATACTATTGCAGTGCAGTGTTTACATGCCTTAGTAAATACTCAGCTTCAGCTTGTGCAGAATGAAAAGAAAGAAAAAACTTCTTTTAGCGACTTTTCGCTATTTTCAAAGTTTTCACACATGCTAGCTTCTTCAGCATTAACACTTAACGATGGATTCACCCTCTTCCTCTGCTCTGTCCTGCTCAGTGTGCCAGATGTTTAGTTATTCCCCAGCCTCCTTTAGTGATAATGATACATGTATTAAGTGTAGTTTATTTACTGCGCTGGAGGCGAGGCTTAGTGAACTAGAGGAACGGAACCGCACCACAGAATTATCTTTAGCCGCTATAGTTAGCCAGCCCCCAGTAGTCAGTGCGGGCCGACCGAAGGTAGCTTCTGCTAGCCGTTCCCCGGTAGTTCCCCCGGTAGTTCCCAAGCAGCCGGGAAGACAGGGAGAGTGGGTGACTTTCCGGGAGAAGCATAGCCGCAAACAGAAGAAGCCCACAGTTCACCACGAACCGGTTCACGTTTCTAATCAATTTTCCCTCTTGTTGTGGTTCGGGAGGCACCCTCACCACATTCAAGAGTAGGCTTAAGACATTCCTCTTTGATAAAGCTTATAGTTAGGGCTGGCTTATGTGAGTCCTGAACCATCCCTTAGTTATGCTGATACATACAACATCCACATGAATATTAAAATCACCTACAATAATTACTTTATCTGATTTAACCCTTTAGGCGCCGGGTTTTATTTAGAAAAATACTAGATTTTGACATCTAAATTTCAGAAGGCTCTGGCTTGAAAGTGGTTTGAGATAGAGACAAAGTGTAAATGACACAAATATTGAGAATGACCTAAAGTTTATCTAGGGAGTACATTTCCCCATCTAATTTGCATATTATGACGTCATATGGCGACGGCCATATTGGATTATATAATTTCCATGAAATACCTGATATTTTGAAAGCCTGCAGAGGCCTAATCTGATCTATCCAGATAAAAGTTTGTAGTATTTGTAGTATAGTGTGGAACCTCTCATTGCAAGGCACAGTACAGAGACAATATGAACAATATTGAGACCCCACCACATAGCCTAACAAATGGACAGGTACACATCCGCATCGGATGGCTGCGCCACTGCCGCGCTTGGACGCACTGTGACCGGCGGGGTAGAAAGAGTGAACACTAACGCTGGTCCCAGCGCTA
Source organism: Dicentrarchus labrax (assembly GCF_905237075.1). Taxonomy (NCBI): domain Eukaryota; kingdom Metazoa; phylum Chordata; class Actinopteri; family Moronidae; genus Dicentrarchus; species Dicentrarchus labrax. The sequence continues at coordinate 27,264,254 of NW_026136706.1, read as the reverse complement.
TTCTCACCACCCCCGCTACTTCTACCACATCCATTAGCTCCCTTACTGATACTACGAGTTTGTGTAGTACTCCCACCTATGTTGGGCAAAGGGTCATGTGTTTGTGCTTGTGTGTTTTCCCCGCTCTGCCCGGCAGCGCCGGTGCAAAGACGCACCGTGACTATCACGCTCACTAAACGACCGGCCGTCATCTCCCAAAGGTAGATTTTCCCCTTCAGAATCAGAGTCAGCGAACAGGAGACCCATCACTTCCCTAATCATCAACTTTTAGCTTGTCATTTTCGTTTATTTCGTCTCAATAACTCCTAAATCCAGTAATACCGCTTCAGCATAAATAGCACCGTGGCGCACTATTTCCGGTTTCTCGCCCAACAGTTTGGATGGGTCTTCCTCATTTTGCATTGAAACATGACGTTTTTCTGAGCTAAGGTCTAAGTATGGGATGTCTGCCAACTAGTGGAGGGGAGTATGAATGAGATATAACACTCTATTAGGAGAAAACAGCTGTTTGATTTAGTACCGCGTCCTGTCGCAATTTTGCGACTTTGGCGCTTAAAGGGTTAAGGACTAAACTTGATGAAAACTCTGAGAATTCAGATATAAAATCAGAGTACGGGCCAGGAGCACAGTACAAACAGAACTGGCTGCAGTGTTTTGGTAGAGTTCGGTCTTTATAAAGAGTTCGGTCTAGACCTGCTCTATTTGAAAAGTGTCCTAAGATAACTTCTGTTATGAATTGGCGCTATACAAATAAAATTGAATTGAATTGAACTGAATTGAATGCTGCAGCTCATGCACCAATTGAAGGTCACATATCACTCCAGTCTCACCTCCCTTCATTGGTTGCCAGTTTAGTTCAGGGTTGATGTTAAGATTCTTGTCATGGCTCTGCTCCCCACCTGCTCCCTTTGCTCCTCCTCCTTCCCTGTGTGTCTGAGGGTGCGGCCTCCATTCTCCTCACCTGCTGTCTGCTGTCTCACCTGCTCTCAATCATTCATCATGCCTCGGTCTTCAAGAACCCCGGTCTTCCTCCCATTCATCGCCAGATTGTTTCAGCCTATGTGGTGCTAACTCTCATGGCTCCCTTCAGTATTTAGTTAATCAATTCAAGCTCTCTTGTGATTTTCCCTGTGCCTGTTCCCCAGCTAACCATTTCTCTCCTGTGTCCCAGGGTCCCTTTGTGCAGTTTGGCTTCCTGTTTCTGCTCACCTGTGCCTCTGTGTCTCCGGTCTCTTTCGCCATTTCATCCGCCCGTTCCTACTGTGGCCACCCCTCATTCCCCCTGTGTGTGCGTGTGCGCGTGGAATAAAACCCCTTTTAACCTTCCAAACTGTCTGGGTGTCTGCTCCTGGGTCCAGTCCTAACACCAGCCGTGACAATTCTTTTGATAACTTTTAAGACCCAACATGGTGTAGCCCCCAGCTATATTACAGAGCACTTACTATGCTCAGAGTCGGACCTTAGATCCTAAAGCCTGCTTGTCAGTACATTACCTGCTTTTAAATCTTTGCTTAAAACACATCTTTACAGGAAAGCCTTTTTTGATGTCTTACCCTGTGTTGTGTTCTTTTCTTTTATTCCCATATTGTTACTGTATTTTGTATGGCTACTGATATTATATCTTGTTTAATTCTCACTTTATCAAGCCACAGTACAGTGTAAACTCCCAAATTCCTGGAAACACAAGCTTGGTGTTCACGTGTACTCACTCATACTTCTCAGACTACCAATATTTCAAAGCCTCCTTTCAAGCTGCACCTTTTATCTCTGTTTCTCTTCTCTTGTTCAGTTTATTGTGAACTGTCCTCAGCTCCAGAGGAGAATGTTTATGGTGAACTGAGCTACACTCCAGCTGAAAATCTCCTTTCTCTCTCCAAAACCATCTACTTGTATAAAAATGCTTTTCAGTAAAAATCTGCAAAAACAGAAAATATTAAGCTGCAACCAAAAAACATGGAAACTCACATCCTTCCTTTGAATGTCAGCCTAGAAAACAGTTTTTATACAATTAAAATAACTTTCTCCCTCCCCATTTTCCTGTCTGTCTCTTATCTATCCATGTCTATCAAAGGCAAAAAAATTACCCCCTAAACAAATCTTTACACAAACAAACAAAAAAAACTCACCTAGGTTGAGGTAGAAGGCCAGTTTTCCTCTGTGAAGCTCAAGGGTGATATAATCTCCCCTCTGTCCCTCCCCGTGCAGCAAAACCCCCTCGGCCTGACGGCTTTTGAAGCGCAGAGTGATCACATCCTTCACTGTCGACATGGACTTCTGGTTGAAACGATACAGCAAAGAGCTTCTGCCATCAAAGTCCGCCACATCTGACTCTAAAAAGTAAAAATAAAGTAAATGGTAATGGTAAATGGACCTGTACTTGTATAGCGCCTTTCTAGTCTTCCAAACACTCAAAGCACTTTTACACTACGTGCCATATTCGCCCTCTCACACACATTCACAAAGCGATGGCAAAGCACATCGAACAGAAACTAACTCATTCATACACATTCACAATGTGAATGAGCAATTTGGGGTTCAGTATCTTGCTCAAGGATACTTTGACATGTGGCAGGAGGAGCCGGCAATCGAGCCAACAACCTTCCCATTAGGGGACGACCCGCTATGCCTCTGAGCCACAGCTCCCCCAGTCAAAGTCATCAGAATAACGTAATACACTCTGGATAACACATGCTACATGCTTGGATGCAGAACCGAAGCAGGCATGGCTGGTTTTTAATGAATGATTCAATGATTCAAGTTATATTACGTACAATTTTAATGGGTTCAGTAATGTGGCTACATGGGACGAAAGATTTCCAATCCAAGATTTAAAAAATCGGGGGAACTAAACCTGTTGGGAAATGTCCCTGCCCAATTCCCCAGCAACAACCTTCACGAAAAGCAGCAATTATCACATTAGCTTCAGGCTACTGTACCCTTGCTACTTTTTAAAAACTGAATTACATGTTCTGTGTGTCATTGAATGATGCAATGCTAACTGACACCGCTGCTGTGTGTTGCACTATGGTGCCTGTAGAAAAAATAACAACAAAAAAAACATAACCAGCCATTAAATTTGCATGCCAGGCCATGTGGATCAGTTGGCTTCCACCCCTAAAAATGCCTGGGCACCCCAGGTCAAATCACAAACTTTGGTTTGGTTGATATAAACCCTTAAATTCACTGACACAGATGTGTGACTAATTTAACTTTATCTATGGTCCATTTCAATTATACTGTATATTACTTCATCCCTGCTTTTTCCTGTTACTTATTATGACTAACTTTCATTTTACCTGTATGGTAAAAGGAGACCTTTAAATATGAACTTGTTCATTTGCTGTGCTTAACTGGACTTTTATTGTGATGGGTCACCTCATCCGGTCACTTCCGGTGACTGTAACCTGATGCAGCTTAATGACCTTCAATGTCCAGGTGATAAAACTCATGGCATGGCATAATTCTTGTACTCTTCTCTCCTTTCTACTCTCTTCGCTCACCTCACTCGCCCACACCGGGTGTTACGTCTTTGGACCTCGGTGTGGCCTGGCCACCAGCAAAAAAAAGGATTAAAGCAGGGCAAGGCAATTAATAATTTAATGATTAATCCAATTTCTGAAGAAATTGTTTAGTGTTAATAGTTATGAGACTGATCAATCACTTATTGACTATTGTTTCCCTTATTTAAGAGTGGTGCCCCGAGGAACTTTACTATTCAATATTTAAGTCTTTTCTATTATCTTTTGATAATTATAAACTTTGATAACCAAAATTAATTGATTACACTAATACATTGTACCAACAAATGGTAGCACTGTGATTTATCATAGCACCTACATGCCAGAATTTCAAAATTCAAGATAGATATATGTAATTTAATGATGATGATATTACAGGCTTATTTGAAAAGAATAGTTTTGGCAAAATAACAACGTTTGGCTGTCCATATTTCTTAAAACTAACTATACAAAATAAAAGACAATGTATGATTGTTTCATTCATAATGAAGTGCCTCATTATTTCAAACCAGTCAATTTAAAGCAGTCTTCTTGGCTGTGCAGTAAAAGTAATGTTCTGTGACCAAAGAATATAATACTGTAATATCTCCATGTCAAATCTCATCTGCACGTCTTCCACAGTTTATATCTCCTTACCAAACCGGCTTCAGTTTGTCCTGGAAAACATGGCTGAGCTACATTATTAGCTGTGGGTTGTTGGGTTGTCTTTTTTTCCCTTGGCTTTACTTTTTACGTTTCTCCTCCCCAGAGACTCTCCTGCAGAGATTTATGAATTTATAGATTTCTAGCCTGTAACGCAGCAGGATGCGCTGCGCTGACAACTCCTCTCCACCCCCACCCACCCCCCACACACCCACAAACAGTCTTCACATTCTATTTGAGATATTGTATGAAAAGAATATAGACATATTAGCATGTTTTCCTCTTCTAGCCTAGAAGTCTATTTTCTGATCTGTTACTGATTTAATCTGGTGTTCATCAGGGGCGAATGTAGAGAAATATTTATTGGTTTTTCCAGAAGGTGGCATGGCGTAGCATAAATATCTGCTGATTTAATCACAAAAAATCCCATATATCAATATTTATTTCCAATTGATTGCCCGGTGCCCTGCCAACCTTGGGAAAATATTAAATGCCATAATGGAGTAATGCTTAGTTCACATGCTGTGTTACCTGCTTTAATTATAACTACATTAGTGTATGTGTGTTACTAAACTATTCACATTCCAATTTCTCAGTTGATTGTCTGCCTGTCCAGACCATGTCTTTCTCTGTCCACTGCTTTCTGCAACCTTTGCCTCTCCCTGTCTCTCTGTATCATATTTTACCAGAAAAACACTGCCTGACCTTGATGGTGATAATTTTAATTTGAATATTCAGCTTTTATTAGCAGTTTTATTTACTGCATAATTGTATTACATATAATTGATTGCATATTTATAAGCTATAGGAACACAAGGTTCCAGGCTTGAGCTCGTCTGCAGGCAAAGTTGAGGGTGGCAAGGCATATGGCATTGATACTGAACATTTAATAGTCTTCCCACATAATCCTTTTCTATCTGACCATTATTTAATAACTTTTGAATTCATACTATTAGATTATAAGCCATTAGGCAAAACTTCCTACAGCAGATGTCTATCTGACAGTGCTGTAGCTAAATTTAAGGAGGAGATTCCTTCAGTGTTTAATTCAATGCCATGTCTGAATTTAACAGAGTCCTATAACGACTTTAGTCCCTCTGAAATTGATAATCTTGTCGATAGTGCTACAGGCTCACTACGATCAACATTGGACTCTATCGCTCCTATAAAAAGGAAATTATTAAAACATAGGAGACTAGCCCCGTGGTATAACCACCAAACCCGCCAGTTAAAACAAATAGCTAGGAAATCTGAAAGGAAATGGCGCTCTTCCAAATTATCAGAATATCGCTCAATTTGGCAAGATAATCTTAAAATTTATAGAAAGGCCCTCCGTAATGCCAGAGGAGCCTATTACTCAGCACTAATAGAAGAAAATAAGAATAACCCTAGGTTCCTCTTCAGCACTGTAGCCAGGCTGACAGAGAGTCACAGCTCTATTGAGCCACATATCCCCATAAACTTAAGTAGCAATGACTTCATGAGCTTCTTCTATAATAAAATTATTACTATTAGAGAGAAAATTGGTCACCAACCATCAACAGTTATCGGTGGCTCTCCAAGTTTAGGGACTTCTGCCAGTGTAGACTTAGATGTATGTTTGGACTGTTTTTCTGCTGTCGATCTTCGTCAGTTGACTTCAATCATTTCTTCGTCGAAGCCATCAACCTGTCTATTAGACCCGATCCCAACTAGGCTGCTTAAAGAAGTTGTTCCCTTAATTGGCACTTCTTTACTGGATATGATTAATCTTTCTTTATTATCAGGATATGTACCACAGTCCTTTAAAGTAGCTGTAATTAAATCCCTTCTTAAAAAGCCCACTCTTGACCCAGGGGTTTTAGCCCACTATAGACCGATTTCTAACCTCCCCTTCCTCTCTAAGATCCTGGAGAAAGTAGTCGCCAAAGAGTTGTGTGACTTTCTACATAACAATAGTTTACTTGAGGATTTTCAATCAGGATTTAGAGTTCCTCACGGCACAGAGACAGCTCTGGTTAAAGTGAATAATGACCTTCTGATTGCTTCTGACAATGGACTTGTCTCTGTACTTGTATTATTAGATCTTAGTGCTGCATTTGACACCATTGACCATAATATTCTTTTACAGAGACTTGAGCATCAAATTGGCATTAAAGGAACCGCACTAAGCTGGTTTAAGTCATATTTATCAGATCGCTCGCAGTTTGTACATGTTAACGATGAATCTTCAATAAATACTACAGTTAGTCATGGAGTTCCACAAGGTTCTGTACTTGGACCAGTACTATTTACTTCATATATTCTCCCTTTAGGCAACATTATTAGGAATCACTCCATTAACTTTCACTGTTATGCAGATGATACGCAGTTATATCTATCGGTCAAGCCTGATGAAATTAATCAGTTATCTAAATTACAAACATGTCTTAAGGATATAAAATCCTGGATGACCAGCAATTTTCTGATGTTAAACTCAGAAAAAAACGAAATTCTTGTTCTTGGCCCCAAAAACCTTAGAGACTCACTGTCTAAAGATATAGTTACTCTAGATGGCATTGACTTGTCCTCTAGCACCACTGTCAGGAATCTTGGAGTTATCTTTGATCAGGATTTGTCATTTAACTCCAACATAAAGCAGACCTCTAGGACTGCCTTCTTTCATTTACGTAATATTAGAAAAATTAGACACATACTATCACAGACAGATGCAGAAAAACTAATCCATGCATTTGTTACTTCAAGGCTGGATTACTGCAACTCTTTATTATCAGGTTGCCCCAATAAGTCCATTAAAACGCTCCAATTAATTCAGAACGCTGCAGCACGAGTACTGACAGGAACTAGAAAAAGAGATCACATCTCTCCTGTACTAGCTTCTCTGCATTGGCTCCCTGTAAAATGTAGAACAGAATTAAAAATCCTCCTCCTCACCTATAAAGCTCTTCATGGTCAGGCCCCTTCATATCTTAAAGAGCTCATAGTACCCTATTACCCCACTAGAACACTATGTTCTCTGAATGCTGGGCTACTTGTGGTTCCTATAGTCTCTAAAAGTAGAACAGGAGCCAGAGCCTTCAGTTACCAAGCTCCTCTCCTGTGGAACCAGCTTCCAGTTGTGGTTTGGGAGGCAGACACCCTCACCACATTCAAGAATAGGCTTAAGACATTCCTCTTTGATAAAGCTTATAGTTAGGGCTGGATCAGGTGAGTCCTGAACCATCCCTTAGTTATGCTGCTATAGGCCTAGACTATCAGGGGATTTCCCATGGTGCACTGAGCTCCTCCCTTCCTCTCTCTTTCTGCACTCAGTCATGTTCCATTAATGCATGTTACTAACTTCACTTCTTCCCCGGAGTTCTTGTGCTTTCTCGTCTCGCAGGTTCTTGTCGATCCTGGTGGAGCCTCCTGCCATGGTCCTGCTAGATTGCCATTGCCAATACTGTTGTTGCTGTGCACCTGTCTGTCTGTCTGTCTGTCTCTCGCTCTCTCTCTCTCTGTCTCTCTCTCTTTCTCTCTCTCACCCCAACTGGTCGAGACAGACGACCACCCACCTAGAGCCGGAGGATCTGTCCTAGGTTTCTGCCTTTTAACAGGCAGTTTTTCCTTGCCCTTGTCGCCAAGTGCTTGCTCATGGTGGTACTGTTGGGTCTCTGTAATTAATGTTTTAAAGAGTTCGGTCTAGACCTGCTCTATTTGAAAAGTGTCCTGAGATAACTTCTGTGATGGATTGGCGCTATACAAATAAAATTGAATTGAATTGAATTGAATTGAATACAGTAGATTATGATCTGAACTTCAGGGTGTGTCACTCACTGTAGGAGCAGCCGTACACCTCCACTCTGAGGCCCAGCCAGTTGCTGGGGTTCCAGTCCACAGGGACAAAACGCAGGAAACGGGTTCTCATGGAGTGGGACAGCTTGTTCGGGATGACGTCGTCTGAATTAACATTCCCCACAAAAGTCTGAAGGACAAGACAGAGAAAGAGATCATGGTTATGATGGCAACATTTAATGATGTTTCACTGAGAAATAACAGACATGATCTCAGATCTGATATTTCCACTGGGGAGTGGAAACATTTTTTTTTTTTAGCTGAATGCCTAAAATCCAAGCAGAAGAAAACGTATAAATCATATGAATAGCAAAATGCTGACAGGGCAAACCCAGGGGCAATGTCTTTTTCCTCTGCTTGAACATACTATTTGATGAAAAGAGATGTGATGCAGAAATATGAGAATATCCAGTCCATCGTGGTGAGGCACAAGAGGGGAAATAAGGGGTCTCGCACTGTGTCTACTCCCTGGGAAATAACAACCCACACATCTGAGATGTCATTATTCATTTCCACCTCAGTCCAAGCAGCAGAAAAAAACAAGAGGAGGTTGCAACTGCAGCTCTGGCACAGATAACTAGGAACTGGTTAAAACCTGCAACACTTCCCTTACCTCATCACCTAAACCGGTGCTTCCCTAACTGTTTTCAGTAATGTACCTACTTTGAAATAAAGTACCCCCTGACCAGTGCAAAAACAGATTTGGTAGATAAAAAATGTTTGCATAAAGAAATATAATACAGCATAATCCGTAACTGAAAAACACTAAAATGCCATTCCAAATGTTAAGAATCCATCACTAAATTCCTGGCAGACGAGGTTTTTGTTATCATGCATGCAAGACGGCAGTGAAGTTGCACTGAACTGATCAAACTCTTTCCAGGGGTTTTAAAGTATGGAGCCAGGACGGTGACTTTAAAATTTGGCATCCCAAAAAACAATTGGCATTGAAAACAAACCAGTACTGAAAAAGGAAACATTGGCATTGAAAACAGTTGGCACTGAAAAAATAAACTAATTAAAATAATTAAAATCTTAAAATCTTTTTTTTTTCTTTTTTTTTTTTTCAGTGTCACTGATTTACAGTTTCAACTTTCTGTCACTGTTTTGGCATTGAGAGGAGGGGTCTGAGGGGAGGGGCAAGTAGAGTGTGGTTTGCATATAATTTGCATATCGGCATACCCTCCGTCCGCTCTGAAGCCTCTGGCATGGTGGCATTACTAAAATAGTAAAAATAGAAAAGTAAAGCCCTTTTCGCATGGGACTAGTATTACCTGGGGACACACAAACACATAAAACAAATCCAACAGAAAAACGCAGCAACAGAAAATTGCTGCAATCACAGAAACGAAGCAGAAGCAAAAACTTACAAACCCTCAAAACAAATGCCAAAGAAAAATACTCGCTCGACAAAACGGAAGTGCGCCAGGCCACTAGGGGGACCCGACCTGAGGGATGGACCAGTCCTGTGGGACCAGACCCGAAAGACATGAAGAAGAAGAAGAAGAAGAAGAAGAAGAAGAAGAAAGTTGGCTAAGTCAGGGCGTGCTTGAGCATGAGTAGTGAGTAGACGTGTCTTCCACAGCTCCCGCAGAAATCTATCAAATTTATACATTTTGGACCTTGTAACCGTTCAAACTCCGTTGGAAACACACACCAAGTGACTTTATTACCTTATGAGTGGATGAATGCCTCCCAAACCGGCCAAACAACAAAGTGGGAAAGCCACAACACGGGGCGACTCGAACTCCTCGGCTAGCAGAAACAGGTGCTAATGCTAATAACATGGATGCGCTGGCAAATGCAGTAACTGCTGTGCAAGCCTCTATCAACTCGTTTCGGGAGGAGAACCGGGCGTCTATTGCTTTTTTACATTCGATCCTGAATTTGTATGGCCAACGAATTACTGATATAGACGAGGCTGAATGAGTTCGACAAGAGACTGAGCAACGTGGAAGCTTCCCAAACTTCGCTGGCTAAAGAGAACGGTGCTTTGAGGGAGAAGGTGGCGTACTTGGAAAACTACACTAGACGGCAGAATATACGCATTGTGGGGATATCAGAAAATGCGGAGGACCAACAGAATTCATCACCAAACTACTCATCGATGTGCTTGGGGAAGACAGTTTTGAGAAGCCGCCGTCGGTGGATAGAGCCCAGAGGAGTTTGGCCCCAAAACCAGCTGATGGCGACAATAGACCACGGCCATTCATTGTCAAGCTCCATCACTTTCAAACCAAAGAGTTGATCCTACGCCTCGCCAGACAGAAGGGCCCACTCTTCTTCAAAGGATCAAGATTTCACATCTTTCCTGACTACAGCCCGGATGTCAACAAACGACGCACAGCCTTCTCCGAGTCCAAAAAGAAGCTCCACGGTGCAAAGATCCAGTTCGGCCTCTACTACCCAGCCACTCTGCAGTTCACACACAACGGGAAGCGTATGAAGTTCACCGAAATCTGTGCAAACAATCCAGTCGTTCATAGATATACATAAACTTATAGACCCATGGAGATTTAAACATCCCACCAAAAGGGAGTATTCGTATTACTCTAATGTACACAAGTCATTTTCCAGGATAGATTTTTTTTTGGTTGACCCCTATCTGCTTAGTGTTATTAGAGATTGCAAATATGATCCAATCATTATTTCTGATCACGCCCCGGTTAGTATTAAGGTAACTCTTCCGACTCAGAGGACAAAACGGACATGGCAGCTTCACACACTCCTGCTGGCTGATTCAGACTTCGTGAAGTTCATTACAGAACAAATAGATTTCTTTCTGCAGGTAAATAAGACTGATGGCGTCTCAGCCTCAACCCTCTGGGAGACACTTAAAGCGTATCTTAGGGGACAGATTATTTCTTGCTCTGCTTATATTAGGAAAATGAAGTATAAGAATATTGAGGAGCTTTCTTCAGAAATTAAGGCTCTGGATGGACTCATATCTGGTTCTCCGACCCCTGATTTGACTAGGAGGAGAGTAGGCTTACAAACTGAAATTGATCTCTTAACTACCACCCAAGCGGAGAGGCTCATTTTTAAGTCCCGTAGTAGATTCTATGAAGAGGAGGATAAACCTTCCAAACTATTAGCTAGTCAACTCCGCCAAAAAGCGGCGTCCCGTACTATTTCGCAAATTATGCTACCTGATAGCTCCTCAACGGAGGATCATCAGGCTATTAACAACTGCTATCTAAATTATACTCTTCAGACTCAACACCAGATCACAACCAATTTGACGCTTTTTTTCCTGATCTGAACGTCCCTACAATTGACTCTGACTCTAAAGAACGATTGGAACAAAATCTGACACTGGAGGAAATTAACAATGCAATAATGTCCCTTCAGAACGGAAAAGCCCCTGGCCCGGACAGGTTTCCAACTGACTTTTTAAAAAAATTTAAAGATAAACTTGCCTCTCTTCTTCTGTCAGTCTATGCAGAAGCACTGGAAAATAACACTCTTCCGCCTACGCCACCAACATGCCAGGCATCTACTACACTGTTATTAAAGAAGAATAAAGACCCTTGAGATTGCTCATCTTATAGACCAATCAGCTTGACGAACTGTGACGGTAAAGTGTTCTCAAAGGCCATTGCACTCCGGCTTGAAACAATTCTTCCTCATATCATTTCGGAGGACCAGACTGGGTTTATCCAGGGCAGACAATCCTATTTTAACCTGAGACGTTTGTTTAATATCATCTATACTGAATCTAGCACTTCATCCCCAGAAGCAGTAATATCGCTTGATGCCGAAAAGGTGTTTGATAGGGTTGAGTGGGATTATCTTTTTCATACACTTGGCAGGTTTGGTTTTGGCCCTAACTTCACTCACCTTATCAAGCTCATTTCAATGATCCAACTGCCTCAGTTTATACCAATGGTATCTCATCTGAGTATTTTCCTCTTCACAGAGGGACAAAACAAGGGGATCCAGTGAGTCCGTTGCTTTTTGTTTTAGCTATAGAACCACTTGCCATAGCTCTTAGATGCAATAATAGTATACAAGGTATCTCACGTCGTGGCCTAACTCACACTGTCTCGCTTTATGCAGACGATTTGTTACTATATGTCACCAACCCCATTACAACTACCCCTGAAATCCTTAGAATCTTGCAGGAATTTGGAAATATATCTGGGTATAAACTAAATTTTAATAAAAGCGAATATTTCCCCATTAGTAGTAATGCCAGAGAATATCCCAATCTGCCATTTAAGTTGTCCGCCGAGTCCTTTACATATCTGGGTGTAAAAGTCACCAAATCCTATTACAGTCTATTTAAAAGTAACCTCACTCCTCTGTTGAAACAGTGTAGAACAAATTCTGTAAAGATGAATATTGTACCAAAGTTTCTATATTTATTTCAGGCGTTGCCTGTTTATATACCATAATCTTTTTTCAAGGCATTTAATCAAATGATTTCTTCCTTTATATGGAATAATAAATCAGCTCGCATAAGAAAAGAATTTATGGAAAGACCAAAAGGTGTAGGTGGGCTTTCACTTCCAAATTTGTGCACGTATTATTGGACTGCAAATTTGAATGCCATCTCTCTGTGAAAAGATTGGAATGATAGGATTCCTGCATGGCTCCAGATTGAAAAGGTTACAAGCAGCCCACACTCACTCCCTGCTTTACTCTGCGCAACCCTACCAACACTAGTTAATAATATTAAGGATAATATAATTGTAACTCAATCACTACGCATCGTAAATCAGTTCAAAAGATGTCTGGGTATTCAGAGTATTTCTATTCACTCACCAATAATACATAATCATCTTTTTCAACCATCCTTAATGGACAATGGCTTCAAAATTTGGTATCACAAAGGCATTCATAGTATTGAGGACCTGTATGTTAATGATACTTTTGCTAACTTTGAACAACTATCCAGAAAATTTGGTCTGACCAATAATCATTTTTTTTACGATACTTGCAAATTAGAGATTTTACTCGTAAAAAGTTTGCTAATTTACACTCCCTTCTCCTTCCTGTTTGGATTCCCTATTAAAGGTCAATATGCTGAATAAGAGCAGAATATCATTTATTTATTCCCATATCATGGATAGCTGCAACCTCTATGCAAATCTCTATTTCACATATTCGAGAACAGTGGGAAAATGACTTGGGTGCCCAGCTGTCTGATGAGGAATGGGATATGGCTCTTACTAGAGTCCACTCTTCTTCCATATGTTCCAGACAGGCTTTAATACAATTTAAAGTGTTACACAGGTTGCACTTCTCAAAAGATAAATTAGCAAGAATATTTCCAAACATAGATAGATGTAAACAGACTCCAGCTACTTCCTATCATATGTTCTGGTCTTGTCCGAAACTTGTCCCTTTCTGGTCATCATTTTTTGAAGTCATCTCTAATGCTTATGCTTATAACATCTCACCTTCTCCCTTGGTTGCTGTTTTTGGTTGGTTTTCTGATACAACGAGATCTGTTCCCCCTGTTCATTTACAGAGGGTCATTGCCTTTTCCTCCTTATTAGCTAGGCGCTTGAGTTTATTTAAATGGAAAGCTGCTACTCCTCCATCCCACCACCACTGGATTAGGGACGTTATGCAGAATGTTAAACTGGAAAAAATCAGATGTACCCTCAACAGATTCTACAAAACCTGGAACCCTCTGATAACTTATGTGAACAATTTACCTGGTCTGGAACTGGAACTCTGAATGTTTACTCCTGCCCTTGGTTAGTCCTGTAATAAGGAAAGTCTGTTGTCTGTGACAAGTCTGTCAGATTGATTTTGGGTCTGGTCTGTGTCTTTTTCTTGTTGGGATTGTTTTTCTATGGTTATTTGTAAAATAGAGAGTATAAATATGATTGTTTTATATGATAATTGAAGAATTACAAATAAAGTGTTTTAAAAAAAAAAGAAAGTCGGCTAAGTTAAGTTGGCTAAGAGGACAGTAAAAAGGGAAATTTTCCTTTATGTCTTTTTTTAAACACTTGGCCGTAATCTTTTATAATATTATAATATTATAATTATATTATAATAATAAAATATAATTATAATATTATAGTATATTATTAAAATTATGTTACATTTTTATAATAATATAATATTATAGAAGAATATTATTATATTATAATAATGATAATATTCTTCTATAATATTATAATTATATAATAATAATATTAAATAATATTAAATAATGCGGCTGTGGCGCAGAGGCAGAGCGGGTCGTCCCCACATGTCGAAGTATCCTTGAGCAAGATACTGAACCCCAAATTGCTCATTCACATTATGAATGTGTATGAATGAGTTAGTTTCTGTTCGATGGGCTTTGCCATCACCAGAGCATGTGAGCGGAGCGGACTGGGTGAAAATTTCCACTCCTCGCTCACAGACCTGTCAATTTGCGCTGCTCATCAGCTCCGTCTGGTTCTGCGCATTCTCTGCTCCGCTCCATCATAAATTTTATCCCACTCCGCTCGCTCACCACTCCGCTCAAAAAAAAACCCTGCATCATACAACCCTCACCTGCAATCTTCTATTCACAAATAAAAGACTAGCTCACCTTTTGATTTCGCAGTGTGTTCCTGTAGTAGACTGCCGTGTTTCCGAGAAATGTGTCTTTTTAGATTCCAAAACGAGTCTTTACCGACTGCAACAATGTCGCCGCATTCGGTTGCTATGTATACTAATTTTATGGTTTTAATATAAATAATAAATAATATAACATTTGAATAATTTTTTTTTATAGAGTTAGGGTTAGCATTTTACTGTGTAGTATTTTATAATTTTATTTTTATTGCTATTATTTATTTTTCTAACTACCCATCTTTAATTTACGGAGCCCCCCGAGGTGACATGGAGAAAAAAAAAAAAAAAGTGATGAGAAAAACCCACCCGACCCGTCCTGAAACACGGACCAAGGAGTCTAACGCGCCCGGTATACTCGCCACATAACGCACGCGGGAGTCAGAGGGTGAAGCAAAACCCGTGGCGCAATGAAAGTTTGAACTCGAGATCTCGACTTTGTAACAGGAGAAAAAAAAAAATTAAAATTTAAAATTAAAAAAAAGAAAAAAAGCATTGCGAGACCTTGGCTTTGTAAGTCGAGATCTCGACTTTGTAACTTGTACGTTTTTTTTCCACTAAAATTAGGTTGTAGTTCTTCATGTTACCAGCAGGAGGCAATCGAACTATATTAAAGATTCTCAGGTGAAACGAATGTGATCTCGAACAGAGGGAGCGGTAATGCACCGGTAAGCTGCCAAGATGCCAAACACCGTAAAACAAAAAGAAGAAGAAGAAGAAGAAGAAGAAGAAGAAGAAGCACGTGATCTCAATTTCCGGGTCAGTACCTTCGCGCCTTCAGGTTGTTGCGGATTACCGATTTTCTTCAGGTAGATGGTGGTGGCAAAGAAGGATATTTAATGGAGGAGGACCTCGAGGATTTCCTCATCGCCAGAGCTCTGGCCCAGGACAAGATCGATCTCATGAAGAGAGACAAGGTGGGTAGGAAATGCACTAAATATAGAAAGTTACTTGAGATGCAAACAAGTCATCTTTCCAAAAGATTTTTTTCCTTTTTTGATTGGTGACATTGGATTAAAAAAAATAATGCGTGACCACGAGATAATTCACCTTCAGTAGCGGGATGGTTAATCCATATTAATCCATATGGAGCTGTCAGTGATTCTGTTTATTATTCATGAATAAAGCTAGCCTAATTATAGTCTGCTTTTGTATTCAAGAGTAGCTTTGTTATTATTGTCATGGCGAGTGTAATGTCAGTAATAAAGCTCTGACGGGCTGGAGGAGTTTACTCTAAGTGAAGCTGGATAATCAGCCAAAGTCCGCACATTTATTTATTATCAAAGACACCGCACTTTTGCCGCATAAATCGCTGATTTCCGCGAAATTGCGCGAAATATGTGGGGCTTGCATGATTTCATAATCCCAGCATTTTCATTGCAAAAAAGTCACACATATATATATATCTTCGCAGAAAGTTGCAAAATGTTGCGTTTATTTCACACAAGAGCAGCCATTTTCCTCCTGTTGCCATGGGAACGGTATGAAGTGACGTCATCGGAAAGCTGCAAACCCCTCGAAGAAATTAAAATGTGTGTGTGTTTTGTGTTGTGTTGTGTTGTGCAAGTGACTGAAGTATGTCATTGTAATTCATTCCTATATTAAAATAAAAAAATAAATGAAAATGAAATTAATTCAAACTTGTCCATGTTAATAATCAACAGTCTCTGCATGGAAATGACTGCAATAATTATCTCGTGGCCACGCATTATTTTTTTTTTATCCAATGTCACCAGGGGGGCTCCGTAGATTCTTGCAATTTACTTTAGTTTTATTTGCAACATGTAATGAATCATAATAATTAAAATACATTGTACACCGTATGTTGTTGTATATGAGTTTCCAAGCCATTTTAACTTCCTTTCTCCAACATTTTTTCTTGCAGATTGACAAGGCAGTGCTTACACTGATGACCGATGAGCAACTTGCACGATATATACCAACCTATGGCGATCGACTAGCTGTTGTCTCTTTTTGTCATCAGCAGCGCCATACACCCAACAGAGAGACTCTCTTAAAGAGGATAAAAGAGAAGATAGGGGTTAGGAAGATTTGGAAAAAGGATTGTCACCTGCCATCAGAATCGCATGGATCATCAAGAAAATACACCAAAAATGCAGAAAAGGCGATACGAAAAATAGAAATTGGATGGCTTCACTACTCAAAACCTCACTACACCCAGGTGAGAACGAGGTATGGTGGTGGGACAAGATACACAACGGTTCATAAAGGAACTACTGTCGAGCAGGTCTTGGAAACCGGAAAACAGCTGTTTTTTCCAAATGGATTGTCGACCAAGGGGCCACAACAGAATTTTGATTTTGAAGTGCGTGACTTAAAAAAGGAATTCCATTCCGTTGGAAGAGACTGTGGGCAAGTTGTATGAGTCAACAAAGTTGAAGCTTCTCCGTTTTTACATCTGCTCAAAGGACAAATTCTCAGATCAATCCTGTGTGGAGGACGAAAGTGACTCCTTGATTATGGGTCAGATGTATTTTTGGTGTTTGTTAAAATCAGTATAGTCAATGTATAGTCTTTGTACAATTTTATTTTGAAGTAATTTGTTGCAAGATTTAAAGCATGTTTTTGTTTGTTGCAGAATCTGCATTCCATTGCTTCAGACCCAGGAACATCTGACTCATCCACCAATATTCCCAGTGATATGCAAGAGGAGGCCGACTCCATTATTAATCTTGATGACACCGCTTCAGAGCAGTCTTCTGATTTTGACGTAGATGTGACAAGCCCGATTGAAAGTCAAGGATTCCAATGCAGCCTCTGACTCAGACACAGTAGAGTGGCGTTCAGATTATGAGCCTCCTTCAGATGATGAGGTGACAGTCCAAATAGGACGTTCAGATGTCATACAGGTAATTAGTATGTGTTAATAGTACCTACACTCTAGTTCTATGTCCATGAAACCCTTCTGTAAAAGCGGCAAATCTGTACTTTAAACCCACCTACATCAATTGTCATTGGCAGTCAGATGTTATCATGTATACATCAGTGCTCTTCCCCATGAGGTGTACACTTATATCTTGCACTGTGTTTATTCGTAGTTAAGATTTCCAGTTGTCTCTTATCAAATAATTTTTGTTCCAGCTTTTATTGTCTTATTAAGTGATGGTCCCAACTTGTGTTTTATGACATCTTGAACATGTACTTTATTAAGATTACTTTTATTTCCCCTTCATTCCACGGTTCCAAATATATTGGCCGTACATCTGAATGATCAAAAAACATCAACATTGGAACTAAATGATGCATTATACTGCTGTAAGTGCTTGTGAACAACAAGATATTTAAGACTATTTCCACTTTATGATCTGGCCTATTTCAATTGTTGTTCTGGGCTGTTCAGGGTCAACTCCTGTATTGTGTGTCCCTTTTGCATGGTTTCACATAATATCAACAAGTGAGAAATAGTGTTTGTCCTGCCAGGTTCTGTAATTCTGAGATTTAGAAAGTTTTTGTTATTTCTATTTTGGAGTAATGCAATTGAATGTTGGGGAAATGTACAGTCTCCAATTGTTTGGACCTGAAACATGCTGCAATTCCTCATACAATGACCCTTTTTTGTGTTCTGTGTTGGCCTTCCAGTCAAGAGAACTACCGCAGATTGCACCTGCACACGCATCACCTGAAACCCTCCAGTCATCATCAGCTGCCAGCTCAAGGCCTGCAGAGGGTTTCCGCCGAGCATCAATTTGCATAATTAAGGTGGTCGAAGATGTTCTGTCTGTGTTTATGGACAGTAATATCATTTCTGTGTTTTTGAAGATGCATTTTGTTAATGAAAATGCTGTTGATGATTCTGGTGTTTCGCGTGAGGTTTACACTGCATTCTGGGAGATGTTTCTTCAGCAGTGTGATGGGGAAACTGAGAGGGTCCCAAGGCTGAGGCCTGATTACTGTCAGGATGAATGGCAAGCGGTTGGGCGTGTATGGGTGAAAGGGCTACTAGATCTTGGTGTAATGCCAGTGATGATTTCAAAGGCCTTCATTTTAGCGTGCATACATGGTATCGATTCGGTAGATGTAGACATACTTGTTATGTCCTTTCTCAACTACCTACCTCCAGTTGAGAGGGCAGCAGTGGAAAGGGCTCTTGAGGGGACGATGGAGGAAGATGATGAAGATGACTTGCTTGACCTTTTCTCATGAATGGGCTCTCATTCTCTTCCACCACAAGATAATATGAGAACAGCCATTGAATCCATGGCTCACAAAGCTATTCTGCAGGAACCTAAATTTGTCCGAGATAGCTTCAGTACAGTTATGATGGCTGTACAGCAAAACCTTCCAGACAAGGAAAGTGTGTTGGCTCTGTATCAGTCCAAAAAGGCCACAGGCAAGCGTCTAGTGGAGTTGCTGCAGACAACAAATGTTGTCCTCAGTCGGAGAGAAGGGACTGTGTTCAGTTATCTCCAACGTTACGTTAAAAATGCCGACTAAACAAAGGTGGAAAAGTTCCTACGCTTCTGCACAGGGTCCAGTGTCATATGTGTAGATAGAGTGATGGTATCCTTTAATGTTGAAACTGGGCTCAGCAGAAGGCCCATTGGGCACACATGTGGTGCTACCCTTGAAGTACCTTGCACGTATAGCTCTTTCCCTGAATTCAGGACAGAGTTTGATAACGTCCTCTCAAGCAATTACTTTGAGATGGATATAATCTAAAAGAGAGCAGTATAAGCTACAGATAGCATATTATTTTGTATGAAGGCCTATTTTATTAAAAAAATTTTTTAAATATTCTTTATTTAGGCACACTTGTGGAAGCACCCATACTTGCATACATGAGACATTCTTTCTGTTGAAATGTGAATTTATATTTCCATAGTCCATATCTATTTTCGTATTACCTGCATTTCACTATACAGCAGCTAAATTTGTATTTCTAGACTTATAAATGGCAATCATAGTAATGATTTGATAACCCTAAACACAATCATTCATGCTAATATGCAGGAAAAGCGGCCAGTGGTGTTTGGATTTTTCTTATTCTTACTTATTTACTCGTTTGGCCTTGGAGTCACATTTTGACCTCATTGGTCCTCAGATGAATTAATTGAATCTGAAGAAGACCCATGAGGTCGAAACATCACTCCAAGCCAAATGGGTAGATCAAATAAGAATAAGACAAACAAATCTGCCAAGAACAGAGTGGATTAGTTTCTTTACTATTCAGGCCTACACAACCTCCAAGGCTGAGATTAGATATGACATTGATTATCTATGTGGGACAGATATAGACTGAGATTTCACCTGAAAGAATGGCAAATGATGTGTGGCTGTGATGTGGTTACAATACCAAACTTTGGGTGATGCATCTGCTCCATTTACCCGTACTCCTTTCTGTCTGATTTTCAAAATACATAAATGTGTGTATTTCAAAACACCTTTTTGAGCAACAAAAATGTTCAAATTTCGTTTTAAAAATAACCTGTAAAGTTGCTGTTTTCAAAAGGAGCTTGTTTGATGCTAGGGCAATGACTGCATTTTTACATGGTGATGTGACAAAATATGATACTTTTTTTTATAACTCTTTTATTATGCTTGAGTGTTCTTTGTGTTTTGCCCATTGCAGTTATACATTTACTCTGAAGTACTTGTTTCCCCAGAAGTTGTGAAATCACCCACACTGTTTTCTTTTGTTGCATTTGTTGAAGACCTGTACATTAAAGTTAGTGAGCATTTTTCAAATCCTGCTTTGTGTGTGAATCTTCTGAATTTCTACCACTCCATGTACTAGTTACATTCAGTTATTTACTTCTCTAACTAAAAACAAACAAACAAAACCAATAACTAGTTTAATCTTAAACCCTGATGGGCCATGAGTCGTGCTGTGGCACACTAAATTTCAACAACTGTCTGGAAGCAATGTGTCCATTACAGTAGGAGTAGGTTGAGTGCACTGCAAGTGAGTGTCCACTGAGGTAGGGGAGGAGTGCACTGCAGGTAACTGTCCAGTATGGTAAGAAGGGAAGGGAGGAGAGGGGGGATGGCACTGCCGGTGAGTGTCCAGTATGGCAGGGGAGAGGGGGGTGCACTACAGGTGAGGTGAGTGTCCAATGGTAGGGGAGGGAGGGTGTGACTACTGTAGGTCACATTTGCAGGGCTGTAGTAATGGCTTCTCTCAGGTGCATATACAAGTTAACAGCCTGATAAGGGTCCTCAGGTAGATGCAGATGTAATTCGACCATGAAATCAATGCAGAGTGAATAAACCTCTCGATCACAGGGAATGGGCTCCCGAAAGATGCACTCAGTCTTGCATACATCCAGATGTTCACTCTGAACAGGACAAAGGTGGTCTCTGACATTATAAAGCTGTGGCATGGCATACATGATATTAGGCCGGCCACTAGGGACATTAGGATTTCTTGATGGCCTAATGGTATGGGTGTTCCAGGTCTGTGCTGTGTCATCTAAGTCATCCTGGTGAGACAAAATGGTGACAATTAGTCAAGATTGCAGGCAGTCACTGTCCTATTTGAATTCTAATAACGGCCATTAATTCAATTCCAGGGTATCACCATGAGATGGCGCTTCTCTCACAAAAAACATAGCCTTCAGTCATTCTGTTTAGAGGCGAAAATGCATATTGCAAGTGTAACAATTTCAGAAGATGGGCTAATGTTGAAGCTGCCAAAAGCCAGGAGGACAGACGGCACATACAGTAACAACAAAAGAAAAATAAGTCGCCAACTGTTTATATGTGTAAATAAGCCGGCTTATATTAGGCCTATGTCATTTTCAGGATTGCACTGTACAGCTGCTGCTGCAGCAGTAAATAAAATGATGACAACAGGAGCTATTTAGTCTCTATTCCAGTATGTTTTTACTAAACTGGATATGTTCAAGATCTGTAAACTGTCAAAGGCGCATTTATAAACGTAGCCTATAGTGCGTGGTGCTGTCCCGCTCCAATGTCATTCTAATTCAAGTGGATGTAAGGACAAAGACAGAGAAGAACATCGTTGAATCACTTTCAGAGCAATTTTAATTATTGATAAAACGCTGCTCCAGTGGTGCACTTTTTAGACACCGCGCATCATCTGCTGCGGTTGAGTTTGGTGTAAAAACAATAACAATAATTATCTGCAGACACAGCTGGAGCGCGCAGCACGTACTGGACATCACTTGGACGCTATTGTGCTATTCAGAGCTCAAATAGCCTATATTATTATTACTTTTTATTTTATTTTATTTACATTTATTTTGTGATTAGAATATATAATAAACCTACTTGGTGGGGCTGTGAAATTGCTCTTACATCAACAATGCGTTTCTCACTTTGTGTGCGGGAAGCAGAAACTTTTTTAATAAGTAATAAAGTTGTTTGAGAAAGGCTGAACACACACTAATGTAGATTGAAGCAGATAGTGTCATTAGGTAAAAACATGTTCTGAATTTTGTAAGTGATTACATGTTTTTTCAATAAATATTAACTTTTGAACTTTATAGGCTTGCTCAGTTTTGGAGCTTAGGTACAAAAAACACCGGCGGTCTCCCTCGATTGTTTGCTGCAACTGATCACTGAACACTTTCTTCCCAAAACGTATTGGATAGATTAGATATTAGATATTTTTGTTTGACTGTTTTTGTACATGTTGCTTTGGTGACATTGTTGGACAATGGAGGCAAGCAGTTTCTACGTGGCTACACGTAGACCAAAATGTCCGTTATCAAAGGTAAGTTACAGTGTACAACCTTCTCTCACATTTTTTTCGGCATATTTGTAAAGCTGTGTGACGCTTGATTTGTATACAGTAACTCTCATTTAATGTACAATATTGGCGCATATGCAAACAGACAGACAGACAGACAGACAGACAGACAGACAAACAGACAGGTGCACAGCAACAACAGTAGCAACAACTACACTAATAGTAGTGACTGATGATGATGAACATGAAGAAGATGATGACGACGACAACAGCAACGGTGGGGGACAATGAGCAGTGACAATAGTAATAATAGTAACTGTAGTAATAGTAATAGTAATAATAATAATAATAATAACAATAACATCAGTGATATTAGCAATGGCACTCAAGCAGGACCAAGAACTCCGGGGAAGAAGTAAAGTTAGTAACATGCATTAATGGGACATGAATGTTGGCAGAAAGAAAGGGGGAGGAAGAGAGGAGCTCAGTGCATCATGGGAAATCCCCCGATAGTCTAGGCCTATAGCAGCATAACTAAGAGATGGTTCAGGACTCACCTGAGCCCGCCCTAACTATAAGCTTTATCAAAGAGGAGCGTCTTAAGCCTACTCTTGAATGTGGTGAGGGTGTCTGCCTCCCGAACCACAACTGGAAGCTGGTTCCACAGGAGAGGAGCTTGGTAACTGAAGGCTCTGGCTCCTGTTCTACTTTTTGAGACTATAGGAACCACAAGTAGCCCTGCATTCAGAGAACGCAGTGTTTTAGTGGGGTGATAGGGTACTATGAGCTCTTTAAGATATGAAGGGGCCTGACCATGAAGAGCTTTATAGGTGAGGAGGAGTATTTTAAATTCTATTCTAAATTTTACAAGGAGCTAGTGGAGAGAAGCTAGTACAGGAGAGATGTGATCTCTTTTCCTAGTTCCTGTCAGTACTCGTGCTGCAGCGTTTTGAATTAATTGGAGCATCTTAATGGACTTATTGGGGCAACCTGATAATAAGGAGTTGCAGTAATCCAGCCTTAGAAGTAACAAATGCATGGATTAGTTTTTCTGCATCTGTCTGTGATAGGATGTGTCTAATTTTTGTAATATTACGTAGATGAAAGAAGGCAGTCCTGGAGGTTTGCTTTAATTGTTGGCAATCTGTCTTTTCAGCTTCTTGGGACCAAGAAAGCTGTCTGTCTGATCTTTAAGGTTTACAGTGAGTGAAGTTTCTATTTATGTTGCGCCATATGCACTAAATCAATTTTATGCATGATCCATAATGATGAACATATAGAAAAATAGAAATGCATGGCAAAAATAACGTATTGTCAATATTTTTGAGATCCCCCAAAATTTCACAAATCATGTTGTCAGGGAGCTCATGACTTATTAAGAGGAGCCAAGCCCCCCTGGCTCCCCTGTAGTTTACACCCTGCCAGCACTGACATGCAAGAGATCCAAAGTGACCTATGGGTGCAAGCACTATGCAGTGTAAGCTACTAGAAATTAGTTTGAACACCCTTTCAACAAAGCCAGATTGGTCAAAACAGAAAAAAATGAGAGAGACACAGATGGAAGCAGACACTGATGACTGATTACCAGCTGTTTCAGGGAGAAGTGACGCTCCAAATCAATAACAACTTGTGTTAGAAACTATCAAAAAGATAGATTGATGAGAGTGCAGCTTCAGGCTTTTGTGAATAGTTCAACACAGTAAAACAAGCCCAATAATCCCCACCACCCCACCAGCAGTAGGCCTCACAAAACCACACGTGTAGGCATGCTTGAGTAGTGTAGTATAAAATTTAGTGTAGGTTAGTGCATATTATAAGTTAGTAATCAAGTAATCACACAAAAGTTTGGATATTATGTTGTAAGCACTATGGTTTGTTCAAACAGATAACTGGAAATCAAGTAGAGAGCACTATGTTTTAAGTAATGATGATTTTAAGTGTTAAGTAGAATAGATTTTATATAAGCTCACAATGATGTTAATGAAGGCATTATGTTTTAAATAAAGATGATTTCATGATAAGCACAAATACTGTTGATGAAGTAGTAAGCACCATGGTTTTTTAGTAAAAGTTTGATTTAATGTGTGGAACATATAGAATGTAGTTGTAGCAAAAACAAGCACTGATTATACCAAATGTATGTGTGTGAGTGTAACACAAGTTTCTTATCATATTAGAAAGTTTTTAAAAAGTACAGTAAAAGACATCTGTGACATAATGGTGCAAGAAAAAGGTAACAAATGGTTTTTAAAGTACAGTAAACTAGATTCTAATGGTGTAATCCTGATGAAAGGAGAGTAAAAAGAAAATGTCTGCAGGTTCTGTGATAAGAACATAGGCCCAACATGTGCAGGATAATTGGGCGAGCAAGACACCAGTAGAATGGAGGATGGGCCCAACAGGTGCAGGATAATTGGGCTGATAAGACACTAGTAGAACCGAAAAACCACAGTTGGTGGAATTTTAGGGTCTTTCCAGAGTGGAATTCACACCATTATGTCATGGGTTGAAAAGGTAGAAGATGGGCAGGACTTGTGACAGAATGTAAGAGTATATAAGGAGAAGCTTTGTGAGGTTGAATTGAAGTCTTTCCATGGATGACTCGGGCTTTGTTTGTCTGTCAAGATAATAAAGCTCTAATCTACTGCGAACTTTGATGAATCCTGATTGTTATTTTTCCACCTGAAGGAGAATAGCTTTTAAACCTAATTTGGACTTAGAATTCGTGATGTTGGTCATAATCTTCTGATCAAAAAGAAAACTTGTTTAGAACGAGACCCACTATTAGTGGTGAGCCAGCCAGGAGGTCGAGTAAAATCGGACGGTGGTGACCTTGGACATTCCAGGACGGAGCCATCCGGGGGCGCAACCTGACACTCACACAGCCACTAAATTATAGAGGTAAGCAGAGCCTTTTTCAAATACGTCTGCAGATTTGAAGTGAGATTTCTGGGAGCGTGTCTGGATGATCCGCCCAGGTCAGACCCCACCGAACTCGTACCTCCTAGAACCTAGATACATTTAGAAATTGCTTAAAAGACTATTCATAACCATTTGAGTATTGCATGGGGATGAATCAAGGTTGGGAGTAGATCTTTCTGTTTGTCTGTCTCATTTTCTCTCCATTTGTCTGTACGTCAATGTTTGTCTTATATCTGACGGGTTGACCAGTGTGCGAAAGAATGCCTGATTTTGAAGATATTTTGTTGCAAGTGTGCATAGTTTGTTGGCTGATTGCCTGTTTGGTTTTTGCTGGAGGGCTCATTTGGTTGACCATCCAAGGAGAAACATCAAAGCGAGGCCAGTAACAGGTAGCGGAGAGGACAGGCAGCAAAAACTCAGACTCAGGCCGAGAGATAACTGTGTGTAGGTAATGAGGGCATAATTCCTAGGGTGAATCTCTAATTAGCGTTTCCGTTTGGATTTATGTGTAAGTGTGTCTTGTAGAAAAGAAGAGAGGAGCGATTTAAGGTGCACAAAGATTTTATTTTATTTTATTTATTTTTGCTGTGAAAGATATGAGTCGACTAAAGCGATTGTGGATACCGCTCTGCGTGTGTTGCTAATAGGGTCTTAGCTGAGCGCTGGGACAACCTGGCAACATTACAAAGAGGTCTGCACGGGCAATTCGCAACAGGTCATTTGCGTGGATACCCCTGCACGTTAACTTACTGCAAAGTTTCAGCTGGATGCTGGGACTTTTCAGAGACCAACGTCAGGTCTGAACGGGCGCAAATAGATAGCTGTCAAAGTCGTTTGCGTGGATACCGCTGCACGTTAACTCACTGCAAGGTTTCAGCTGGGTGCTGAGGCTTTTCAGGGACCAATGTCAGGTCTGAACAGGCGCAAATAGAAAGCTGGCATATAACGCGCGTCGCCTAGGGAGTCACCAGGAGAGTGACTTGTGGTGCACAGGAGTTTTTGTTATATTGGCCAAATTGTTGTCAGTGTTGTTTGTCAGTCTTTGTTCGTTTCGTGGAGGAGTAGGAGTGCATGAACATAAATAACCGTCAGGCAAGACAGGAGTGGTTTGAACTGTCGGTGTGTGAGGTGGAGAGAGAGAGAGAGAGAGAGAGAGAGAGGAAAAATAAAGAGTTTAGAGGAGATAAGACTTGACGTGCTACGGTAAGCGTACTGACTCATTTCCGGTTTACTTCCTGCTCTGTGTACACTGTTTGGTGCTGTAGCTCTGTCAGTAAACGCTAAATCTAAATTTGCTTTACTCGTTACAGTGGTTATTTTCCCGCTTAACATTTATACGTAGACTATTTCTACCTAAACACTCGGAGTTACTCCTTCTTTTAGCGACTTTTCGCTACTTTCAAAAGTTTTTCATACACGCTAGCTTCATTAGCATTAGCAGTTAGCTATGGCTTCTTCCTCTGCTCTGTCCTGCTCAGTGTGTGTTTAGTTATTCCTCTGCCTCCTTTAATGATAATGGTTCTTGTATTAAGTGTAGTTTATTTACTGCGCTGGAGGCGAGGCTTAGTAAGTTAGAGGAACAACACCGCACCACAGAGATATCTTTAGCCGCTATAGTTAGCCAGCCCCCAGTAGCCAGTGTGGTCCGACCGAAGGTAGCTTCTGTTAGCCGTCCTTTGGTAGTTCCCCCGGTAGATCCCGAGCAGCCGGGAAGACAGGGAGGCTGGGTGACTGAACGGAGGAAGACTAAAATGCCGAATCCCACAGTTCACCACCAACCCATTCACGTTTCTAATACATTTTCCCCACTCAACGATGAGGAACCAACTCTGATTATTGGCAGCTCCATAGTCAGAAACGTGAAATTAGCGAAGCCAGCGGCCATAGTTAAATGCATCCCTGGGGCCAGAGCGGGCGACATCAAATCATATTTAAAACTGCTGGCTAAAGATAAACGTAAGTGTAGTAAGATTGTTATCCACATCGCGGTAATGACACCCTTTTACGTCAATCGGAGCTCACTAAAATTAATGTGGAGTCGGTGTGTAACTATGCTAAAACAATGTCGGAATCGTAGTTTTCTCTGGACCCCTGCCCAATGTGACCAGTGATGACATGTATAGCCGCATGTCGGACTTTAACCACTAGCTGTCGAGGTGGTCCAGAAAACGATAAAAAAAAACGACGGGCTTCATTGATAACTGGAAGCCTTTTTGGGGAAAACCTGGCCCTCCTCGAGGCACCGGCCGAGGAGGTGGAGTAGCAGCCATATATGATTCGAGCGTTTTAACCCTTTATAGGGCACTCATTGAAATACTTGGAAATTTAAAATTTCAACCCTGGAGTGTTTTTGGTGGATGTAAGAAGACATTTTTTCTGTTTTGATTTTTTTGGGGCCTCCTCTTCCCATAGAAGGACTGAGCAGACAGCTGCTGCAAAAGAAATATGCCTCATCAATATACTATGAAAATATGTAATAAATAAGCCATAAGCAAATCAAGATCAAGCCCACTTTGAATTATTTGTGAAAGAAAGCCGTAACATTAAAGTGTATATGAGTATATCACCCATAAAAAAAACAACAAAATAGGCCATAGAAGTGTAATTAAAACTGTCATAATGAAGTGACCATATATGGTTCCTCGCCTGATAAAGGGTTAATGGACCCTAAACCTAAACTAAATTATAATTCATTTGAAAACCTTGTTCTTTGTCTTTTTCACCCAAACTGGAAAACACTGCAGCCAGTTCTCCTGGACCGTACTCTGATTTTATATCTGAATTCTCTGAGTTTTTATCAAGTTTAGTCCTTAAATCAGATAAAGAAATTATTGTAGGTGATTTTAATACTCATGATGTTGACAATGACAGCCTTAGTAATGCATTTATATCATTAATAGACTCAATTGGCTTCTGTCAGAGTGTAAATAAACCAACTCATTGTTTTAGTCACACTCTTGACCTTGTTCTATCATATGGCATTGATATTGAACATTTAATAGTCTTCCCACATAACCTTTCCTATCTGACCATTATTTAATAACTTTTGAATTCATACTATTAGGTTATAAGCCATTAGGCAAAACTTCCTACAGCAGATGTCCAACTGACAGTGCTGTAGCTAAATTTAAGGAGGAGATTCCTTCAGTGTTTAATTCAATGCCATGTCTGAATTTAACAGAGTCCTATAACAACTTTAGTCCCTCTGAAATTGATAATCTTGTCGATAGTGCTGCAGGCTCACTACGATCAACATTAGACTCTATCGCTCCTATAAAAAGGAAATTATTAAAACATAGGAGACTAGCACCGTGGTACAACCACCAAACCCGCCAGTTAAAGCAAAAAGCTAGGAAATCTGAAAGGAAATGGCGCTCTTCCAAATTATCAGAATATCGCTCAATTTGGCAAGATAATCTTAAAACTTATAGAAAGGCCCTCCGTGACACCAGAGGAGCCTATTATTCAGCACTAATAGAAGAAAATAAGAACAACCCTAGGTTCCTCTTTAGCACTGTAGCCAGGCTGACAGAGAGCCACAGCTCTATTTAGCCACATATCCCCATAAACCTAAGTAGCAATGACTTCATGAGCTTCTTCTATAATAAAATTATTACTATCAGAGAGAAAATTAATCACCAACTGCCATCAACAGTTATCAGTGGCTCTCCAAGTTCAGGGACTTCTGTCAATGAAAACTTAGATATATATTTAGACAGTTTTTCTGCTATCGATCTTCATCAGTTAACTTCAATCATTTCTTCATCGAAGCCATCAACCTGTCTATTAGACCCGATCCCAACTAGGCTGCTTAAAGAAGTTGTTCCCTTAATTGGCACTTCTTTACTGGATATGATTAATCTTTCTTTATTATCAGGATATGTACCACAGTCCTTTAAAGTAGCTGTAATTAAACCCCTTCTTAAAAAGTCCACTCTTGACCCAGGGGTTTTAGCCAACTATAGACCGATTTCTAACCTCCCCTTCCTCTCTAAGATTCTGGAGAAAGTAGTCGCCAAAGAGTTGTGTGAATTTCTACATAACAATAGTTTATTTGAGGATTTTCAGTCAGGATTTAGAGTTCATCATAGCACAGAGACAGCTCTGGTTAAAGTTAATAATGACCTTCTGACTGCTTCTGACAATGGACTTGTCTCTGTACTTGTATTATTAGATCTTAGTGCTGCATTTGACACCATTGACCATGATATTCTTTTACAGAGACTTGAGCATCAAATTGGCATTAAAGGAACTGCACTAAGCTGGTTTAAGTCATACTTATCAGATCGTTCTCAGTTTGTACATGTTAACGATGAATCCTCCATAAATACTAAAGTTAGTCATGGAGTTCCACAAGGTTCTGTACTTGGACCAATACTATTTACTTTATATATGCTCCCTTTAGGGAACATTATTAGGAATCACTCCATTAACTTTCACTGTTATGCAGATGATACGCAGTTATATCTATCAATCAAACCCAATGAAATTAATCAATTATCTAAATTACAAACATGTCTTAAGGACATAAAATCCTGGATGACCTGCAATTTTCTGATGATAAAAAACGAAATTCTTGTTCTTGGCCCCAAAAACCTTAGAGACTCATTGTCTAAAGATATAGTCACTCTAGATGGCATTAACTTGGCCTCTAGCACCACTGTCAGGAATCTTGGAGTTATCTTTGATCAGGATTTGTCATTTAACTCCCACATAAAGCAGACCTCTAGGACCGCCTTCTTTCATTTACGTAATATTAGAAAAATTAGACACATACTATCACAGACAGATGCAGAAAAACTAATCCATGCATTTGTTACTTCAAGGCTGGATTACTGCAACTCTTTATTATCAGGTTGCCCCAATAAGTCCATTAAAACGCTCCAATTAATTCAGAACGCTGCAGCACGAGTACTGACAGGAACTAGAAAAAGAGATCACATCTCTCCTGTACTAGCTACTCTGCATTGGCTCCCTGTAAAATGTAGAATTGAATTTAAAATCCTCCTCCTCACCTATAAAGCTCTTCATGGTCAGGCCCCTTCATATCTTAAAGAGCTCATAGTACCCTATTACCCCACTAGAACGTTACGTTCTCTAAATGCAGGGCTACTTGTGGTTCCTATAGTCTCTAAAAGTAGAACAGGAGCCAGAGCCTTCAGTTACCAAGCTCCTCTCCTGTGGAACCAGCTTCCAGTTGTGGTTCGGGAGGCAGACACCCTCACCACATTCAAGAGTAGGCTTAAGACATTCCTCTTTGATAAAGCTTATAGTTAGGGCTGGATCAGGTGAGTCCTGAACCATCCCTTAGTTATGCTGCTATAGGCCTAGACTATTGGGGGATTTCCCATGGTGCACCTGAGCTACTCTCTTCCTCTCTCTTTCTGCACTCATTCATGTCCCATTAATGCATGTTACTAACTCCACTTCTTCCCCGGAGTTCTTGTGCTTTCTCGTCTCGCAGGTTCTCATGGATCCTGGTGGAGCCTCCTGCCATGGTCCTGCTTGACTGCCATTGCCAATACTGTTGTTGCTGTGCACCTGTCTGTCTGTCTGTCTCTCGATCTCTCTCTCTCTGCCTCTCTCTCTCTCTCTCTCTCTCTCTCTCTCTCACCCCAACTGGTCGAGACAGACGACCACCCACCTAGAGCCGGAGGATCTGTCCTAGGTTTCTGCCTTTTAACAGGCAGTTTTTCCTTGCCCTTGTCGCCAAGTGCTTGCTCATGGTGGTACTGTTGGGTCTCTGTAATTAATGTTAAAGAGTTCGGTCTAGACCTGCTCTATTTGAAAAGTGTCCTGAGATAACTTCTGTTATGAATTGGCGCTATACAAATAAAATTGAATTGAATTGAATTGAATAGCTGCACAAGAAAAAGCAGGTGCATTTGAACACTTGGTATGGCTAAAAAGGGGGGCTAATAGAAACGACCAAGAAGGGCCTCAGAAAGGACTGTGGAGAAGTAGTCAAGCACATTTTGTGTTGCCAGCAGGGCTGTTAAAGATTGCAATTTGTGATGCACACGGAGCTGATCATTGTTCAAGGGGGAGGTTATCAGATGACTCCAGGCAGTATGGTGGTCGCCATTTATGGCAACCACAGTGGGCAGAGTGTTGAGTGAATGCATTGTATGTGCACAGTACAATGTTAGAAAGGCTTTTACAGCACCAATAGCACATATGTGACGCGCCACGGCAAAACCAGCAGCAAGTCGGCTGGGACATGACTACATCCACCAAAAAGCCCCAGACGAAGAGAAAGCGCCCCCAGACCACCACGGAGGCAATGAAGTCTGCAATAATACTTTTCAGTTTCTTATGGGGTGAGTTTCCATTAACATCCAAGTTATCTGCTTTGCGTTATGTGTTCATTCAAAGTCGCAGTCAAAGTCACAGGGATTACAAACTATTATCTCATGTTTTCTGTTTTAATGTTTATACCTTGGTACTGAGCTAGCTAATAACAATGTAGGCTGTTGTTTTAAAATGATATGCACATGGAAACTAAGCTGTAATGGGAGGTTTTGGCTAGTAATGTGAGCATCTGCTATTAATTTGAATAATGCTTGAATTCTGGAATTGACTGATGCTAATGATTTAGCACCTAGCTTACTGGATGATAGGTGGATGAATACACCCAGAGTAAAGTGCCAAGGTGCCTGTTAGCATTGCTTGAATTGGCTGTGATGCTAATGCTTTAGCAACTAGCCTACTTGAGGAACAGTTTGGATGAATACACCCAGAGTAAGGTGCCACGGTGCCTGTTAGCATGACCCATGATGTGACACTTCTTTGTTTTCCATTTTCAGAATTGGCAAAGACACCCTGACTGATATAATCAAACACTTTGAGGAGAATGGGGCAAGACCACGGTTAAGGAAGAAGAACTCACAGCCACGGCCAGCCAGGTTCCTCAGCCGCAGCATTATCAACGGAGTTGTGGAATTTATAAAAAACTATGCAGAAGACAATGCCATTATGCTGCCTGGCCGACATCCTGGGCATAGGGATTGGCATGTGAAGTTGCTGCCAACCCATGTGTCTAAGGCCTCAGTTTGACGTCTCTACGTGAAGTCTGCTAAGGAGCTTGGTATGTGTAGGGGTTACACTACTATGTAATTAGAAAGGTAATTAATCACTGAAGATTAATAATAGACTCTTAAATGGGGCACCACCTCTGTTGTTTAGCTATTCGAATAATCCGGAGGAAATTATTCCACAGATCTAATCAAATCAATTTTAAATCAATTTCAAAATCTATATTCAATCTCAATATTTCTGAAGTAGTGATTTCTTTTACACGATTCATCGGTTTCCCTGCATCAAATCAAACCTGCACCGACAAGGACATATGGTTATATATGTTTATTAACTAAATTAGTGAAGAGTAA
Organism: Dicentrarchus labrax; assembly: GCF_905237075.1. Taxonomy (NCBI): domain Eukaryota; kingdom Metazoa; phylum Chordata; class Actinopteri; family Moronidae; genus Dicentrarchus; species Dicentrarchus labrax. The sequence continues at coordinate 27,231,738 of NW_026136706.1, read as the reverse complement.
ATAGCATGAAATGATAATGTAAACAAATAACAACAAGTAACAGAATATGTGGACAGTAAATTAATTATTAATATTGGGTGATTCAGGAGCGATGGTGGATTTTGCGATACGGCAGTAACTTTAAAATATTACGGGAGTAACTTTTAAAACTACGAAGCCCTAATCGAAAATTCTTCTAAGCTTAAACTATGGGAATCAAAGCTCACAGACAGACACCAACTCTTGGGAAGTGTGTGGGACCCCAGCAGTGTATGTGGGTTTCAGCCTACTTTGTTGTAGAGATGGAGGGACTTCAGAATCTTTCTCCTCCAGCTGGTACTGCTCGGCTGCTGTTCAGAATCACAGGTCCAAGAACGTGTCGTCACCGATACCAATTAGTTCTCCAGTCCAAGGCCCAGCGCGGCTTGGTGCTTTGAGTGCGTTGGAGGCAGATAGTCTGGAGGATAATGTCTTTGTCCGGCTGAAACGTTTATACGTCCTCTTGAGTGGTCAACCACTGTGATGTCCTTCTGGCTTGTGATCAGTGTCTTAAGAAAAGTTCCTCAGAGTGGTTGGTCTTCGGCTTTGATTATGAATTAATCCAACTTCTTGTCTAAAACAACTGTAGGACGAAACGCTGGCCTTGCGAATCCCCTGTAGTCACTTAGTCCAAGAATTAAACAAAATTCACTTTCTGTGAATCAGGCGACGATACTTGATAAGATATATAAACTAAAACAACTTATAAAAGAATTAACTTTGTTCGTGTCTTGAGCCTTCAAAATAAAAGTACTAGAAAGTACTTCAGCACCGCGAACTATTACGTGAGGAAAAACTCAACACGTGTCTCAAACGAAGTAAAGTACGGAGATTAAAAGTAGAACGAGAGTAAATAACAAATGGATCCAATAGTAAATTTAAGAAGAGAGTTTTTGCGTTTAGGCGTATCCGGAAAGGCTAATCGCGTCACTTCCTTTAGCGATATTCCGATATTCGTAACTTTATTAACTGACTTCTATCGTGTTTTAAAGTTTCGAAATCATAATTCAACATTCACAGAACCCACCATGACTTAATACATAGTTTACATGTTTTAACATAACATAACCGAAATTATTTGATGTAAAAATAAAAGCAGAACCAGTTAAAATGTCACAAACATGCATATGAAGCAACACTAATGGATTGTACATATTTCATATAGTGTTAGCTTAATTCTTGTTATAAAATTATGTGTCAGGCATTTACCATTTGGAATAATACACAATTATAAAACAAAATCTGTTTTGAAGATACCTTACGCTATACCAGAATCTTACCAAAAGGTGGCACTGTGGCTCCATCAAACATTCAGACATTTTACACATGATTTTGTAACTTAGTCCAATCTGAAGACAGAAACATCAGACAAACATTACATTTGCGACCTTCTCATGCTGGATGGCAATCTGTTAATTTTGAGAAGATGAAATTTTACCATAATACTCCAACAGAACTAAATCTATATCCGTGCAACTGTTGTTACTGCTTCCTAGATTGGAATGTCCACTATCAAAAGAGAACATCGTAATTTACACTTTAGAGGAAGGGGTGTCAGAATACCAGATGTGGATTCCAGAGGAGTTTCTCTGGAGGTGGGCCTGTCAGACTAAAAGAGATGTAAACACATTTCAGGGATATCTAACCCTGATTTACAATCAAAAAGGCACTTAATTAACACACACGATCCGCTTTAGGTGTAGGGTGTCGTTCTGATCTGTGGAAGAGGATAAAGCAAATTGACACCTAGAGATCCCATCTGAGAATCTGAAAAGAACCAGGCTCTCTGTGCAGGAGACTGTCGGCGCCACAGTCTCACCTCCCCTCCTGGATCAAAAAGGTCAAAGGGAAAGAGGAGGCCTTGAAAACTCTCCTGGTGGAACATAATCAAAATAATATGATGACTGTTGAATCAAGAGACGGATAAAGCATCTCTTGACCTACATATCCCCCACTTCGATCCAAGGAACGTGGAAGCAGGAACTGTGGATCGATGAAGTCACATTGTCCATTGTCGAGGACTCAGGGTGGCACACAACATGATCAGAGTTGGTGTCTGTTTTTACATACGCTTAAGGTCTAACTATTTAAACAAAAGAAATATATGTATCGGGAAGAGGCAAATCTAATACTTCTAATTCCTTCTAGGTTTAATAAGAGGTATCAGTCTTTACTGATTTCAGGGCCTAGTTTAACGCACTATGTTCGGTGACTATCTCCAAGACTGCTGGAGATAGTGTTACAAACCGTTCACTACCCTCACTTTCATCCTCAGCTACCTCGAATCCGGTATCCGGATAGTTTGGTGTCGACCTTCTGCCTCTGGCTATCCTAGCTAAGCTATTTGTAAATCTGTTGAGTTTACACTGTAAGGCTCTGGTGCGCTTGAGATAGAAGAAAGCGATGCCGAAAGTCAATAGATATCCTAATGCTACGATGAAACCTAAGACGGTGTCCGGAGTGGACCAAGCGTAAGTGATGGGTTGACTGGGACTGGTGTCTTTGGAGGCTATTTCCTTGAGCACATTATCGATAGGGGTTAGGTCGATGGTCTGGGTACCTTCGCACTGTATTTGGGTTAGTGTGTTTGGGTTTAACTCTAGGGTGTGTTTACTGAAAAACTCAGACACTTCAATTTCGCTTTCATATTGATCTTGGTTCAGATGATAAAGAGCTAGATCTTCTATGTGCAGAATAGCATTTTCTTGCACGTCAATCCATAGAGTCTGATCGGGCAATGTTATACGAGTAGCGGTGTCGTGTTGATCGTATGTCAGGGTAGCAGTTCTCACTGGGGTGTTAACCAACCGGCGACCTCCTACAATCTCAGCGTGGGTCTGAATTACTTGGGATCGAGGCGTGACTTGAGTTGAGCAACGGGAGTCAGCTGACATGGGTTTGAGTCCCCAGATTCCGTCAGTGTTGTCCCTAATGAAAGGTTTACTTGGACATAGTATGTGTATGGTATGTGTTTTGTGAGGGTGCACATGCGCATATTTAGGGCCAAATATAATTCAGGGTTGTTATCATGATAGGCAATGAGAGACGGAGTCTGCACTTTAACGTGGACGTCGCCTTGCCAAAATCCAACATTTACCACATCTTTAAGTCGGTAAATGTTTTCTGCCGCGATTATTGGCAGATTGATGATGAAACCTATTTCTCTTCCTTCTGGGTTGACAAATATTGGAACCGCACTACCCAGCGTGTAAGCTAAGTGAGCTTGAATGGGCGTGACTGCATCTCTGGTGGTGGTGGACAGAATGCTCTGCACCAAAGACAATGGAATAAGATATGGAGGGATCTTACCCATAGCTTAGCTGTCCACTGAGGATCCAATGTCACGTAACATATCATTCATTAACATGCTGACCAGTTGTGTGTGGGCATGATCGACCGAGACTACAGAGAGGAGAGAGTTTACCGCGCTGATTGTTTTATTAAGGACTTCACTGTGGGTATTAACCACCAGAATGGTGCCTTTGAGTGACTGTCCTATCATTTGTAGCTCTTCCTGTTGCTGGAAAATTTGTGCTCTGATATCTGGTATTTCAGCCCATATGACGTCTTACTAGCAATGCGGTAGCTAAACTAACCGCATTGACTGTAGAGAGTCCCAGGTTGAAAAGTGTTCCGACTGCTGCTGTTAGAAGTCCTGCAATGAAACGTTTAGGCCTGCAACTAAACCCACTTAACTCTGACTGAGTGATAGTAATTTCTGCAACCGTTGCAACATGTGAGTGGTGTCTGCCTCAGCGTGTTCTAATACCTCCCTGCTCCACCTTTGGCCTGCCCAACCGGTGAGTTTGGGGGGGATTCAATACGACAAACACTTTCTGTGTGTGCAGACAGCAGTTAGTAATCAAAAGTCCAGCCTGCTCCTTGAGGACGATTCCCGAGTCTGGTCCTAATTCGACTACCTCTGGGGGGGACCACGATTACTACTGAACCGAGGGTCAGGAGGGTGAGCAGCCACGTCATCCTGACGAGGAGAATGCACATGATTAGGCTCACCATCAATTGCTGTACACCATAGAACAAGGGAAGATATGCTTAGATTAACCCCCACTTTGAGTCAAATGTTTTGAATGATACGAGCAGCGGTACTTGATTAAACAGGTTAAATCACTAGGTTAATCTTTTTTTTTTCTAAATGGCACGATGACAGTGAATTTTGTGAGAACAATTAAAACATGTATATACATTTTCCTCTACTCGTGATTTGGCACTTTTAGGTGCTTTAAGGGTTTTATCCTCATTTTATGACCTAACAGAGACAGGCGGGCAAGCCTTACAACGCTCTGGTTGCTTTTTTTCGTCAGGGGACCAAAGATGTAGTACCACGCCTTGTCCCCCACTTGGAGTTCGTCATGGGACGCCTTTTGGTCATAGTAGGCCTTGCGTCCTTCTGCGCTTTTATCCAAGTGTTTCTGGGTAAAAACGAAAGTGGATCTGAGGTGTTCGCTCAGATCGGTCATATACTGGTGTGTAGTATATGCCGTGGCGATGTTAGCCTCGCCTGGCTTGTAGAGCAGATGCAGCGGGAGCGTCATCTGTCTACCTGTCATCATCTCAAAGGGAGAGAATCCTGTTGACTTGTGTGAGGTGGCTCTGATAGCCACCAAGACTAATGGTAACTTAACGTCTTTTTGGTTGGACGCTACATACTTTCTTAGTATGCTGATCACTGTTCGGTTTGCTCGTTCCACTTGGCCAGAGGACTGTGGGTGGTAGCTGATGTGGAGGTCAGCTTTCACACCTAATAGTTGCCATAGTTGATTCATGACCTCAGAGTTGAAATGTGTTCCTCTGTCTGAATCAATGCGGCTTGGCAGACCGAACCGTGAGAAGATGTGGTTCATCAGTAAGTAAGCGGTTGTTTGGGCCATGTCGTTAGGGGCTGGCAGGCATTCCACCCACTTGGTGAACGCACAGGTGACTGTGAGGAAGTACTTATTTCCTCACAGTCCTCCTGGCAGCAAACTAGACAGCCTTTGATGTAGTCTGATACATCTTTTTGCATGTGTGGCCAATAGGCTACTTGTTGGAGTGCCTGGTGTGTTGCTTTGACACCTTTATGTCCTGCACACGGAGAGTCATGGGCATGCATCAGCATCACCCCCCTGAGGGTCTGAGGCACCACGAATGCAGGTGAAGTGAGAGCATCGGAGACATGCACAAGAAGACCCTTGACAATGCGGAGGGAAGGACGTGCATTATACAAGTGCCTCAAGCCCAGAATAGAGTCGAGTTCAGCCAAGGCGACGGGGCTGTTAGAAGGATCCGACAGCGAGAGAAAGATACGGCGGAGGGCCGGATCAAGAGCCTGCAGCGCTTCAAGGTGAGAGTCAGAGAAACTGGGCGTCACAGAGATAGCCGCCCGGTTAGGAGGGCTGTCAGAAGGAGCAGTCGCTGCCTGAGTTCGAGTGACAACATGAACTGCAGGGGTGGGAGGGTTGGGAAGAGATTCCAGGTCGAATTGCCAAAGAGTTCCGTCAAGAGCACCTTGTATGGCCAACGTGTCCGTCAGGTCATTGAACTCTTTGTCCTGTCCAGGAACACGAGAGTGACCCCTAACCTTTTTCCAGTAGACCTGCATGTTATGTGTGTCTACCAGACCGTCAGAAGCCATAAACAGCTCTTTGTGTTTGACTGGTTTCCTGTTGGAGGTAGTGAAACCGTTGCGTTTCCACAAGGGTAGGTGACAGGAGAAACTCAAACGTGCGTAGTTGGAGTCGGTACAAATGACAAGTGTTTGTACTTTGTGTATCGCAGCCGTCTGCAGTGTGATCATGGTCATGAAGTTGGTACAGGCCTGCACTCATGCAACCAGTAGAGAATCCAACTTCCAGGTGGAATTCTTTTGTACAGTCTGGATAGGCCAAGCACGGAGCCATACAGAGCTTTTCTTTTAGGGCTTACATTGCCTGTTCTTTTGGCTCACTCCAAATGAATGGAGTATCCTTTTTGAGCAGTTCTGTAAGCGGTTTGGCCAAGTCTGCATAGTTCTCGATGAACTGGCGGGAGTAGTTACAAACCCCCAAGAAGCTGCGGAGCTCAGAAAGGTTTGTCGGAGCCTTGATGTTTGTGATATCCTGGACGCGTTCAACTTGCGGCTCGACGCTGTACGGCCCTACAAGGAGGCCCACGTAGTTGGTTTTGCACCATTGACACTTTGAAAGTGAGACCTTTGCCCCAGCTGATGTCAGTTGTGCAAGTACGTGATCCATTTCGTCCAGGTGGGAGTCTAGAGTGGGACTCCGTATCAAGATATCGTTGACATATATCAGAGTGCCTCGACCGAGAGCGTCCGGACACGCTTTGTTCAAGAAGATGTTGAATTCTGCAGGCGAATTGGCATAGCCGAATGGACACCTGGTGAAGGTGTATTGCCTTTTTGCAAAGGTAAAAGCTAGTTTGTGTTGGTCCTCAACATGTACTGGCAGGGTCTAGAACCCTGACGCTATGCCCATGGAGGAGAAATATTTCGCATCCCTAATTTTGGGGAACTCTTGACCCAACTGAGTCATTGGCCACCTGGAAAGGGGGACTTGTTGGTTGAGTTTGCGATAGTCAATAGTCAGCCTCCATTTTCCATTTGGCTTCAACACTGGCCAGAGAGGTGCTGAGTAGGTGCTATTGCATGGTCGGACAATACCTTTCTCCAAGAGATCTATGATTTCCTGTACAGGTTCATAGGATGCCAGTGGGATCTTGTATTGTCGGACGTACGTTGGGGGTGCCTCATGAGGAGTGGGAATGCGCACTGAGTGAATGGTGGTCAGGCCACAGTCCAGAGAGTCCTTTGCGAAAGATGCCTTGTATTTATAGAGGACTTTGCAGAGTTTTTCGCGTTCCATGTCATTGTTTAAGGCATCCGCTTGGGTTACCACCTGCTCAACCTGGGCTGCGAATGTTGCATCGCATGCCTCTTTAGAGTCAAGTGTGGTCTCTGACGACGTTTCTCTGGCATCTTTCAAGGATGACTCGGATGTAGGTCACTGCGAGGAGTCAAGTGACACGGTGTTAATGGTTTGTATGACCATTTCTTCGTGGTTGGCAAGATCAATGCGACAGATGGTGTCGCTAGTGAGTCTTAAGGATGGGAATAGGGCGATGGCCCTTGAGGGTTTAGTGTACACAACGCCTCCATCCAAGTGGTTATGGAGCAAAGTGGGAGGTATCGACCCTATCACTGGAATTCTCAACTTGAAGTCATGAAACTTGGTACTGATCATTCTCCCCAAAGGATTTTGGGATCAGTATCTCTTCTGTGGTGGTGTTATGCACCAGCAGGTGGGTTGATCTGGAGCACAGATTCAGCAAAGGTGTTGCTTCAAGAGATAATCCTAGTTCGAAGAACAAAGGAGAGGGTTGGAAGAAGCCTTGTGAATGGCCGAGATGTTGGCCGAATTTAATGTTCAAGGTTATGGCGACGTTTTTGGTTTTGGCCGGCACAACCATGTGACCTTCGTTTATGACTTGGCAAGCTTCCGGGATAGTTTGTCCTGACTTCATGTTCTCAGAGTTGTAAGTGATGTCTTCATTTTGGCGCTTTACCAATGACCATAAGATGTTATTGATCATGTCCACCTGGACGTCTAGTCTCGCGAGCACAACGCTGCCGATGTAGACTTGGTGTGACAGATCAGAAATGACCAGAAAGAGGTGAGTCAAGTTCCTTTGGTTCCATTGCACCTTTAGAGCGCAGACCCCCTCAGCAGTCCATGTTGACTGTGATAAGGGGTCCGAAGGAAAGCGAAAAGGTTTCTTCACAAACTGAATGTTCGGATCTTTCTGTGACAATGACTCATACAGTTCTCTGCTGATGGCCGATTTGTCGGCCCAGAGGGCCAAGACCACATCGTCAAAGTGAGTGTCCTCAAGTTTGATGCCGCTCACGACCTGTGGACAGAACTCGTGTGCTACTTGAGTGTTTGTCAATGAGCATAGGAAGTTGTCTCGTTGAGTCAAAGCTTCCTTTCGAGGCCATCTTAGCGTTGGCCGGTTGTCTTCCTTCGTATCTGACTCTCTGTCCACACCTGCTGGTTGTGGTTGGCCTGATAAGGCATCAGATGTTAAGACATTTGTCTCAAGTTTGTAGCATTGAGCTTCGGTGATTTGAGGCAGATCAATGGGAAGAGGTTTTCGGACCTGCGTCCAGATCATCAAGCGTTTGAAGTCAATGAGTGGCTCGAATCGGTCAATGAGATCTTTACCGATGAGAAGAGGGATTGAATCAAAGGGAGACACATATACAGGGTGGACGAGGTCCATTGATCCAATAGTGAAATGAATCACTGCCCTGGTTGTCAAGGTAGTAACAGTAGGCGAGTATGGTTGGACTTCAAGTGAAGTGTTGCAGCTTCAAGTTCCTATTGGATTGATGTGCCATTGTTTGTAGCTTACTGAAAAGCCCTGGGGACATCAGGGTCACATCTGCACCTGTGTCAAGGAGTGCTTCATGTTGAAGCTCATTTTCAAGTGTGGTGGAAAGGTAGAACTTTCGTGCAATCCCCTTTGCTTTAAGATCAGCAAGGAACTGTTGAAAAGGCGGCTCACCCTGAAAGGTTGGCGGGCCTTTCTTGGGAGGAATCTCGATGGAGTCTAGCTGGACCACTAGGACTGCGCTGGAGGCTGGTTCCTCACACACTTGGCCTGATTGTTCAGGTGTATCATCCCAGACCTTTGGGTTATGGTCATGAGACAATGCGTGTTCAGTTTCAGTTTGATCTGAACATCCTTTCTCTTCCACGCCCACATTGAGTTGGTTGGGAGAGGTTTCTGGAGGGGGATGTGCTGGCTTCTCAGAGGCTGTCAAGCGAGCAGCTACTGAAAAGAGGTCAGCTTTCTCCTTCTCCTCTTTGCGCACCTGTTCAATTACTTGTTTAATGACGCCCATGTCGGCTTCGTTCAGGCTTGGCCGATTCAACTTACCACTGGCATGGCCGTTTTTACCTGTTTCTTCCTTATTGGGTGAGCTTTGGTATTGTCTTTCGCTGGTGCTGTAATTTCGCAGCTCGCGTCTATCGGGTTGCCTATTGTTATAATTCCGGCTGCCTTTCCATTGGTCAAAGGGGCACCGTGATTGATTAGAATCAAAGACGCGAGGGTTCGCTCCATCTCTTGATGGGTTCCTTTTGTCAAACCGGGATGTTTGAGAGTACCTCTGTCCTGAATCAAGCACCAAATCTTTCCGGCCTGTTGGAGATTGGTAAGGTTTAGAAGAGGGTGTGGCGGATTTGCATGCTCCAACACCCGGAGCTCCTTCCAACTCCAAAACAGGGGCTTTGGCAGAGATACTCAAGACGTTTGCATCGGTGGGTCTGATCAGCGTTTGCCTTTGTTTAGTAAAGCCCTTAGTAGCCATTTCATGTAGTTGTCGGCTAGTGAGGGTTTCGGGACATGCCATACCACCAAGGTGGTGGCTAGTCGTGGGATGAAGATTTTGTACAAACAAGGACTTAAAGTGTAGTTCTTCCTCCATTTCAGTTTCATTTTTGGACCCGAAGTAGGCTTCGTGAAGCCTCTCGTAGTACTCGTGAGGGGATTCCTGTCTCCCCTGTTTGACAGCTAAAGCGGCAGTTAGACCTGTCTTTACTGTGTAGCTTTTGTATTCATCTGTCAGTGCTCGGCTGAGGGCTTCAAAGCTTTCTTTAACCCGGCGAGGTTGTCCTTCAATGAACTTGCTGACTTTCTGACTAGAGGTCCCTTTAATTAGATATATTCTGTCCTCAACTGTGGCTTCTGGGAATTTTCCTCAGATAGTCTTTTAGATACGCGCTGGCATCAATTTTACCACATGGCTTCGGTTCAAAACGGGTTATGTTTCGAGAGATTTTTTCTAGGTCCCCTTCTCTTTTAAATTTACTTTGTTTTATTTTGTTTATCTGATTTGAACTTTAATTTTGAATTGTTTTCAATTAGAAATAGAGTTTGCTTGGTTAATTAACTTGATGCGTGATACTTAATTCAAGACAGGCGTTTGGATTTCAAAGAACCTGAAAGCTAGTGTTTTAACACAAAGGCTAAAGTATTTGATATAACTGTAAAGTTTACTTGAATAGTGGTTAACAGCTTAATTGTTTAACTTGCATGCATGTAGCATACATCAAAATCAAATTCCAAATAATATTATAAGGAATTAATATCTTCAATTAAATTTGGATTAATAACAACAAGAAAAAGAAAAATGCTTTATCGAATGTGTAATTTACAACTTAATTGTTTGATTAACCGGCATTATGGGACACATCAGCTTACAATAGCAGGTTTTGCAGTATCACAGGCTTTTAATGTTACAAATTCACCAATGTGCAGGATTTCAGCCTATTTAAAGCTGAATTCTCAAATTCAATTAACCAAGTCAACCAACTGTATTATCTCAATGTATCTTTTGTTAACACAGCCAGCCACTAGGGGTGATGTTACAAATTCAATTTTAATAGTCGAACAGCAGAGGGCACTCTTTCCAAATGGGATGTTTGGGGAGACTTGAGCATCAAATTGGCATTAAAGGAACCGCACTAAGCTGGTTTAAGTCATATTTATCAGATCGCTCGCAGTTTGTACATGTTAATGATGAATCTTCAATAAATACTACAGTTAGTCATGGAGTTCCACAAGGTTCTGTACTTGGACCAATACTATTTACTTTATATATGCTCCCTTTAGGCAACATTATTAGGAATCACTCCATTAACTTTCACTGTTATGCAGATGATACGCAGTTATATCTATCAATCAAACCCAATGAAATTAATCAATTATCTAAATTACAAACGTCTTATGTCTTACGGACATAAAATCCTGGATGACCTGCAATTTTCTGATGTTAAACTCAGAAAAAAACGAAATTCTTGTTCTTGGCCCCAAAAACCTTAGAGACTCATTGTCTAAAGATATAGTCACTCTAGATGGCATTAACTTGGCCTCTAGCACCACTGTCAGGAATCTTGGAGTTATCTTTGATCAGGATTTGTCATTTAACTCCCACATAAAGCAGACCTCTAGGACCGCCTTCTTTCATTTACGTAATATTAGAAAAATTAGACACATCCTATCACAGACAGATGCAGAAAAACTAATCCATGCATTTGTTACTTCAAGGCTGGATTACTGCAACTCTTTATTATCAGGTCGCCCCAATAAGTCCATTTAAACGCTCCAATTAATTCAGAACGCTGCAGCACGAGTACTGACAGGAACTAGAAAAAGAGATCACATCTCTCCTGTACTAGCTTCTCTGCATTGGCTCCCTGTAAAATGTAGAATTGAATTTAAAATCCTCCTCCTCACCTATAAAGCTCTTCATGGTCAGGCCCCTTCATATCTTAAAGAGCTCATAGTACCCTATTACCCCACTAGAACACTACGTTCTCTGAATGCTGGGCTACTTGTGGTTCCTATAGTCTCTAAAAGTAGAACAGGAGCCAGAGCCTTCAGTTACCAAGCTCCTCTCCTGTGGAACCAGCTTCCAGTTGTGGTTCGGAAGGCAGACACCCTCACCACATTCAAGAGTAGGCTTAAGACATTCCTCTTTGATAAAGCTTATAGTTAGGGCTGGATCAGGTGAGTCCTGAACCATCCCTTAGTTATGCTGCTATAGGCCTAGACTATTGGGGGATTTCCCATGGTGCACTGAGCTCCTCCCTTCCTCTCTCTTTATGCACTCATTCATGTCCCATTAATGCATGTTACTAACTCCACTTCTTCCCCGGAGTTCTTGTGCTTTCTCGTCTCGCAGGTTCTCATGGATCCTGGTGGAGCCTCCTGCCATGGTCCTGCTTGACTGCCATTGCCAATACTGTTGTTGCTGTGCACCTGTCTGTCTGTCTGTCTCTCGCTCTCTCTCTCGCTCTCTCTCTCTCTCTCTCTCACCCCAACTGGTCGAGACAGACGACCACCCACCTAGAGCCGGAGGATCTGTCCTAGGTTTCTGCCTTTTAACAGGCAGTTTTTCCTTGCCCTTGTCGCCAAGTGCTTGCTCATGGTGGTACTGTTGGGTCTCTGTAATTAATGTTAAAGAGTTCGGTCTAGACCTGCTCTATTTGAAAAGTGTCCTGAGATAACTTCTGTTATGAATTGGCGCTATACAAATAAAATTGAATTGAAAAAAAAATTGAATTGATGTTTCACCACAATTGACCAGCAGAGGCACTGTTTTCAGATTAGATGTTTTACCACGATTGAGCAGCAGAGGGCACTATTTTTAAACTCGATCTTTTACCAAAATTTAGCAGCAGAGGGCGCTATTTTCAAACTCGATGTTTTACCAAAATTTAGCAACAGAGGGTGCCTATCACAAATCCTTAACCAAGTTGAGCAACAACAGAGGAAGTCAAAAGGAGGGACAATTTGTTTAGCTCTGCCCACTGATATACCCCCCTTGTTTGGCGAGGTTTGGCTTAGTGCTGGTTCGACCACTAAAGGGGAGACTTCTAAACTTGTAAATGTTGCAGCAGTAAAATTTCACTTTTCACCACAGCAGTAGCTCCTGGGCGCGGCAGCCACAAGAACTTTCTTCCCACAAACAGCTTTTAAATATTTCAAAACTTTCAAACAGCAACAAGCATTGCACTCATTTACTTGGGATTTCATAATCTAACAGAAGGTTTCCAGTCCTCACGCAGCCTAAAAATGGTCTTTGAACAGGTCTGTTATTACAGCAACCTATCCTAATACTACAATGAGTATCTTTAAAACCTCTGACTGTTTTCACAGTTGTATCCCTTTTTAGTTAGCTATGCTAAATCAGGACGCGCGATGGTTTGAGCAAATTATTATACCACTGAAATATTGCAGCTGATATTAACTTTAACTAACGATGTCTCAGTCCTGGAGCATCGCAGCAAAAGATTTGTCAAAATTGATTAGATTTAGAAGTGTGCGGCCACACTTCTGCATGCACATAACACAAATTCTGGTTCAACGCAGAATCTATGTAGGCCTAACGTTACATGGGATTCCAGCATGCGGTGATGCTGGAGAGCTTTTTTCTCACTCACAGATCTGATTACTCAACATCCGTGCACATCAATTTTCATTTTACACAGCGCAATCACGGGTCAGCGGAATTTATGCTCACATACAATTTAAGGTATATGCAGTCAAGAATATAAAGTCAAGTATCGCACTAATCACTCTGTGGACAGTCAAACAGCATTAAACAGCTGATTAATACAACCAATGTTTTGTCTGTACACATCAATTTAATGCAGCAAACCGTGGTTTTAGGTGGCCTCACACGGGGGCACCATAATATATGTAGGGGTTACACTACTATGTAATTAGAAAGGTAATTAATCACTGACGATTAATAATAGACTCGTAAATGGGGCACGACCTCCGTTGTTTAGCTATTCGAATAATCCGGAGGAAATTATTCCACAGATCTAATCAAATCAATTTTAAATCAATGATTCAGGAGCGATGGTGGATTTTGCGATACGGCAGTAACTTTAAAATATTACGGGAGTAACTTTTAAAACTACGAGGCCCTAATAGAAAATTCTTCTAGGCTTAAACTATGGGAATCAAAGCTCACAGACAGACACCAACTCTTGGGAAGTGTGTGGGACCCCGGTGTGGGAGAGAAACAGGATTTGGGGGTAATAAAATAGATGTGCCCCTGGTCAAAAGGTTGAGTTTATGATAGGAAGTGCCAGGGGGAAGTCACACATCAAAGGACCATTTGGTGAGAGAGACCTGGATTTACAGGAGTAACATTTGCAAGACACACAGGGGGTTTCATTGTTTGTGATGTAATGAGATGCACTGAAATGTATATAAGGGAGAGCATTTTGGAAGTCGGGAGAGAACATCCATGACGTGACCTTCTCTCCATGCAGCATGAAGTAAAGTGACTTGATTATCACACCGGCTTGAAAGTTCTTCAGAGACTTAGCACCTCTCAACTTTGGGAAGAATTTCCACGACACCGGCAGTGTATGTGGGTTTCAGCCTACTTTGTTGTAGTGATGGAGGGACTTCAGAATCTTTCTCCTCCGGCTGGTACTGCTCGGCTGCTGTTCAGAATCACAGGTCCAAGAACGTGTCGTCACCGATACCAATTAGTTCTCCAGTCCAAGGCCCAGCGCGGCTTGGCGCTTTGAGTGCGTTGGAGGCAGATAGTCTGGAGGATAATGTCTTTGTCCGGCTGAAATGTTTATACGTCTCCTTGAGTGGTCAACCACTGTGATGTCCTTCTGGCTTGTGATCAATGTCTTAAGAAAAGTTCCTCAGAGTGGTTGGTCTTCGGCTTTGATTATGAACTAATCCAACTTCTTGTCTAAAATAACTGGCCTTGCGAATCCTCTGTAGTCACTAAGTCCAAGAATTAAACAAAATTCACTTTCTGTGAATCAGGCGACGATACTTGACAAGATATATAAACTAAAACAACTTATAAAAGAATTAACTTTGTTCGTGTCTTGAGCCTTCAAAATAAAAGTACTAAAAAGTACTTCAGCACCGCGAACTATTACGTGAGGAAAAACTAAATAACGAATGGATCCAATAGTAAATTTAAGAAGAGAGTTTTGGAGGTGTAAAGTAAGAGAGAGCAGAAGAGAGACCGGAGTCTATATTATATATGTTTTAGTCTGGAGGCGTATCCGGAGAGGCTAATCTTCCTTCCTTTAGCGATATTCCGATATTCGTAACTTTATTAACTGACTTCTATCGTGTTTTAAAGTTTCGAAATCATAATTCACCATTCACAGAACCCACCATGACTTAATACATAGTTTACATGTTTTAACATAACATAACCGAAATTATTTCATGTAAAAATAAAAGCAGAACCAGTTAAAGTGTCACAAACATGCATATGAAGCAACACTAATGAATTGTACATATTTCATATAGTGTTATAGTGTGTAGCTTAATTCTTGTTATAAAATTATGTGTCAGGCATTTACCATTTGGAATAATACACAATTATAAAACAAAATCCGTTTTGAAGATACCTTACGCTATACCAGAATCTTACCAAAAGGTGGCACTGTGGCTCCATCAAACATTCAGACATTTTACACATGATTTTGTAACTTAGTCCAATCTGAAGACAGAAACATCAGACAAACATTACATTTGCGACCTTCTCATGCTGGATGGCAATCTGCTAATTTTGAGAAGATGAAATTTTTTTTTAATACTCCAACAGAACTAAATCTATATCCGTGCAACTGTTGTTACTGCTTCCTAGATTGGAATGTCCACTATCAAAAGAGAACATCGTAATTTACACTTTAGAGGAAGGGGTGTCAGAATACCAGATGTGGATTCCAGAGGAGTTTCTCTGGAGGTGGGCCTGTCAGACTAAAAGAGGTGTAAACACATTTCAGGGATATCTAACCCTGATTTACAATCAAAAAGGCACTTAATTAACACACACGATCCGCTTTAGGTGTAGGGTGTCGTTCTGATCTGTGGAAGAGGATAAAGCAAATTGACACCTAGAGATCCCATCTGAGAATCTGAAAAGAACCAGGCTCTCTGTGCAGGAGACTGTCGGCGCCACAGTCTCACCTCCCCTCCTGGGTCAAAAAGGTCAAAGGGAAAGAGGAGGCCTTGAAAACTCTCCTGGTGGAACATAATCAAAACAATATGATGATTGTTGAATCAAGAGACGGATAAAGCGTCTCTTGTAGAGGAAGACAAGGACAAGGTCCTACAGTATGTGTAAAAATTGATTTCGAATTGAGTGCTTGTAATGTGAAGTAATGTGAAGCACTATTAGCAATTAAAGTATAATTAATCGTAAGTAATATCTGTTTTTCAGATGAGCATGCAGTTTCTAAATCAAGCTTCAAAGCACTGTGGAACCAGCTTCTCCCACACATCAGAAGTTGCAGGCCACGTACAGATCTCTGCTGGCAGTGCCAAAACAATAACGAACAGCTGATATGAAGTGCAAACCTCCCAGATGATAGAAACTCTGGAGCGGTCAAGAAGCAACACGATCATCTTGCCCTTGTGCAAAAAGAGAGGGCTGTGTACAACGAGATGACTGCTGCCTGCAGAAAGACATGTGCTGACTCTAAGTTGTCTTTGGGACCTTCCCCATCAGCAAGCAAAAAGATCAGGATGCAATACAGTTTTTAACCCTTTAAGCGCCAAAGTCGCAAAATTGCGACAGGACGCGGTGCTAAATCAAACAGCTGTTTTCTCCTAATAGAGTGTTATATCTCGTTCATACTGCCCTCCACTAGTTGGCAGACATCCCGTACTTAGACCTTAGCTCAGAAAAACGTCATGTTTCAATGCAAAATGTTCGAGGAAGTCCCGTCCATACTGTTGGGTGAGAAACCGGAAATAGTGTGCCAGGGCGCTATTTATGCTGAAGCGCTATTGCTGGATTTAGGAGTTATTGAGACGAAATGAACGAAATAGCAAGCTAAAAGTTGACGCTTAGGGATGTGATGGGTCTCCTATTCGCTGACTCTGATTCTGAAAGGGGAAATCTACCTTTGGGAGATGACGGCCGGTCGCTTAGTGAGCGTGATAGTCACAGTGTGTCTTTGCACTGGTGCTGCCGGGCAAAGCAAGGAAAACACACAAGCACAAAAACACAACCCTCCCAGCATAGGCGGGAGTACTACACGAACTCGTAGTATCAGTAAGGGAGCTAATGGATGTGGTAGAAGTAGCGGGGGTGATGAGAATAGTGCTGGGACCAGCGTTAGTGTTCACTCTTTCTACCGCGCCGGTCACAGTGCGTCCATGCGCGGCAGTGGCGCAGCCATCCGATGCGGCAGTGGTGTGCCTGTCCATTTGTTAGGCTATGTGGTGGGGTCTCAATATTGTTCATATTGTCTCTGTACTGTGCCTTGCAATGAGAGGTTCCACACTCTACAAATACTACAAACTTTTATCTGGATAGATGGGCACAGATTAGGCCTCTGCAGCTAAAAGACGCCTACTGTTATTTTTTATTATCATATTATAATGATAATAAAAATAATAATAATAATGAAGAAGAGAATAAAAAAGAAAAGAAAAAGTGTCCTCCAATGGTGGTGGTGGGTAAAAAATCATAAAAAACGCCTACTGTTTACATGAGTTTTGTGGTAGTAATAGTTCTAGTTTATGACTGTTGGCTTACAATTTACTTTTCCCTGTTCATTTGATACGTGGACAACATAACAAATGGATGGAGGGGGGTGAATCTGATGAAATAAGTTCAACTCTCTTTCAAAATATCAGGTATTTCATGGAAATTACATATTCCAATATGTCCGTCGCCATATGACGTCATAATATGCAAATTAGATGGAAAATTTACTCCCTAGATAAACTTTAGGTCATTCTCAATATTTGTCTTATTTACACTTTGTCTCTATCTCAAACCACTTTCAAGCCAGAGCCTCCTGAAATTTAGATGTCAAAATCTAGTATTTTTAAAAATAAAACCCGGCGCCTAAAGGGTTAATTTTGCACAGCATGTACTATTTATCATTTACTTCACTTTATTAAATGTCCCTTGAAGGGTGATTTGGTTTGCAGCAGACACACACGGCAAGTGTTACTGAACAATAAAGTGCATGGAGAATAAGTAGCCTAATAATAGTGCAAATGCAGAATAGCAGCAATATAGTAATCTATATCTATATTTATTAGACAGTTATGAATAGACACAAATGTCTTTCATTTAATCTAATCCCCTTTCCCTCTCTCCCTCTGTCTTCTTCAGATACACTTTCCCTCAACAATCTTCATTGTGACAACTGCAGTGGGCAAAACAAAAACAACTTCATACTCTGGTACGCTTCCTGGCGGGTTGGACACAAGCTTCATGACACAATTGACATCCACTTCCTTATTGCTGGCCACACCAAATTTTCCCCTGACTGTGGCTTTGGACTAATCAAGCAAGCATACATGAAGACCAGAGTCAACACTTTGGCAGACATCGCTGAGGTTAGTTTTCCAGCAGGTTGCGGAACAGTTTTGGGCTTGTGTAAAAATAGTCAACATATAGCTTTTAACATGAATGACTTCAGTGCTGTTCTCTGTTCTGCTTCAATGAAACATTTAACTTAAAACATTTTTTTCTTCTTCTGTTCTTTTTTTGTCATCAGGTAGTGGAAAACAGCTCTCCTGAGAGTCACCTCAATATTCCACAGCTTGTTGGAAATGCAGATGGCAGAGTGTTAGCCGAGACCTTCCACTGGCAGAAGCATCTAAGTCCCAAGTTCCGAAAGCTCCCACAGATCAAGGCAAGAGACATCACATGCCCAGCGCCAAGGGTCACAGCACAGAAGAGTCCACAGAAGAGTATGCAGAAGAGGATGCGGATGTGATATCACCAAATAATTGGACTCTCCTTCACACCCTCTCCACAATGTGCTGATCAGCCACAGGAGCCCATTCAGCAACAGACTGATTCATCTACACTGCACTTCTAGATTTCAATTTCAATTTAATTTGACTTATAGAGCACCAAAACAATACACATGTCTCATGGTGCTTTACAGAGTATTAAACAGATGTGGTTGTAGATGTGTAGATGTGGTTTATACCTTGGATTATGGCACAGGGGATTGTAACATCTCATCCTGTGTAATAATGAATGATATTCAGGGGCTTTTTGTAATAAAAGCATTTCCATTTCAATAAAGTACCTTCTAATTCTTTCAGTCCACTAAATTGTTTAAGGAAAATAACGCTACATCAACATTAACTACATGATAACTGCTTTTGATAACTATTGTTCAAACCACTACAATACTTTCTGCCCTGCAGGCTAACAGATACCATATGTCACTGAGTGCAGGGGGTAGGGTTTATCTTAATGAGATGCAAATGAAAACCATTGTGTTGACTAGGGAGGGGGTAAGAATTTCCTGAGGTGAGAATTGCAAATGTTCTAGGGCTGTTTTCTCCCTAAAGGGTTTTGAGATGTGTATACATTCAAATGGCCACAACTTCAACTGTTATCAGATTTCCATGTGTTAGACATCATTGGAAAGCTTAGAAAAAACTACACTTTCAGAATCTGTAAATAACTCAAAATGCCTCTCGGGAGACTTGTTGCTGGTTTTCTCATGGCTGGTCGCATATTCCACCCCCAGAAGGTCCATTTAGACATCTAATGATGAATCACATTGACATGACAGAATGTGTGCGAGGTTACAGATACATTCTTGTAGTAGTGGACCGATATAGTAGATGGGTTGAAGCAGTTCCAACCAAAGGTCCAGATGCTAGATCAGCAGCAAAGTTTTTGTGTAAAGAGGTGTTCCCAAGTTTTGGTTTCCCTGACACCATCAGTATGGATAATGGTAAAGCGTTTGCAGCTGAATTAATGAAGACAGCACTAAAGATGCTAGGGATTAAGCAAAAGTTTGGGTGTGTGTATCATCCACAGTCACAGGGAGCTGTGGAAAGGTCTAATGGCCCACTTAAAGCTAAACTAGCAAAAATCAGAGTTGATGCTCAGAACAAGCTAAATTGGGTAGATGCTTTACCACTAGCACTGATGTCCATGCAGACACAAGCTAACAGAATCACGCATCTAACACCGCATGAAATGCTTATGGGAAGACCAATGCCGGTCCCCTATCTTAGAGGCCCATATGAAGGGCCACCATTGGAACAGTGTAAAAAAGAATTGAAGCATTTGTGCCAAAAGACATAAGGTGTGTTTCAACACGTCAAAGGTGCAACAGAAAGAGGAAAGGATCCAGTTCCTGAACAACAGCAGCAGGTTGACCCGGTCCAAAAGCACACAGGGAGAAGGCGACGCCTCCCTGCAGGGTCAGAGACGATCCCAGCGATTAGTCAAAAGACGACGGCCGAGAGACGGTCAAGATCAGGATAGTGACAGTTCCCCAAGCAGCGGATCGCTACCAATCGAGAAGGAGCCCAGAGAGTAGCACGACCACAAGTGAAGGAGATGAAGTATCATCCCCAGGGTCAATTGACCCAGGGGAAGGACCCTCAGCAGCAGCAGCTCCCACAGAGACAATTAGGCCAGAACCAACAGCAACATCCCCCTCAGGGGATGGAGCTGACCAGCCAGACCCCAGACAATTTGACCCAATGTGGCATTACGACTTGCAAACCAAGGATAGGTTTTGGGTGGATAATGAAGATAGCATTAATCTTTGTTTGGGTGAACACGGTAGTGTACCTTATAAATGACACGAGTCCAGCACGACACAGAAGACATCCCAATATCAGTTAACAGAGTGTGCAGTAGCTAAATGAGTGATAGCTGTGATGCAGGGAAAGACAACAGTCAATCAACTAATTGCACTCACCTATGTAAGATCTAATGTGCACGATCAAACCCTTACGCTAGGCCCGAATACTACGAAAATACACATTGTTCTTGTGCATAACCAGTGTAAAATGGAGTGGAATGGTGACAGTGTTGGCGAAGTGTGCGCAAGACCAATGTACTGACAAAAATGTGCAAGTGACAGTCACCAAGGAAGCAGCCCTCAAACTGGTGAATCCTGGTAATGGAAGTCGTATCCGTAGAAGCATGACTAATAAAGGAAAAAGAGTGAGGATTGTATGGCAAACGAGTAATTGGGAGAAAAACATGTTTTATCAGTGGATGAGATTTTCAGCTAGACAAATAAGCAACCAAACTTGCATTACATGCCACAATTCTAGGGATGCCAAGAGTCATGCCAATCCCAGGATTTAGGTCAAAGAGATGTGTAAAGCGAGGCCTATGTTTGGCCTTCTGCTTGTTGGATTATGAAACCCTGTAAATATTATGTCTGCTTTTATTGTTTTTTGTAAGTATTAATGGCGGCTGTGGCTCATTGTGTCATTGTGACAATAACACAATCTACGTGAACCAGACATTAGGTATGTGCAGAACCACCCAGAAGGCAGTCCTTCGCTGTAGACAGGTGATAGCAGGTAATGGAGAGGGCATATTAAAAGTAAAACGAAGAACCAAATACATGAACTTCACAGTAGCATCAATGGAGAATGGAACACAACCATTAGCTGACATATTTTGGATATGTGATAGTGACAAACAACTAAGGGCAGCATTGCCAGCTAACTGGACAGGAATTTGTGCCCCAGTCAAATTGACAGCTGCAGAGGGAAGGCTGGATCTCTCTCAGAGGACATAGATACACAAGGACACTGTTTCTCTACAGATAATGAAGGCGACAGTCTGACAAGGTAACTGTTGAGGCTGTTATTGTGATTTATGCTCAGCACTTTCCTCTTTCGAGCCATTTAAGTGGCTGAATCTTGTAAGGAGGTGCAAGCTAAGCACTTCTGCAGGCACAGTAATTCTTGTCTAACTTAAATACTCTCACTGTCTCTCTTTCTGATGTTTTCTTGGAATCCACGCTGTAATTTAGATTTCTGTTTTCTTAAATGCTCTTTATGAATGAAATTTATCTTGTAGACATTACAAATATATACAGCATATCTCAACAAATATTGAATGGATTTCCATGACATTCAGTACCGACGTTCATGGTCCCCAGAGGATGACTCCAACTTACTTTAATGTACCCCTGACTTTTCCTCTAGTGCCAACAACATTTGTGGTCCTAAAGACATAAAATCCTGGATTAGCTGCTATTTTCTGATGTTAAACTCAGAGAAAAACAAAATTCTTGTACTTGCCCCCAAAAACCTCAGAGACTCACTTTCTAAAGATATAATCACTCTAGATGGCATCACCTTGGCCTCTAGCACCACTCTCAGGAATCTTGGAGTTATCTTTGATCAGGACATGTCATTTAATTCCAATATAATGCAAACCTCTAGGACTGCCTTCTTTCATTTACGTAATATTACAAAAAAAATAGACACATCCTGTCACAGACGGATGCAGAAAAACTAACCCATGCATTTGTTACTTCTAGGCTGGATTACTGCAACTCCTTATTATCAGGCTTCCCCAATAAGTCCATTAAGACGCTCCAATTAATTCAGAATGCTGCAGCACGAGTACTGACAGGAACTAGGAAAAGAGATCATATCTCTCCTGTACTTGCTTCTCTGCACTGGCTCCCTGTAAAATTTAGAATAGAATTTAAAATCCTCCTCCTCCTCACCTACAAAGCTCTTCATGGTCAGGCCCCTTCATATCTTAAAGAGCTCATAGCACCCTATTACCCCACTAGAACACTGCGTTCTCTGAATGCAGGGCTACTTGTGGTTCCTATAGTCTCTAAAAGTAGAACAGGAGCCAGAGCCTTCAGTTACCAAGCTCCTCTCCTGTGGAACCAACTTCCAGTTGTGGTTTGGGAGGCAGACACCCTCTCCACGTTTAAGAGTAGGCTTAAGACGTTCCTCTTTGATAAAGGTTATAGTTAGGGCTTAGGTGAGTCCTGAATCATCCCTTAGTTATGCTGCTATAGATCTAGACCATCGGGGGATTTCCCATAATGCACTGAGCTCTTCTCTTCCTCTCTTTCTGCACACGTCATCAAGTGCTTGCTCATGGTGGTACTGTTGGGTCTCTGTTAAAAATGTTTTAAGGAGTTCGGTCTAGACCTTCTCTATTTGAAAAGTGTCCTGAGATAACTTCTGTTATGAATTGGCGCTATACAAATAAAATAAAATTGTTATAGATGAGAACAGCCCATAGTAGTAGGGTAGTTTGTCTTTGTGTCATGCCCAGCCCCCTTTTGTGTGAAAGCAGTCCTTCTAGTTTGACTGACGGTAAATGTAAATTCTGAGGTCATTGCCAATTTAATAACATGAAGTAAGAATACTGTATTGGTTGGAGCGGCTCTCTTATCTAGAAATATGGCGAAGTTTATTTCTAAAACCTGAGTGCTGCTGTCTTACACACTTCTCTGCGCTTTCTTTAGAACAGTCACCCACCCAAAACCCCATAGAGACTGTGTCTGTCCCCCGACCACCTAAATTATTTAAAGAAATAAAAACAAGAGGAGTTCAACATAAAAATCTAATAAAAATTAAAACAAACTCGTCAGTAGCACAAAATAAGAGAATGAAATGTGGGCTGTTAAATATCAGGTCTCTGTCTTCAAAAGCTGTTTTAGTGAATGAATTAATATCAGATTATGATATTGATTTACTTTGTCTTACTGAGACCTGGTTGTCCCACGAGGAGTATGTTAGCCTAAATGAATCCACCCCCCCAGTCATATTAATACTCACATTCCTCGAGGCACTGGCCGAGGAGGTGGAGTAGCAGCCATATACGATTCAAGCGTTTTAATGGACCCTAAACCTAAACTAAATTATAATTAATTTGAAAGCCTTGTTCTTAGTCTTTCTCACCCAAACTAGAAAACACTGCAGCCAGTTCTATTTGTTATAGTGTACTGCGCTCCTGGACCGTACTCTGATTTTATATCTGAATTCTCAGAGTTTTTATCAAGTTTAGTCCTTAAATCAGATAAAGTAATTATTGTAGGTGATTTTAATATTCATGTGGATGTTAACAATGACAGCCTTAGTAACGCATTTATATCATTAATAGACTCAATTGGCTTCTGTCAGAGTGTAAATAAACCAACTCATTGTTTTAATCACACTCTTGACCTTGTTCTATCATATGGCATTGATATTGAACATTTAATAGTCTTCCCACATAATCCTTTCCTATCTGACCATTATTTAATAACTTTTAAATTAATACTATTAGATTATAAGCCATTAGGCAAAACTTCCTACAGCAGATGTCTATCTGACAATGCTGTAGCTAAATTTAAGGAGGAGATTCCTTCAGTGTTTAATTCAATGCCATGTCTGAATTTAACAGAGTCCTATAACGACTTTAGTCCCTCTGAAATTGATAATCTTGTTGATAGTGCTACAGGCTCACTACGATCAACATTAGACTCTATCGCTCCTATAAAAAGGAAATTATTAAAACATAGGAGACTAGCACTGTGGTACAACCACCAAACCCGCCACTTAAAACAAATAGCTAGGAAATCTGAAAGGAAATGGCGCTCTTCCAAATTATCAGAATATCGCTCAATTTGGCATGATAATCTTAAAACTTATACAAAGGCCCTCCGCAATGCCAGAGGAGCCTATTACTCAGCACTAATAGAAGAAAATAAGAATAACCCTAGGTTCCTCTTCAGCACTGTAGCCAGGCTGACAGAGAGTCACAACTCTATTGAGCCACATATCCCCATAAACTTAAGTAGCAATGACTTCATGAGCTTCTTCTATAATAAAATTATTACTATTAGAGAGAAAATTAATCACCAACTGCCATCAACAGTTATCAGTGGCTCTCCAAGTTCAGGGACTTCTGCTAATGTAAACTTAGATATATATTTAGACTGTTTTTCTGCTATCGATCTTCATCAGTTAACTTCAATCATTTCTTCATTGAAGCCATCAACCTGTCTATTTGACCCGATCCCAACTAGGCTGCTTAAAGAAGTTGTTCCCTTAATTGGCACTTCTTTACTGGATATAATTAATCTTTCTTTATTATCAGGATATGTACCACAGTCCTTTAAAGTAGCTGTAATTAAACCCCTTTTTAAAAAGCCCACTCTTGACCCAGGGGTTTTAGCCAACTATAGATTTGTAACCTTCCCTTCCTCTCTAAGATTCTGGAGAAAGTAGTCGCCAAAGAGTTGTGTGACTTTCTACATAACAATAGTTTATTTGAGGATTTTCAGTCAGGATTTAGAGTTTATCACAGCACAGAGACAGCTATGGTTAAAGTTAATAATGACCTTCTGATTGCTTCTGACAATGGACTTGTCTCTGTACTTTTATTATTAGATCTTAGTGCTGCATTTGACACTATTGACCATAATATTCTTTTACAGAGACTTGAGCATCAAATTGGCATTAAAGGAGCCGCACTAAGCTGGTTTAAGTCATATTTATCAGATCGCTCGCAGTTTGTACATGTTAACGATGAATCTTCACTAAATACTACAGTTAGTCATGGAGTCCCACAAGGTTCTGTACTTGGACCAATACTATTTACTTTATATATGCTCCCTTTAGGCAACATTATTAGGAATCACTCCATTAACTTTCACTGTTATGCAGATGATACGCAGTTATATCTATCAATCAAGCCCGATGAAATTGATCAATTATCTAAATTACAAACATGTCTTAAGGACAAAAAATTCTGGATGACCTGCAATTTTCTGATGTTAAACTCAGAAAAAAAACGAAATTCTTGTTCTTGGCCCCAAAAACCTTAGAGACTCACTGTCTAAAGATATAGTTACTCTAGATGGCATTAACTTGGCCTCTAGCACCACTGTCAGCAATCTTGGAATTATCTTTGATCAGGATTTGTCATTTAACTCCCACATAAAGCAGACCTCTAGGACTGCCTTCTTTCATTTACGAAATATTACAAAAATTAGACACATACTATCACAGACAGATGCAGAAAAACTAATACATGCATTTGTTACCTCAAGGCTGGAATACTGCAACTCTTTATTATCAGGTTGCCCAATAAGTCCATTAAAACGCTCCAATTAATTCAGAACGCTGCAGCACAAGTACTGACAGGAACTAGAAAAAGAGATCACATCTCTCCTGTACTTGCTTCTCTGCATTGGCTCCCTGTAAAATGTAGAATAGAATTTAAAATCCTCCTCCTCACCTATAAAGCTCTTCATGGTCAGGCCCCTTCATATCTTAAAGAGCTCATAGTACCCTATTACCCCTCTAGAACACTACATTCTCTGAATGCTGGGCTACTTGTGGTTCCTATAGTCTCTAAAAGTAGAACAGGAGCCAGAGCCTTCAGTTACCAAGCTCCTCTCCTGTGGAACCAGCTTCCAGTTATGGTTCGGGAGGCAGACACCCTCACCACATTCAAGAGTAGGCTTAAGACATTCCTCTTTGATAAAGCTTATAGTTAGGGCTGGCTCAGGTGAGTCCTGAACCATCCCTTAGTTATGCTGCTATAGGCCTAGACTATCGGGGGATTTCCCATGGTGCACTGAGCTCCTCCCTTCCTCTCTCTTTCTGCACTCATTCATGTTCCATTAATGCATGTTACTAACTTCACTTCTTCCCCGGAGTTCTAGTGCTTTCTCGTCTCGCAGGTTCTTATCGATCCTGGTGGAGCCTCCTGCCATGGTCCTGCTAGATTGCCATTGCCAATACTGTTGTTGCTGTGCACCTGTCTGTCTGTCTGTCTCTCTCTCTCTCTCTCTCTCTCTCTCTCTCTCTCTCTCTCTCTCTCTCACCCCAACTGGTCGAGACAGATGACCACCCACCTAGAGCCAAAGGATCTGTCCTAGGTTTCTGCCTTTTAACAGGCAGTTTTTCCTTGCCCTTGTCGCCAAGTGCTTGCTCATGGTGGTACTGTTGGGTCTCTGTAATTAATTTCTCAACCAGAGTTCACATTTTGTCAGCTCAGAGCTGGTCATCTGCAGACACAAGTCATTTCCACAGCCCTTCTCGCCTGCCTTTGGATAATTAAGTCATTATCAGTTTGTGCCATCCTGTTGTGTCCATGTCCTCTTGTGCCTACTGAAGCTTTGCTCAGAATGTTTCAACACACTGCCTTTGTGACGGCTTCTAAAGGATGAAGCTGCTGCTGTGACTGAGGCCAGAGACCAAACAGATGAGTGAATCTAAAGAGCAAAATAAACATGTTCTGATGATTGCGCTGGTTTTTGTGTGTGTGTTACTGTGGGGGATTGTCACTACGTAGCCATAGCCCTTCTGTTTGTCATTGCTGGTGCTTCTGCAGCCGTCAAAAGAAAAAGTCGGAACCATTGCGTCTAAATTGAAAAATATTTGAGTGTAACTACACCCTTCAATTCTGCTACTGCCATCCCTCTTAGTAATTTTAAAATATGCTTCAGAGACTTGCAAAGGACAGTGACATTAGGAGGCGTGGACTTGATTCAGCATTATTGGTATTGTTTTTTATTTGTTAAATAATAATAATTAAAGCTGCAAGCAGCGTTGAATGGGACCTCGCAGCCGGAGTGCGTCGGGGTGTGCTGCGGCCGTGTCACGTGCCGTCGTAACAAGTGCGGACCATTACATGAAAATGTCACGTAAATCAGCTCAAAATCGCCACGCAGCACTTACTTCCTGTTGCCACTAGGTGGCGCTATCACTATGTGTTCAGGGCGGGACACTTATCAGACAAGTAAAGCTTGGAGCCGATTGGACAATGTATGCTCAGGTTATAGCAAATGTTTCGTGGCAATACATCAAAATTACCTGCCACGCCACAGACACGCCCCCCTCACCACAGTCAACACCTGTGTCCAAATCTGAAGTCAGTCCAATAAATTCCCTAGGAGGAGTTCGTTCAAATACAATGTGTGCAAATCGGCACAAATCCAAAATGGCCGACTTCCTGTTGGGTTTGAGGTATGGGTCCAAGAGGCTTTTTTGCTTGTCCCATCATGATATACATGCGTACCAATTTTCATACATGTCAGTCATACGTGTCTTGGGGGCTGACTCTGGGGGGCATGGATAAGCCATTTTGCGACGCCCATCCACGAGACCAAGACAATACCTTCGCGTTCGCCACCACCAAATTCTGTGCAAAGTTTCACGAGTTTTCAGGCACGTTTAGTCCCCCCAAAAGTGTGAATTTTTAAAATATTTGCCGCGTCGCCATGGCAACATGGTTCCATGCAAATTCTTAAGATTCATAATATGTGATCCTCATCCTCCTGAGGAACTTCTCACATAATTTCAGCTGGATCTGGTCAATATGCTTGAAGATATAAATAAAAGTACAATAAATACATTTCCTTCCACCACTAGGTGGCGCTCTCACTATTACTGAATATTATCACATAGAAGTGTTCAAGGTGGGACTCTTATCAGGCAAGTGAAATTTGGAGCCGATTGGACTATGCACACTCAAGTTATTGCAACTTTGTGTGTTCTGGCGGTACATCAAAGTTTGATGCCACACCACGGACACGCCCTTTAACAAAAGCTCACGACAATCAAGAAAAATATCATCAACAACATGTTTTGCATTTCCTGACTAGATTTCAGCTCTGGTCATCCCACTAGGAGTAGAACAGAAGTATTAAACGTGATACTTCCTGTTACCAGTATGTGGCGCTATCACTATGTCTGAATATTGTCATGTAGACGTGTTCAGGGTGGGACTGTTATCAAACACGTGAAGTTTCATTGAGATTGGATCATGTACGCTGTAGTTATGAGGACGTGTTCAGGGTGGGACTGTTATCAAACACGTGAAGTTTCATTAGGGACCAAGCCAGCAACCGCTGGAGGTCCCTATTGTTTTTGCTCGATTTCTTACCTATTCTTCTTCTTATTTTTAGCCCCCTTCGACTGCATTTTTGCCCCCCTGAACATATACGAAAAGTCAATTTTATTTGGCAAAGTTGTCAGGCCTGGTAATGATGAGGATATTCTATGCGTCGCTTTCGGGTTGGCTACTAGGTGGCGCTACTATCATAAAAAGTGCGTTTAGGCTAATAACTTCTGCATAGTTTGTCGCATATTCATAAACCTTATATCCACGTGTTTGGTAATTGAAGTTGAATCTCCCCATATAGGCCCCGCCCACTTCCGCCTATAATTGTTTTTGTTAGAGTGCGAAATGTCATTAAACTACTTTTTCGTGTTCCTCCTACACGCTTTGTCCGATTCGCACAAAATTTTACGCCTAACACTTGGGGACCGCCCTGGCAAAAAGAGTAATTTGAACATTTTTGAAATTTCAAAAAATAAGAACGCTATAAAATTTCAACTTCCTGTAGATTTTTCGTCAAAAAAGGAAGTGGACCATTTCTACACATTGGTATGTCCGATTGATACCAAACTTAGGTCCATAGTTCCACATGTCTTTCTTAAGCATAGTGCACAATTTCAGGCCATGTAGCGCCCCCTACAGGATAAAACAACAGCAGCCCTGGCGCCATGTTTCACCGATATGTACGAAACTCTGTAGGCACGTGTAACATGCTGGGACGTACAAAAAAGCCTCTTGGACCCATACCTGAAACCCCACAGGAAGTCGGCCATTTTTATTTTCATTTTCACTTTTGGCAAACTTTTCGCGTTGTATTTGAACGAACTCCTCCTAGGGAATTTGTTGGATCTGCTTCAAAATTTGTGAGTACAGTCAAAAAATAGTGCTGATTAAAAGTTGTGCTATTTGTGCATGTACATTAAAGGGCGTGTCCGTGGCATGCCATCAAAGTCAGCCATTTTGACTTTTTTGCTCATTTTCTGTGATTTTTCAAGTTGTATTTGAACGAACTCCTCCTAGGGAATTTATCGGATCTGCTTCAAAATTGGTCAGTACAGTCAAAAAATGGTCCTGATTAAAGGTTGTAATCAGGACCATTTTCTATACAGTAAATAAAATACCGTAAAACTTTTAATAATTCTGCGGCATGTATTTGCTTAAAACACTGAATTGGGAACCTGCGTTTATTTGACTGTTGCTCAGCACATATGGAAATATTCTCTAACTGTACTGCTTCTCTTCAGTTTCATATGGCACATTTCACAGGTAATACGTAACTTACGGTACATTTTAGCTCGTACTGCTGTTTTATATGTGCCGCAGCCATGACAGTGAACGTGAACGTCGCTTTACGGCAGCTGCATATTTACGTCAGCGGGCCGGCGTACAGACAGTAAACAGACCGTGAGTGACGAACTATACATGGACTCTTACGGGTTAAAGGGATATAAATAATGGAGGAACGGACACAGACCGTACAGACTTTATTCCCGCTTTAGAGTTTTTTCCGTCTCTGTTGTTTACCGTGTTACCGGAAAGTCCGAATGAATTAACGTTATACTTTGGTGTTTATAGTTTCCGTAAAATGAAGTGAGCGATTGAATTGTGGAGACTCTATAACTAATGATCTAATGATGTGCATTATGTACATATTGACAGAAGTTTAAACATTTATATTTGTGTAGGACATTGAAACGGTTTAAAACCCTCTGAAGCTCTGAGTCTGTGCGTTTTACTACATGCGGATCATTTCATTCATCATTGCAGACCTGCGTGGAGCCACAGCAGCCTTTTAAAGTAGACCTGTGTGTATTAGGGACCCTGCTTTTATTGGAAGTTTTACTGTAGTTAAAATGACTAAACTCCTACAGTAGTCAAATTGAACATATAATCCACAGCATCATGTATAATAGTACAACAGTGAGCACTGTACTGCACAATGACTACTTTTACTCTTCATATTTATAGTACATTTAGGTGATTATTTAAAATTTAATTATGTGAGCATTGTAGCCTTAAAGCAGAGGTGTCAAACTTACGACCCGGGTTCATTCCGGCCCGCGGGACGTGTGAAAGTTAGGGTACTGAACATTGCACAATGTTTTATTAAACTTTATTCACCGACAACTGTAACTCACACTGTACATTTACTGTTAGACCTGATAACCTCTCTGAAATACTTCTCTGCTCTGCTGCAGTTCCCGCGCTCACTTACGCTCTCTCTCTCTCTCTCTCTCTCCCTCTACCACACACACGTTACGCTGCTCTATTCCTTGCCTGATAAGAGTTCCACTATAACATTCATTAGTCAAAATGACTTTGTCATAAAGGAGACTAAACTCCTAATAGCTCCCACTTTAGTTAGTATGCTGCAGTGAGTTAGTTCAGGTTTACTGCACAGTATGTGAAAATGTATGTAAGTTTAAAATAATTTCTAGATGTTGACAAGTTGTTTTCATTATTATTAACTGTAAGAGAAAGTTACCCTGATATTATGTATCATTAATTATTATTAATTATGCCTTTTACTGGTCCGGCCGCTTAAGGTCAAATTGGGTTGTATGTGGCCCCTGAACCAAAATGAGTTTGACACCCCTGCCTAAATGTGTCTTGTGAGTGATTAAATGTCATTATAATTTATTCTTGCATACTTTTATATGCCACGTGGCAAGTCCTTTCGTCGCTCTGAGGCTGCTCGGAGGAGAGAGGCAGGGCGCGAAAAGGTTAACGTAGAACCTCAGTGGCCCAATCGTGACTTTGTTCCTCGTAAGTAGTGACACGTTTTATTCATTCAACTATTCTGCCTATATGTGTAAGGTGTGTATGTGTCATAACTAATTTTGCAGTGGTTAATTACGTTTTATTTTTGTGTTTGTTTCTGTGTTTTATAATAGGCCGTGGCACTGGTACATGCCATCGTGTGAGCCTATGGCCAGTTTCAGTCACAGGCCGCCAACACAAACTGGTAATCCCAGCTGAGTCTCCTGATAAGAAGGTAATGCAGTTCACAATTTATAAACAAAATATCTGCTCTGATGATTGATTAGTGATTTTCATTTTAAAGAAATTCCTTCTGTTTTCCCCCCAGTTTGTTCTTATTGTAGGAGCGTCTCATCTGCGCTCCATTGCAGACGGGATCGTGCCGATGCCAGAGGGAATGCTTTCCTTTGGTGTCATGTCCACACCGGGGGCCTGTGCGTCCCAGCGGAGGACCGAGTTACTCAACGCTGACGTACTTCGGACCCCGGACGCACTCTGCATCATGGCCCCCAACAACAACCTGACAGCCAGCCGGACCCCCCTTGAGGCAGGAGCTGACTTCCACAAGCTCCTGTATAGTGCCCGCAGTCGTTGGAACACAAAGGTTATTCATTATATTGTATTTACCAGGGTACTATAATTAATTTGGTTCCATGAGCTATTACAGTATAATTTTAAAGGTTATGATATTTTCAGTGGAAGTACTTTATTAATGAACAACTATTGTTCTGTGCAGCTCTTTGTCTTGGACTTTGTGCCACGTCTGACTGTTGATCCTCACCTACAAGAGCTCTTTCGTGAAGAGTTCCATTGAGTGGCAGCAGGAATGGGTAAGTTTCCAAAAAATATTTTTAAAAAACTGTTTGAATTAATATTATTATTTTGTCCATAATAGTCTTTATTTTGTAGTAAAAAAAAAAAAAAGTATTTAAATAATTAATCAGGTTCTGGTTGTTTTTTAAGGTATCGAGTACTTCTCGTCTTCTTGCCACTCCCCTTTGAACAACTTGGACCTGTGGAGCCCAGATGGTTCCACAGATTATATTGTGACAAAATGGAAAAGTTTGATGTATACATGGTAGTAGTTCAGTTCTTAGCAGATGCAAATTGAGAGTACATTTTATGATCACTAAATGTATTACTCTAACTTTTTTCCGGGTTCACTTGAGTGATGGCGAAGGCATGGTGGTCCTCACTCGTTTGCTGTGGGCTGCAGCTTACGAGTCACTGGAGGCGCCTGTACCGAAACCGCAGGCCGCTGCCAGGACATCATTGCCTGTTCGTCACGTCACTCCAAGGGTCGTTGTGAGGGGAGAGGTCATCGTGCCTCGCCCCTCTAACCCTTATGAGTGGACGTCTGTGGAGAGGGGCAGGAAGGTAATATTTGCACACTGTAATTTTGGTGTTGAGACTGATTTTCCCCCAGCAGTTTATTTCTGTTATGGTCAGTGGGTACTTATTTTTAACATAATATCTGCTGCGGTTTGTTATGCTTTATATAAACAGTTAGGAAAGGGTTAATTGGTTATTTGTCTATCGATTATAGATGAGAGAAATTGTCTGTAATACTGTTTTATTATGTGTTATTTTTTTTATTTCTTAGTTTGTTGCTACTCCTGTCGCGCTGAAGGAGTGCTTCATCCCGCTGAACCCCGTGAGGTTCAGCAGTTCCATGTTGGCTGTCATGGATGCTGTTGTCCCTTCCCATCTTTCTACCCCTGAGTGCACCGCTGTTCCACAAGACAAAACGGTAATTTGCATGCAGATTGTATCCGTTGGTTTCTGCTTCTTCCTGAAATTAACACCCTTAAAAATTGCTTACGCCCAAAAGGAGCTTTTCCCCAAATATAGTTTCAAAGTTTTGTTGGTTTCCTTCTTTCCATTAGAAACCTGTCGTAGAACGTAGGCGGAAAGCTGTCGCCTGCAAGAGGAGACCTGCAAAGCGCCAGGTTTGTTTTTATATTAAATATTTTACTGGTTTGTACAGTTTGACAGACAGGCAGCAATAATTTAATACTTTGTGTTTGCTGTATTTCGTCTGTTATTCAGATCATTAGAAAAAACATGGCAACTTTACATTTCGTTTTTTTAGTTACATTTTGTGTTGGTTGGTTGTTTTCAGGTTGAGGCAACACCCAGTGTTGTGGAAGTGGTTGCTGCTGCTGCAGAGGTTGGTGCATGCTACACCCTACATTTACATATGTGTTTTAAATGGTGAATGCAAAGCTACTTTATTGTTAATGCAGTATGCACCAAGTTGACCAAGTTGAACATGTTGAAATGACAAGACCTCATTTGAGTTTCATTCTGTGTGTGTATATAATTAAAAAAAACATTGTATTTTGTTAATACACAATATTTAATTTTTGTTTGATTCTTTTAGGCTCAGGTGACACCATGCGTGGTGGACACATCCCCAGAGCCTTCACCTGCCACGGCTGTGGAAGTGGTTGCTGCTGCGCAGGAGGAGGAGGTTGGTGCATGTTATATCACACATTTCACAATGGTGCATGCAAAGCTGTTTTCTTGTTGATACAGTATATATTCAAGTTAAATACAACACAACTTTAAGGTTCACAAGTGTATGTTGAAATGACAAGACCTCATTTCAGTTTAATTCTGTGTGAGTTACTTTAAGTAACATGTAAAAGCCGAGCGTGAGATGGGATTATTATTGGGGAATGCACAAAGGGAAGCAGCTAGAGAGGGGAATGGCAGTGCTAAAGACGCACTTAAAAATTTAGGAAGTGTATATGTACACAATAGAGATGTGTCTGCACAAGAGGCTGTCTACAGGTTGACTAGCATGCGTCTGAAGGAGTGTTCTAGGAAAGTTGTTTTTGTTCCAGTTGGGGATAAAGCGCTGTTAAAATGAGTTTGCCTTTATCTGTGTTAAAACAAAAGGCATCATCACATGACCTTACCACAGACGATATGTGGATGACTAGTTCTGTTGACAGATATAAGAATAGACCAAGAGACGGTACCTTTAATAATATGTGTATGGCAACATTTGCCTCAGAGTAGTGTATGGCAACATTTGCCTCAGAGTACCGTGTTTTGAGCAAATCTGAGATGTCTGTCAGCAGGATAGAACTAAAGAACAATTGTGGCTTCATTTTGAAAAAAATACGTTCCGAACCTGCAGTTGTTTGTTATGCGCGCTTTTCAGAAACCAAGAATCCAGAGTGTTATGCAGTTGTTTTTACCGTTTCTAACAGATGTGCACCTGAAACCGCCAGGTGAGCCTCAGGGACCCATGGGCAAGCATCGTACCAAGTTTCATTTAAATCACATGTGCCGTTGCAGAGATATAAACTTCTTCATTTTAAAGAGCGACACCTAGTGGTGATGGTCTGAAATTGTGCACGGTGCCTAAGGAAGACATGAGGAACTATGGACCCAAGTTTGGTGTCAATCAGACATACCAATGTTGAGAAATGGTCCTCTTCCTTTTTTGAGAAAAATCCACAGAAAGTGTTAATTTTATAACGTGCTTATTTTTTTTAATATCAAAATTCTTTGAATTACTTTTTTATTAGGATGGTCCCCACATGCTACGTGAAAAATTTTGTGCCAATCGGACAAAGCACATGGGAGGAACACGTAAAAGTAGTTTATGGACATTTCGCACTCTAGAAAACAAAATTCTAGGCGGAAGTGTGTGGGGCTTACATGCGGAGATTCAGCTCTATTCACCGAACGCGTGGATACAAGGATTTTGAATGTGCGACAAAGTATGCAGAAGTTATTAGCCTAAACGTATTTTTTATGATAGTAGCGCCACCTAGCGGCCAACCTGAAAGTGACACATAGAATATCAAATTTTTTACCACGCCTGACCACT
Organism: Dicentrarchus labrax; assembly: GCF_905237075.1. Lineage (NCBI taxonomy): Eukaryota > Metazoa > Chordata > Actinopteri > Moronidae > Dicentrarchus > Dicentrarchus labrax. The sequence continues at coordinate 27,196,936 of NW_026136706.1, read as the reverse complement.
TTGCCAATTAAAATTGAGTTTTCTTATATGTTATGGGGGGCAAAATCGCAGTCAAAGGCGCTAAAATTAATAATAAGAAACATAGCAAATACAATAGGGACCTCCAGCAGTCACTGGCTCGGTCCCTAATAAGAAACATAGCAAATACAATAGGGACCTCCAGCGGTCGCTGGCTCGGTCCCTAATTAAAAACATACTACTTTGGCTCTGATACAGACTGTAGTCACCACTTTGTAGTCAAACCCACAGCACTACCGGATTGGTTACATGGCATGAGTAAAAGTAGAGTAATATTGGTAAGGTTTAAAAGCTCACTTTTGCAGCATTTCACTAAATACACTTAAAGATCTGCATTTTATAAGTAAATTTCAGCTGGATCTGATCATCCTGCGAGGAGTAGAACATGAAAGTATAAAACGTGATACATCCTGTTACCAGTATGTGGCGCTATCACTATGTCTGAATATTGTCATGTAGACGTGTTCAGGGTGGGACTGTTATCAAATTTGAAGTTTCATTGAGATTGGATCATGTACGCTGAAGTTATGAGGACGTGTTCAGGGTGGGACTGTACATTGAAGATGAGTAATATCTGTTTGATGGCCAATCGGTGGAATTTGACACGTCGTCACGGACACACGGTTATACATACAGTCACAAATAGCACAACTTTTGATAACCAATGTGTGTAGATTGAAGTGATTGAATTTGAAGTCAATCTGATAAAATCTGTAGGAGGAGTTAGTTAAAACAGAAGCCCTTAAATGCCGGAAATGGCATCACAGTTTGACATTCGATTCAACCTGGCCAACTTTGAGGGCATGCCGTTTAATGTACATGCACAAATAGCACAACTTTTATTCAGCACCATTTTTTGACTGTACTGACCAATTTTGAAGCAGATCCGATAAATTCCCTAGGAGGAGTTCGTTCAAATACAATGCGAAAAATCACAGAAAATGACCAAAAAAATCAAAATGGCTGACTCTGAAGCCACGCCATGGACACGCCCTTTAATGTGCATGCACAAATAGCACAACTTTATATCAGCCCCATTTTCTTACTGTACTGACCAATTTTGAAATAGATCCGATAAATTCCCTAGGAGGAGTTCGTTCAAATACAAGGCGAAAAATTCACCGAAAATGCGCACGGAATTCACTATGGCCAATTTTGAGGGGACACCACGGACACGCCCTTCAACGTATATGCACAAATAGCACAACTTTTAATCAGAACCATTTTTTGACTGTACTTAAAAATTTTGAAGCAGATCTGATAAATTCCCTCCCCTTGTTCAAATACAACGCGAAAAGTTTGCAGAAAGTGAAAATGAAAATGGCCGACTTCCTGTGGGGTTTCAGGTATGGGTCCAAGAGTTTTTTTTGTACGTCCCGGCACGTTACACGTGCCTACCGAGTTTCGTACATATTGGTGAAACGTGGCGCCGGGGCTGCTGTTTTTTTATCCTGTAGGGGGCGCTACACACATGACAAACACGATTTTTGGGTTAGGGTTAGGGTTAAATTTAAATTTCTTCATTTTAAAGAGCGCCACCTTGTGGCAATGGCCTGAAATTGTGCACGATGCTTAAGGAAGACATGTGGAACTATGGACCCAAGTTTGGTGTCAATCGGACATACCAATGTGGAGAAATGGTCCACTTCCTTTTTTGACGAAAAATGTACAGGAAGTGTTAATTTTAAAGCGTGCTTGTTTTTTAAAATTTCAAAAATGTTTGAATTACTTTTGTTGCCAGAGCGGTCCCCAGGTGCTAGGTGAAAAACTTCGTACGAATCGGACAAAGTGTGTAGGAGGACCACAAAAAAGCAGTTTAAGGACATTTCGTGCTCTAACAAAAAAAAATTATAGGCGGGGCCTAGATAGGGAGATTCAGCTCCATTCACCGAATGTGTGGATACAAAGTTTTTGAATGTGCGACAAACTATGCAGAAGTTATTAGCCTAAACGCATTTTTTATGATAGTAGCGCCACCTAGTGGCGGACCCGAAAGTGACGCACGTAATATCCCTATTTTCACCTGGCCTGACAACTTTGCCAAATAAAATTGACTTTTCGTGTATGTTCAGGGGGTCAAAAATGCAGTCAAAGGGGGCTAAAAATAATAACAATAGGTAAGAAGATGAAATCGAGCAAAAACAATAGGGACCTCCAGCGGTCGCTGGCTCAGTCCCTAATTAATTAAAGGTGTTCCTTACTTTAATGTTGCAGCTTTTGGTTGGACAAAACAAGCATTGTGAAGGTGTCACTTTGGACTGTGGGTAATTGTGATAGCAATTCTCCCCTTTTCAAGTTTTTTTTACAAAGCAGGCAAACAATAATGAAAATAATCATTTGTTGCAGTCCAATACAAAATTGTTAACAATGAACTCCACCTCAACCAACTACAACAGTAAAATCCTGCTTTTACATTAACAATGACTCATAATAAGCTAATGATGTCGTATATAATAGTATAACAATCACAATTCAACACTTTAACGACATTTTACTCTTTATACACACATACTTTTACTCAAATTACATTTTCAGTGCAGGACTTTGACTTGGAACTTGTACCATGCACATTTTTACTGACGTAAAGGATCTGAAGACTTACTCCAATAAGTTATATATTTTTCAAAAAGGTGAGGTAGCACTAGCAAGCTAGCTAAATTTCTGGAGTAGCAGCTTTGTAGCAGGCAGAGACCACTACCAGTAATACGCTGACAATATTAACGATAATTTGACTGGCAGGCAATTAGAAAGATGGACAATGGCAAATAAGATTTCAAATATATGTCATTCTAAATTATATTTTTATAATGTTACACATAATAATTGGGTAATAATATCATTTAAAAAATAAATAAATAAATAAATAAATAAATATATATATATTTATTTATTTATTTATTTTTTTTTCCTTCAAATTTTCTAAGGCAGCCGTGGTGGCCAACGTACACAGCACTAGAGCACCAAATGTTGATTAATCTGCCACTGAAAATACAGCTGTTTTAGGAGATTACAGAGCCTTTCTAAAAATAAAATAAATATTTTACATAAAACAATACATGACCAGCCCCAGGCTGGTAAAGAAAAACAACCAAAAAAAAACACGAAACAACCATCAAACTGGCAGTTTTATGACCGAATTCTACAAAGATTCTTAGTTTAGTGAAAATCAACAGGAGTGTTGAGCCACTGAAATCCTGGACTGAATGCTGCTGAACAGTATGCTGCCATTAGCTCATATCATTAGCACATTCAGGGCTCAGACAGAGACCCAAAAAATGTACTGCTTCATTTATTTCTGTGTCAACAAACTTTTGCTGTGGCAAATCTGTTTGACACTATTGCTGTCAAACTGCAGGCCAAGCACTTAATTTTTATTAAAGGTTGACTCTAATTTGGTAAGCGAAGGCCTGCTGAGGGCTAACAGTCATATAAGCAGCTGCTGCTCTCTCATTAGTCTCCTCAGCTCACATACCAGCAATGACCTCTCACCTTTGATCTTCACTTGTTAAAATGCCAGAAGGACATCAATTAGCACGAGCCAAAGGTCAGGGTGAAAGCTGTGGTCAGCCAGTTCGGTGTGGGATTCATCACAGACGTCTCACTAATTAGCTGCCATTCATCCTGCTGCTTTTTATCCGTGATAATGACTAATCAGTCTGTCGGTCAGTAGGTCTTCCACTTTGGTCTGAATATCTCAATAATTATTACAGGATTGCGATGCAATTGTACAGACATTTATATTCTACAGAGAATGAATTTTACTAATCCTACTCTCCTACCTCTCCTGCCACCATGAGGGTGGTTCAGAATTAAATATCTTGACAACATAGATGCATTGCCAATAAATTTGCTACATATATTCAAGTTCTCAAGAGGAATTCCTCTAACTTGGTGATCGTCTGACTTTGCCCTCTGGTGACATGTTCACCTATTTATTGAAATAAATACTGAATTAAGGTGCTGATCGTCATCAAAACATTATATGTGCATAAAGCAGGATCATTGTCTCCATTGATTCACAGCTGCCTTATAGTGTATGAAAAGCTGCTTCTTTAGTTGATTAAATCCCTGCACCATCAAAAGTCAGCAGGAAACATGGTGACACATATGTTGATTTGAGATGTGGCGTGTCAGAGCACAGTGCCATTATGCACAGCCTGTGTTTACCTTCATTAAATAACCTGGAAGTGACATCAGACTGCTACAAGTCAACCACACACACCTCTACATGACTCAGTATTCTGATTTGTTGCTTATAGGGGATCATCATGTCATATTTTACAATATGATGCAACAATTTACAACATGAAATACATTAGAATTTGCATTGAATTGAGGTCTTATAAACTCTTTCAGCAAAATTTTTATTATGTCCATCATTTCGCAATTCAAATAAAAACCCATCATCTGCCTTTCTCTATAGATTTTAAGCTGCACGTCCTTGTCATGTTGCTCTGCACCTTCCAGACATTCCTCCTTTGTTAAACCGTTGTCTTCATGTTGTCTGTGATTGGCTCAGCTGTTTCAGAAACCAGTAATGAAACCAGTCATGTGACTATGACCTATACTGCTCTTCAATCAGCCATTTTGCACTCTGCTACTGCACATACATGAAGCAAAATAGAAGGTGGAGACATTCGTGAGACCAACTTTGAGCATGTTGTTGGGCTTGCGCAACTGATATTGGGCCATCTATCTTGTTAATTGACAAGTAATAAGCCAACTGATAAGGTGAGAGTGCTTTTAACACGTATTAACACCTTTTTTAATAAAATTTACTATTGACATTTTACTGATGATATTTGTATTGGCTGTTTTACCATATGCTTCAAGTTTCTAGGCCACGTCCGTAGAGTATCTTCTTTTTGTGTCCATAGAATTAATTCAACCTTCTAGTGAAAACCTAGTGTAATCTCACTTCAAGGAGGCAGACACACACTTCTCTGCGCTTCCATTAGAACAGTCACCCACCCAAAACCCCCGTCCACCTAAATTATTTAAAGAAATAAAAAAACAAGGAATTAAACATAAAAACCTAATACAAATTCAAACAAACTTCACAGTAGCACAAAATAAAAGAATGAAATGTGGACTGCTAAATATCAGGTCTCTGTCCTCTAAAGCTGTTCTAGTTAATGAATTATTATTAGATTATGATATTGATTTACTTTGTCTTACTGAGTCCTGGCTGTGCCATGAAGAATATGTTAGCCTAAATGAAGCGCAGCGGAGTAGAGTAGCAGCCATATGGTAAATGGACCTGTACTTGTATACCGCCTTTCTAGTCTTCCAACCACTCAAAGTGCTTTTACACTACGTGCCACATTCACCCTTTCACACACATTCACTCAGTGATGGCAAAGTCCATCGAACAGAAACTAACATTCATACACGGCATCGGGAGCAATGCGGGGTTCAGTATCTTGCTCAAGGATACTTCGACATGTGGCACCAGGAGCTGGGGATCGAACCCACAACCTTCCGATTAAGGAACGACCCGCTCTGCCTCTGAGCCACAGCCGCCCATATATAATTCAAGCCTTTTTAATTGATCCTAAACCTAAACTAATAAATTAATTTGAAAGCCTTGTTCTTAGTCTTTCTCACCCGACCTGGAAAACACTGTAGCCAGTTCTGTTAGTTACAGTCCTGTACTCTGATTTTCTATCTGAATTCTCAGAGTTAGACTGTATTAGCTTCTCTGCGCTGGCTCCCTGTAAAATTCAGAATATAATTTAAAATCATCTTCCTCACCTACAAAGCTCTTCATGGTCAGGCCCCTTCATATGGGTGGCTGTGGCGCAGAGGCAGAGCGGCTCGTCCCCTAATCGGAAGCTTGTTGGTTTGATCCCCGGCTCCTGGTGCCACATGTCGAAGTATCCTTGAGCAAGATACTGAACCCCAAATTGCTCCTGTGAATGTGTATGGTAAATGGACCTGTACTTGTATAGCGCCTTGTATGAATAAGTTAGTTTCTGTTTGATGGACTTTGCCATTGCTGAGTGATAAGTGTGTGAAAGGGTGAATGTAGCACATAGTGTAAAAGCGCTTTGAGTGGTCAGAAGACTAGAAAGGCGCTATACAAGTACAGGTCAATTTACCATTTACCAATACCGTACAAATATACACATTCACATTGCTAATCAAAATCAGAGCAGGGCTTGTTACTCAAAATACTGAGAAGGGTTTATTTATTACTTACTAAAGGGGCAGCTGTGGCTCAGAGGCACAACGAGTTGTCCACTAATCAGAAGGTTGTTCGATCCTGCCACATGTCGAGGCATCCTTGAGCACGATACTGAACTCCAAATTGTATGATGTGACATGTAGTGTAAAAGTGCTTTGAGTGGTCAGAAGACTAAAAAAGGCGCCATACAAGTACAGGTCCATTTACCACTTATTGTCACGGCCCACCAGCCGTGACCCTGGCTTCCTTCATGGTGTGTGTGAATGTAATTTTTGTATTCTTTTCTCCCCTTTGGTGTGCCTGCTGTGTGCTTGGTGTCCGTCTCTGTGTTTTGCTTTCCCCACATGTTCTGAAAGCCGCTGGTGGGCGTGCTTGCTGGAGCTCCTGCTTACTCACCTGTGGTTCATCACACCAATCAGCACACCGGGTCCTCGTCTACAATCTACCCACCCTTTATAAACCAGGCCGACCTTCCAGTCCCCGCCGGATTGTTGAATCATTTAGTATGAGCACACGCCAGCCAACCTGAACTTACTCGACTTTGAAATATCTCTTACTAACTTGTTGTTTTTTCCCTGTCACGTCTCAGACCATCTCACCCAGATCCTGGACCCAGTTCCCCCTGCCAGCACTGCAACATCCAGAGCACTGGAGCCGGAACCCATTCCCACTCTCTGTCACATCTGAATCTCGGTCACTTAAATCACTTTGTTTGTGCCTTTCAAATAAAACTCTTTATTTGAAACTTCACTCTAGTCTGCGCCTGAGTCCCGGTCACCATTCCTGACACTTATTACTCCCTGCCAACAGTAATTAGTCACAATACTAGTTATATTACTTTTCTGCTAGAGGACAAGAAATTGGTAATTGTGTATTTTCTCCCCAAAACTCAGACTTTATTTTAAAATCCAGTTTTGTTTGATATAATCAAAGAAATGGAATTTGAGCATTTATCTTCCAAACTAGTTTTCTCCACAATTATAAAAATTAATCTAAGGATGTGATTGGATTGTTGGCTTAACTGAAAAAGTATTACTGAAATGTATTAGTTAATAGTTACTTGTTACTGAGGAAATGCTTTATTTCCACACTGATCACAATTTCCACACAACACAATATAATTCTACTGTTAATAAAATAATAATAACTGACACAATATAGATAAGACAAACACAAAAAAAGACTGTCTCCATCTGAATTTATCATAACAGATAAATATAATTTCACATAGATGGAACCACACCAAAGAGTACTTATTAATTACTAAAGTGTTGTCTTAAGTAATGTTCTCTTAGCATTTAACTAACAAACATATAGAGCATATTATATGTGTACTATTTTGTTGTGTAATATGACTTGGAAGTGATTTCCATTCTAGCATTTGGTTCTGTCCAGTACGTTTTTGGTACAACTGTTTGCCTCAACAAAATTCTGGCCGATAACATGGAACATAAACACTTCACACTTAACACACACTTCATTGTCAAATCTTAATTAAACATGGTCCCATACCCATTTCTAACTGTAGGCTGCTCTGTCTGTCCAATTGCCATTTCCAAGATTGACTGACAGTTGCACTGCAAGACTACCCGCAATAGTTTTATTTAAGGTTTTTTTCTGTGCATGTCTTTTGAGCTCAGTCTATTTCAAATGAACTGAAAAATAAATACATGCCCTGACTTGTGACTAGCAAACTTACACTACTCTGTATTTTTACTGTACACTGAACTACATCCAGCAGCGTGCCTTGTTAAATAATTCTGTGCATCTGTACTTTGTATAACTAAAATAATAATGATAAAAATTGAGTGTTTGTTCTTATGACTTTCCTAATGAAAACCATCAATGAAAACATAATCTATTTTTCCCTCCAAAGAGAGTCATTCATGCATTAGAAACATTTGTTCTCAACCCACAAGAAAGAGATACACGTGCAGCTTTATTCTATGAAACTATGGTGGCCACAAAACTCACAACAAATGTGAACCTTCCAAATCTGGAGCCAGTGTTTGGTTTGTCTGTTCTGGACTACTGTAGAAACATGGTGGTTCAACATGGCAAACTCAATAGAGGGCGACCTGCTCCCTCTGTAGATAAAAAAAAGAAGCTAATTTTAAGGTAAGAAACATTTTATTCAGGTGATTATACACTAATGAAACCATACCTATGAATATCAAATTCAGTTTCTGCCAAAAGATCCTACTTAATGTTTCACACTGGACCTTTAACTCCTTGCATCAAGTATAAACCCAGCTTTAGTTTGGTTTCATCCAGTGGTAGTATCAAGAACTAAAGGTCTTCACAGATCCAAAATTCTGGACCCAATCTAAAACAGAACTTACAGTATGTAAAAGCAGTGGAAACTGACACAAAACCACGATTCAAGAACTGATTCTTGAAAAAAAGAAACTCTGGAAAGGGATCTGAGTCATTTAGATCCAACCTGAATAAACCTAAGAGTAATTCAAAATGGAGTTGAACAGACTTAATTTAATTTGTTTGTGCTTCACAGTTGGTCTCAAACAAACTTCTGTAATGATTATGACACATAACACGATCAGAGCTGATTGGATCCACTTGGGTATCGGACATATTGACACACATTTTGACTATCTGACCTGATTGGAATATAATTTGGATCCCAGGTCAGGTCTTGGGTACAATGAACTGTGAGGAGTTCTGATTGCAAACCCCCTTCCAGTTCAGGCCACTAGATAGAGTCAAACTAGCAGCATCAACCTCACATTGCTCCAGAGTGTGATTACACTGCCACATGACCTGGCATTGGTCAGAAAATGGACCTCAAAGACAAAACTCCACCAAATATCACTTTAACGTTATAGCTAATGCGACGAAAAACCACAGCATAAAATGCTGACATTGGACTGTAAAGACTCACCCCTCCTCCGTCCTCCTGTCTGTACTGTTTCCAGACCTGGCCTGTGTCACTGTAGAGCAGCAGGTATCTGCTGACCCAGTCTGAACTGATGGAGCACCCCTGCGTTGCCACAGCTGTCACCTTCATCTGGTCCCTGAGGTCCACCTGGAGCCAGGGATCCCGGTCTGTCACCATGGGAGACCAGCCTCCTGCTCCTTGGGAGAGCAGAAAAGAACATCATCCGTTCCATTAAACACACTATTTAAATGATGGACCGAGGATTGTTGTGGTCTTACTCACCCCTATGCCATTGGTTCAGTTTGCAAAAGTCAATGCTGTCCTGAGGCGTGCAGAGGGAATGTTAATGAACAGAAAACTTTCAGGTGACAATGGTCACCATAGTGAAGCTTCTCAGTTGCAAAAAGCTGGAAGATTTTAGAACATGCAATCTGAACTGTGTGCTATAGGTATAAGTGAGAAGGTAAAATAGTATCTGTGATAGATTTCGGAGTATGAGGGCTTGTCAGACACAAAAGCAGTGCACACTAGATGTTAGAATTAATATGAAGAAAGATTTTACAACTCTAGAAAACTACTTTTTTCCTTATCTTGACAATGTCAAGATATCGTCTTATCAGTATACGTGTGAAAGTACCTCTTGCATAATCAATGAGAAACTTATTACAAAGCTAAACAAAATCAGATAGCAACTCCTTTTACTTCTAGGTTGGTTTTCTAGTTTAATCAATTGGAAATACCATTTGTTGGTGTAGATACTGGCCAACCCTCCAGATTCTCCTGAGAGCCCCAATTTTGAATGCCCCCTTCCTCCCCTCCTCCTGTAATTTCGGCACAAAATTATTCCATACATTCCCTAGAATGCAGGTTCCATAATGCCCATATGTAGCCCAGCATAACCCTGGGTGGAGTATAGCCTAGTACACTGAACCAAATAGTTCTTGATTTGTTTCAACACTGAAAAGCAGTCTGCATTTCTGTATTATAGTAAGCTCTGCATTGAGAAAAACTGACACTGATAATAGACCCTTGTGAATGAAACCCTTTCAACTACTTATCCAGCAAGACAGACTGTGTCTTCAGTCCATTAAAAATTATTTTGTGTCCTACATGAATAATACACTTACTGCTGATTTATCTGCCTAGAAAGCAAGAAAGTGACTTCCATGTATGGTGAGTCTATCTCATTTATTTACACAACATGATGACATTTCTTGTAGTGATGCCATTTAAAAATTGGAATCTTCTTCACTCACGAGTCAGCTGCTCAGTGACTATGCCCAGTGAACATTTTTCTATCTATGGTCACTGGTGAAAAAACATGAAAAGTGAATTTTTTTTCATTGAATGTGAAGACGATGATTGAAGGCTCACATTTAGACCACCTTTTTGAAATAGTGGAATTTTACATCCAGTGTAAATATAAAAGCATGCGTCTTTTAGGAGTCAAACTAAGGTGTCCTGGGGTCCTACGCTTAACCCACTCAACCACATCATCCTCCTATTGAGAAGAACTTTTTCATTACTGCACATCTATACTAAATACTTTGACTTTCCAAGGCCTTTTTGCCAGAAAGCGCTTTCTGGTGTTGATTTGGGACAAGTGGCATATACAGTAATTACAGTAAGTGCTGTGTAGCATATAAAATGTTGTAAAAAACATATTTTACTCTACTTACCACCTCTTCTGTTGAGCTTGGCGTTGTGAGCAGCGAAACTGTTGGAGGACTGTGAAGAGCTCTGGAAGGATGATTGTGGTAATATGGACACCAAAGGACTGTTGCAGTTATCTATGAAAGAAAATGACAGCAACTATGAAACTGAAAGGGGAATTTAAGTGAATCTCAAACATCCAGCTGTAGGAACAAGAAGAAACACTGAAAAATGTCTGACAGCAGAAAATAATTTCTCAACATTTTTTATCGCAAATTTAGAGCAGTAGTGGGCAAATTGTGGCCCGTGTCCCCAGTCTGGCCCTTCAAATCTACTATCAGTTACATCTCTAGTTTCATAGGGCAACACAGAACAGACATCCACATATATAATTCATTCTGTTGCCAAATTAGTATTAACTTAAGCTGCTCTAACCCTGTCTTCAAAACAGAAAATGGTGATTTTATTAATTAAAAGTAATAAACAAACAAACCATATTAACAACATTTGAACATATACCATATCCTAATGCACTCTGTGAGTGCTCTCTGGATGAATTCTGTTTTATATATTGTTAGGGATGATCTTTCCCTGAAGTCAGCGAGGGCTGAGGAAGAATCTGTGTTTGTGGAGCTCTTTGGTGTCTTTGGTGGAACATTTTTTATAGTTGGTGTTATGTTATTTATCGCCCACCTGACTCTACTGTCCAAGATTTTAATGAAAAACTGTCCAGTTCTCTTGATTTGATAAACTAGGAGGATAAACTTTGTTATATTTTAGGAGACTTTAATATAAACCTCTTTAAAAATAATTTAGATACATGAACTACAGATTTTCTTAATATTCTTTATTCTAGTTACTTTTTCCCCACTTATTCAGAAATCTACAAGGGTAAAGGAAAATTCAGCAACTTTGAGAACATCTTAACTAACAACTTGAGAGAAGGAATGAAATCTGGGGTTTTGTATTTAGATTTGTCAGATTATTTTCCTATATTCCAGTACTCACTCTTTATCAAGCCTAATAAAACTAAACAAAATCAGAAAAAGATGTACAAAAGAATTATGAGCAAGTCAGACATTTCTAAATTTAAAGATATGCTTGCCAGTATCTCATGGAATGATCTATATAAAGAAAATAATGCTCATTCTGCATATCAACATTTTATGAAAGTCATTAGCTATAGTTTCAATGAATGTTTTCCAATAGGCAGTTCTACTAGGAAATGCAATCAGGACTTAAGTAGGCCTTGGTTTACAGTTGACTTGCTGAAGCTGCTGAGGAAAAAGAATAAATTGTACAGAAAGTATGTCTCAAATCCATGATGACATTTCTGCATCCCTAGTTAAACAGGTCAAGCAGTCAATTTTGCAGCCACTAGGTTACATTATTTCTCTGTCAATGGCAACAGGCATTGTACCAGAGGATTTCAAAGTTGCCAAAGTTATTCCTCTATTTAAAGCGGATGATCCGTGTTGTTTTAATAATTATAGACCCAAATCTATTTTGCCATGTTTTTCAAAAATATCAGAAAAAAATCATATAAAAAAGGATCCTTTCTTATGTAGATTCTAATTCAATTCTTTGCAAACATCAGTATGGTTTTCAGAAAAATCACACCACTGTCACGACTGAACTATGGACCAGAACCCAAATGCACAACTCTCAGACGAAAGTTTCAAAATAAGGTTTATTAACTAAACAAAAAAATCACTCCAACGAGGTAATACTAAGACTAAGAAAACAAACACAAAATCACTCATTAACAAAACAACAAGACCTGACCATGGCAGTGGTATGGATAAAGCACTGGTTCTCTGACACATGGGACAAGACGAACTGGCACAGGACAAAGGGAGACACGGACTATATATACACACGGTAAGGGCACAGGTGGAAACAATCAGGGCGGAGACAGGTAATCCCAAGAGCGGGAAAACAGACAAAAGGGAGAAAGTAAAACTGTTGACAAGAGACAGACAGGAAGTGGAACCAAAATAAAACAGGAAATTACAAGACAACATAGACACGAGACAAAACTGAATGAATTAACTTAACAAAGTTTTCTGGACATGACAGCCACTTATATGCCTTTGCTTCATTTGATTGACAAAGTTACCTCTGCATTAGAAAATAATGAATTTATTTGTAGTATATTCATCGATTTCTCAAAAGCTTTTGATACAGTTAACCACCATATTTTACTGAAAAAACTGCATAAATATGGTTTTCATGATGTTATGTTTGAATGGTTAAAAAACTATGTCTCAAATAGAAGACAGTTTGTTTGTATTAATGGATGCTATTCCAACAAAGCTACACTACTTGCGATCCATTCTTGGACCATTATTATTTCTTATTTATATTAATGATTTATCAAATGTCTCAAATATTCTTTCTCCAATAATGTTTGCGCTACAACTCTGGTTTATTCTCACTCAAATTTCAATTCTCTGATTAAAAATTTTAATGTTGATTTAACTAGATATGCTACATGGTTCAGTTTAAATAAGTTATTTCTGAATATAAAAAAATCTAACTATATAATATTTTGTGGCAAAAAATCATACTCTAAGGATTTTTGTAAAGTTATAATTCAGTCTGTTGAGTTGCCTCAAGTCTCAACAACAAGATTCCTGGGAATCTTTGTTGATGAGAGTTTGAATTGGAAAGGACAAATACACTGGGTTTGCAAAAAAATAAATAAATCTATCGGTATAATTAGGAGGCTTAGTAATCTTGTCACCACAAACTGCCTCCTACACTTTATTACAGTTTAATTTATCCAAATCTTTCATATTGTAATATAGTTTGGGCAAGCACCTTTCCTACTTTACTTCATAGAATTTTGGTTCTTCAGAAACGTTTTGTTAGGATGGCAACCCGATCTGAGTCACATGTCTCATCTCTACCTCTTTTTCAGAAACTCCAGATACTTACTGGTCATGACATCAATATCTCTCAAATATGTGTTCTTATTTATAAGGTATATTCAGATCATGAAAACTTTCCAGAGCACTTTAAGACTTATTTTAAATTAAATTCTCAGGTTCACTCTTATCCAACGCAACAATCTTTAGATCTTCATCCCCCAAGATTTTTTACGTGCAGAGGTCAATTTACTATTAAATTTAGAGGTACCAAGTTATGGAATACCTTTTCCCATCTGGCAAAAAACTCCATCTCTATAAAATGTTTCAAGAGATGTCTAATAGCCCATTTAACTGCTGCCTTAAAATTCTAATTCACACACAAACACACTTTTATATCATGTTTATATTTTTGTTTTTATATTGTTATTTTGTTGTCATTATAATTTGTTGTTGATGTTATATATTCTTTTTCTCTATTATCAGTTAGTTATTACTTTATGTAGTTATAATATTCTCTGTATGTCAATTTTCTGTTCCTTATAACTTTTAGGTGGAGGCTTTAAATAAGCCCATCTGGGTTTTCTGCCTCTCCCTGCACTTTACACTATTTGTTATCTTTGTTGTTTTTAATGTAATTCTAATCTGTGCAAAAATAAATAAATAAAAATAAAAATAAAATATACATCTTATCTTTATTTATTTCAGATCCTGTATAATTAAACATTCATAACATTACTCATTGAAGAACTAGTTCAACATTTTGAGAAAAATACACAGACCAACATTCTAAAGCTCACCAATTTAGATGAATTACATGTTACATGTTGTGCTACTTTTTGTTCAACAACAGTGTTGCTGCATCTCCAGCTAGTAGTGCAGGTTGTCAAACACGATCAGGGAGCCCGGGGTTTGGATCAGCTACAATGGTAGCAAACCTAGAGACCTGTGAAACAGCATAGGGACTTGTTGTTTTTTGGGCTTTTAATGCATGTTATCGAAAGTGACAGCCGAAAGGAGACAGGAATGTGGAGAGAGAGCGCGCTCTACCAGGTGAGGTGAACTTCACTACTACTTCTCACAATAAAGTTGGTCTTTATGCTATGAGTGTTGCTGGTGTTCTGACCTCTTTAACCTCACTGTGACAAGACTTTTTGAAGCTGCACACAGTCACTACACCAGCTGTTGTTCTACAAGAAACTCCCTCTAAGACTGTTGTTTTTACATTTCTGTTTGTGTTTGGATAAACCAAACAAGATTAAACATGTTACAGTGAGCTTTGGAGGTGTCAGTAGGTGTATTTTGTTAAATTTAGTCAGAGCTAGGTTGGTTGTTTTTCCCCTGCATCCAATCTTTATGCTTAACTAAGATAACCCCTACCAACTCCAGCTCTGACAAGGAACTTTCATTCTGTGTTGATTCTGACGACCCCTGTGGATAAAAGTGGTAGTGTTTCAACTGCCTTGTTTCATTGATTTCAAGGAGAACCTGACCGAATCTGACCAGATTTTACACAGTGGCAGGCATTGATTATATAGAAATGTATATAGAAATAGCCAGTCTTCTTGCTGATGCTCGTTTGTTAATGTAGGTCATGGAAATGCATCAGTATTGAATTAAGGCTGTTTAATAACCAGTTAAAAACTCATTGTAATACGTTTAAGTTATTGAGTTTTTTTTTTTAAAGAACAACCTCTATGTGTTCATACTTCTTCAGAAAAATGTGTCTTGAAACAGAACAGAATGAGTCAGTCAAGTAAATAAAGTGTTCAGTGGTCTGAAGTAGTTCAATTGCATTTTTATTTATTCTGCTGAAAATGAAAGAAATAGAAAATGCACCCTTGAGGAGTTCAAGTTGTTGGCGGAAAGTAAATCATCAGCCTTTCAGATATATTTTAAGGCAAGAGTAGTGAAAAAAAATAAATAAACAGGGCTGGCTCACTTAACCAGCCCTCCAATCTCTCTCCAACAGTCCATTAACTTGTGCAGTGACCCCTGAAAACTGGACAGAGGAGGCTGTAGTCCCTTGTAGGTGTGTATGTGTGTATGTGTTCTGTTTAATCCAGTAGTGTGAGATTAGAGCACTTCCAACATGCAGGGGCAGATTAACGCCGAATGTACACGGCATAGTGCTGTGCCGCATACTGACTACACTCCAGTCTGTCGCAGTTTCAGTGTCCACTGGACATGTTTCAGAAGCAGAGCATCTGTTCTTACGCAGCTGCATTTATAATAGTTTGGAGTTGTTTTGCTGAAATTTCTTTTTGTTTTACAAGATTAAATACAGAATTTTGCTTTTTATTTAGATCGTAACAGATGCATGTTGGCTGTACTCGACATGAAAACCTTTTGTTGCTTCTAACCTTCTCTGCCAGCTCTCATTTACAGTAAATGCCATGATGCAGTCATTAAGCTACATTTTGACTGATATTGTCTGATACAAGGACACAGTGTTGCATTGTCATTATATATATATATAAAAAATAGGGTTATATAATGAAATTCTGGTTGTTCCCTTGATCAATGACATTTATTTATCATTACACAACACAAAGTTGTATAATGAAATTAAACTTTGCAGTTTCTTCATGCTACACACATAGAACAAGATAATTACATTTATATTAGAGTAACATAATAAAAAAACAATATAAATAGATATTTATAGACATATATACATACACTATACAGCCAGGAAATAATTCAGCAAGTCATCTTTTGAATTTGCATCTGATTGAATGTAAACAGCAGCAACAAGAAAGTGATGATAATATGTTTTCATCTTCACATAAAAGAAACTGCGTCCATCCACTTGCGCAAGTATCATCGATGTTAACACAGAGTCTGCCTCCTCTCGTCTTGCACTTTATGACACTCATGAAAACAACAATACCTTTTTTACAACAGCCATTTTGACATGAAGTAATAGGGTAAGCACAGGTGTTACCAATGACACTAAATTGAGCATAGCGTTAGTTCAGGCAGGGCACGAAGTCAGGCTTAGCTTTCAGTTACAGCTATATCATACAAGCACAGCTAGTCATAAACATACATCAGCTGATTCCTCTAAGCTTCCCATTGGATACCATACACAGTCAGCTGACAGCTCACCTGATTTCCTCAAGCATCCAATTGGCAAACATCATGCATGGCGCCTTATTTAAGCTGCTTTAGCCTGCCTGCCTATCTCTGCTGCTCCCTCTACAAGCCTGTTTGCCAGGATGTTGTGTGCGTTACTTGTGGTTTGTCGTTTGTTTCTACTTGTCCTGTCTGCGGTGAGTATGATGGCGGGTCGACTGCATTGTGAAGTCTCAGCAGCGATCTCAGCTGTTGGGGAGAGTGTCGCTTTGAACAACAGAAGGGGGGGGGAATTGCTCCTGCGGCTCCGCTGCGGTCCCGGCTCCAGCTCCGGCTCCGGCGCTGCGCTGCCTTCCAGGGGAGCGCGGGTCCCAGGCGCAGCGGCCGGCTCCACCTGTCTTGCTTGTCTGCTCTGTCCAACTTCCGGTTGTCGCTTGCTGTCATGGGTTCAAGGGTCCAGGGTTCGGTTCGGCACGTCAGGCCGGCCAGTCTTCGTCCGCAGTTGGCCTGTTTCCCTCTTCGCTGTCTGCAGGTAGAGCGCATGATCCCACAGGTGCAGCGCTTGACGATGACGTCACAGCAGCTTGTTTTGACGGTGTCACATTCCCGCCGAGGATGCTGGGAAGTGCAGTCCCTATCACCATAGGGAAGAACGTGCTGCCTCTCAAGGGGGCATGAGAGATAAACCTTCAACCCCAGTAAATGTCCCTGAGCTGGGGAAGGCACTAAGAAAGCATCTAAACACTGTTAGTGAATTATCTGTTATAGGGCCGGTTCAGGGTTCTTAGCTGGGCTGACTTGGTTGCCAAAACCTACAATCTGCTTTGAAGAGCTGAGATAGTCTATGCTTTACTGAAGAAAGGATAACAAGGTCATATTGGTCCATTCATAAATCGCCTTCTCAACAAGCATTAAGGTATAGCTACCAGGGATATTCAGGGAAAATAAATAAACATAATTATTAATTTATCTGCTCTTGCAAGGCGAAACTAAGGCATAAATAGTTTAAATCCTCTGGCACTTTTCCTTATTTTATGCTATAATCTACAATGCCATCAGTTGATTAAAGAAGCATGTAGAGGCGCATGGCTAGCCAAGGCAGATGTCACAGATGCATTTAAGTCATGTATTACACCTTCACATTGGTATCTGTTCGGTTTAAATGAAGAGAAATTTACTTCTCAGTTAGGCTCACCTTTGGTTGTTACAGCAGCCCCACATATTTGACACTTGTCAGAGGCTCTCTGCTGGATTCTTTTAAATAACTGCAACTGCTTCGTGCTCCATCTCGTAGACTATTTTCTGTTAGTTGACTATCAATTCAAAATCAGACCATGCTTTTTTGCTCTTAAATATACTTTTAAACATTAGGTCTTCTGCTACTCAAGGAGAAACATCAGGCCCTGTAAGGCTAGAGTTCTAGGCTTCACTCTAGATAGTGTACTGATGCAAATTGCATCAGAGAGGTAATGAAAGCAGCAGGCAGTAGTAATTTCCAAAAGAAAACTGCTCTCCTTGCTTAGACATCTTAAATTGGCATGTGTGATATAAGGGAAGTCCCTCCTATTCAGGCTTCTGGACCTCTCCGATTTATAGAGCACTCCATGATATGGTGAGCTTGGATGAGGGCTGCAGATCCGAGCCCCAGTCCCGATCTCTTCTGTGTGATAATGGTATGGCATCTCCTTCTTTTACAATGAGCAGCTAGAATCATCATTTGCCATTAATTATAAAAAGATGCAGCATATTGAGTACATATAAATGAATCAAACACTGTGTGCCAGTTCACCCTAGGAGCTTTATGTCAACAGCAAGGTCTAATAGTGTGACTGCTATGATCTACTAGATCACTAATGGACAGCTTTGCTGAGCTTAGAAGACAGAGAGCAGACATGAGGGGCATTTAGGGAAGAGCAATGGAGCCACAAGTTTTCGGTGTTGTGTACAGACATAATGGAGATATAATTAATTCAAGCATACAGTAGAAGTGGCATGATTGACCTGTATGATAACCGCCCTTCTGTAGGTTTTGGGGGGGTATTTTAATAATCAGTGGTTCACAGACATATGGCTAAATACTGTCATCTCGCCAGCTAATGCCTCTTTTACCCTTTTAATGAATGCACCAATTGTTGTTTCACGTTTCTGTGGGGAAAGACTGGTCAAGGAAACAATCATGTTTTTGCGACATGAGGCAACTGCCAACATTTACAAGGGCGTTCTTCAGTTCCATTCATTAAAAGATTTGTAAGGCGCCTCACTTGGTTATCTATGTTGGGTAAATTCATTATTAGAGCAGCTCATATTCCATGCTTGGATAACAATTGCTGATTTTGTACCGGTTTGAATTGCAGAATTTCGCAGCTGTGCACGGAGGCAGCGCCATCCAGCCTGACTTATTTTCTCAAACCGTGTTCGTCTAAACACAACCATGCAATCCTACAGGCTATCTACTGCTTAGTATATGCAATCTGGCTTAGCTAATCTACATTAAATAACTCCTCCATTCAATTCGCATAGGAGCAGCAACAATGCAGCATCCGTAGCTCCTGTCTCAACGCTAAGGCTATGGGTATTGTTCATTATCTGCTTACGAACGATATCTCTGGCCTGAGGCCAAGCAATTCTTGATGCTCAAAAGCAATGAGTGCCCTGTAATTTCCGGCTTAAATTCATTAATGTATAGCAAATTTTTGGGGATATCTCTAGTATACTTAGCCATGTACTTCAACTAGTGTCTGCTTAGACGTATTGGTTTATAGTCCTGCTGGCTCCTCTTACTGGCACTTCCATGTAGCTCATGGAAGGGAGGTTGCCTGGTGTGATTCTTTGGGGGTCTCTGCTGCCGCTCTCCTTGTCTTAAACTTTTCCGTGAATGCACATGGAAGGTTTCCACGTAGGCATGTGGAAGGACAAGGAGGTCCCATACAGAGCCACACCACTAAATATAACACTCTGTTGGGAAATATGTTTTGCTGGCTTAATTTAAATATTCTTCTAGCATAACTTCTCAGGGATCTCTTTATTAATCCTCAGCCAAGTTACTTTAACTAGTATCTGCATTAATTATTGGCTTTATTACTGTTATTTATTTCTTACAAAAATTGCGCTGCTGGCTCCTCTTACTGGCACTTCCATGTAGCTCATGGAAGGGAGGTTGCCTGGTATGGTTCTTTGGGGGTCTCTGCTGCCGCTCTCCTTGTCTTAAACTTTTCCATGTATGCACATGGAAGGGCAGGGAGGTGTGCTCTCCCTGCCTTAAGGTTTTCCACATAGGCACGTGGAAGGACAAGGAGGTCCCAGAACAGAGCCATACCGCCAAATGTAATTCTGCTTGGAATATAAGATATTTTGACGAAAGTGGTCCTGACTGAAATTGAGCATAGCATTAGTTCAGGCAGGGCACGAAGTCAGGCTTAGCTTTCAGTTACAGCTATATCATACGAGCACAGCTAGTCATAAACATACATCAGCTGATTCCTCTAAGCTTCCCATTGGATACCATACACAGTCAGCTGACAGCTCACCTGATTTCCTCAAGCATCCAATTGCTGCTCTGTTCTGTACCCTGGGGTCTCTGCTGCCGCTCTCCTTGTCTTAAACTTTTCCATGTTTGCACATGGAAGGGCAGGGAGGTGTGCTCTCCCTGCCTTAAGGTTTTCCAAATAGGCACGTGGAAGGACAAGGAGGTCCCAGAACAGAGCCATACCGCCAAATGTAATTCTGCTTGGAATATAAGATATTTTGACGAAAGTGGTCCTGACTGAATTAAGGTTTTGTTTCATTTAGTGTAGCAGAGCCATTCCAGTTCCAGTGAGCTGTCTGCACAATAGCAGCACTCTGTCTCTCTTTGACCTGAATTGAACAATAATGGTGTAAACCCCTTACTAATGTAAAACCATCAATTACTATTATTCACGTGTATTGAACATTTTATTTATATTAATTTTACATTCAAATTATATGTTTTGTATGTTGTCAATTTAAAAGTCTCACTGTGCTTGGGTCTTAATACTATTATAAAAGTGAGACTGATCAATCAATTATTGGTTATCGTTTCCTAACTAATGTGCTCCTTTGACTTAAGACACAGCGTTCCGCCGGCCCTGTGATAAATAGAGCTTGTACCTGACTGATTTTGCCTGGCATTTCAGCTTCAGAAAGAAGTAGAGCCTGAGATAGAACCACAGCGTGCTACCAGCCCTGTGAAAAATTAAAGTTACCTACCTAGCTGTTACTACCACGTGTTCCAGCCTGTGTAAACTTTAATCCCCTGACTGTTACTGCCCTGCATATCAGTTAGTGCATGTGAGATTTGTTGTGCCCACTAGAGCCATTAGATGGTCTTGTAGCTACCCCTCCTTTGCAGATAGCTACCCCCCACAGTGTAGGCCAACACAGTGTTGGGATAGACTACATGGTGTCTGCCACGCAACACCACAGTAACCACAGTAAACGTGCTACATCTCCTCCTCCATTCCACAGAGAACATTGGAGAACCCCAGTGTAGAGCAGTTTATTTATTCCCTAGCACAGAGCCTAAAGCCTGGCTACCCTGAATTCATCAGTAGTTTGAATTTCAGTGAGTGTAGGAATGAAATAGACTCACTACTCAATGACAGTTGCGATGCTCAGACCGCATCCAATGGTTCATTGCTGAGATATTTGCTTCTAAACTTCCACAGGCAAACCAGTCTTGCTTTTCAGAGCCAAGCAGCCTTAGAGAAGGAAGTAGATTGCTTAAAGCACAAAATGCTAGCCTCCTCCAGGAAGTTCAGACAGCTAATAAGAAAGCTATGCGCTATTTAGGAGACCTGCATTCAACAGAGCTAGAACTCTGTTCAAACAAGGAGGACTTGATAGGGCTTAGATTAGGACATCTTGCCCCTCCACAGTCATTCAGCAGCTGTGACTCTTTTCTGATTCAAACTCCTCCCTTGGCGAGAGGTTAACTCCCTCTTCCCTCACAAGATGGGACCAGTCCCCAAGCGACCCTGAGTCCCTGTGAAGAAAGTCAGTTCCTCAAACTCCACAGAGAGACAGAGGGAATAACTACCTGACTTCTCATCTCCCTGAATCAGACATTGTCAACCAAAGAGAACTGTAGCAAGTGACGCACATGTTTACAGTCAAGCTAGCTTAGCCTCGCCTTACCCGGTAACAACCTCACATATTCCCCACCTTGAAGAGCTTGAGCATATAGCTAAAGATTGCGATTGCCATATTGAAGATTATATTAGGGAGTTAGATAATATTCTAGTTGACTTGCCCCATACAACCCTGAGGGAGAAAGTAAAATTTGTGTGGAAGAGTGAGTGATACCAACCTCTTCTATGTAGAACTCCAAAGCTCCCACTTTAGTTATTAATAAGGATTTTGATTGTAGTTATTAATTTAATTATTAATCTGAATTCTGAATTGAAAGTCTAGTGTATTTTTATGAGACTGATCAATCAATTATTGCCTATCGTTTCCCTTATTTAAGGGTGGTGCCCCGAGAATCTTTAATATTAATTAAAGTCATTTTCTATTATATTTTGATAATTATACATTTTGATAACCATCAATTGATTAAACTAATACAGTTAGACCACTGTTACACACTACGACGTGGAGCCCGACATTACTAAATAATGTTTCTGGAGTAGCAACAGCAAAGTCACTATGAAAATATATATAATATTACCTCACTGGAAACAAATCAAAAATGGCAGTAAAATAATAATATTCCTGATATTGAACACACACATCAGTCAGTGTCAGTCCTTCCTTCTGTCCTCTCAGATTGTGACAAACTAATATAACAGACTACATACAGACTCACTATCATATTAACAAGCATGCTGTAGTTGTAACAGCTGCAGACAAAGCAGGTGCACTCACTTTTCGACTATGTTCTTGAGTTGTCGTCAACTCGAGTAAACTGCGTAAACTGCACACTGTCCTCTTTGCTGTGTGTGTGTGAGCCGAGTCCTGCCCTCTATCCTGCAGAGGAGAGAGACAGAGAAGTGTGGCACCCTGTTCATTATGATATGATATTTTGGTGCCCCCAAATTTGGTCTGCATTACATTTCCATCGAATTAATTTTCTATTGGAAATTTGCTGTATATAAACGTGTAGGTGCTATGATAAATCCCTTCGGTACCATTTGTTGGTACAACAGTGGTTAAAAGATGCATCAAAGTTTGTTAATTATCAAAGATAATAGAAAATGACTTTAAATTAATATTAAAGTTTCTTGGGGCACCACCCTTAAAGAAGGGAAAAGATAGCCAATAATTGATGAATCAGTCTCATAAAATACAATCAAATGATTAATTAAATTAATAACTGTAACCAAAATCACTATTAATAATAGGGTTTAAGGTTAAAGGTTGGTATCACCCACTTTTGTACGAAATTAAATAGGCTAGCATGTAAAAACAAGCATTTATTAATGAGATAATAAAAACAAACAGAGGAAAATGCACTATAAACAATTTAACTTAAGGGTTAGGCTTTCCGCCTAAATTGTTTTCCGCTACAGCGTGAAATGTCCAAGCACAACGTTCCGCGTTCGATCTATACGTTTTTTTATCCGGTCTGCGAGAAACTTTTTTCGTAGCATCTGGAGACCGTCCCTGTTTTAAGTATTTTGATATTTCAAAAAATAAGCACGTCATAAAATAAGCACTTCCTGTTGATTTTCCGTCAAAAAAGGAAGTGGGGCCTTTCTCCACATTGGTATGTCCGATTGACACAAACCTTGGGTCAATAGTTCCTTATGTCTTCATTAGGCATCGTGCACAATTTCAGGCCACCGCCACAAGGTGGCGCTCTTTAAAATTAAGACGTTTTTTTCTCCACATCGGCCGTGGTCTTGTATTTGAACGAACAAACTCCTAGGAAATTTATCAGATCCGCTTCAAAATTGGACAGTACACTTGGAAAATGTTGCTAGTTAAAAATTGTGCTATTTGCGACTCTACGTTGAAGGGCGTGTCCGTGGCGTGCCGTCAAAGTTGGCAATTTTGAATTCCGTGGTCTTGTATTTGAACGAACGAACGCCTAGGGAATTTATCGGATCTGCTTCAAAACTGGACAGTACACTTGAGAAGTGTTGCTGTACGTTGAAGGGCGTGTCAGTGGCGTGCTGTCAAACTTTAATGTACCGCCAGAAGACACAAATTTACTGTAGCTTGAGTGTACATTGTCCAGTCGACACCAAGCTTGGGTCCACAGTTCCCCATGTCTTCCTTAAGCCTCGTGCACAATTTGAGGCCATCGCCACAAGGTGGCGCTCTTGAAAATGAAGAAATGTATATCTCCGCATCAGCACGTGTGATTAAAACAAAACTTGGTACGATGATTGGCCATAGCTCCCTGAGGCTCACTAAAAGACGTGTCAACAATTTTCCACTAAGGGGCGCTCTGGCTGCAGGGTAAATCATTCTGCGGAGACCGTATTAGTTATGAATTGACAGGGCACGTCTAGACTGGTGCCTGTATCTCACATACCAAAAATCGTGTGTTTTATTTGAACGAACTCCTTCTAGGAAATATATCCGATCAATTTCAAAAATTGGTCAGTACAATCAAAACAAACTGTAGATAAAAAGCTGTGCTATGTGTGACTGTGCGTCAAACGGCATGCCCATGGCGTGGCGTCAAATTTCAACAACTGACTTTCAACGAAAAAGGAAGTTGCCATAACAGCGTACATGATCAATCTCAACGAAACTTCACATTGATCTGATTTGCGTGAAATTTTCATGTTGTGGTCCGCACGTTACAACGCCACGTGTTACAACGGCCCGTGTTACGACGGCACATGTTACGACGGCACGTGTTACGACGGCACATTACGTGCCAGCAGAGCTCATGACAGTACACTTGAAAATGTTGCTGATTACAAGTTGTGCTATTTGAGACTGTACGTTGAAGGGCGTGTCTGTGGCATGCCGTCAAAGTTGGCCATTTTGAATTCTGTGGTCATACAAACTAGATGAAAAGTTGAGCTATTTGTGACTGTCTGTCAAACCGCATGCCAGTGACGACTTGTCGAATTCAGATGATTTGCCATTAAACAGTACTCATAACTTCAGTGTGCAATGTCCAATCTCCAATAAACTTCAAATATTCTGTAACAGTCTCGCCCTGAACACGTCCTCATAACTTCAGCGTACATGGTCCAATCTCAGTGAAACTTAATGTGTTTGAAAAGAGTCCCGCCGTGAACATGTCTACATGACAATATTCAGACATAGTGATAGCGCCACCTACTGGCAGGAAGTAAGCGCTGCATGGCGATTTTGAGCTGATTTACGTGAGATTTTCATGTTGTGGTCTGCACGTGTTACGACGGCACGTGGCGCGGTTGCAGCATGCCCCAAGTTGCGTGGAGTGCGAGGTCCCGCCCAACGCTGCTTGCAGCTTTAATTAGATCTTAGTGCTGCATTTGACACCATTGACCATGATATTCTTTTACAGAGACCTGAGCATCAAGTTGGCATTAAAGGAACCGCACTAAGCTGGTTTAGGTCATACTTATCAGATCGTTCTCAGTTTGTTAGTTATCGATTGATGAATCTTCCATAAATACTAAAGTTAGTCATGGAGTTCCACAAGGTTCTGTACTTCTGGACTAATACTATTTACTTTATATATGCTTCCTTAACGCAACATTATTAGGAATCACTCCATTACCTTTCATTGCTATGTAGATGATACGCAGTTATATCTATCGATCAAGCCTGATGAAATTAATCAATTATCTAAATTGCAAACATGTCTTAAGGACATAAAGTCCTGGATGAGCTGCAATTTTCTGATGTTAAAGTCAAAAAAAAAAACGAAAAAAAACTGGCCCCCACAAACCTCAGAGACTCACTGTCTAAAGATATAGTTACTCTAGATGGCATTACCTTGATCTCTAGCACCACTGTCAGGAATCTTGGAGTTATCTTTGATCAGGACATGTCATTTAAAGGAGTCATATTATGCCCCCTTTCAGGTTCATAATTGTATTTTGTGGCTCTACTACAATAGGTTTAGATGTTTTAATGTTCAAAAAGCACATTATTTTTCTCATACTGCCTATAGCTAAGGACCTCTTTTCAGCCTCTTTCTAAAACAATCCGTTTTAGCTCCTGGCTCTTTAAGGCCCCCCTTCCAAAAAGCCCAGTCTGCTCTGATTGGTTAGCATTATGACACGGATGACGCACAATGACGCGGATGGCTCTTTCTCGTTCACGCGCTCGCTCGCTTGTAGCAGAGCTCCGCTACACAACCAGGAAGTAAACTGCAGTGGGTTGCAAGTTGATGACGTCAGAAATGGGGAAACGTCAGAAATGGGCAAAAAATCTTAATTTAGTGTTTTATCTCCTGCATTTTGACTGAGGCAGCCCACAAAAACATGACTGAGTCATCTTTTTTCACACTTCGCCTGCTGATAGGCACTCCAGAGTCCCAAATCCACATAATCAAACAATTAAAAGTTTTTTTTGCATAATATGTCCCCTTTAATTCCCACATAAAGCCAACTCTAGGACTGCCTTCTTTCATTTACGTAATATTAGTTCATGTGCTTTCTCGTTTTGCAGGTTCTCATGGATCCTGGTGGAGCCTCCTGCCATGGTCCTGTTTGACTCCCATTGCTAATATTACTGATATTATTAGGGACCTCGCAAGCAACCGCTGTAGGTCCCTATTGTTTTTGCTATGTTTCTTCTTACTTATTATTTTTAGCACTTTTGATTGCATTTTTGCCCCCCTGAACATATTTGAAAAGTAAATTTTATTTGGCAAAGTGGTCAGGCCTGGTGAAAAATTTTATATACTATGCGTCGCTTTCAGGTTGACCAGTAGGTGGCGCTACTATCATAAAAAATGCGTTTAGGCTAATAACTTCTGCATAGTTTGTCGCACATTCAAAAAACTGGTATCCACGTGTTTGGTGAAAAGAGCTGAATCTCCCCATATAGGCCCCGCCCACTTCCGCCTATAATTTTGGTTCGTTAGAGCGCGAAATGTCTTTAAAATACTTTTTCGTGTTCCTCCAACACGCTTTGTCCGATTCGCACAATATTTTTCACCTAGCACCTGCGGACCGCCCTAGCAAAAAACGTAATTTGAACATTTTTGAAATTTCAAACAATAAGCACGCTATAAAATTAGCACTTCCTGTGGATTTTTCGTCAAAAAAAGAAGTGGACCATTTCTCCACATTGATTTGTCCGATTAACATCAAACTTAGGTGCATAGTTCCACATGTCTTCCTTAAGCATTGTGCACAATTTCAGGCCATTTCCACTAGGTGGCGCTCTTTAAAATGAAGAAGTTTATATCTCTACAACGGTATGTGTGATTAAGATGAAACTTTGTACGATGCTTCCCCATGGCTCCCTAAGGCTCACTTAAAAAGGCCAAAACAAATACGCCACTAGGTGGCACTCTTTTGGCATGATAAATCACTGTGCGGAGACCGTAATAGTTATGAATATGAAATTCACAGGGCACATGTAGAGTAGTGCCTGAAGCTCACATACCAAAAATCGTGTTTGTAGTGTGTGTAGCGCCCCCTACAGGATAAAAAAACAGCAGCCCCGGCGCCACGTTTCACCGACATGTACGAAACTCGGTAGGCACATGTAACATGCCGGGACGTACAAAAAAGCCTCTTGGACCCATACCCGAAACCCCACAGGAAGTCAGCCATTTTGATTTAAAGTTTCACTTTCGGCAAACTTTTCGCGTTGTATTTGAACAAACTCCTCCTAGGGATTTTATCGGATCTGCTTCGAAATTTGTGAGTACAGTCAAAAAATGGTTCTGATTAAAAGTTGTGCTATTTGTGCATGTACATTAAAGGGTGTGTCCGTGGCGTGCCCTCAAAGTTGGGCATAGTGAATTCCGTGTGCATTTTCTATGATTTTTCGCGTTGTATTTGAACGAACTCCTCCAAGGGAATTTATCGGATCGGCTTCAAAATTGGTCAGTACAGTCAAAAAATGGTGCTCATTAAAAGTTGTGCTATTTGTGACTGTACATTACGGGGCGTGTCCGTGGTGTTCCCTCAAAGTTGGCTCAAATAGTTGGATGCTATTTCCGGCATTTAAGGGCTTCTGTTTAACTAACTCCTCCTACAGATTTTATCAGATTGACTTCAAATTCGATCACTTCAATCTACACACATTGGTTATCAAAAGTTGTGCTATTTGTGACTGTATGTTTAACCGTGTGCCTGTGACGACGTGTCGAATTCCACCGATTGACCATCAAACAGATAGTACTCATATCTTCAGTGTACAGTCCCACCCTGAACACGTCCTCATAACTTCAGCGTACGTGATCCAATCTCAATGAAACTTCACGTGTTTGATAACAATCCCACCCCTGAACCCGTCTACATGACAATATTCAGACATAGTGATAGTGCCACATACTGGCAACAGGAAGTATCACGTTTTATACTTTCATGTTGTACTCCTTGCAGGATGATCAGATCCAGCTGAAATTTACTTAAATAAAATGCAAAAACACATTGTTGATTATATGTGTTGACTGTGGTGAGGGGGCGTGTCTGTGGGGTGGCGGAAATTTTGATGGACCGCCACAAAACACAAATTCGCTATAACTTGAGTGTACATTGTCCAATCGGCTCCACACTTCAAATGCTTGATAACAGTCCTGCCCTGAACACGTGTACATGACAATATTCAGACATAGTTATAGCGCCACTTACTGGCAATAGGAAGTAAACGCTGCTTGGCGATTTTGAGCTGAGTTACGTGAAATGACCGTGCCAGTGACGATTTGTCGAACTCAGCGGATTCGCCATAAAATAGCATTCATAACTTCAGTGTCCAATGTCCAATTTCCAATAAACTTAATATTTTCTGTAACATCTCGCCCTGAACACGTGCTCATAACTTCAGCGTACGTGGTCCAATCTCAATGAAACTTTACGTGTGTTACAACAGTCCTGCACTGAACTTGTCTACATGACAATATTAAGACATAGTGATAGCGCCACCTACCAGCAACAGGAAGTAAGCGCTGCTTGGCGATTTTGAGCTGATTTACGTGAAATGTCATGTTTTGGTCCGCACGTGTGACGATGGAACGTGACGCGGCAGCAGCACGCCCCGAGTTGTGTGGAGTGCGAGGTCCCGCCCAACGCTGCTTGCAGCTTTAATTGTCATTATATTTATTAGGGATCGAGCACTTACCAGTGCAAGGCCCTATTGTTCCTGTAGGAATCATTATTATTTTTCTGCCCCTACTAACGCATATTTGACCCCCGCAGCATGCTCAAAAAGTCATGAAAATCTACACAAAATTCAAACGTAGTGAAAATACCGATATGACATTGTCCCTGTGCACGTGGGCCGCCAAACGGCTAAGCCACACCCCCCAGAATCAGCCCCCAAGACACGTAAGGCTGACATGTACGAAAATTGGTACGCGTGGGTATGATGATAAAAGAAGCAGAAAAGTCTCAAGGACCCATACCTCAAACCCAACAGGAAGTCGGCCATTTTGGATTTTGTGGTCATTTTTGGCGATTTGCACACGTTGTATTTGAACGAACTCCTCCTAGGGCATTTATCGGACCGACTTCAAATTTGGACACAGCCATCTAAACACATTCAGTATTAAAAGTTGTGCTATTTACGTTATTCCGTCAAACTTCGTGGATGTGGCGTGGCGTCCCGTGTCGTGCAATTTCAAACCTTCGCCATGAAAGAGGGATTCGTCATAACTTCTGCATACATGATCCGACTGCAACGAAACTTCTGTTGTTTGATAAGAGTCCCACCCTGAACACGTCTATGTGATAATATTCAGTAATAGTCAGAGCGCCACCTAGTGGCAACAGGAAGTATCACGTTTTATACTTTCATGTTCTACTCCTAGCAGGATGATAAGACCGAGAAATGTATTTATAATATGCAAAACACATTGTTGATTATATGTGATGACTGCGGTGAGGGGGCGTGTCTGTGGCGTGGCGGAAAATTTTGATGTATCGCCACAAAACACGAATTTGCTATAACTTGAGTGTACATCGTCCAATCGGCTCCAAACTTCACATGTCTGATAAGAGTCCCGCCCTGAATGCATAGTGATAGCGCCACCTAGTGGCAACAGGAAGTAAGTGCTGCGCGGCGATTTTGAGCCGATTTACGTCATATTTTCGTGTTGTGGTCCGCGCTTGTTACGTCGGCACGTGGTGTGGCCGCAGCGCACCCCGACGGCGTTCGTGACTCTGCCGCGGCACGCCCCGACGCGCGCCGGTGTGCGAGATCCCGTCCAACGCTGCTTGCAGCTTTAATTGGTATTATTATTACTACAGTTACTATTATTACTATAATCACTGCTCATCATCCACTATCGTTGTTGTTGTCGTCGTCAGCATCTTCTTCATGTTCATCATCATCAGTCACTACTAATAGTGTAGTTCTTGCTACTGTTGTTGCTATTTACCTTTGTCTCTGTCTCTGTCCTTCTGTTGTAACCTCTGTTCTCTCTCTCTCTCTCTCTCTCTCTCTCTCTCTCTCACCCCAACCGGTCGAGGCAGACAGTCTGTCAGAGGTTGCTGCCTCTTAAAAGGAAGTTTTTCCTTGCCGCTGTTGCCAAGTGCTTGCTCATGGTCGGAACTGTTGGGTCTCTGTAAATTATATAGTATGGTCTAGACCTGCTCTATTTTGAAAAGTGTCCTGAGATAATGTCCGTTTTGATTTGGCGCAATACAAATCAAATTTAATTTAATTGACTTAATTAAGGGTGTGGCCACTTTGAGTGACAAGTAGGTGCCGTCACAGAGCTGTTTTCAGTAACCAGGCTTTATTCAACCTGCCTGAGCTCCACCCATGCTCCAAACCTCCAGTCTCCAGTCTCCAGGAGACTACATCTATTTTTATTTATACAGTCTATGCTCTAACTTAACACACAGACATGGGATTGATATCCATCTCATTATCTCGCTCTCAACCCCCACCCCGCAAAAATAAATATTTGCCATAATTTCGAAGTGGGTTAAGCATGAAAAATCACCACTATTGTCCTATCAGTTTTTCCTATTTTTCCTTTAAAGTCTTTATATTTTCTATAATATTTTGTAATATTCTTATTTTATCCTTATTGTACTCTTTGCACTACATTCCCCTATGCTGCTGTGTCTAAATTGAATTTCTTCCATGGGGGAATCAATAAAAGGTACATGTTATCTTATCAAGCCTCTGATTACCTCAATAAAAATAAAGTGAGCATTGCATTTCCTCTCCATTCCATCTGCACTTTACACCCCCACATACAACAAATGAGACCTTGACACCCTTGAAAAGCAAAACAAACCAATAACATTTTTATGGCACAAGACATGTTCTTAAATTGACACGTGGAGCAGTAACTGTCAGGCTCTGCAGGGTCTAAAATCATTTCTCCATGTGCAAAATCCATCTTATAATCCCTGTTCCTTGTGAGCAAAACACCGAGCTGTCAGTCACAGAGACTTATGGATGGAGGCTGATTTCACTGCTGCTCCTCACCTCCTTGGCCTGTGGGATAATTGAAAATCCTCCACAGCATGAATGTGATTGTGTTATGGCACACTCTCTATGCAAAGCTCTGGGGCTTAAATCTCGTCTCCATGCCAGCCCAGACGTGCAACGGCACAAACACATGACTGTGACAGAGTGTCTCTCAAAGTCATAAATACATCAAGTGTTGGAAAAAGACACAGAGCAAAGACTTTCAAGTGCTGCAGTGATGTTTGTTGGTGCGGGCCAACAGCGTGGCAGCTGCACACCACCAAAGGAGTCAGCTCCACACCCCAGGCTTGTGTTACACCACCAGAGGTTATCACTGATTGTGTTTGGGATAGAAAATAATAGAAGCCACCACTCCCTCCCTCCTATTGGTTCCAATGGAGAGCGATCTTGCAGTGATGCTTACAAAGATGGATGACACATAGAGATTCAGGCAGTGAGCTCCCTTTATCCTCTCTGGGCTCCCTTTATCCTCTCTGGCCTCTAAGATGTTCATCAGTTAATAAAGAGCTCCATTAAGGTGTTTGAGATGTAATCTAATTTAGTCTGCACACATGAACTTCTCAATGGATACAGTAACATGGATGGGAATCGAAAACCGGTTCCAAACTGTCTGATCCACTGGAAGCCTCCGAGCATATCAGTTCCTTTTATCAATTCCAGCATGTTTTTCTCACAGTGGTATTGTGGAAACGGAAACTAAGCACACACTCACACACCAATGACACAGCATCAGGAGCAATTTGGGGTTCAGTATCTTGCTCAAGGACACTTTGACATGCAGCGGGAGGAACCACTAACCTTCTGATTATCCAATAAATATGTCAATGCTGCTGGAAAGTTATGTAGTGGAAAAATGCAAAAAAATAAATTAATTAAAGCTGCAAGCAGCATTGGGCGGGACCTCACACTCCACGCAACTCGGGGCGTGCTGCGGCCGCGTCACGTCCCGTCGTAACACGTGCGGACCACAACATGAAAATCTGCAGTTAATCAGCTCAATATCGCCACGCAGCGCTTACTTCCTGTCGCCAGTAGGTGGCGCTATCACTATGTCTGAATATTGTCATGTACACGTGTTCAGGGTGGGACTGTTATCAAGCATTTGAAGTGTGGAGCCGATTGGACAATGTACACTCAAGTTATAGCGAATTCGTGTTTTGTGGCGGCCCATCAAAATTTCCCGCCACACCTCAGACACGCCCCCTCACCACAGTCAACACATATCATCAACAATGTGTTTTGCATTTTAATTTTAATCAGTAAATTTCAGCCGAATCTGATCATCCTGCGAGGAGTAGAACATGAAAGTATAAAACGTGATACTTCCTGTTACCAGTATGTGGCGCTATCACTATGTCTGAATATTGTCATGTAGACGTGTTCAGGGTGGGACTCTTATCAAACAAGTGAAGTTTCATTGAGATTGGATCATGTACGCTGAAGTTATGAGGACGTGTTCATGGTGGGACTGTACACTGAAGATATGAGTACGATCTGTTTGATGGCCAATCGGTGGAATTCGACACGTCGTCACGGGTGCACAGTTAAACATACAGTCACAAATAGCACAACTTTTGATAACCAATGTGTGTAAATTGAAGTGATCGAATTTGAAGTCAATCTGATAAAATCTGCAGGAGGAGTCAGTTAAAACAGAAGCCCTTAAATGCCGGAAATAGCATCACAGTTTGACATTCGATTCAACCTGGCCAACTTTGAGGGAATGCCACGGACACGCCCTTCAACGTACAAGCACAAAAAGCACAACTTTTAATCAGGACCATTTTTTAACTGGACTGACCAATTTTGAAGCAGATCCAATAAATTCCCTAGGAGGAGTTTGTTCAAATACAACGCGAAAAATCACAGAAAATTACCAAAACAATCAAAATGGCTGACTTTCATGCCACGCCACGGACACGCCCTTTAATGTACATGCACAAATAGCACAACTTTTAATCAGCACCATTTTTTGACTGTACTGACCAATTTTGAAGTAGATCCGATAAATTCCCTAGGAGGAGTTCGTTCAAATATAAGGCGAAAAATTCACCGAAAATGCGCACGGAATTCACTATGGCCAACTTTGAGGGCACGCCACGGACACGCCCTTCAACGTACATGCACAAATAGCACAACTTTTAATCAGAACCATCTTTTGACTGTACTCAAAAATATTGAAGCAGATCCGATAAATTCCCTAGGAGGAGTTTGTTATTTGTTATATAACGCGAAAAGTTCGCCAAAAGTGAAAATCAAAATCAAAATGGCCGACTTCCTGTAGTGTTTCGGGTATGGGTCCAAGAGGCTTTTTTGTACTTGCATGTTACACGTGCCTACCGAGTTTCGTACATATCGGTGAAATGTGGCGCCGGGGCTGCTTTTTTTTTATCCTGTAGGGGGCGCTACAAACACGACAAATATGATTTTTGGTATGTGAGCTTCAGGCACCACTCTACACATGCCCTGTGAATTTCATATTCATAACTATTACGGTCTCCGCTGTGATTTACCATGCCACCAGACCGCCACCTAGTGGCGGATTGTTGACACATTTTTTAGTGAGCCTCAGGGAGCCATGGGGAAGCCTCCTAAGTTTCATCTTAATCACACATACCGTTGTAGAGATATAAACTAGATATAAGCGCCATCTTGTGGCTTTGGCCTGAAACTATGCAAGATGCCTAACAAAGACGTTCAATTCAATTCAATTCAATTCAATTTTATTTGTATAGCGCCAATTCATAACAGAAGTTATCTCAGGACACTTTTCAAATAGAGCAGGTCTAGACCGAACTCTTTAAAACATTAATTACAGAGACCCAACAGTACCACCATGAGCAAGCACTTGGCGACAAGGGCGAGGAAAAACTGCCTGTTAAAAGGCAGAAACCTAGGACAGATCCTCCGGCTCTAGGTGGGTGGTCGTCTGTCTCGACCAGTTGGGGTGAGTGAGAGAGAGAGAGAGAGAGGCAGAGAGAGAGAGAGCGAGAGACAGACAGACAGGTGCACAGCAACAACAGTATTGGCAATGGCAATCTAGCAGGACCATGGCAGGAGGCTCCACCAGGATCGACAAGCACCTGCGAGACGAGAAAGCACAAGAACTCCGGGGAAGAAGTGAAGTTAGTAACATGCATTAATGGGACATGAATGAGTGCAGAAAGAGAGAGGAAGGGAGGAGCTCAGTGCACCATGGGAAATCCCCCGATAGTCTAGGCCTATAGCAGCATAACTAAGGGATGGTTCAGGACCCATCTGATCCAGCCCTAACTATAAGCTTTATCAAAGAGGAATGTCTTAAGCCTACTCTTGAATGTGGTGAGGGTGTCTGCCTCCCGAACCACAAATGGAAGCTGGTTCCACAGGAGAAGAGCTTGGTAACTGAAGGCTCTGGCTCCTGTTCTACTTTTACATGTGGAACTATGGACCCAAGTTTGGTGTCAATTGGACATACCAATGTGGAGAAATCGTCCACTTCCTTTTTTGACAAAAAATCCACAGGAAGTGCTAATTTTATAACGTGCTGTTTTTTTAAAATATCAAAATTCTTTTAATCACTTTTTTATTATGAGGGTCCTCAGATGCTACGTGAAAATTTTCGTGCGAATCGGACAAAGCACATAGGAGGAACACGAAAAAGTAATTCATGGACATTTCGCGCTCTGCCCGAAAGTGGGCGTGGCCTATATGGAGAGATTCAGCTCTATTCACCGAACGTGTGGATATAAGTTTTTTGAATGTGTGACAAACGATGAGGGAGTTATTAGCCTAAACGCACTTTTCATGATAGTAGCGCCACCAGTGGCGGTCCCGAGAGCGACGAATAGAATATCAAATTTTTCACCAGGCCTGACCACTTTGCCAAATAAAATTGACTTTTCGTATATGTTCAGGGGGGCAAAAATGCAGTCAAAGTGGGCTAAAAATAGGTAAGAAGAAACGAAGCAAAAACAATAGGGACCTCCAGCGGTCGCTTGCATGTTGTATCACTCGGTAAATATTATTTATTTAGAATTTAGAATTTTAAGAAGAGATATGCACTGAAGAGTTGGTCTACTAGTCAGTCAGAGGCAGTTCCCAGACTGTGAATGGGAAATATTATTGGGGCCTTGAAAAACTGGGGCTGGCTTTGTCAGAAGGTTTTATTTTATTGGGAAATGAGAGTAATAATAATTTAAGGTTGTCACAAAATCCCACAGCACACGGTTTGGAAGCCATAGAGGGCACCTAACACAAACATCACACGGTCACTTTTCTCAAAGCCAGAACTATAAGTGTTTCAGAATACTGACAGATACAGGGATGCGGTTATTGTCTATGTCAGTGATATTGTATCAAGGATACTGTACAAACATTCCTCAAATAAAACCCTGGGTTAACAGTGAAGTCCTTACACATTTTTGTCAAATACAAGGTACACGCTCTGGTAAGCTATCAGCAGTGGCAAGAAACAATAGGGACAAAAGACAAAAGTTCAACTACTAGGGCCCCAACTTCAGGAACATTCTGTCTGGAAAAAGAACTTTTACAGACTACAGGAAGACAATTTAGCAGTGCTGAGACATTGTCTGCATCTCTCCCAGGTGAACTGAACACCCTATATGCACATTTTGAGAACAACTTCTCGGCTAAGGAGTTACAAAAGGCCCAGGATAACCAGGGCTGATCTGTCCAACTGTTATATAGGTAGTTGCTTTAGGCTATAATATGGAGGTGAAGGTTTAAAGAAATGATAATCAGACATTCAGTGAGGATCACCTTGAACAGTTTTATATCAGTTCAGTCAGACAACTCACGTTTGAAATGTTTATTAAAGCAGTATAGCATATTTAGAACTGCAGACATGTTTACATAGAGATATTGTGGAGTGATGTGCAAATACCTTAACCCCTAGCCGGAGCCTACAGGTGGATGCTGGGGTGGTGGTGGGGCTTACAGTGTTTGCATTTACAAAGCAGAGGGAGTGATTATGGAATAGGGCATGTCACTTTCCACATTTAAGACTAGGCTTAAGACATTTCTCTAAAGCTTATAGTTAGGGCTGGCCCAGGTGAGTCCTGAACCATCCCTTAGTTATGCTGCTATAGGTCTAGACTATCGGGGGATTTCCCATGATGCACTGAGCTCCTCTCTTCCTCTCTCTTTCTGCACTCATTCATGTCCCATTAATGCATGTTACTAACTTCACTTCTTCCCCGGAGTTCTTGTGCTTTCTCGTCTCGCAGGTTCTCATGGATCCTGGTGGAGCCTGCTGCCATGGTCCTGCTTGACTCCCATTGCTAATATTACTGATATTATTGTTATTATTATTATTGCTGTTATTATCGCTATGGTTGCTGTTGTTGTGTGAGATATTTGTACAATAAAACATAGGTGAAAAGGGTTTGTTATACTGGGTGTGGAAAAAACAGGCATTGTACTCGACCTTTCGAGTTAAGCAGATCGGACCCACAGCTGTGTTATTTACTTATTCTCTCAAATAAAAGAAGTTGGAGACTATACTTCCTTTAAGGTCCTTTCTCAAATTAAGAACGCAACAGTTGTTGTAGTCGCTGCTCATTGTCCCCCATCGTTGTTGCCGCCGTAGTCATCATCTTCTTCATGTTCATCGTCATCAGTCACTACTATTAGGGTATATGTTGCTACTGTTGCTGCTGTGCACCTCTGTTTGTCTGTCTGTCTGTCTGTCTCTCTCTCTCTCTCTCTCTCTCTCTCTCTTTCTCTCACACGCTCTCTCTCTCTCTCTCTTTCTCTCTCTCACCCCAACTGGTCGAGGCAGACGGCCACCCACCTAGAGCCGAGGGGTCTATCCTAGGTTTCTGCCTCTTACAAAGCAGTTTTTCCTTGCCGCCGTCACCAAGTGCTTGCTCATGGTGGGAACTGTTGGGTCTCTGTAAATAATTTTATAAGGAGTTCGGTCTAGATCTGCTCTATTTGTGTCCTGAGATAACTTATAACAAATAAAATTGAATTGCATTGAATTAAATTTTCCTTGCGATCCTCTAATACTTAGTTAAGTTAACTAACATACAATATTTGTGTTAATGTTTTGTGTCACATGTTTTATGTGTCAAGTTGTTAACAACAACCAACTATCAGCTAGCTTAGATGCCAGTTAGTTTATCTTCATACTTTCATAATAAGAATGTGTTTGAAATGCCTGGCTGTTAATACTCAGGTCCTCAACAAGGTCTTGTCTCAGCATCAAGACATCTCTGCAGTTGATGCAGAGATAGTAAACTTAATTTTATGACCTGTAAAATGTCTGCCGATTAGGGGCACGACGACTATATACCAATCTAGTTCTGACTGAATTATGAACGTACATTGCAGCTTTGCAGAGAAGGACTTATGATGCTCATTAAAGAGAGCCACCATAGGAGAGCAAGTACTGTTATTACAGCCAAGATATCAAGCTCCTCTCTATGTTGTGGATTACTTCACATATGGTGTTTCTTGACGCCACGCCACGGAAACACCCTTTAACATCAATAACATGTTTTGCATTTCCTAACTAAATTTCAGCTGGATCTGATCATCCTACTAGAAGTAGAACATGGAAGTTTAAAATGGTAAATGGACCTGTACTTGTATAGCGCCTTTTCTTTCACTACTAGGTGGCGCTCTCACTATTAGTGAATATTATCACATAGACGTGTTCAGGACGGGACTCTTATCAAACAAGTGAAGTTTCGTTGAGATGGGATCATGTATGCAGAAGTTATGACAAATCCCTCTACGAGTGATAAAGTTGTGTTTTTGTATGTACCCAGTGAGGCCCTCAGAAAACCATGCTGTTGCAGCTAGCTAACCAATTAATCTTTGTTTGATTTGACAGGTGGATGTCATGATATTATCGGTTGAAATTGGTTGGTTCACATTTTGTTTGATATTTTTGGGAATTTGTTTGGCATACATTGTCGAATAGGGGCACAATATGGCTGGTGATGTAATCTTAAAGGGTTAAAAAGGCATTTTTTATTTCATCTGGACTATCAATCTATTGAACAATTTTCTTATTGCTATTGAGAAAGTGTTTATTGCCAATACATATTGCTATTGTTTTATGGCCCAGGACTACATTAGACAGACAGTAGCTTCACCTCTAATATCAAATCTCTACAGCTTGACACAAAAAATGCAAAAATAAATTTCAAACTGTAGAACATCCTGGACTGATCAGTCCAACATGATCCTCTTGCTCAACTAGATCAAAAAAATGTGGCTTAATATTCCATCTACACAATCGGAGGATGCTTACAGAGGCATAATGTTATGTACAGATTTTAGTGACTTCTTCCGGTGACCTAGAAGCTGTAGCATGTACAAGTCTCTCTAGGCCTCAGCTTATGAGACAAACAGTCAAGTCACATGTTCCCAACAGATGAGATGAATCTCACTACTTAAGGAAGCCCACAGAAGTGTCAGGCGATTTATCATCGGGCTGAATATTGGAGGATTTCTGCAGCTTAGTGATTTTGGCTCAAAGACAAAATGTATTGGAAAGCCAGCTGCTCACTCAGAAGATCGGTTTACTCATTCATGAGCTGATATTAGACTCTTGCTGGTGAATCAGTGTCAGGCAGACCGGCTAATAAACCTCTGAATTAAACTATATTGATACATTTCCCAAACATATCATGTTTGTATGTAGATATGCTTGTTTTGTATGGAGGACTAAAAGTGCCACAATTGTAAATAAATACACCATTAAATAATTACTTAAATGTGTCATTAATTAATTAAAATTGGAATTAAATACATAAATGTGTTATTAAATGTGTCATTAATTCATTCAAATACTGATTCATTTTATGTAAAATACATATATAATTATTTCACTATTTATTTAAGTATTTCATGGTCCTGCGTTGCAGTGCTTCATGAATTATTTAAATCAGTCAAAGTCACCCATCAAACTCAGTGGGTGGGGCTAACGCGAATCTAGCCTGATCCATTGCTTTGGTCTGAAGTATAGTGCCTGGACGATCTTCATGAACTTTCTGGGGCAGAGGTCGCTAACAGGCGGACCGTGGTCCGAGTCCGGACCCAGACGCCGTCCTATGCAGACCCAAACCTATAATCAATTAATTATTGAGGGATTCTAAATTTTGACGGGGCGCTTCTATTTTAACCAGCACAGCTTTTCTAGTCTTTACAGTATTTGTTTAGCGGATCAGGAAGCTAATGTGAAACGCCACTATGAGACAAAACAAAGTTTTCATCAAACATACCCACTCAAGTCTGAACAAGGTCACAGAAAATAAGCAGTCTCAGATCCCAATATGATCAATCAACCAGTATCCTGACCCATTCATTCACTGCCCAACAAGGGAGAGAGGTTAGAGCTCAATTCTCTCACTGAACAACAGAAAGTGTATAGAAAGATCTAAAAGGGAAAGAAAGAGAAATTGTTCAATTGTTAAGATGTGTTGATATTCATTTATTATAAAATTTGTTGAGACTGTTAATCAAGATATGAAACAGTTAACAAAGAAAAAGGGAAACTCAAGCTGCTGCTATACTTTATTTTTCTAAAGTTAAACACTTTATTTTATTTTTTAGACTCAGACATTTTAGACTTAGCAGAGGATGTGGAAGCAGGACCTGCTGACCCAGAGAATGTAGCGAGTAAAGCAGAGGAACTCATTGAAGTTCTTGGAGTTATTTCCGCACTTTCTGACCAAGATATTGACCAGAGTGACTACAGATTTAGAAGAAGTAGTCCAATAGCGCCACCCAGTGTATTGAAATGTGTTCACTAGCTCTGCATCAATCTATTATCTGGAATTGATTTGCCTTGGCTTGATGCGCAGGGTAACCAATCAGACGTTAGGTTCCGCCTACCAACTTTTGATGGGTGACTTTGACAGATTTAAGTAATTCATGAAGCACTGCAACGCAGGACCATGAAATACTTAAATAAATAGTGAAATAATTATATAGGTTTTTCAGTGATGGGAATTACGGCGTTTTAAATAACGGCGTTACTTTTTTCAGTAACGAGTAATCTAACTGATTACTCTTCCCATCTTATTAACGCCATTACCGTTTCTGCAAAAAAATGCGGCGCGTTACTATAATTGAAGCTGTTTTTTTCATCAGACCAACTAGATCTCTGAGCCGAGAGGCAAAGACTTTTTGTTCTTCCTTGGTTAGTTGGAGTGCACGAGACAAGTGTATAAATGCTGACGATTGGCTAAGATTGAGTAAAATTTCATGGTAAGCCAATCAGACGTAGAGTTGGGTGGGTGTTCGAAAGCATGCATAGTCTGACACACAACGAACAACAAAAGCGAGTCAGTCAACGAGAGACAGGTATGGCGAGCCCAAATAATCCAAAAGTAGCCTTCTCTAAATGGAACTATAGCCATTACTTTTCCCTCCAAGAAATTAAAGGAACGAATGTAATCGTGAAATGCACATTATGCTATTATTATTATGTTAGATTAGTTACACTGTTCTACTTTTTTCAGGAAGAAAAAAGTACAGTATATCTACCAATTGTCTGAAGTTTTTTTTTGTTTTATTTGCACTACAAAGAGTGTATATATTTGTTATTTATTTTTGGTATAGTGCTTAACAAGCATAATTGAATTTTGCCCAGTTGT
The DNA here is from genome assembly GCF_905237075.1 of Dicentrarchus labrax. NCBI lineage: Eukaryota > Metazoa > Chordata > Actinopteri > Moronidae > Dicentrarchus > Dicentrarchus labrax. The sequence continues at coordinate 27,156,085 of NW_026136706.1, read as the reverse complement.
GGCCTGTTGAGGGGCAATAAATATCAAAAGTTCCAAAACATCTATTGTGTTATTTGTATCGATCCACTATATAAACATAATATCTACATACATGGCATTTGATTGGAGGCTAGTCTCACTTTGTCCCACAGCAACATTAAAATAGTTTAGATTTGTGTACATTGTTTCTGTTTATAATGTATTGTATTAAGTGTCCATTTCATTATAATATTCAGATTTATCATAAATAACTGAACATGCACATGTATTTTAAGTTCCGTTAAAGAGGGGTGGAGGTGGGGTCACATTTGAGCATTTAAAAATGTACTTGAAAGTAACGCAATAATTACTTTCTGAAGTAACTAGTTACTTTTATAATTTGTAAATGAGTAACTAATTTAGTTACTTTTTGGAAGAAGTAACTAGTAACTGTAACTAATTACTTTTTTAAAGTAACTTGCCCAACACTGATGTTTTTTACATTAAATGAATTGGCATTTGAATGAATTAATGACACATTTAATGACACATTTATGTATTTAATTCCAATTTTAATTAATTAATGACACATTTAAGTAATTATTTAATGGTGTATTTATTTATTTAATTGTGGCACTTTTAGTCCTCCATAGATTTGAAGGAACCCCAGAATTATTGCGTTATATACTATATTGAAAAGAGATTGTGACTTTTTTTAAAAAATATTTTGAAGTCTGAACTAGTTTTTACTTTTCAATATTTTTGGTCAAAATGTATAGTTTTTTAAATAATTATGAAAGAAAGTACGACAAAAAATCCAGCAAATCCACTTTGTGATGTCTTGAGAGGTCAAGCGCTTTTCTCTTTGAGGCATTGTTTTCCAACCTAAATTCAATGTATTCTGTCTCCTAACAGGTCAACTTAAAGGACCAGTGTGTAGGATTTAATGGCATCTAGTGGTGTAGTTACTCCCTTGCTTCACCCTCCCCTTCCAAGCGCAAAGGAAAAACTACTGTGGCCACAAATTGCACAAAAAACATGGACCTATCGAGAACCAGTATTTGGATTGTCCCTTCTCGGGTACTGGCAGACTCTCGCAGACATGCCAGGTGACCCGCAGCATCTCTAGATAAAAACTGTTTTTTCAAATATTTTCAAATAATATCTATTTTTGTTTAACACCTGTAACAACATTTTTTGGGGGGGGGATTTCTTTGCCTTCAATTGGCAGGACAGGTGAAAAAGATAGTTTGTAAGTTTGTTAGTAAGTTGTGGAAAAGTCTTTAGCTTTACCACAGGGCGTTAAAATCACAGTATCATCAGAATACTTTAGTAAGCCAAATTGTTTGTCTTGGATTTTAAATAAAAATATTACTTTCACTCTCAACACGTTGAGGGTCATTGCTAGCATCTATAAAATCTTAAAATGGAAACTAAATGTTCAGGACACAAATGAAGTGTGAAAAAAACAAATTAAAGTTTTTTGTATCAATTAAAATCTAATAATTATTTCAAGGAAAAACATTATTAATCTGCAAAGTAAAGGACCAGTATGGAGGATTTGTGTAAGTCTATAATTGTTCCAGTGGCACACTCAACACTCCATAGTTAGTGGTTAAGATCAACAATATATTATGTTCATTCTCTAAGTCAAACCCATAAATCACACATTATGCACCTTCATGGCTGAGATAGCCCTCTCTGTTATAAGTGGTGGGTGTAGTTGTTTGTTTGTCACAGACCACAGTACCGCTAATATCAACTGGTATGATGGTAGTGTTTGGTAGCAGTAGGGCTCCAGACTTCCGGGTGGTGTCGATAAATTTTCATACGATCCCTCACGTGGATTAATAGACTTGGGGCAGGGTGACTTCTGCTCAGCAATACGCTGAGTGAAGCTGAGGTATCGGTTGACAATTAGTCCCAAACGTTGGCTGAATTCAAGAAAACTTGCGTCAATAGAAGTGATTGACAAACAGCCCTGTTTACTGTAGCATTTCGATACTGTGGAAAAAGACCCGAGAATGTCACAGCACTGTGCTTTAATTGAGGTGTTTACAGGCAGGATGTTGTTGTTCTGGCCTTTACCTAAGTCAGAGGGTCTGTCCCAGTGCCCACACTTAACCCTCACACTTCTAATACTGCTTTTATTCAAGTGCATCCCATAATTCACCACAGTCTGTTGTCACACCAGTCCAGTTCTTGGCAATAATGTGTCTATTGGACCAATAGTTTATTTGAGGATTTTCAGTCAGGATTTAGAGTTCATCATAGCACAGAGACAGCTCTGGTTAAAGTTAATAATGACCTTCTGACTGCTTCTGACAATGGACTTGTCTCTGTACTTGTATTATTAGATCTTAGTGCTGCATTTGACACCATTGACCATGATATTCTTTTACAGAGACTTGAGCATCAAATTGGCATTAAAGGAACTGCCCTAACCTGGTTTAAGTCATACTTATCAGATCGTACTCAGTTTGTACATGTTAACGATGAATCCTCCATAAATACTAAAGTTAGTCATGGAGTTCCACAAGGTTCTGTACTTGGACCAATACTATTTACTTTATATATGCTCCCTTTAGGCAACATTATTAGGAATCACTCCATTAACTTTCACTGTTATGCAGATGATACGCAGTTATATCTATCAATCAAACCCAATGAAATTAATCAATTATCTAAATTACAAACATGTCTTAAGGACATAAAATCCTGGATGACCTGCAATTTTCTGATGTTAAACTCAGAAAAAACCGAAATTCTTGTTCTTGGCCCCAAAAACCTTAGAGACTCATTGTCTAAAGATATAGTCACTCTAGATGGCATTAACTTGGCCTCTAGCACCACTGTCAGGAATCTTGGAGTTCTCTTTGATCAGGATTTGTCATTTAACTCCCACATAAAGCAGACCTCTAGGACTGCCTTCTTTCATTTACGTAATATTAGAAAAATTAGACACATACTATCACAGACAGATGCAGAAAAACTAATCCATGCATTTGTTACTTCAAGGCTGGATTACTGCAACTCTTTATTATCAGGTTGCCCCAATAAGTCCATTAAAACGCCCAAATAATTTAAAAACCCGCAACACAAAAAAAAAAAAGAAAAAAAAAAAGATAGTCACAACTCATCCTGTATTTAGCTACTCTGCATTGGCTCCCTATAAAATGTAGAATTGAATTTAAAATACTCCTCCTCACCTATAAAGCTCTTCATGGTCAGGCCCCTTCATATCTTAAAGAGCTCTAGTACCCTATTACCCCACTAGAACACTACGTTCTTTTTATTGGGGGGCTACTTGTGGTTTCTTATTTTTTAAAAAAAAAAAAAGAACAGAAACCTTAAATTAAAAAACTACCTCCCCTTGGGAAGCCCCTTCAATTTGGGTGTGGGGGGAAAAAAAAAAAACACTCAAGAGTAGGCTTTTGACTTTCGTCTTTAAACTTTTAGTTAGTGGCTGGATCAGGTGAGTGCCTGAACATCCTTATTATTATAGGGATTTGCCATGGTTTACTCTCTTCCTCTCTCTTTCTGCACTCATTCATGTCCCTTTAATGCATGTTACTAACTCCACTTCTCCCCCGGGGTTTTTTGGTTTTTTCTCCCCGCAGGTTCTCATGGATCCTGGTGAGCCTCCTGCCATGGTCCTGCTTGACTGCCATTGCCAATACTGTTGTTGCTGTGCACCTGTCTGTCTGTTTGTCGCTTTTTCTCTCTCTCTCTCTCTCTCTCTCTCTTTCTCTCTCTCTCTCTCCCCCCCCCCTTGTCGAGACAGACGACCACCCACCTAGAGCCGGAGGATCTGTCCTAGGTTTCTGCCTTTTTAACAGGCAGTTTTTCTTTCCCTTTTTTCCAAAATTGCTTGCTCATGGTGGTACTGTTGGGTCTCTGTAATTAATGTTAAAGAGTTCGGTCTAGACCTGCTCTATTTGAAAAGTGTCCTGAGATAACTTCTGTTATGAATTGGCCTTATAAAAAAAAAATTAAATTGAAAATTGAATTGAAATCTAATCAACAAAGAAAAACAATAAAGGTCATGATATGTTGGATTAATGTTGACACTTTAGAGTATGGGAGAACTTCCACAGATCACTAAATATCAAACTCTTGATGAGATTGATAAGAATAATATTGTATATCTGACACACATCATATCCTTTTATCAATGATTTTGATTTTGTCTCTTATATGCAGGCCATTCTGCCATTTATTGACTCCAGGACATTACAAAGTATTGTGTATAATACATGATATTAAGAAGGTTGTCGTGCACTTGCAATACAATGAAGTACAATCTTAATAAAAACTATCTAGAATACAGATATAATTTAGGTATTTTTCCTGTATCCACTCTCTAACATTACACTTCACCATGTATTTATTTATACATTATTTATTTTTAGTGTACCTGGAAAGCAAACTACTATTTTCCCCTGTGCTTATTAGTGTGCCTTGAAAAGCACACTACTATTATCCCCCATACTTATTAGTATGCCTTGAAAAGCATACTTTTACCCCCCATACTTATTAGTGTGCCTGCAAAGCACACTTCTATTATCCCGTGTGCTTATTAGTGTGCCTGAAAAGCACAATACTATTATCCCGTGTGCTTATTAGTGTGCCTGCAAAGCACACTACTATTATGCACCATACTTATTTTTATTAGTGTGCCTGCAAAGCACACTACTATTATCCCCCATGCTTATTATTAGTGTGCCTGGGACAGCACACTACTACTATGCACCATACTTATTATTAGTGTGCCTGGGAAAGCACACTACAACTATGCACCATGCTTATTATTAGTGTGCCTGCACAGCACACTACTATTATCCCCAGTGCTTATTAGTGTGCCTGAAAAGCACAATACTATTATCCTGTGTGCTTATTAGTGTGCATGCAAAGCACACTACTATTATGCACCATACTTATTTTTATTAGTGTGCCTGCAAAGCACACTACTATTATCCCCCGTGCTTATTAGTGTGCCTGCAAAGCACACTACTATTATCCCCCGTGCTTATTATTATTAGTGTGCCTGCAAAGCACACTACTATTATCCCGTGTGCTTATTAGTGTACCTGCAAAGCACACTACTGTTATCCCCCGTGCTTATTATTAGTGTGCCTGCAAAGCACACTACTATTATCCTGCGTGCTTCTTAGTGTGCCTGCAAAGCACACTACTATTATCCCCCGTGCTTATTATTATTAGTGTGCCTGCAAAGCACACTACTATTATCCCGTGTGCTTATTAGTGTACCTGCAAAGCACACTACTGTTATCCCCCGTGCTTATTATTAGTGTGCCTGCAAAGCACACTACTGTTATCCCCCGTGCTTATTATTAGTGTGCCTGGAGAGCACAATACTATTATCCCACGTGCTTATTATATTATTATTGTGCCTTGTAAAGCACAATACTATTATGCCGTGTGCTTATTATTGTGCCTTGAAAAGCACAATACTATTATTCCTCTTGGTTAATTATTGTGCCTTGAAAAGCACAATACTATTATGCACCATACTTATTATTGTGCCTTGAAAAGCACAATGCTATTCTTCCTCAGGTTTATTATTGTGCCTTGAAAAGCACAATACTATTACCCCCCGTGCTTATTATTATTATTAGTGTGCCTGGGACAGCACACTACTATTATCCCCCATAGTTATTATTATTATTGTGCGTTGAAAAGCACAATACTATTATCCCCCGTGCTTATTATTGTGCCTTGAAAAGTACACAATACTATTATCCCCCACACTTATTATTATTGTGCCGTGAAAAGCACAATACTATTCTTCCTCAGGCTTATTATTATTGTGCCTTGAAAAGCACAATACTATTATCCCCCATACTTACTATTATTATTATTATTATTATTATTATTATTAATGTGCCTTGAAAAGCACAATACTATTATCCCCTGTGCTTATTATTGTGCCTTGAAAAGCACAATACTATTATCCCCCGTACTTATTATTGTGCCTTGAAAAGCACAATACTATTATTCCTCGTGCTTATTATTGTGCCTTGAAAAGCACAATACTACTCTTCCCTTTGCTTAATTATTGTGCCTTGAAAAGAACAATACTATTATCCCCCATACTTATTATTGTGCCTTGAAAAGCACAATACTACTCTTCCCTTTGCTTAATTATTGTGCCTTGAAAAGAACAATACTATTATCCCCCATACTTATTATTGTGCCTTGAAAAGCACAATACTACTCTTCCCTTTGCTTAATTATTGTGCCTTGAAAAGCACAATACTATTATTCCTCGTGCTTATTATTGTGCCTTGAAAAGCACAATACTATTATCCCCTGTGCTTATTATTGTGCCTTGAAAAGCACAATACTATTATCCCCCATACTTATTATTGTGCCTTGAAAAGCACAATACTATTATTCCTCGTGCTTATTATTGTGTCTTGAAAAGCACAATACTACTCTTCCCTTTGCTTAATTATTGTGCCTTGAAAAGAACAATACTATTATCCCCCATACTTATTATTGTGCCTTGAAAAGCACAATACTACTCTTCCCTTTGCTTAATTATTGTGCCTTGAAAAGCACAATACTATTATTCCTCGTGCTTATTATTGTGCCTTGAAAAGCACAATACTATTATCCCTCGGGCTTATTATTGTGCCTTGAAAAGCACAATACTACTCTTCCCCATACTTATTATTGTGCCTTGAAAAGCACAATACTACTCTTCCTCGGGCTTATTATTGTGCCTTGAAAAGCACAATACTATTATCCCTCGGGCTTATCATTGTGCCTTGAAAAGCACAATACTACTCTTCCCTTTGCTTAATTATTGTGCCTTGAAAAGCACAATACTATTATCCCTCATACTTATTATTATTCTTCCGTACGTTTTTCGGCGCGCTTCTCCTCCCGCAGTTTTGGTCGCACGTACACAAAAAAGGTACCAAAACGTGCGGCTCGGCTGGGAATGGTGTGCTGTGACTTTTCTAAGCGTTTCGCCAAACAGTTTGCCGATAAATTGCCAAAAACCAGTCCAAAAAATTAATGGGTGTGTACTGCGAGAATGTTCAACTGAAAAAAAAACACAGATTCTCTTAGAGTGTAGGGAGAGAGAATTTTTTTTCGAAAAATAAATTTGTAAACTGCCCTCAAGGCCACAAATGTCACTCTATAGAAATAATTTATAGATAGAAACGTAGGTAAATCCGTTGGGGTCGCAGTGATACCACTGCTGAACCTGTCAGACAAATAGTTTTGGCGGGAGACGCACTGATGCGCCAGCAACACCCTCTCACTGCCCCATCTACTCCCATGTTAAATGTAGAGGAGGAATTTTGAAAGAAGCTCGTTGAACCTCTTCTTTCTCAATCTCCCGAGGTCACATTTTTTAACTTTAGCCACTGAAACTCGGCAGTCCTATAGTCAACAAAACGGTCTTTTCGGTTTTCATTTTGGTCGTTCCTGGCCATGGGTTTGAGGGGATTCATTTTAAATGTTTCTGTCTCTCTCAAAGAGTCTCAAGTGCTGTGGTCTCCCCTGGTTGCTGCGACAACAAAGGCCTGCCTGTGAACACACACATACACACACACACACACATAGCTAGCTACAGAGGAGTATTTAAGGTATTAGTAAGCAAGCGGTAGCTAGCTGGCTAGCTAAAGATAATTAGAAGGTGGCTAACAAGCAAACAATTTAAAGCTGAATGATTTTAAATTAACACAAAATAAGTGCAATGCACCTTAAATATTTTACCCTACTATGAGCTGTTCCTTAATTTACATTAGCACTCCTTCAGGAGCATAATACAATTAAACACATTAACCAAAGCTAGCACATAGCTAGTGATTAGCGCTTAGCTAAGCGCTAGCTTTGGTTAATGTGTTATGGTTTGGTTATGTGTGCTAGTTCTAGCTAGCTAGCTAAGAGAATTAGAAGGTAGAAGAAGGTATTAGAAGGCTAGCTAATTAATTAATATGATTTGCTTGCTAGAGAGGACAACCTACAAATGTTCTAGTGCAAGCTAGCTAGACAGAACATGTGCTAGCACTAACTAGCTAGAGAGGACAAAGGATTACTGTGCTAATTAAACGTCACAAAAGACACTGAAATTCTTAGTTAGCCATCTATTTCAAGTTGTTACACATGACACAAGTAATACAGATTTAGTAATGTAATAAAACATCAAGTTAGATTTATTTTGTGAGGAAGAAGACTTAGACTGTTGTAACTCCACTATTGCTTTCGGGCTGAGGGTGGTGTTTCAAAATAAAAGTCAACAACGTCACAACGTTCATTGAATGTTAACAGGTAGAGGGGTCTGGTGGACACTTTTCTAAAACTTTAAAAAACTTACACTGCCTATGACTGCACATTAAGAATAGTTTTCTTTCATAATTATGTATTACTTATTAATATAAATATTGCAATTCATGTTATTCATAGCATTACTTATTATTGTTATTGTTATTATTATTACGACATGCTTATTATTCCCATCATTGTGGTTATTACTTATTTAGTTATGTAGTATAAAATTTAGTGTAGGTAAGTGCATATTATAAGTAGGTTAGTGCATATTATAAGTTAGTAATCAATTAATCACACAATAATCACACAAAAGTTTTCTTATGCACTATGCTTTGTTCACACAGATAACTGGAAATCAAGTAGAGAGCACTATGTTTAAAGTAATGATGATTTTGAGTGTTAAGTAGAATAGATTTATATAAGCTCACAAGGATGTTAATGAAGGCATTATGTTTTAAGTTTATATGATTTCATGATAAGCACAAATACAAATACTGTTGATGAAGTAGTAAGCACCATGGTTATTTAGTAAAAGTTTTGATTTAATGTGTGGAACATATAGAATGTGTGGTTGTAACACAAGTTTTCTTGTCATACTAGAAATGAGCACTGATTATACCAAATGTATGTGTGTGGTTGTAACACAAGTTTTCTTATCATATTATAAAGTTTATGAAGTTTTTAAAAAATACAGTAAAAGACATCTGTGACATAATGGTGTAAGGAAAAGGTAATAAATGGTTTTTAAAAAATAGAAGTACAGTAAACTAGATTCTAATGGTGTAATCTTGATGAAAGGAGAGCAAAAAGAAAATGACATGGCCTACTAGTGTAGCCTGTGCAAATAGATAACTGTCAAAGTCGTTTGCGTGGATACCGCTGCACGTTAACTTACTGCAAGGTTTCAGCTGGGTGCTGGGACTTTTCAGAGACAAACGTCAGGACCTAGGGACGGCGACAGTCACCAGGAGAGTGACTTGTGGTGCACAGGGGTTTTTGTTATATTGGCAAATGTTGTCAGTGTTGTTTGTCAGTCTCTGTTCGTTTTGTTGAAGGGTAGGAGTGCATGAGCATAAATAACAGTCAGGCAAGACAGGAGTGGTTTGAATTGTCAGTGTGTGAGGTGGAGAGGAGAGAGAGAGAGAGAGAGAGAGAGAGAGTTTAGAGGAGATAAGAGTGCAGACTCAAAGAGGGCTTTTGATTTTTGGCCTTTGTGCCCTCATAGCCTTTTTATTGTTCTTTAGTGTAGTAATTTGGAGGATAATTGAAGTTATAACCCTAGTGAAGGGGTATTAAAGTGAAATAGAATAAAATAAACCTTTAGAAAACCATATAGAGTCTGATAAGTTGAGTAAATAAACCAAAAGCTTCAATAAAAGAACCTAGCATCAAATAATCAGATAAATGATGGCTTAAAAGTAGAATAAATAAGAAGAGAATAATTAAAACTTTGAATTGCAATATTATAAATTATACAGTATCATAACGAAACGAATTGAATAAGATAATACGGTACAGTCAAATCAATTAACAAAACAGGGATAGAATAATTATATGGAGATCAATGGAGATAATAGCGAGGATGAAATAATAACACCTGATCATTTTGTAACACAAGGAGATCCAGAAACACAGGGCACACACTTCTGGTTGGAACAAACCTACAGAGACGACGAGGGGGTTGAGCACTGGCAAGACGAACAAGAGATTAACCAAAAATTGTGGCAATTAACGAGATTTGTGAATTTGCATTACATACAGGAGGACTTTCCCCTGGTACCGTGGAAACAGATTCTGCGTGGATTGTGGTCCCCAAAATATTTGGCCATACCATTGGAGCAGTTGTGCAACAATCCAGGTAAAACAGTGACAATTCCACTAGCACCATTTTTAAACATTCCTGAGGGATTAACCCTAGCGGGAAGAAATAGGGGAGCTGTAGATCCAAGAATAGTGCTAGACGCAGTATTTAGAAAAGTACAGTGGGAAACAAGTTTGGCTGTATCACCAAAATTGACGGAGAACTAAGATATAACTCTTGGAAAGAACAAAAATTAAAAGAAGGAATAACTGTCGGTAAAATAATTGTACAGATAAAAACAAAAGAAGAAGGTGATCCAGAGATCCCTAGACTACTAGAAATAAAGCAGGGATACATGGGAGCAAAAGTGGTAAAGGGAGGCGGAGAGCCAACGCCCATAGAGTTGGTGATCAAAAGGCAGCCTGACCATGAGAAACAAATAAGAAGTTGTGTCAAGAAATGGCATAAAAGGATCACAAGAAAACTACAGTGGCCAGAGGATGGGACCTTCGACGCAGCCTGTTGCAACGAAGTGGAAGCCAACATCAAACACTACAAAGCCAAAGAAACAAGTAGCAGCAGAGAGAGAAAGCAAGCTTGTGAGAGGGAAGTGTTAAGATGGTTCAGACAGGAGGGACGAAGGCTGGTATTAGGTGTGAAACAAATGCCATTACAGGGACAGGAAGAAAACACAATGCAGTCCCCGAGACCCACAGCACCCGAACTGTCCATGCATCCACCCCCTTATACACCAAATGAAGAAAAGCGACAGGGAGCTCAGTGTCCACTCAGAGGCAGTGCAGAAGGAGAGCTGACAGGCAAGATTATGGTAACATGGAAGACACAGCAGGTTGATGAGAGTGAGTTAGTGGATAGAGAGATGCAAGATAGGGAGAGCGTTTCAGTCAGAGATAGCAACAGAGAGAGTACACGAACTGCAGATACCTTGCCATTGAGCAGACAGAGCCAACGCACGAGTGTGCAAAGCAGTCACGCCAGCGAGACATCAGCATCACAGTGCAGAAAGATGTATGCGAAAGCAGAGGAGGAACGGCAGGCTATGGAAAGAGAAAGGAGACGGTACGAAGAAACAAGAGATGAAATGGAAGAAGTGAGGAGGCGTCAAGAGCTGGAGAAAGTAAGTCGACGAGAAAGGGAAATGAAGCAGGGAGCAAGGAGAAAGGAAACCAGCACAAGCCAATGTCAGGACTGGGTAGAGAGTCTCCCACGCCAAATGGCTGATCATGACATAGACCGACAGTGCGAATACAATGATGAACTAAGACAGCTGGACGAAATGCAAACAGAGGTGAACATACTAGAAAAGATCGAGCAAGAAGTAGCTGGACTCAGGGAGAGCCTGAGGGAGATGCGGGAGGCCCCACAAAGAGAATCCGCCCCCAAAAGTGGACCACAAAAACTAAGAGTGCAATTGGAGGGGACCATGACAACGGATAACTGCAGGGACCGTGATGAAGCAGGGCAAAAACTGAGTGACATGTTCGAGGAGTTGGAACTGCAAGAGGAAAGGAGGCAAAGGGAGCAACACCCCCCACGAGGTATGAGACTCAGGAGTGGGAGACAGCTGGAAGTAAAAAACCCATTCCTTAACCCAACAGGGCTGCTGACCCAGAAGACAGCAGTGGGAGCCCCCACACAGAGCATCAACTCCTACGATGACATGTTGCGAGACGAAGTGAGGCATGAGTTCAATAGAATGCAGCAGAATGAAGGACAGATACTGGAGTCCTCTAATGCAATGTGTCCCATAATAAATAAAGGAAGTAACCAGCACTATGTGCCATGGTCATTCTGCGACATGATTGGCCTAGCGAAAAGATTGCCAGAGCTCACAGGAGGAGCTAACAAGTGGATCACAACATTGGAGGAGAACACAGGAGGAGTAAAACTGGCATTGGGGGATATCAAGGCGCTGCTTATGCACATAACAGGCAAACACATGGCAGAAAAGGTACTGTTAGGAGCAAACTTGGGGAAACTGGTGGATGGAAACACAGTGGATCACGTGGGTTTCAATGCTTGGCGCAATGCAGCCTGGGCTGAGCTGAGAAAGAAATATGCAGAGAAGATGGATCCCTCTAAGCTAGAGGGAGAAACACTGAAAGAAGATGAGCCAAATTCCTAAATGCGTTCCAGAGAAAATGGAGAGAGGAAACAGGAGGAGCCTGGAATGCTAATGACACCACCAAAAGTCTGTTCAAAGTAATGGTGAAGAAAGCCATGCCACCAGAAGTCCAGAAATGTCTGGATAACGTGGTTGGGTTTATGAAGATGGAATGGCCAACATTCTCATACATCATGTGGAAATTGTCAGAAAAGAAAAACAAGAAGAAGAAGAAGAAGAAAACAAACGTCTGGCAAACAAGCTAGCCCAGCTGCATTTAAATGAGCTGCACACCAAACAGAAAAAGAAAAAGGTCAAATGCAGGCTCCTGTGGTGACAGCAGAACAAGTCCAGATGCAGCCAGCAGTAGTCACGGCCCCACAGTACTCTGCTGCACCATACCAAGCACAACCAGCGGCAGCCACATCACCACAGGTCCAGGCAGGGCCTCGGCCAGTACCACCAAGACCAGAACAAGGGTCACTCTATCGCTCCTATAAAAAGGAAATTATTATAACATAGGAGACTAGCACCTTGGTATAACCACCAAACCCGCCAGTTAAAGCAAATAGCTAGGAAATCTGAAAGGAAATGGCGCTCTTCCAAATTATCAGAATATCGCTCAAATTGGCAAGATGATCTTAAGATTTATAGAAAGGCCCTCCGTAATGCCAGAGGAGCCTATTACTCAGTATAATAGAAGAAAATAAGAACAACCCTAGGTTCCTCTTCAGCACTGTAGCCAGGCTGACAGAGAGTCACAGCTCTATCGAGCCACATATCCCCATAAACTTAAGTAGCAATGACTTCATGAGCTTCTTCTATAATAAAATTATTACTATTAGAGAAAAAATTAATCACCAACTGTCATCAACGGTTATCAGTGGCTCTCCAAGTTCAGGGACTTCTGTCAATGTAAACTTAGATGTATATTTAGACTGTTTTTCTGCTATCGATCTTCATCAGTTAACTTCAATCATTTCTTCATCGAAACCGATTTCTAACCTCCCCTTCCTCTCTAAGATTCTGGAGAAAGTAGTCGCCAAAGAGTTGTGTGACTTTCTACATAACAATAGTTTATTTGAGGATTTTCAGTCAGGATTTAGAGTTCATCATAGCACAGAGACAGCTCTGGTTAAAGTTAATAATGACCTTCTGACTGCTTCTGACAATGGACTTGTCTCTGTACTTGTATTATTAGATCTTAGTGCTGCATTTGACACCATTGACCATGATATCTTGCCATGATATTCTTTTACAGAGACTTGAGCATCAAATTGGCATTAAAGGAACTGCCCTAACCTGGTTTAAGTCATACTTATCAGATCGTTCTCAGTTTGTACATGTTAACGATGAATCCTCCATAAATACTAAAGTTAGTCATGGAGTTCCACAAGGTTCTGTACTTGGACCAATACTATTTACTTTATATATGCTCCCTTTAGGCAACATTATTAGGAATCACTCCATTAACTTTCACTGTTATGCTGATGATACGCAGTTATATCTATCAATCAAACCCAATGAAATTAATCAATTATCTAAATTACAAACATGTCTTAAGGACATAAAATCCTGGATGACCTGCAATTTTCTGATGTTAAACTCAGAAAAAACCGAAATTCTTGTTCTTGGCCCCAAAAACCTTAGAGACTCATTGTCTAAAGATATAGTCACTCTAGATGGCATTAACTTGGCCTCTAGCACCACTGTCAGGAATCTTGGAGTTATCTTTGATCAGGATTTGTCATTTAACTCCCACATAAAGCAGACCTCTAGGACTGCCTTCTTTCATTTACGTAATATTAGAAAAGTTAGACACATCCTATCACAGACAGATGCAGAAAAACTAATCCATGCATTTGTTACTTCAAGGCTGGATTACTGCAACTCTTTATTATCAGGTTGCCCCAATAAGTCCATTAAAACGCTCCAATTAATTCAGAACGCTGCAGCACGAGTACTGACAGGAACTAGAAAAAGAGATCACATCTCTCCTGTACTAGCTACTCTGCATTGGCTCCCTATAAAATGTAGAATTGAATTTAAAATACTCCTCCTCACCTATAAAGCTCTTCATGGTCAGGCCCCTTCATATCTTAAAGAGCTCATAGTACCCTATTACCCCCACTAGAACACTACGTTCTCTGAATGCTGGGCTACTTGTGGTTCCTATAGTCTCTAAAAGTAGAACAGGAGCCAGAGCCTTCAGTTACCAAGCTCCTCTCCTGTGGAACCAGCTTCCAGTTGTGGTTCGGGAGGCAGACACCCTCACCACATTCAAGAGTAGGCTTAAGACATTCCTCTTTGATAAAGCTTATAGTTAGGGCTGGATCAGGTGAGTCCTGAACCATCCCTTAGTTATGCTGCTATAGGCCTAGACTATCGGGGGATTTCCCATGGTGCACTGAGCTACTCTCTTCCTCTCTCTTTCTGCACTCATTCATGTCCCTTTAATGCATGTTACTAACTCCACTTCTTCCCCGGAGTTCTTGTGCTTTCTCGTCTCGCAGGTTCTCATGGATCCTGGTGGAGCCTCCTGCCATGGTCCTGCTTGACTGCCATTGCCAATACTGTTGTTGCTGTGCACCTGTCTGTCTGTCTGTCGCTCTCTCTCTCTCTCTCTCTCTCTCTCTCTCTCTCTCACCCCAACTGGTCGAGACAGACGACCACCCACCTAGAGCCGGAGGATCTGTCCTAGGTTTCTGCCTTTTAACAGGCAGTTTTTCCTTGCCCTTGTCGCCAAGTGCTTGCTCATGGTGGTACTGTTGGGTCTCTGTAATTAATGTTAAAGAGTTCGGTCTAGACCTGCTCTATTTGAAAAGTGTCCTGAGATAACTTCTGTTATGAATTGGCGCTATACAAATAAAATTGAATTGAATTGAATTGAATTGAACAGGCAGCAGCCAAATTGCCACCAATACATGTCCATGTCAATCAGCCAGGCAATAACAGACCAGGTTATGGAGGACTACGGGGACGTGGTGGAGGTCCATATCGACTGGGAGGGGGTAGGGGACGTCCACTACAACAATATGGACGAGTCCTGTCCAACCCCAATCTGAGTGAGATCCCACAGCGACCAGAAGGAATGTGTTGGGGATGCAACCAACAGGGGCATCGACGAAGTGATTGCCCAATTAACCCATGGACAGGCCCAGCCAGAGAGTGGCTATAGGGGGACCTAGAGGAGCTTAAAGCAGGGGAGCACATGACACCAGTGGTTTCAACACAGCCTAAAGATGAGCCTACAATTGAAGTAGAAATACATACTCAGAAGCACCAATTTATGGTAGACACAGGAGCTACTTATTCCTGTATAGGGAGCGAAGGCTCCCGACTCCCCCTCTCAGGCTCATCAATAAAGACTGTGGGCTTCTCTGGGAAAACCCAAATAATTCCCCTGACACACCCTGTACCTATGAGGATAGCAGGAAAATTCATATCAGCTCCTTTATTATACTCAGTAGACACCCCAATGAACTTACTAGGAAGATACATTCTATGCCCTTTAAAAGCAAAAATTATGTGCTCTCAAGATGGTCTGTGGATTGATTTCCCAGAAGATACCACACATAGAATGATGCTAGCACAATCTTCAGAAGAAATAGACTGGTCATAGGCTTTAGAACCAAAGAAAATAAAATAAAACTGTCCAGTAGTATATTGAATCAGATGGCAACAACCATCAAGATCACAATTAGCTTGTACCTGGGAGCCATACAAGAAATGGGCAATGTCAATGTTTGAAAAAGCACAAGAGCCTCAATTGCCATTACACTGCACCCTGATGTATGATGGAACACGGTCTCATGAAGACTATGAAATTTGCTGGGAAACAGTAGTCGACCAGAAAGACTTCTATGTAGACAGTAAGAGTATTTACATTGGGCCACAAGGAGTAGCAGCAGAAGTATCACTCCCAGATAAACTGCAACCATGGTTTCAAGTCCAAAACTCTGTACCTCACGTTACCCTGATGATAGCAGATGGTTAACAATCTCATGATCTAGGTTCAATGGTAAAAACAGCCCAAGTGCAAGACTGGCACCCAACATCCACTAAAGGCGTTCAGATCTCAGGTGACAAACAGTTCCTCAGAATAATAGCATTATTAGTCAATGAAGGGAAAGCTGAGAGAGTATTATTAAGCCCTAGGCCATTAGCACAAGCACCATTATTAGAAGAACATGAAAAACTTTTAGAACAAGTGCCAAAACAAGTGTGGTCTATGCATAAAACAGATGTAGGGATAGTAAGATCAGCAGAACCTATATGCATAAAACTAAGATCCCAAATAGTCTTACCACATAAAAAACAATATCCACTCAAGCAACAGGCTGAGGAAGGCATTAGGCCTATAATTGAGGGCCTTGAGGCTGCAGGAGTATTAATTAAAACCAAAAGTCCCTGCAACACACCCATTTTCCCGATACAAAAGCCACATTCAGATGATTACAGATTAGTGCATGATCTAAGAGCCATAAACTCTAATGTTGATGCAGATAAACCTCTCGTCCCAGACCCACATACTTTGCTCTCAAATATCCCACCAGATGCAAAGTGGTACACGGTGATTGACCTATGTTCAGCATTTTTCAGTGCATCCAGACTCACAGTATCTCTTTGCTTTTACCTACAGAGGTCAGTAGTATACATACACGAGTTGCCACAGGGATACGTGGAGAGTCCTACGCTCTGTAATAGTAATAATTAGTGCTGGCTAATGATTTACAGCGTCTGGATGTTCAAAGTACTGTCATACAGTATGTGGATGATCTTTTGATATGCAGTCCCACCAAGGAACAGTGTGAGAAAGACTCAGTCTCAATATTGACAGCACTGGCAGAGGGGGGACACAAAGTAAGTAAGAGCAAACTACAGTTCTGCCAACCTGAAGTAGAATATCTGGGTCGAAAATTAAGTGGAAATAAAAGAACTATTGCTCCTTCCCAGATTGAGGCCATAACAAAGGCCCCAAAACCACAAACAGTTGGTCAAATGTTGACATTCTTGGGTATGGCAGGTTACAGCCGACCTTGGATCTGTGATTATGCAATAAAAAAAGCCCCATTGCGTGCATTAATTAGAGCAGTAGGTCAAAGTAATAGCTCAACAGCATTGCAATGGACAGAGGAAGCTGAAAGTGTTTTGGAGCTCTAAAAGTGGACTTGCGCACTGCTCCAGCGCTGGGGAACCCAGACTACACTAAAATGTTTGATTTGTATGTTGCAGAGAAAGGAGGATTTGCATGTGCGGTGTTGATGCAAGATACACCCACAGGCAAACAACCGTTGGCTTACTATAGTACCAAAATGGATAACATTGAGTCTGGACTGCCACCCTGCTACCAAGGGTTGGCAGCGGCAGCGTTCGCGTATCAAAAAGCGACAGCGGTAACTATGGGTCATCCGGTGACCATACACACATCTCATCAATTACATGCAATGCTAACCAGCCCCAGGTTCGTTCTAACTCAAGCCAGGAAAACAGGATATGAAGTGATTCTCTCAGCGCCAGAAATAACAGTTCAGCGCTGCAGAACAAATAATCCAGCAACTAGAATGGTGATACCTACAGAAGGTGAACCACATGATTGTATCCAATCAACAGAGAACTTCCTGAAACCCCGTGATGACATGTATAATCAACCTATAGCAGCAGATCTCACCTTGTTTGTAGATGGAACCTGTTTCAGAGATGCAACAGGTAACCATGCAGGTTATGCTATAGTGCAATTAAATCTAGATAACACCTTTACAGAAGTGCAGGCGATGAAACTCGCGCAGCCGTGCTCAGCACAGCTAGCAGAAATTAAAGCCTTAACAGCAGCATGTAGATTAGGAGAACACAAACGTCTAAATGTATATACAGATTCGCAGTATGCTTATGCAGTATGTCATGTACATGGTAACATCTGGAAATAGAGAGGTTTTCTGAGGGCTGATGGAACCCCAGTAACACATGGAGAAGCCATCACAGCTCTGCTAGAAGCTATTCACCTCCCAACAGCAGTAGCTATTATTAAATGTGCAGGCCATCAAAAGACAGACTCACTAATTGCAAAAGGTAACAATTTAGCAGATGAAGCGGCTAAGCGAGTAGCAGTGAGTGAATGTGTAGGACCAGTGTTGGTGGCTGAAGACTGTGAGCCACTCACAGACATGGCCTCATTGATAGCTGCACAGGAGAAAGCAGGTGCATTTGAACACTCAGTATGGCTAAAAAGGGGGCCTAGTAGAAACAACCAAGAAGGGCCTCAGAAAGGAAGATTAAAGATTGCAATTTGTGATGCACACAGAGCTGATCATTGTTCAAGGGGGGAGGTTATCAGACGACTTCAGGCAGTATGGTGGTTGCCATTTTTGGCAACCACAGTGGACAGAGTGTTGAGTGAATGCATTGTATGTGCGCAGTACAATGTTAGAAAGGCTTTTACAGCACCAATAGCACATATTCCACCCCCAGATGGTCCATTTAGACATCTAATGATGGATCACATTGACATGACAGAGCGTGTGCGAGGTTACAGATACATTCTTGTAGTAGTGGACAGGTATAGTAGATGGGTGGAAGCAGTTCCAACCAAAGGTCCAGATGCTAGATCAGCAGCAAAGTTTTTGTGTAAATGGTGACAGTAATGGTGAAGTGTGCTCAAGATCAATGTACTGATGAAAAAGTGCAAGTGACAGTCACCAAGGAGGCAGCCCTCAAACTGGTGAAGCCTGGTAAGGGAAGTCGTATCTGTAGAAGCATGACTAATAAAGGAAAAAGAGTGAGGAACGTATGGCAAATGAGTAATTGGGAGAAAAACATCAATGGATGAGATTTTCAGCTAGACAAATAAGCAACCAAACTTGCATTACATGCCACAATTCTAAAAGGATGCCAAGAGTCATGCCAATCCCAGGATTTAGGTCAAAGAGATGTGTAGAGCTAGGCCTATGTTTGGCCTTTTGTTTATTGGATTATGCAGGAGAATCAAACAGTAGATGGTTGAATGCGACAAACAAACACCCAGAACTTTGTGTTGTCATGGCACAAGGTCTTGACTTATGGCTTCCACCCCAGGTGGAAAAACCAGAAAACACAACTTATCCATTTTGCGTAGCTCGGGGAGAACACCTAGAGAAAGTATTAGATGGAACCAAGGCTAATAACACCCAAGTACGATGCCGTAACATAACAGTTCGAGCAGTAAGAGCTAAGTATGCCCAGGACCTAAATTTAACATTGTGCAATCTGAATGAGGGTTGCAACAATAAAACAATCTACACAAATCAGACAATAGGTATGTGCAGAACCACCAAGAAGGCAGTCCTTCGCTGTAGACAGGTGATAGCAGGTAATGGAGAGGGCATATTAAAAGTAAAACGAAGAACTAAATACATGAACTTCACAGTAGCACCAATGGAGAATGGTACACAACCATTAGCTGACATATTTTGGATATGTGATAGTGACAAACAACTAAGGGCACCATTGCCAGCTAACTGGACAGGAATTTGTGCCCCAGTCAAATTGACCGGATCCATATCTGTCTACGAGGAAGCCCTATTTAAGAGAAACAATACTCAAAACCAAAAACGAAGCCGTAGAAGCTTAGTGCCACAGTGGCATGAGGTAGATAAGGTGTATATTGCATGGAACCAAGAACCACAGGGTATTCCAGATGAATACCAAGCCATAAGTGAAGCATGGATCATATCAGGCCAAGCATTAGGAGGAGCCCCATTGATAGGTCCAGTAATGAATGCACAATACATAGCGTGAAACAGCAGGTGGATTAATTACTTGTGGTTCAATCAGCAGAGGTTCATTAATTGGACTATAGATGCATTTGAGGGAATTAGAGAGCAGTTACATGCCACTTCTCTCATGGCTCTGCAAAATATGTTTGCAATCGACACTTTGCTAGCAGAAGATCAAGGTGTGTGTGAAATGATTGGAGAAGAATGTTGCACTGTCATTCCAATGATTACAGGTAGTGATGGAAATCTCACAAAAATACTGAAGACAATGAAAGACCTCAGAAACGAACACGTAGCCAATTCCAATTGGAACGCTCGGCTAGAGTGGTTAACGAAGGTCTGGGATTGGATGAATCGCATGTCTTGGAAGAAAATACTGTTGACAATAGGCATGGTCCTTGGGGGGCTAATATTGGTTGCAGTAGTAGTTTCATGTTGTATATTACCAATTGTCAAAATAATGATGAGCAAAACAGCTAAAGTAATAACAGGACAATTTCCCCTTTTCATTTTAGAAGCAGGTGACCAAGATGAAGCAGGCAAAGAAATGTCAGAGGATCAGTATGTTGACACGACAAATTCTGACACTGTGACACTGGACACTTATTCCCAAATACCATAATGACAGAACCAACAAGTAATCAAGCACGAAAAGGGAAAAACAGGGGAAGAAAATCAACTAAAAAGGGAAGACACAATGAGGCCTTACAAGTTGTGCTAAATCGATTGCCATATGGACCCATATCAATCCAAAGTTCTAGAACTTATCTGCAATGTCGAGATAAAAGCCATTCACTACAATCATAGGGCTATCCATTGCCACGAAATGCAAGTATTCGCTTACAGTCTATGCACAGCACCAATTGGGAAAAACACACATAATTTGCCTGGAGAACTGATCGTGCACACCAGCAATGTATCTATGACTAACTCTTATGACTTGGTAAATACAGATGTAGGAGTGTGCATGCCAGTATATACTAAAGCACAGATACAATCACAGTATGTTTAGGGACAGATGTTTTGTTTAGCACTCATGAAGCACTGCACAGACGGGGTAAAGAGGTAATCAGAGAAAAATCAGAATGGTATAAGACATGTTACAGCCAACATAAAGATCGATTATGGAAAATGGAAGGAGGAGGTAGGACAGGATATTGTAGGGATTACGCCTTAGGAAGAGATGTATGGGTGGGGTATTGGAGATAAAATTCATAGTGTGCCTTGTCCCATCAGACCACAATGGCAGATTATCCAGAGAGCTGGCGGATGTGGAACCTATATGACCAAGCACGCCAACAGGGATCCTATGGTCAACCATGGCAGGCTCCTGATGGCACTGATTATACCAAATGTATGTGTGTGGTTGTAACACAAGTTTTCTTATCATATTATAAAGTTTATGAAGTTTTTAAAAATACAGTAAAAGACATCTGTGACATAATGGTGTAAGGAAAAGGTAATAAATGGTTTTTAAAAAATAGAAGTACAGTAAACTAGAGTCTAATGGTGTAATCCTGATGAAAGGAGAGCAAAAAGAAAATCACTGTGATAAGAACATAGGCCTGACGGTGCAGGATAATTAGGCGAGTAAGACACCAGTAGGATGGAGCGTGGGCAGAACAAAGGCAGGATAATTGGACTGATAAGACAATCAGTAGGATGGCGCGTGGGCAAAATAAGGGCAAAATAATTGGGACCCACATACTGGTGAAGAAGTGGATGAAAAAGGTAGAAGGTGGGCAGGACTTGTGACAGAGGGCAAAAGTATATAAGGAGAAGCTTTATATAGGAGGATGAATTCAGTCTTTCCATGGATGGCTCGGGCTTTGTTTGTCTGTCAAGATAATAAAGCTCTATTCTACTGCCAACTTTGATGAATCCTGGTTGTTATTTTTCCACCTGAAGGAGAATAACTTTTAGACCTAATTTGGACTTAGAAAATCGTATGTTGGACACAATCTTCTGATCAAAAAGAGAACTCATTCTGACCAAGACCCAACAGTTACTTTAGCAATTTTAATTAAACCATGACGCTTCCTGCATTATCCCAGGACAATATTATGCCAAACTCGGTTTAAGAAATACATATAATAATAATTATTTGCGTTTACATAATAGCACATAACTGTAGAAACACAAGAAAAAAATCTCATATCTCAACAGTCTTCTGGTCAATTCGGCATCAATATAATACATAAATACCAACTTTTTGGCCGACTTTGTCGCATCAACTCGTTACCAGCCTCACTATTTCAGTGGGAGAAGACCGTGGGAATAGATGGAAAAAACAAGATTTGTCATTAAAATACGTGGTTGTTAGTGGATCATGCATACGCCGAATTAAACACAGGTGTCTCCCCTCATTGTACTGTAAACTACTCGGCAGTGTCAGTAACGTATGGGCCAGAGTCACGGGCCAGAGCAAGGCACAATCAAAATTTCTTTAGGAATTTTCTAGTTATATTTAAATAATATGTTTAAGTATTTAAATAATTAATCAGGTTCTTGATGTTTTTTAAGGTATCAAGTACCACTCGTCTTCTCGCCACTTCCCTTTGGACAACTTGGACCTGTGGAGCCCAGATGGCGTAAGTACAGTATATTGTGATGAAATGGAAAAGTTCGATGTACACATGGCAGTAGTTCAGTTCATAGCAGATGCATATTGAGAGTTTTTTGGAACTTTTTTTCAGGTTCACTTGAGTGATGGCAAGTCATGGTGGTCCTCGCTCATTTGCTGTGGGCTGCAGCTTACGAGCATCTGGAGGCGTCTGTACCGAAACCGCAGGCCGCTCCCAGGACATCATTACCTGTTCATCACGTCATTACAAGGGTCGTTGTGAGGGGAGAGATCATCGTGCCTCACCCCTCTCACCCTTATGAGTGGACATCTGTGGAGAAGAGCAGGAAGGTAATATTTGCACACTGTAATTTTGGTGTTGAGACTGATTTTCCCCCAGCAGTTTATTTCTGTTATGGTCAGTGGGTACTTATTTTTAACACAATGTCTGCTGTTTGTCATTACAGAGGAATGTACCTGAGGAACCTGCACAGTCCTCTAGCGCACCCAAAAAGACGGAGGATCAACAGCAGGGTTGTTATGCTTTTATATAAACAGTTAGGAAAGGGTTAATTGGTTATTTGTCTATCGATTATAGATGAGAGAAATTGTCAGTAATACTGTTTTATTATTATGTGGGGGTTCTTTTGTCGTGCTAAAGGAGTGCTTCATCCCGCTCAACCCAGTGAGGTTCAGCAGTTCCATTTTGGCCGCCATGGATGCTGTTGTCCCTTCCCATCTTCCGACCCCTGAACACTCCGACACTGCTGTTCCACAAGACAAAACGGTAATTTGCAATCAGATTGTATCTGTTGGTTTCTGCTTCTTCCTCTTACCCTTACAAACTGCTTTTGCCCAAAAGGAGCTTTTCCCCAAATATAGTTTCAAAGTTTATTTAGTTTCCTTCTTTACATTAGAAACCTGTTGTGGAATGTAGGCGGAAAGCTGTGGTGTCTCCCAGGCCCACACCTACCAGTCATTTGGGCGTGGCTGCTGCTGCTGCTGCAGAGGTTGGTGCATGCCACACCATACATTTAACATGTGTTTTAAATGGAGAATGCAAAGCTATTTCATTGTCAGTGATGCGGGTAACGAGTTACTTAGTAACGCGTTACTCCAATCTGACCAATTTTTTAAGTAACGAGTAATCTAACGCGTTACTATTTCCAAACCGGTAATCAGATTAAAGTTACTTATCCAAGTCACAGTGCATTACTATGTTTGTCATTTTCCTTAATAAAAATATATTTGCTTTCTTCTTGCGTCTCTGGGACTGAAGTCACGTAGCCTATGCGAGTCACGTTTTCAGCATGAGGACAGTTTACGTGTAGGCTACGCAGACACAAACATAAACAACAATGGAGGGAGGAGAGAGATGCACGTTTGGTAGCTGGAAATACAGTCACTATTTTGAGTTTGTGTCAGCTAAAGATGGCAATATAAAGGTTCGTTGTACACTCTGTGCTGGTGGCGACAAAGTGCTATCTAGCTACAAAAACACTACGTTAAATTTGAAGAAACATTTGGAGTCGCAGCACTGCACAGTCAAACTTACAGAGCAAGTCCCACCAGGTGGTACGAAGCAGAGAGCAGGAGGTCCCCCACCACCAAACAACAAAAGCTGGACTTTTGTTGGTGCAAAACCAGTAAGTGGGGCAGAGTTGAAGAAGTTGGTCGGGCAGTATGTTCTAGAGGAAATGCTACGTGTGGTGTTATACACGTTTTGTTTTGTAAAACCACTCCTTGCTGCTCTAATGCTGTGAACAACAGGTACAATGTTCATAAAACATGTTAAAAAGAATTTAATAGTTACATTTATAAACAATGTAGATTATGAATAGTTTTGCCATTACAGTGTTAACAGTTAAATATGCCAGGTCAAGAAAGACTGTCTTTATTTTATATTTTAGAAAAACAAGTAGGCTATTTATGTTAAGTGAATTCAAGAAAAAGAAAGACTGTATTTTTTTTCTTTATAAAAACAAGTTTTTATGTTAAGTGAAGACAAGAAAGAATGTCTTTATTTTAGTTTTTATAAAAACATGTCTTTTTTTCAGGAAATAGTTTTTAAGTTCAACTTAAAATGTCAGGAGATGTATTGTTGACGTTACTGTTAAAAATGCACTTCCAATAAAGTGAGTGTTGGCAAAACCGGTTGTCATTTTTATATTGAGGTGGCGGGGGTGTTGTCGGCAGCTGCTGAATGTAACTAATAAAGTAACTTGTAATCTAACTTAGTTACTTTTAAAATCAAGTAATCTGTAAAGTAACTAAGTTACTTTTTAAAGCAGTAATCAGTAATCAGATTACTTTTACAAAGTAACTGTGGTAACACTGTTCATTGTTAATGCAGTATGCACCAAGTTTATGTTGACATGACAAGACCTCAATTAAGTTTCATTCTCTGTGTGTAAATAATTAAAAAAACATATTTTTTCAATACATTATATTTAATTTTGGTTTATTTCTTTTAGGCTCAGGTGAAACCATGCGTGGTGGACACATCCCGTTGGTGCATGTTATGTCACACATTTTACAAATGTGTTTTAAATGGTGCATGCAAAGCTGTTTCATTGTTAATGCAGTATAAATTTGAATTAAATACAAAACAACATTAAGGTTCTCAAGTGTACTTTGAAATGACTAGACCTCATTTCAACTGGAGACCGAGACCTGGATGCACCTGTTCTCCAGTTTTTTATTATTCACCAATCTTTGAAATGTGTATCAGGTGAGTACATTGTTCTACTTATGTCTTGATTGTCATTAACATGGTATCATTCTCATCAGACACCCAAAGCACAGACACCTCCACGGCCAAGAAGCTTCTGGATAATTGATGTTCCCGTTATCCAACTACAAAGGTAGGATACATTCCACTTCAACAAACACAAACATGGCATGTATACTCAGTGTTTACTCACATTTGATTGACAGTGGTGTCTTTTGAAAACAAAATCCACAACACAACAGCCATAAAGAGGAAGTTTGTGACTTTTTTCAAACCAACCATTGCACACACTATCATCCGAGTAGAGGTTACATCTTGATGGTAACTTTAGATTTACAAAACTATCGTGAGATTTGTACTTGTTTCTGCAACTTGGACAATTTTACCTTCAGGGCTTTATACCAGATAATTGCAGATACATAGTTTGTATCCTGTGTAAAAAAAAAGTTAATTATTTTTCACCTAATCCATTATCTTTTACCAAACCTAAACAATTATTTTGACCCTAACTTTAACCTATAATACTAACTATCAGAACACTATAAATTAATTTCAATTTATAATTTAACAAAAATAGATAGGGGAGAAAAAGAAGGTAAGTTAAAGTTGTATCTATCTGTATACACAACTACATCAATTTACATACTTGGTCGCTTCTTAGGCTTCACAATCTTACGATAGTTTTGCAGAGTTAATATTTAGACACGACCCGGAGAGGAGAACCTAAATCACACATGAAATCTTGAAATAAATACTACATATTTATTTGCTCAAAGTAAGCTGACTGGTGGTAGATTTTCAAGCCCTTTCAATGACATTAATTTTACAAATAAAATTACTTTTATCTTCTAAAATATAAATATAATGACAAATGTAGATTTCCACACACATAATTATAATGAACTCCAAGTCACATTGGATTAAAAAAAAATGGTTGACAGCCGTGAAATTATGGGTTAAATGTCACCAATGAGCCTTTTAAAACCTTTTCGAACATTTCTAATATATTAATTTCAAGTAAAATATTTTTAAATTTCAATGTCCAATTGACATTTCTTTAAATTGTATTCTATTTCTTTTAATTTTTTTATTTTTTTAAATGAACACAATTAAATATTGTAAGATAGTCCATAATAATAATAAACTTCATACTTTTTCCACGGTGGACACACGAAAAGGCTATTTTGTCTGTGAGGGCAACCCATTGTCAAAATGATGCCAGATACAACACCTTCAGCAGAAATCATCAGTGCACCTGCATGGCTCTTACATTTCTGGCCTACCACAACGAGGGATTACAGATGAACACCATTTACCTTGACAGACATAGTACTTGAGCAGGGAGATTTACCGTATGTTGGGATCAAAAACCAGCTACTGTTGGAGAGG